>NC_044388.1:47339948-47953221 GCF_006542625.1 Nomascus leucogenys | reverse complement strand
AACACTCTATTTCATAAGAATCTAAAAATATGGGAGGGGCCAAGATGGCCGATTAGAAGCAGCTTCAGTCTGCAGCACTCATGGAGAGGAATGAAAGGGGTGAGTGAATTCAGCACCTTCAACTGAAATATCCAGTTCCCCCATTGGGACTGACTAGGCAAACAACTCGACCTACAGAGAATGAAGAAATAGTAGAGAGGGATGATGGCCCACCTGGGCAGGACATGCAGCCAAGGAACCCTCCACCCCTAGCCAAGGGAAGCTGTGAGTGATTGTGTGAGCCTGCCCCCAGGAAACCATGTTTCTCCCATGGATCTATGCAACCCATTGGATCAAGGAGATCACCTTGTGACCCCACACCACCAGACCTTGGGTCCAATACACAGAGCTGTGTGGAGTCTCGGCAGAGCCAAGCCCACTGAGTCACACACGAAACCCAGGAGTTTTATAATGCATACTCCAGACCCAGATCACTGGCAAGTCCATCCATAAGGTCCCTAGGAAGGGGGGGTGATCCAAGGAGCCAAGCCATTCTGGTGGGCCCCCCACTTCCACAGCACCTCACACATTAAGACTGCACTGGCTTGGAAATTCAAGCCAGGCCAAAGGTGACAGGCTGGAGTCTGCCTGACAGACTGAACTCCTGTGGGAGGGGCGGCCACCATCGATCTGCATCGTAGGACTTCAGCCATTCCAACCCTGTCAACTTTGGAGAATAAGACGGCCTGGATGGGAAGGTTCCCCACAGTGCAGCACAGCTGTCTGCCAAAGCAGTGCCAGACTGCCTTCTTTAAGTGGGACCCTGATCCATTCCTCCTCACTGGGCAGGATCTCCCTAGGGGGTCTTCAGCCACTGCAGCCAGCGGGTTCTACGGATAGAGCTCTGATCTCCCCTGCGGACGGTAGTCCTGGGGGAAGGGTGGCCCCCATCTCTGAGGTTTGGTTGACTCAGCCACCTCCAGCCTGCTGGCTGTTAAGAATACAGGTGGTCTGGACAAGGAAGGGTCCCCCAGAAATACAGCACACACTGCTCTACCAAAAAGCAGCCAGACTGCTTCTTTGGGGGGTCTCTGATCCCATTCTTCCTGACTAAGACCTCACAATGTGGGGTCTCTAGCTCCTTCCTACAGGCACATGTGCGTGGCAACAGCGTACAGTACCCCTGGGACAGAGCTTCCAGAGGAAGGAGCTGGCTGTCATGTTTTGCTGTTTCATGGCCCTTCCATGGTGTAACTCCAGGTACTGGAGAAAACCGAAGGCAACTGGAGTCTGGAGTGGACCACCAGCAAACCACAGCCAGTCCTACAGTACAGTGGCTGACTGTTAAAAGGAAACAAACAGAAAACAGCCAACATAAACAACATCAACAAAAAAACCCACAAAAACCTAATTCAAAGGTCAGTAACCTCAAAGATCAAAGGAAGATAAGCTCACAAAGATGAGAAAGAATCAACGTAAAAATGCTGAAAATTTCAAAAAGTCAGAGTGCCTCTTCTCCAAATGACCGCAACACCTCATCCAGCAAGGGCACAGAACTGGGCTGAGGCTAAGATGGCTGAATAGATGGAAGTGGGCTTCAGAAGGTGGATAATAATAAACCTTGCTGAGCTAAAGGAGCATGTTGTAACCCAATGCAAAGAAGCAAAGAATCATGATAAAACAATACAGGAGCTGATAACCAGAAGAGCCAGTTTAGAGAGGAACACAGCCAACCTGATGGAGCTGAAAAACACAACACGAGAACTTCACAATGCAATCACAAGTAGCAATAGCAGAATATACCAAGAGGAGGAAAAAATCTCAGTGCTTCAAGACTATCTTTCTGAAATAAGACAGACAGACAAGAATAGAGAAAAAATGAAAGGAATGAACAAAACCTCCATGAAATATGGGATTATGTAAAGAAACTGAACCTATGACTGGGGAACCTAAAAGAGACAGTGAGAATGGAACCAAGCTGGAAAACATAGTTCAGGAAATCATCCAGGAGAATGTTCCCAAAATAGCAAGACAGGCCAACATTCAATTCAGGAAATGCAGAGAACCCCAGTAAGATACTCCATGAGAAGATCAACCCCAAGACACATAATCATAGATTCTCTAAGGTTGAAATAAAAGAAAAAAATGTTAAGGGCAATCAGAGAGAAAGGTCAGGTCACTGACAAAGTGAAAACCATCAGACTAATAGCAGACCTCTCAGAAGAAACCCTACAACCAGAAGAGATTGTCGGTGACAATATTCAACGTACTTAAAGAAAAGAAAATTCCACCCAGAAAATTGTATCTAGCCAAACTAAGCTTCATAAGTGAAGGAGAATAAGATCCTTTTCAGACAAGAAAAAGCTGGAATTCATTACCACCAGGGTCTGCTTTGCAAAAGCTCCTGAAGGAAGCACTAAATATGGAAAGGAAAAACTGTTACTGGCCCACTACAAACACCACTGAAGTACACAAACCAGTGACACTATGAAGCAAACCACATAAACAAGTCTACGAAATAACCAGCTATCATCAAGATGACAGGATCAAACTCACATGTAACTAACAACTCACACATGCTAACCTTAATGTAAATGGGCTAAATGCCTCAATTAAAAGACACACAGAATGGCCAAGCTGGATAAAGAGCCAAGACCCACTGGTATTGCTGTCTTCGAGTGACCCATCTCATGTGCCAAAGACACACATAGGCTCAAAATAAAGGATGAAGGAAAATTTACGAGCAAATGGAAACCAGAAAAAAGCAGGGGTTACAATCCTATTTTCTGACAAAACAGACTTTAACCAACAAAGATCAAAAAAAGACAAAAAAGGGCATTACACAATGGTAAAGGGCTCAATTCAACAAGAGGACTAACTATCCTAAAATATACATACACCTAATACAGGAGCACCTAGATTCATAAGGCAAATTCTTAGAGACCTACAAAGAGGACTTAGACTCTCAAACAATAATAGTGGGAAACTTTAACACCCCACTGGCAATATTAGACAGATCATCAAGATAGAAAATTAACATAAGATATTTACTACCTGAACTCAGCTCTAGATTAAGTGGACCTGATATCTACAGAACACTCCACCTCAAACAACATAATACATTCTTCTCATCATCACATGGCAGTTACTCTAAAATTGATCATATAATTGGCAGTAAAACACTCCTCAACAAATGCAAAAGAACTGAAATCATAACAGTCTCGCAGACCACAGCACAATCAAATTAGTACTCAAGATTAAGAAATTCACTCAAAACCACTAAAACTACGTGTCAATTGAACAATATGCTCTCTGAATGACTTTGAGTAAATAGTGAAATTAAGGCAGAATCAAGAAGTTCTTTGAAATAATGAGAATAAAGAGACAACGTACCAGAATCTCTGGGATGCAGCTCAAGCAGTGTTTAGAGGGAAATTTATACCACTAAATGCCCACGTCAGAAATCTAGACAAATCTCAAGTTAGCAACCTAACAGCTAAACTAAAAGAACTAGAGAACTCGTCATTTACATTAGGTTTGAGTTAATGGGTGAGGCACACCAAATGCACATGTATACATATGTAACAAGCATGCACATTGTGCACATGTACCCTAGAACTTAAAGTATATATATATATATTATATATATTATATATATATAAAAGAGCTAGAGAACTAAGAGCAACCAAATTCCAAAGCTAGCAGAAGACAAGAAATAACAAAGATCAGAGCTGAACTGAAGGAGATAGAGACATGAAAAACCTTGAAACACTCAACAAATCCAGGAGCTGGTTTTTTGAAAAAAATAATAAAATGATAGACCGCTAGCTAGACTAATAAAGAATAAAGTGAGAAGAATCAAATAAACACAATCAGAAATAAGAGGGATATCACCACTGACCCCACAGAAATACAAACAACCATCAAAGAATACTATAAACCCCTCTATGAACATAAACTAGAAAATCTAGAAAAAAATCGATAAATTTCTGGTCACATACACCCTCCCAAGACTGAACCAGGAAGAAATAGAACCCTTGAATAGACAAATAATGAGTTCTGAAATTGAGACTGTGACAAAGAGCCTACCAACCAAAAAGCCCAGGACCACACAGGTTCACAGCTGAATTCTACCAGAGGTACAAAGAAGAGCTGGTACTATTTCTACTGAAACTATTCCAAACAATTGAAAAGGAGGGACTCCTCCTGAACTCATTTTCTGAGGTCAGCATCATCCTGATACCAAATCCTGGCAGAGATACAACAAAAAAAGAAAACGTTAGGCCAATATCCTTGGTGAACATCAATGCAAAAATCCTCAATAAAACACAGTAGCACATCAAAAAGTTCATCCACCATGATCAAGTCAGCTTCATCCCCAGGTTACAACATTGGTTCAACGTACACAAATCAATAAATGTGACTCATCACATATACAGAACTAAAGACAAAAACCACATGATTATCTCAATAGATGCAGAAAAGGCCTTCAATAAAATTCAACATCCCTTCACGTTAAAATCTCTCAATAAACCAGATATTGAAGAAACATACCTCAAAATAATAACAGCCATTTATGACAAACCCACAGCCAATAGTATACTCAATGGGCAAAAGCTGGAAGCATTCCCCTTGAAAACTGGCACAAGACAAGGATACCCTATCTTACCACTCCTATTCAGCATAGTATTGGAAGTTCTGTCCAGGGCAATCAGGCAAGAGGAGGAAATAAAGGTATTCGAATAGGAAGAGAGGAAGTCAAATTATCTTTGTTTGCAGATGACATGATCCTATATCTAGAAAACCCCATCATTTCGGCCCAAAAGCTCCTTAAGCTGATAAACAACTTCAGAAAAGTCTCAAGATACAGAATCAATGTGCAAAAATTGCTAGCATTGCTATGAATTAATTCCCATTCACAATTGCTACAAAACGAATAAGACACCTAGGAATACAGCTAACAAGGGGAAGTGAGGGACCTCTTCAAGAAAACTACAGACCACTGCTCAAGGAAATCAGAGAGGACACAAAGAAATGGAGAAACATTCCATGCTCATGGATAGGAATAATCAATATCTTGAAAATGGCCATACTGCACAAAGTAATTTATAGATTCAACACTACTCTCATTAAACTACCATTGACATTCTTCACAAAATAAGAAAAAAAACTATTTTAAAAGTTATATAGAACCAAAAAAGAGCCCAAATAGCCAAGACAATCTTAAGCAAAAAGAACAAAGCTGGAGGCCTCATGCTATCCAACTTCAAACTATACTACAAGGTTACAGTAACAGCATGGTACCAGTACAAGAACAGACACATAGCCCAATGGAACAGAATAGAGAACTCAGAAAAAAGACTGCACACCTACAACCATCTGATTTTCAACAAACCTGACAAAAACAAGCAATGGGGAAAGGATTCCCTATTTAATAAATGGTGCTGGGAGAACTGGCTAGCCATATGCAGAAAATTGAAATTGGACACCTTCCATACACCATATACAAAAAATAACTCAGGATGGATTAAAGACTTAAATGTGAAACCCAAAACTATAAAAACCCTAAAGGAAAATCTGGGCAATACCATTCAGGACATAGAAATGGGCAAAGATTTCGTGACTAAAATGCAAAAGCAACTGCAACAAAAGCAAAAATTGACAAATGGGATCTAATTAAACTAAAGAGCTTTGGCACGGCAAAAGAAAGGATCAACAGAGTGAATAGACAACCTACAGAATGGGATAAAATGTTTGCAAGCTATCCGTCTGACAAAGGTCTAATATCCAGAGTCTACAAGGAAATTAAACAAATTTACAAGAAAAAAATAAACAAACAAACAACTCCCACTGGAGTTGTCAGAGCATCAGGAAGAATAGCTAATGGATGCTGGGCTTAATACCTAGGTGATGGGATGATCTGTGCAGCAAACCACCATGGCACACGTTTACCCATGTAACAGATCTGCACATCCTGCACATGTCCCCCTAAATTTAAAATAAAAGTTGAAGAGAAGAAAAAAAAAGAACTCCAAGTAAAAAGAATCTAAAAATATGACTAGGTCTTTTTTTTACCATATATGTTTTGATGTATTTTATACATAAAAGTAATAATTATTTGTTGAGGGCCTGCTATATGCTAGGCACTGTTCTAGTCACAGGGAATACAGTGGTAAAGAAGAAATAGTCTTTGCTCTCATTGGGCTTACATTACATTCCTTGGCTCCCTCAGGTTATTGACTAGGTTTAGATTTTCCTCAAGAACATTTTTACTAAGGTTGAAAATAGGAGAAGAAACAACATTTATTTAGAGTATCTTCAATAATGTCTAGCTTCCACTCATCTCTTATAGTATTTTTCTCAAAATCTTTTCACCTCCCACTGCCATCTTTCAAGTTCAGTTAAGAGGCTTTGAAATCAGGGCTAGATTCCAGTCCTGGCTATGTAGCTTACTGGCTTACTGGCTTTGTGAACACAGGCAAGTTAACCTCTCTGAACTTCAGTTTTGCTTTGTTTTGTTTTGTTTTCTGTGAGGTCTTTACATTGAAGCTATAGTAATATTTCAAAACTTGAATTAAATCAAGTTCCTGCCTTAGACCTAAAGAGGTGTTGAAAGGAGTAAGTGAGGCAAGATTTTTACAGTGTATATCATAGCACAAAGAAAATACTCAATAAATGATATAATAATAATTCAAAGCTTTCTACTCTGGGTTTATCTTCATATTATACCAATTTTGACAATATAAATGCTTTGTCATTCTTATAAGTCATTTTCAATTCTCTTTGGTTCTTTATAAGAATAAAACATATAAATACAATATGTTATGTGTGTATATTGCTATTTGCCAACTCTTTTTGGTTCTTTTTAAGAGAGTTGGCAAATAGCAATATACACATATAACATATAGTATTTCAGCTTATCAAGTATTTTTATATATGTGACTTCATCATGGTCTTCACAATAATACTGAAATGTAATCATTCATGTATTATTTTATTCACTTTACTCATGAAAGAACAACTAGGTTAAGTTTTAAGTCACATAGCTGATAAATAATAAAAGTAGTAATCAAACCCAGGCCTTTCAGCCTCTAAAGCTAAAATTTCGCACTATAGGCATTGCCTCCCCACTCATTTTCAGTCTGTGACACACCTATAATTCTCCTCCTCCTCCTCCTCCAACTACTACTACTATTATTTCTGGCAGTAAAAATGACAACAGTAATCAACAATAACAAACACAGCAGCTAACACTTATTGAACACTTTCTGTAAGCCAGGAACTTTTCTAAATACTTCGCAAGTATTTTATTCTCATAACCACCCTATGAATTACATAGCTTGTTATTTTTTCCACTTTTCACATCAACTGTGAGCCTCAGTTTCCCTATGTAGTTTGTTCAAGGTCACAAAGCTACTGTGAGAACAATTCAAAGCCATGCAGTTTAGCTCTATAATCCGAGCTCTTGTCTTCTCATAGTCTAAATAGAATGTACCCATGAGAGTCCTAGCATAATTCTTGCTGCGCCATTATACATATACATGCAAACATCCAAGCAACAGCCTGTCCTTCTATAAAGTTGGCACCAATAGTGTAATACCCCTCCATATAAAGTTATGACAAAAGGAGTGACTTGGATGAACCAACTGCATTTTCTGCCTTTATTATGTTGCAAACAACAGTATGAGTTTATAAAAATGACTGGCATGGCTTAGAAGCAGAGTGAAATACACTAGTCTAATACTTAGCACAAGAATTACATTATTTTTGTTAGAAAACTTCAAAGCCATTTTCCTCAATGTGTTTGTCCATTTTACTGACTTGGGTGTTTCCCACTATTTTCATGTGTGTATGTATATACACAAATTATATATGTATGTATACACACACACATACACACCCTCACATCTCTCCCAACCACTCACCCCACCACATATCTTGCTAAATGTAACAAACTACAAATAGCATAATTGCTATTGCGTTTTTATAATTTGCCACTGCAAATTATAAAAATGCATAGGCATATAATTTAGAAAATTTTACATTTCTCAGAAAAACTGTTTGCTAGCGGCTTTGGTACCTCCAATTTGCCAGTTAAAACAACAGAACAGGACATGGTGATAATGTAAATGCTTAGCAGTTATGTATCAGGAAAAAAAAACAACAAACGAAAATATTACATGAGCCCAAATTTTTATTAGCTGTTCTCACGATTACCAGAAGGGCTAGAATTTATAAGGAAACTAAATAAAATCCGTGTTGTTTCAGGTCCCAGGCTTTGGAGTCAAGATGAATTTAGGTTTAAATCCCAGTTCTGCTACTTACAATCTGTTATTTAATCTCTCAGAGGCTGTTTCTCATCTGTAAAATGGGGATAATACCTACTTTGCAGGGAAATTGTGAAGACAAATTAGAATATATGTAAATCTCTAAGTCCAATGGTTGACACTTGGCCCATGGTAGATCCTCAAAAATCCAAACCCCCTAATTCTCCTGCCAGGCCTGGTGTTAGTATATCACAGTGATGCATATTTTGTTCCTTTCAGACCTAAAGAGCTGCCTACCAAATGCCTAAATATCTGCTCTCCTTACCGCACTTCACCCTAAACCCTCATTTTCTTCTTTGGCATCTCAGCAGCAGTGTTCATCCGGCCTTTGTCTCTGGGGTGCCAGAAACAAGGGAGCCAGTCTCAGCAACTTATGAGAGGGGAAGATGGTTGTGATGCGTTCTTGTGTGCCCCTCCAATTGAGGGCCACTCAATTCAAGGTAACTCCACACCCATACCAACCTGTCCTCTGAATTCGAAGAGAGACTCACTTGAAATAGTAGCATTTTAAGATTTACCATTTAATTTATTCTTAGGAGTTCTACAATTAATAGAAAATAAGTAAAATAACTAACATTTCTCACCCACTATGTGCCAGGAAGTGTGCTGAACATTTTACATATATTATTTCATTTAATTCTTACAACAGCCTTCTGAGATTATTGCTCATTCAACAACAAATATTATTATTTGTAATCAAATATTGATTAATTAGGAATATAACAGTAAACAAAAGGTACAAAAATGTCAGCCCTCATGAAGCTTACTTTCTATCATGAGAGTTATCATGAGAGAGGTTAAGTAACCCACAGATTGTCACCCAATAAGTAACAAAGCCAAGAATCAAAAGCAGGTCTGTGAACAAAACAAAAAGACCAGAAATAAATCCTCACATATATGATCAATTGATTTTCAACAAGGGTGCCAAGATCATTCAGTGGGGAAAGGACAGTCTTCTCAACAAATGGCATTAGGAAAACTGGATATCTACATATAAAACAGTGAAATTGGACCTTTATCTTATACCATATATAAAAATTAACTCAAAATGGTTCAAAGGCCTAAACAAAAGACCTAAAACTATAAAATTCTTAGAAGAAAATATAGGAGAAAAGCTTCATGAAATTGGATTTTTCAAGATTTCTTGATATGATACCAAAAGCACACACACAAAAAATAGATAAATTGGACTACATTAATATTTAAAATTTTGTGCATCAAAAGATATTAACAACAAAGTGAAAAGGTAATCCACAAAATGGGAGAAAATATTTGCAAATCACATATATGCATAAGAGGTTAAATCTAGAATATATTGCAAATCACATATATGCATAAGAGGTTAATATCTAGAATATATTAAAAAAAACTCCTACAACTCAACAACAACAAAAATAACCTGATTAAAAAATGGACAAAGGACTTTAATGGACATTTCTCCAAAGATATGCAAATAACCAATAAGCATATGGAAAGATGCTCAATATCATTAGTTTTTAGGGCAATGCAAATCAAAACAATAATTAAATACCACTTTACATACAATAGGATGGGTATAATCAAAAAGATAATAACAAGTGTTGATAAGGATGTGGAGAAATTTGGAACCCTCATACACCTCTGGTAAAAATGCAAAAATTATTCAAAAATTATGGAAAACAGTTTGGCAGTTCCTCAGTAAGTTAAATGTAGAATTACCATACAACTCAGCAATCCTACTCCTCAGTATGTACCCTAAATTAATTGAAAACAGGCGCTCAAATGAAAATGTGTACACCCATGTTCATAGCAGCATTATTCACAATACCCCAAAGTGGAAGCAACCCAAGTGTCCATCTAAAGATAGATGAACAAAATGTGGTATATACATACAATGGAGTATCATTCAGCCATGATAGGAATAAAATTCTGATACATGCTACAACATAAGTGAACCTTGGCTAATTTAAGTAAGCCAGTCATGAAAGGACAAACAGTGTATGACTCCACTTACATGAGGTATTTAGAGTAGCCAAATGCACAGAAAAAAGTTAGATTAACGGTTGATAGGGGCTGGGGGGAGGGGAGAGTAGGGAGTTGTTTAATGGGTAGAAAGAGTTTCCATTTGGAAAGATAAAAACATTCTGGAAATAGTGGCAATCATTGCACAACATTGTGAATGTACTTAATGCCACTGAACTGTACACCTAAAAATGATTAAAATGATAAATTTTACATTACGTATATTTTACCACAATAAGAAGTAAACAACAATAAAGCAGGTCTGTGACTATTTAGCTTATGATCTTACCTACATAATAGGCTTACAGTACAGAGACTAGAAATTACTGCTCAGACTAACCCAGAGAAAGTTTTGTTCAACACATTCATGTTCCTGTAGAATTGGGGTGAAGCCATAAAAAGCATTCAGAGCTCTTGGCATCATCACGATGCTATTTGAGAAAATCATTTGCACAGTTATCAAGCCCTAAATGCATTACTGAAGACCAATTTTAAATGAGCAAAGCTAAATAAAAACCCTTACTACAAATGGGAAAATGGCTAACTGGACTGTAAATGATTATTAGGAAGTTCTTTTTAAAACAACTCCCTCAAACTGGAGTTAAAACCTGTTACATGAGTTTTCCCAATCTAGCCAACATTCAAATTCTAAGTACTGAACTATTCATGAACTTCTCTTGCTTGTATGTCATGGACCCATCATTTGGAAATACTGGCTGCCTCCAGTACAACATGATTGTTTATTTCTTTTCTTGTTTTTTGTATAATTCATTGGCAAAGTGTCAACATTATGGGGGTGGGTAACAACAATATTTCTTAAGAAAGAGAATGTAAAATAGGCTTTTCAGGTAATTTGGGGATTTATATTGATCTTTGCAAGGAGTGGCAGAGTCTAAAGTATTAAGACAATGGAAACATTTTTTAAGTGAAATACTGTATGATAGCTGTAGCCCTCATATAATCAGCAAACATCTAATATTGGAAATGTGACAGAATTCAGGTGCCCATGAGAAGGCTCTCTAGGCATTTACACTATTGGCAACCTTTCTTCATTGCCTCCACCACCACCACCAAATAACCATGAATTTCCTGCTAAGACTAACCAAGCATTTCCCCTTTGCTTGCTCATTGTCTTTTTAGTACAGCACAGTGATGATTAGAACACTACTACTACTAAGCAGTAGTAGTAGTAGTTAACATTTAGTGAGGACTTACTATATGCCAAGCACTATGCTATAAGGTTCATATCCATTGCCTCTTTGATTCTCATAACAACTTTATAGAGTTGATATTGTCTTTATTATAGATGAAGAAATGGAGAAGACTAGTGGGAGACCTGTAGTAAATGGCAGGGCTAGGATTCAAATCCTGACTTCAGGCTATGAAGTCCATGTATCTAACTGCCATGTAGAGTACCACTCCACAATCCTCCACTTAGAATGCAAAATTGCTGCACAAGAGTATGTTCTGTCCTCAGTCTGCAGATTTTATATCCACAGGTTAGTTACAGAACTCAATCTCATTAATTAAACAGCCTGAAGCAGCATAACTCATCTATCTGATACAGGTCTTTCCCAAGGCAGCTGGCTCATTCCATTAGCCCAGATTCCAGGAACAATTTCAGAGTCCTTCTTTGCTCTCTAATTCCATCTTTTTTTTGACTCCACACCAGATAACATGCTCAGTTCTCTGAGGAATGAAACCTCCCATTTGTTAATAAAGGCAATGAGAAAACACAGATCTATATATAGATTTGCACCGGAGTCAATTCCTAATATATCCTTCTCTATATTGAAGTATACCTGTTGACTACTTGGCATACATAACTTTTGCACTTTTGTATTTCTTCCCATCCCCATTGAATATTCTTCTTAGTGAGATTATTAGGGGCTCCTGAGTGACCATTTGTCACGAATGCTTTAAAATTCACTTGCTTGAAGGCAGAGGGCCTGGATAAGACAATCTCTTGAAATTCTTTTCAGCTCTACTATTGCGTGATTTCCCAGGGCAAGGCTAAAAAAATTGCTGGTTGAAAATTTTGCTTGTCCTGCCCTTCCAATCCTTGTCCCACTTGTGACAATGCCACAACCTTGCAACACCGCACTGGAGGATGATGGAGAAAGTGAGGTGGGATGTCTGACAGACAGAGCATAATTAATCTTGTTTTGTTCACTTCACATAAGTCCAGGTCGCAAGAAAAACATAATCCTCTCAATAAATAGAAAGCTATGACAACAAAAAGTTACAGTAGCAAGAAGAAACAGTTTCCTTGAACATATTCTGCCTAGGGATTTATAATAAAGTATCACATTCTAATTATTTCCTTCAAAAGTTTGAGCCCCCCCCCAAAAAAAACCATGAACCGGTTTGAGCACCTATGGTGTGCATGACATTGTTCTAGGCATTGTGGACATAGTCATATAAAAGGGGGTTTAGTAGAGAAGGACTTCAGTTTACTAGAGAAGGTAGACGAGTTAAATAACATGCACAGATGTATTAGGCCATTTTTGCATTACTATTACTATAAAGTAATACCTGAGACTGTGAGACTGGGTGATTTATTAATAAAAAGAGGCTTAATTGGCTCACAGTTCTACTGGCTGTACAAGCATGGTACCTACATTTGCTTGGCTTCTGGGAAGGGCCTCAGGAAGCTTAAAATCATGCTGGAAGAGCTCCCAGCCCCAGCGACACAGAAGACGGGTGATTTCTGCATTTCTGCTTGAGGTACTGGTTTCATCTCACTAGGGAGTGCCTAACAGTGGGTGCAGGACAGTCGGTGAAGCGCACTGTGCGCGAGCCGAAGCAGGGCGAGGCATTGACTCACTCGGGAAGCGCAAGGGGTCAGGGAGTTCCCTTTCCTAGTCAAAGAAAGGGGAAGCAGACGGCACCTGGAATATCGGGTCAGTCCCACCCTAACTGCGCTTTTCCAAGGGCCTGGAAAACGGTACACTAGGAGATTGTGTCCCGCACCTGGCTCTGAGGGTCCTATGCCCACGGAGTCTCGCTAATTGCTAGCACAGCAGTCTGAGATCAAGCTGCGAGGCGGCAGCGAGGCTGGGGGAGGGGCGCCCGCCATTGCCCAGGCTTGCTTAGGTAAACAAAGCAGCCAGGAAGCTCGAACTGGGTGGAGCCCACCACAGCTCAAGGAGGCCTGCCTGCCTCTGTAGGCTCCACCTCTGGGGGCAGGGCACAGACAAACAAAAACTCTGCAAGAACTTCCACAGACTTAAATGTCCCTGTCTGACTGACAGCTTTGAAGAGAGTAGTGGTTCTCCCAGCAGCAGCTGGAGATCTGAGAACGGTCAGACTGCCTCCTAAAGTGGGTCCCTCACCCCTGAGCAGCCTAACTGGGAGGCACCCCCCAGTAGGGACAGACTGACACCTCATTCAACCGGTATTTCTCTGAGACAAAACTTTCAGAGGAACTATCAGACAGCTGAATTTGTGGTCTCACGAAAATCCGCTGTTCTGCAGCCACCGCTGCTGACACCCAGCCAAACAGGGTCTGGAGTGCACCTCTAGTAAACTCCAACAGACCTGCAGCTGAGGGTCCTGTCTGGTAGAAGGAAAACTAACAAACAGAAAGGACATCCACACCAAAAACCCATCTGTACATCACCATCATCAAAGACAAAAAGTAGATAAAACCACAAAGATGGGGAAAAAACAGACCAAAAAAACTGGAAACGCTAAAAAACAGAGCACCTCTCCTCCTCCAAAGGAACGCAGTTCCTCACCAGCAACGGAACAAAGCTGGATGGAGGATGACTTTGATGAGTTGAGAGAAGAAGGCTTCAGACGATCAAACTACTCTGAGCTACGAGAGGAAATTCAAAACAACAGCAAAGAAGTTAAAAACTTTGAAAAAAAATTAGAAGAATGGATAACTAGAATAACCAATGGAGAGAAGGGCTTCAAGGAGCCGATGGAGCTGAAAGCCAAGTTTCGAGAACTACGCGAAGATTGCAGAAGCCTCAGTAGCAGATGTGATCAACTGGAAGAAAGGGTATCGCTGATGGAAGATGAAATGAATGAAATGAAGAGAGAAGGGAAGTTTAGAGAAAAAAGGATAAAAAGAAATGAACAAAGCCTCCAAGAAATTTGGGACTATGTGAAAAGACCAAACCTACGTCTGATTGGTGTACCTGAAAATGATGGGGAGAATGGAACCAAGTTGGAAAACACTCTGCAAGATATTATCCAGGAGAACTTCCCCAATCTAGCAAGGCAGGACAGCATTCAGATTCAGGAAATACAGAGAACGCCACAAAGATACTCCTCGAGAAGGGCAACTCCAAGACACATTATTGTCAGATTCACCAAAGTTGAAATGAAAGAAAAAATGTTAAGGGCAGCCAGAGAGAAAGGTCGGGTTACCCACAAAGGGAAGCCCATCAGACTAACAGCTGATCTCTCAGCAGAAACTCTACAAGCCAGAAGAGAGTGGGGGCCGATATTCAACATTCTTAAAGAAAAGAATTTTCAACCCAGAATCTCCTATCCCGCCAAACTAAGCTTCATAAGTGAAGGAGAAATAAAACACTTTACAGACAAGCAAACGCTGAGTGATTTTGTCACCACCAGGCCTGTCCTAAAAGAGCTCCTGAAGGAAGCACTAAACATGGAAAGGAACAACCGGTACCAGCCACTGCAAAAACATGCCAAATTGTAAAGACCATCGAGACTAGGAAGAAACTATAGCAACTAACGAGCAAAATAACCAACTAACATCATAATGACAGGATCAGATTCACACATAACAATATTAACGTTAAATGTAAATGGGCTAAATGCTCCAATCAAAAGACACAGACTGGCAAACTGGATAAGGAGTCAGGACCCATCAGTGTGCTGTATTCAGGAAACCCATCTCACGTGCAGAGACACACATAGACTCAAAATAAAGGGATGGAGGAAGATCTATCAAGCAACTGGAAAACAAAAAAAGGCAGGGGTTGCAATCCTAGTCTCTGATAAAATAGACTTTAAACCAACAAAGATCAAAAGAGACAAAGAAGGCCATTACATAATGGTAAAGGGATCAATTCATCAGAAGAGCTAACTATCCTAAATATATATGCACCCAACACAGGAGCACCCAGATTCATAAAGCAAGTCCTGAGTGACCTACTAAGGGACTTAAACTCCCACACAATAATAATGGGAGATTTTAACACCCCACTGTCAGCATTAGACAGATCAACGAGACAGAAAGTTAACAAGGATATCCAGAAATTGAACTCAGCTCTACATAAAGTGGACCTAATAGACATCTACAGAACTCTCCACCCCAAGTCAACAGAATATACATTTTTTTCAGCACCACACCACACCTATTCCAAAATTGACCACATAGTTGGAAGTAAAGCTCTCCTCAGCAAATGTAAAAGAACAGAAATTATAACAAACTGTCTCTCAGACCACAGTGCAATCAAACTAGATCTCAGGATTAAGAAACTCACTCAAAACCGCTCTACTACATGGAAACTGAACAACCTGTTCCTGAATGACTATTGGGTACATAATGAAATGAAGGCAGAAATAAAGATGTTCTTTGAAACCAACGAGAACAAAGACACAACATACCAGAATCTCTGGGACACATTCAAAGCAGTGTGTAGAGGGAAATTTATAGCACTAAATGCCCACAAGAGAAAGCAGGAAAGATCCAAAATTGACTCCCTAACATCACAATTAAAAGAACTAGAAAAGGAAGAGCAAACACATTCAAAAGCTAGCAGAAGGCTAGAAATAACTAAAATCAGAGCAGAACTGAAGGAAATAGAGACACAAAAAACCCTTCAAAAAATTAATGAATCCAGGAGCTGGTTTTTTGAAAAGATCAACAAAATTGATGGACCGCTAGCAAGACTAATAAAGAAGAAAAGAGAGAAGAATCAAATAGATGCAATAAAAAATGAAAAAGGGGATATCACCACCAATCCCACAGAAATACAATCTACCATCAGAGAATACTACAAACACCTCTATGCAAATAAACTAGAAAATCTAGAAGAAATGGATAAATTCCTCGACAAATACACCCTCCCAAGACTAAACCAGGAAGAAGTTGAATCTCTGAATAGACCAATAACAGGTTCTGAAATTGTGGCAATAATCAATAGTTTACCAACCAAAAAGAGTCCAGGACCTGATGGATTCACAGCCGAATTCTACCAGAGGTACAAGGAGGAACTGGTACCATTCCTTCTGAAACTATTCCAATCGATAGAAAAAGAGGGAATCCTCCCTAACACATTTTATGAAGCCAGCATCGTCCTGATACCAAAACCTGGCAGAGACATAACCAAAAAAGAGAATTTCAGACCAATATCCTTGATGAACACTGATGCAAAAATCCTCAATAAAATACTGGCAAACCGAATCCAGCAGCACATCAAAAAGCTTATCCACCATGATCAAGTGGGCTTCATCCCTGGGATGCAAGGCTGGTTCAACATACGCAAATCAATAAATGTAATCCAACATATAAACAGAACCAAAGACAAAAACCACATGATTATCTCAATAGATGCAGAAAAGGCCTTTGACAAAATTCAACAACCCTTCATGCTAAAAACTCTCAATAAATTAGGTATTGATGGGACGTATCTCAAAATAATAAGAGCTATTTACGACAAACCCACAGCCAATATCATACTGAATGGGCAAAAACTGGAAGCATTCCCTCTGAAAACTGGCACAAGACAGGGATGCCCTCTCTCACCGCTCCTGTTCAACATAGTGCTGGAAGTTCTGGCCAGAGCAATCAGGCAGGAGAAGGAAATAAAAGGTATTCAATTAGGAAAAGAGGAAGTCAAATTGTCCCTGTTTGCAGATGACATGATTGTATATCTAGAAAACCCCATTGTCTCAGCACAAAATCTCCTTAAGCTGATTAGCAACTTCAGCGAAGTCTCAGGATACAAAATTAATGTACAAAAATCACAAGCATTCTTGTACACCAATAACAGACAAACAGAGAGCCAAATCATGAGTGAACTCCCATTCACAATTGCTTCAAAGAGAATAAAATACCTAGGAATCCAACTTACAAGGGATGTGAAGGACCTCTTCAAGGAGAACTACAAACCACTGCTCAATGAAATAAAAGAGGATACAAACAAATGGAAGAACATTCCATGCTCATGGGTTGGAAGAATCAATATCGTGAAAATGGCCATACTGCCCAAGGTAATTTATAGATTCAATGCCATCCCCATCAAGCTACCAATGACTTTCTTCACAGAATTGGAAAAAACTACTTTAAAGTTCATATGGAACCAAAAAAGAGCCCGCATCGCCAAGTCAATCCTAAGCCAAAAGAACAAAGCTGGAGGCATCACGCTACCTGACTTTAAACTATACTACAAGGCTACAGTAACCAAAACAGCATGGTACTGGTACCACAACAGAGACATAGATCAATGGAACAGAACAGAGCCCTCAGAAATGATGCCGCATAGCTACAACTATCTGATCTTTGACAAACCTGACAAAAACAAGAAATGGGGAAAGGATTCCCTATTTAATAAATGGTGCTGGGAAAACTGGCTAGCCATATGTAGAAAGCTGCAACTGGATCCCTTCCTTACACCTTATACAAAAATTAATTCAAGATGGATTAAAGACTTATATGTTAGACCTAAAACCATTAAAATCCTACAAGAAAACCTAGGCAATACCATTCAGGACGTAGGCGTGGGCAAGGACTTCATGTCTAAAACACCAAAAGCAATGGCAACAAAAGCCAAAATCGACAAATGGGATCTCATTAAACTAAAGAGCTTCTGCACAGCAAAAGAAACTATCATCAGAATGAACAGGCAACCTACAGAATGGGAGAAAATTTTTGCAACCTACTCATCTGACAAAGGGCTAATATCCAGAATCTACAATGAACTCAAACAAATTTACAAGAAAAAAACAAACAACCCCATCAAAAAGTGGGCAGAGGACATGAACAGACACTTCTCAAAAGAAGACATTTATGCAGCCAGAAAACACATGAAGAAATGCTCATCATCACTGGCCATCAGAGAAATGCAAATCAAAACCACAGTGAGATACCATCTCACACCAGTTAGAATGGCCATCATTAAAAAATCAGGAAACAACAGGTGCTGGAGAGGATGTGGAGAAATAGGAACACTTTTACACTGTTGGTGGGACTGTAAACTAGTTCAACCATTGTGGAAGTCAGTGTGGCGATTCCTCAGGGATCTTGAACTAGAAATACCATTTGACCCAGCCATCCCATTACTGGGTATATACCCAAAGGACTATAAATCATGCTGCTATAAAGGCACATGCACACGTATGTTTATTGCGGCACTATTCACAATAGCAAAGAGTTGGAACCAACCCAAATGTCCAACAATGATAGACTGGATTAAGAAAATGTGGCACATATACACCATGGAATACTATGCAGCCATAAAAAATGATGAGTTCGTGTCCTTTGTAGGGACATGGATGAAACTGGAAAACATCATTCTCAGTAAACTATCGCAAGGACAAAAAACCAAACACCGCATGTTCTCACTCATAGGTGGGAATTGAACAATGAGAACTCATGGACACAGGAAGGGGAACATCACACTCCGGGGACTGTTGTGGGGTGGGGGGAGGGGGGAGGGACAGCATTAGGAGATACACCTAATGCTAAATGACGAGTTAATGGGTGCAGGAAATCAACATGGCACATGGATACATATGTAACAAACCTGCACATTGTGCACATGTACCCTAAAACCCTAAAGTATAATAAAAAAATAAAAAAATAAAAAAAAAATCTCAAATCAGTAACCTCACTGTGTACCTAAAGGCAGTAGAAAAACCAGAGAAAACTAAATCCAAAGCTAGCAGAAGGAAAGAAATAGTAAAGATTAGAGTATAAATCAATAAAATAGAAGGTTGAAAAGCAGTAGAAGAAATAAACACAGCTAAAAGTTGATTCTTTGAAAAGATCAAACCTTTCACTATATTGACTGAGCAAAAGATGGAAGACTCTCATCACTAAAATCATAAATGAAAGTGGAGCCGTTACTACCAACTTTACAGAAATAAAAAAGGATTATAGGAGAATACTGTGAACAGCTGCATATTAACAAATTAGGTGCCCTGGATGAAATGGATGAATTGCTAGAAAGACACAAACTACCAAAATAGCTCAAGAAGAAAGAGAAAATCTGAATACACCTATATTCAGTTAATAAGCAAGAAGATTGAACTAGTAATCAAAAACCATTTAACAAAGAAAGATTTATGACCAAATATTTGGTCATAAATCTACCTAACCTTTAAATGTGAGTCTGTCTAACATTTAAAGAAAAATTAATACCATTTCTTCTCAAACTCTTCCAACAAAATGTATGAAGAAAGAATACTCGCCAATTCAGTTGCTTTGTGGGGTGGGGGTGGGGGGTTGTTTGTTTGTTTGTTTGTTTGGAAACAGAGTCTTATCCCCCAGGCTGGAGTGCAGTGGCACAACCTTGGCTAACTGCAACCTCTGCCTCCTGGGTTCAAGCGATTCTCATGTCTCAGCCTCCCGAGTAGCTGGGATTACAGGTCCCTGCCACCACGCCCAGCTAATTTTTGTATTTTTAGTAGAGACGGGGGTTTCACCATGTTGGTCAGGCTGGTCTCAAACTGACCTCACGATCCAACTGCCTCAGCCTGCCAAAGTGCTGGGATTATAGGCATGACCCACCGTGCCCAGCCCTCACTTTCTGATAACAGCATTATCCTGATACCAAAGCCAGACAAAGCACAAAAAAGAGAACTAAAGCATGATATCCCTTATGAAAATATAGGCAAAAATCTCAGCAAAATACTAGCAATACTAGCAAAATACTAGCAGCACTACTGTATAATGAAAGGATTGTAAACTATCACCAAGTGAGATTTATCCCAAAAATGCAAAGGTGGCTCAACATATTAAAAATCGATCAGTGTAATATACTATAACAGTAAAATGAATAAGCACATGATTATTTCAATTGATGCAGAAAAAGCATTGATGATATACAACTCTCTTTTATGATAAAAATACCCAATAAACTAGGCATAGAAGGGAACTTCTGCAACATGACAATGGGATATAAAAAACTGACAGTTAATATCGTGCTCAATGATGAAACACTGAAAGCTGTTTTCCTAACATCTAGAACAGGACAAGGATGGTGCATTTGCCAATTCTATTCAGCATAGCACTGGAAATTCTAGCCAGAGCAATTAAGCAAGACAAAGAAATAAAAGGAATCTAAATTAGAAATGAAAAATAGAAGTAAAATTATATCTGCACATGATCTTATGTGTATAAAGCTCTAAAGAATACCCAAAGCCCATCAGAACTAATAAAAGAGGCGGGAAGCAAGACAAACACATGCTAATTAGTTGTATTTCTATATAGTTGTAATGAACTATGAAAACATTTTTAAAATTCCATTTATAATAGCATCAAAGAATAAGATATTCAGGCATAAATGTAAACATGATGGTATGCACAAAACTTCGCTAAAAGAAACTGAAGAGTTTAAATAACTGGAAAGACATTCTGTGTTCATGGGTTGTAAGACAATATTTGATGACCATACCATCTAAAGTAATCTAGAGATTCAATACAATACCATCAAAATCTCAAAGGCATTTTTTGCAGACACAGAGAAACTCATTATAAAATTCATACAAAAATTCAAAGAATCTGACATAGACAAAACAATCTTGAAAAAGAACATTGGAAAACTCACATTTTCCAGTTTCACAACCTACTACAAATCTACAGTAATCAAGAGGGTGTGGTACTGGCATAAAACCAATAGACATTTAAACCAATAGAATAGAATTGAGATCCTAGAAATTAGTCCTCATATATGTGGTCAAGGAGGCCAAGACCAGTCAATGGAGGAAAGAACACTCTTTCAACAGCTGGATATCCATGCACAAGAGTGAAGTTAGACCCCTACCCTGCACTATATACAAAAATTAACTCTAAATTAACAAAAGACTTAAATGTAAGGACTGAAAATATGTAACTCTTAGGAGAAAACACACAGGTAAATCTTTATGACCTTTGAGTTTTAAATGCTTTTTGAAATATGACACAAAAGCACAGATAAGAAAAAATACATGAATTAGATTTAATCAAAATCGAAAACTTTTATGCATCAAAGGACACTATCAAGGGAGTGAAAAGACAACCCATAGTATGTGAGAGAATATTTATCTGATAAAAGCAAAACATATATCCGATAAAAGCTTAACATCTCACAACTTAACAACAAAATTTCTAACATTCCAATTAAAAAATAGGCAAAGGACTTGAATAGACATTTCTCCAAAGAAGATATACGAATGTCTAATAAGGACAAAAAAAGATGCTAAACACCATTATTCATTAATAAATGCAAATCAAAACCAAAATGAGATACCACTTTGCATCCTGCAGTATGGCTTTCATAACAACAATGAAACAGAAAATAAATGTTACTAAGGATGTGGAGAAAATGGAGCCCTCATGAACTGTCTGCTAGGAATAGAAAACAATGCACTTGCTGTGGAGAGCAGTTCGGTGGTTCCTCACAGAATCACACATAGACCCAGAAATGCCACTCCTAGGTATTATACACAAAAAAGTTGACAGCAGGATCTAGAACAGATATTTTTACACCAAAGTTTATTGTAGCATTATTCGCCATAGCCAAAAGGCAGGGACAGCCCATGTCCATCAACAAATGAATGGATAAACAAAATATGATACATATATAATAGAATATTATTCATCCATTAAAGGGAATGAAGTTCTGATACATGCAACTTGGGTGAAACTTGGAAACGCGACGCTAAGTGAAGTAAGCGAGACATAAAAAGACATATGTTGTGTGATTCCACTGATATGAAATAGCTAGAATAGGCAAATTTGTGAAGAGAACAAAGATAAGTGTTTACCGGAGACTGGGGAAAGGCAGTAATGGTGTGTAACTGTTTAATGGGTACTTTATTTTGGTTTGTGATAAATAGGATGGTTCTACAACACTGTGAATGTACTTAATGCTACTGAATTATATACTTAAAACTGTTAAAATTTTAACACAATAAAAAAATTAAAATATATATCTGAGAATTATTAATTGTTATTTAAAAGTTCTTTGCTCAATTGCCAAATATTAAGATTTTCTGAATATATTTTTGTTGTTGATGTTTAATTTAGTCCTATTTTGCTCAGAATACAAACTCTCTATGATTTAAATCATTTTATATTTATTGAGAATTATTTTATGGTCCAGTATTTGATCTATCTTGATTAATGTTCCACAGACACTTGAAAAAGTAGATCTGATTATTGTCACCTTTGCTGTTGATGTCTGTTTCCCACATTTTGAAGTTTCATTAGGCTCACGCATTTAACATTGTTAATTTTATGAACTGGCCTATTTTGATTATGACTTGACCCCTTTATCTTTGGCAGTACTCCTGTTTAGAAGACCACTTTATCTAATATTAATATGGGCACACCACCTCTTTTAGGATTAGCATTTGTATGACACATTTATATCCATACTTTTGCCTACATGCTGTGTCTATATCTAAAATATGTTTCTTGTGAACAGCATAGGGTTGGGTCTTGTTTATTTATTTTTTTAATCTCATAAGGAAATCTGAACTTTGAAATTGAGATATCCCCTTCTATATTTATTTATGTGTTAGAAACAGGGTCTGGCTCTGTCACACAGGCTGGGCTGCAGTAGCATGATCATAGCTCATCGTAACCTCAAACTCCTGGGCTCAAAGGATCCTCTTGCATCAGACTTCTGAGTAGCTAGGACTGCAGGGACATGGCACCATGCCCTGCTAATTTTTTTTTTTTTTAATTTTTCTTTGGGAGGCCGAGGTGGGCAGATCACGAGGTCAGGAGATCGAGACCATCCTGGCTAACACAGTGAAACCCCGTCTCTACTAAAAAAATACAAAAAATTAGCTGGGCCTGGTGGAGGGTGCCTGTAGTCCCAGTTACTCAGGAGGCTGAGGCAGGAGAATGGCGTGAACCTGGGAGGTGGAGCTTGCAGTGAGCTGAGATCACGCCACTGCACTAGAGTGAGACTCCGTCTCCAAAAAAAAAAAAAATTCACCGGGCTCACAGTGGCTCACGCCTGTAATCTCAACACTTTGGAAGGCCAAGGCTGGTGGATCACCTGAAGTCAGGAGTTCAAGACCAGCCTGACAAACATGGAGAAACCCCATTTCTAAAATATACAAAATACAAAAATACAAAATTAGCCGGTCGTGGTGACGCATGCCTGTAATCTCAGCTACTTGGGAGGCTGAGGCAGGAGAATTGCTTGAACCTTGGAGGCAGAGGTTGCAGTGAGCCGAGATCGTGCCATTGCACTCCAGCCTGGGCAACAAGAGTGAAACTCCCTCAAAAAAAAAAAAAAAAAATCAGTGCAGAGACAGACACAGGATCTTGCTACATTGCCAGGGCTGGTCTCAAACTCCTGGTCTCAAGTCATCCTCCCACCTCAGCTCCCAGAGTGCTGGGATTACAGGCATGAGCCATGAAGCCTGGGCCCTTTTATTTTTAATGTAATTGTTGAAATGACTAGGTTTAAGTGTACCCTGTTGTTATTTGTTTCTATTTCTTTTTTTTTTTTTTAACTATTCTTTCTTTCGTGTGCCTATTTTTCAATCTTCTGTTTTATCACTTCTGCTGGCTTCTTAGCTATATCTGTTTGTTTTAATTTTTTTGTTAATTGGAAGATTACAATATGTAGGCCAGGCACAGTGGCTCATGCTTGCAACCCAGCACTTTGGGAGGCAGAGGCAGGCAGATCATTTGAGGTCAGAAGTTCGAGACCAGCCTAGCCAACATGGTGAAACCCTGTCTCTACTAAAAATTCAAAAATTAGCCGGGCATGGTGGCAGGCACCTGTAATCCCAACTGCTCGGGAGGCTGAGGCAGGAAAGTTGCTTGAACCTGGGAAGTGGAGGTTGCAGGAGCTGAGATCATGCCACTGCACTCCAGCCTGGGTGACAGAACGAGACTCTGTCTAAAAAAAAAAAGAGAAAGATTACAATATGTATCTTTATCACAGTCTATCTTGAATTAATATTTTAACACTTTTGTTTAAGGCAAGAGCCTTAAAATGGTATAATTCCAATTACTCTTCTCTGTCGTTTATGCTAGTTTTTTTCATTTTTTTATGCATGTTTGTTGTGAGTTATCAGAAATTAGTGTTGGATTTTGTCAAAATTCTTTTATGTCTTTTGAGATGATTCTATTGATTTACTACTTTATTTTATTTATATGATGTACTATGTTCATTGGGTTTTAGATAGTAAACCAAATTTGCATTACTAGAATTAATTCCAGAAAGTTATAGTGTATCACCATTTTACATGTTGTTGGATTTAATTTGCTTCCATTTTGTTAAATACGTTTGCGTGTAAACTTATGAGAGATATTGCTTGGTGCTTTTTTTCTGATGTCGCCATCCTGCTTTGGTATCAAGCTAATACTGGCTTTCTAAAATGTTTGGGCATATGCTGTTTTCTCCATTTGCTGAAAATGTTTGTGTATGACCGGTATTCTTTCTTCCTTAAATATTAGATGGAATTCACAGGTTAAGCCATCTGGCACTACACTCTTCTTCAGGGGAATATATGTAGCTACTAATTCCATTTTTTTTTTACTTTATATACATCTATTAAGATTTTCTATTTTGTTTTTAAGTCAGTTTTGCTACTTAATATCTATCTAGGAATTTTATTATTTCATTTATGTTGTTAAACTTGTTGACGTTAGTTGTTCATCATTACCTTAAATGCTTTTTATTATTTTATTTTATTTTATTTTATTTTATTTATTTTTTTGAGATGGAGCCTTGCTCCGTCACCCAGGCTGGAGTGCAGTAGCACAATCTCGGCTCACTGCAACCTCTGCCTCCCAGGTTCAAGCGATTCTCCTACCTCAGTCTTCCCAGTAGCTGGGACTACAGGCCTGTGCCACCACACCGCAGCTAATTTTTTTTTTTTTTTTTTTGTATTTTTAGTAGTGACAGGGTTTCACCATGTTGGCCAGGCTGGTCTCAAACTCCTGACCTCAAATGATCCACCCGCCTCAACCTCCCAAAGTGCTGGGATTACAAGAGTGAGCCACCATGCCAGCCTTAAATTCTTTTTAAATTTCTGTTGAATCTGTTGTGAGGTTCTGCCTTTCATTCCTGATATTGACAGTCTGTGCCTTCTCTTTTCCATCTTGATGAGTCCAGCAAAATCTCCACCAGTTGTGTTATTTCAAAGATACAATTTTAGGTTTCATTGTTTTCTCTATTGTTTTTGTGTTTCCTGTTTCACTAATTGTTGTTCTGATTATTATTATTTCTTTTATTTTTGTTTTTGTTTTAGTTTCTTAAGTTCAAAGATTAGGTAATTGATTTGAGACGCTCTTCCTTTCTAGTAAAACATTTGAATTCATAAGTTTCCCTGTAAGCATTGCTTTAGCTTCTTTCCATGTATTTGGATTTATTGTGTTATTCTTTTCAATCCACTCCAGATATTTTCTAATTTCCCTTGTGATTTCTTGTTGAAACGATGGATGGTTCAGAGCTATTTTGTTTAATATGTGTTCTGTTTAATTTTTTAATATGCATGTGTACATATCTATTATTTTATATTGTGTTTTCTGATACACGTATTAGATGTTTTCTTTTGGAGATGAAAAAAGGGCAGCATAGGTAAGAGAAAGAGAAATAAGGGTGGCTAGAAATGGGAGTCAGTGGTTATTACTTTATGAGAAACCACAAAACTATAGTAAATTAGTGGGAAGCAATTATCTGCTTGAGATAGAACACTTTTCTGGATGAGCCAAAAATAGTTATCCCACTTCAGAGTAGATTATGGGAACAGAAACTTAATTCCTCAGCTTCCTCCTACCTCCTTTTTCCATTGACAAAGTATTCCCCATAGGACATTAACTCCCTCATACCTCCAGAATGCATCATTCTTTCAATAGTGAGTTCAAATGCCAAAGCCCAAGCTATTTTATAGGTTGCTAGTTCCTATGGAGGAAAAAGCTGGAATCTCTGGGCAATCACTGCCGGACCTGGCTGTGTATCAGAGGCTATACTCCTAGGACAGACAGCACACTGGTTGTCACCAGGCAGCAAAGCTACTTGGGCCTGAGCAGGAAACCACAGGGCATGGCTGGTGGCAGAGTAGATGGCCAAGGATACATGAGACAGGTGCGCTAAAGAAACCGGTGACTGAGATCTGTGTCAGATCTACATACATACTTATTGATATACAATTACAAACTTAGAAAATTATTGCAAAAGATCCACACAAGAAAGTTAACCTTTGGGAAAATTACAGCATGAAGAGAAGAGGGAGCTTTTATTGCCTTTTTTTTTTTTTTTTTTTTTCCCGAGATGGAGTCTTGCTTTCCCTGTCGCCCAGGCTAGAGTGCAGTGGCGCGATCTCGGCTCACTGCAACCTCTGCCTCCCAGGATCGAGCGATTCTCCTGCCTCAGCCTCCTGAGTAGCTGGGACTATAGGCACATGCCACCACGCCCAGCTAATTGCTTTTACTGCTTTACATGAATTTCAATAATAATATTATGGGTGATTTAAAATTTTTAAAATATATTTTAGAAAAATTAAAAATGGTTGTTACATTAAATTATTGTACATTCACACAATGAACGTCTTTGCAGCTATTTAGATACATCTCAAAAAAAATAATCATTTAAAAAAGCATCATGTTCATAATATATTACGTAAAAAAATATTGAACAGTATACAATCATCCCTCATTTTATTGTGCTTTGCAGATATTGAGTGTTTTACAAATTGAAGGTTTCTGGCAACACTGCATCAAACACTTCTATTGGCATCATTTTTCCAACAGCATGTATTTACTTCATGCCTGTGTGTCACATTTTGGTAATTCACATATTATTTCAAACTTTTTCCTTTCTATTATATCTGTTATGGTGATCTGTAATTCGTGATTTCTGATGTTAATATGTACTTGTTTGGGGTGCCATGAACTCTGCCCATAGAAGACAGCAAACCTAATCAATATGTGTTGCATGTGTTCTGCCTGCTACATTGACCACCCATTCTGCTGTTTTTGCCGTCTCTCTCCCTTGGCTCTCTATTCCCTGAGACACAACAATCTTAGGCCAATTAATAACTCTAAAATGGTCTCTAACTATTCAAATAAAAGGAAAAGTTGCATTTCTCTCACTTTAAACCAAAAGCTAGAAATGATTAAGCTTAGTGAGGAAGACATGTCAAAAACTGAGATAGCCTTAAAGCTAGGCCTCTTGCACCAAACAGTTAGCTAAGTTATGAATGCAAAAGAAAAGCTCCTGAAAAAAATCCAAAGTGCTGGTCCAGTAAACACATGAATAATAAGAAAGCAAACAGTCTTATTGCTGATATGGAGAAATTTTGAGTGGTCTGAATAGAAAATCAAACCAGCCATAATGCTTCCTTAAGCCAAAGCCTAACCCAGAGAAAGGCCCTAACTCTCTTCAATTCTGTAAAGGCTGAGAGAGGTGAGGAAGCGACAGAAGCTGCAGAAGAAAAGTTCGAAGTTAGCAGAAGTTGGTTCACGAGGTTTAAGGAAAGAAGTCACCTCCGTAACATGAAAGTGCAAGGCAAGGCAGCAAGAGCTGATAGAGAAGCTGTAGCAAGTTACCTTGATCTGGCTAAGGTCACTGAGGAAAGTGACCACACCAAATGACAGACTGTCAGTGCAGCTGAAATAGCCTTGCATTGGAAGAAGATGTCTCCTAGGACTTTCACAGCTAAGAGGTGAAGTCAATGCCTGTTTTCACAGCTTCAAAGGACAGACTGACTCTCTTATTAGTGAGTAATGCAGCTGGACACTTTAGGTTGAAGCCAGTACTCATTTACCATTCAGAAAATCCTAGGGACCTTAGGAATGATGCTAAGCCTTCTCTGCCTTTGCTCTGGAAATGGAACAAAGCCTAGATGACAGCATATCTGTTTGCAATGTGGTTTACTTAATATCTTAAGCCAACTGCTGAGACCTGCTGCTCTGAAAAGAAGATTTTTTTTCAAAACTTTACCATACATTGATAATGTACCTACTTACCCAAGAGCTATGACAGAGATGCACAAGGAGATTAATGTTGTTTTAGGTCTGCTAACAGAATATCCATTCTACAGCCCACAGATCAGCAAGAAGTAAATTTGACTTTCAAGTCATATTATCTGAGAAATAAATTTCAACTATTTGATAGTACAACAAGCTGACTATACTCAATATTAACTTAATTGTACAATTTAAAATAACTAAAAGAGTATAATTGAGTTATTTGTAACAATGCATAAATGCTGAGGGGATGGACACCCCATTCTCCATGATGTGATTATTACTCATTGCATGCATGCATCAAAACATCTCATGTACCCCATAAATATATACACCTACTATATACCCACCAAAATTAAATTTTTAAAATTAAAAAAGAAAGAAATTTCATAAGATTATAGCTGCCGCAAATAGTGATTCCTCAGAGAGATTTGGGCAAACTTAAAACCTTTCAGAAAGAATGTACTGTTCTAGATGCCATTAAGAACATTCGTGATTCATGGAGGCTGAGCAGGGTGGCTCATGCCTGCAATCCCAGCACTTGGGGAGGCTGAGATGGGAAGATTGCTTGAGGCCGGGAGTTCAACACCAGCCTGGTCAACATAGTAAGACCCCATCTCTATGTATCCAAAAATAAAGAACATTTGTGATTCATGAGAGGAGGTCAAAATATCAACATTAATAGGAGTTTAGAAGAAGTTGCTTCCAACCTTCATTGATGACTTCGAGGGATTCAAGACTTTAGTGGAAGAAGGAAGCGCTGCTGTGGTGGAAATAGAAAGAGACCTAGAATCAGCAGTGGGGCCTGAAGATGTGACTGAGCTGCTGCAATCTCATCATAAAATTGTAATGGATCTTCTGGAATGATTTGTATGGATGAGCCAAGAAAATGCTATTAACATTGTTTAGATAACTGCAAAAGAATTCGAATATTAAATAAATTTAGTTGATGAAGCAATGGCAGGGTTATATAAGATGAACCCCAATTTTGAAAGAAATGCTACTGTAGGGTAAAATGCTATCAAACAGTATTGCATGCTACAGAGAAATCTTCCATTAAAAGATGTCAGTAAATATAGCAAACTTCATTGTTTTCTTATTTTAAGAAATTGCCACAGCCCCTCAACCTTTAGCAACCACCACCCTGATTGGTCAGCAGCCATGAAAATTGAGGTAAGAGCTTCCACCAACAAAAAGGTTATGACTTTCTGAAGGTCCAGATGATTGTTAGCATTTTTTAGCAATATAGTATTTTCAGTTAAGTCATGTACATTGATGTTTAGACATAATGCCACTGCACACTTGATATACTACACTACAGAGTAAATATAACTTTTCTATGTGTCAGAAACCAAAAAGTCTGTGTTACTCACTTTATTGCAATATTCACTTTATTGTTGTGGTTTGGAACTGAACGCACAATATTTCTGAGGTATGCCTGTATAGAGAAAATAATTGAAAATGTAATCAATGTTTAAGGTTTTTAAACAGAAATTGCCATAAATATCTTCTGTTAATGTTTGGCCATGTGAATAAACTGCTTAGAATGTATGGAGAGAAAGCAAATAGTATAAAAAGAATAAGATAAAATACATAATATAAATGAAACTGAATGTATAGCTACCATAAACAAAATAGATTACAGAGAAATAATTCTATATAAAAAAGACTTGTGGAAGAACAATGGTTTTGGACACTGACAAATGCAGTTTTGAGTCCTGCCATTGCCATCTTGGAATTCATCCTGTTTGAGCTCTCATTTTCTTGCCTGTTAATAATTTGAAAGAAAAAAAAAAACCTTCCTTCCCTCCCTACCTCCCTCCCTCCCTTCCTTCCTTCCCTTTCTTTCTTTTTTTCTTCCCTCTGTTGCCCAGGCTGCAGTACAGTGGGCTCGCTGCAGACTCCCTGCCTCCGGCTCCCGTGATTCTCCTGCCTCGGCCTGCGGGCTGCCTGGGATTGCGGGCGCGCGCCACCACCCCTGCCTGGTTTTTGTCCTTTGGCTGGAGGCGCGGTTTCGCCATGTTGGCCAGGCTGGTTTCCAGCTCCTGACCTCTACTGGTCTGCCCGCCTCGGCCTCCCGAGGTGCTGGGACTGCAGACGGAGGCTCATTCGGTGCTCGGCGTTGCCCGGGCTGGAGTGCGGTGGCGTGGTCTTGGCTCGCTGCAGCCTCCGCCTCCCAGCCGCCTGCCTTGGCATCCCAGGGTGCTGGGATTGCAGCCTCTGCCCGGCTGCCACCCCGTCTGGGAGGTGGGGAGCATCTCTGCCTGGCCGCCCATCGTCTGGGATGTGAGGAGCGCCTCTGCCCAGCCGACACCCCGTCTAGGAAGTGAGGAGCGCCTCTGCCCGGCCGCCCATCGTCTGGGATGTGAGGAGCGCCTCTGTCCGGCCACCCCGTCTGGGAAGAAGTAAGGAGCGCCTCTGCCCGGCCGCCCCGTCTGGGAAGTGAGGAGCGCCTCTGCCCGGCCGCCCCGTCTGGGAAGTGAGGAGCACCTCTGCCCGCCCACCCATCGTGTGGGATGTGAGGAGTGCCTCTGCCCGGCCGCCCATCTTCTGGGATGTGAGGAGCGCCTCTGCCCGGCCGCCCATCTTCTGGGATGTGAGGAGCACCTCTGCCCGGCCGCCCATCTTCTGGGATGTGAGGAGCGCCTCTGCCCAGCCGCCCCGTCTGGGAAGTGAGGAGCGCCTCTGCCCAGCCACCCATCGTGTGGGAAGTGAGGAGCGTCTCTGCCCGGCCGCCCCGTCTGGGAAGTGAGGAGCACCTCTGCCCAGCCGCCCCGTCTGGGAAGTGAGGAGCGCCTCTGCCCAGCCACCCATCGTGTGGGATGTGAGGAGCGCCTCTGCCCGGCCGCCACCCCGTCTAGGAAGTGAGGAGCGCCTCTGCCCGGCCGCCCCGTCTGGGAAGTGAGGAGCGCCTCTGCCTGGCGACCCCTTCTGGGATGTGGGGAGCGCCTCTGCCCGGCCACCCCATCTGGGAGGTCTACCACGGAGGCCAGATGCAATGTGGGGGCTGGACGTGGTGGCTCGCGCCTCCAGTCCCAGCACTCTGGGAGGCCGAGATGGTTTGATCACTTGAGGCTAGGAGTTTGAGTCCAGCCTGGCCAACATGGCGAAACATATGAAAAATACAACAGACAAACCAACCAACCAACCCCGCAACAAAAAAACAGGTCTACCCTGGAGTCATACTCTAATGTTTTCTATTTTCCTCCCTTTCTGATCCTTTATCTCACTTTCTTTTTCTTCCTCTTCCTTCTCCTTCTTCTTTGTCAAATAGAGGATTGAGTTATTATCATTGATCCATACAAAGTCCCTCTCTCATTTATTTTCTTTAATTCCCACCCCCCATTTCTATTTCCCGTCTTCCCATGTGCAACCTTCCTAATATGTTTGATATGCATCTTTTTGTTTGTATGTATTTTTAGAAAATATTGTTTTGTGTGCAAAAAAATTAATAAAAAAATTTAAAAGGAAAAAAGAAATCAGTTGATTTAAAAAAAATCAGTATCTCACAGGGTACCTATTATGAAGAATAACAAGAACATATTTTAAATGCTTTGGATAAATTTAAGGGATAACAATGTGAAAATAAAAGAGAAAGTTTAAACAACTTTGTTTGATGGTGTAAAATGAAGGAAATTTATTTGTACTATTCTTGTCTTTTCCCATGTAAATTAGTTGAGCTTACTCTGCTGTTAATTATCTAATTTCAATAAGAACAGTAAAACTTTTATTATGTAACTCACTACTTTTTCATGTGGGGGAGTTAATAACAACTTAGAAAGAAAATTTAAGATATTTGGTCAATGTGTGTCCTGTTTAAAAAACTATTATGTTACGACAGAATATTTACTTCTTTTTTTTTTTCTGAGAATGAGTCTCACTCTGTCACTCAGGCAGGAATGCAGTGACATGATCTCAGCTCACTGCAACCTCTGCCTCCCAGGTTCAAGCGATTCTCCTGCCTCAGTCTCCCAAGTAGTGGGGCTACAGGCACCTGCTACCATGATGGCTAATTTTTGCATTTTTAGTGGAGACAGGGTTTTACCATGTTGGCCGGGCTGGTTTTGAACTCTTGACCTCGAGTGATCCACCCACCTCGGCCTCCCAAAGTGCTAGGATTACAGGTGTGAGCCACCATGCCCGGCCAGAATATTCACTTCTATTTGTTTTACTTTAAACACTCAAAACCACATGATGGACTAACTGACACTCAAAATTAGCCTAATATGGCTTCAGAGAAATGAGAACAAACAATATTCCTGGATTCAAATAATTTTTACAATTTTCTTTAAAAAAAAGACATGATCGTTAACTATGATAAGTCGTGTTATCAAATGCTGTCTATTTTAATTTCTTGGATCTTTAAGGGAAACAAGATATTTAATTTAACATCTATACAAGAAGAGAATATTCTTGTTTCCTTATAATGCTTAAATCTCTAAAAAACTGAATTTTAAATGGGTGTCAAAACTTTGGCATAATGATTATAAGTAATTTGTAAGATAGTAATATTTGAGCAGTCATAACTTTTCTAACTAATTTGCATTATGATTATTACTCCTAGCATCAAATTTCAATTATAATCTATTTAAATGTCATTGGTATAATTTGGAAATTGTTTGCAGAAACTCAATTTTGAATTACAAACATGTAAATACATTCTGGCATTTCTAAATTTAAGACTCTCTTTTAAAGTAGACTTAAAGATAATAAAAGCATATATAACTTTTATCCAATTTGTGAGTCAATTTGGAAAATGGCAGGGGTTAATTTTAAGTAAACATTCACTGTCTAATAAACACATGAAATTAAAGCATTAAAAATCTGTGAACACAATTACTTTTGGGGCCCTAAAGATGATAACATTGCAATTCAGCCTTAGCAAAGATGACAGAAAAAGTTCTTAATATGTTAAATGACTTGGAAACTTCCCCCAAATCATAAGCTCAGTACAATTTTTTTTTTTTTTTTTTTGAGATGGAGTCTGTCTCTGTCGCCCAGGCTGGAGTGCAGTGGCGCGATCTCAGCTCACTGCAAGCTCCACCTCCTGGGTTCACGCCATTCTCCTGCCTCAGCCTCCCAAGTAGCTGGGACTATAGGCACTCGTCACCATGCCCGGCTAATTTTTTGTATTTTGTATTTTTTTTTTTTTTTTTTTTTAGTAGAGACAGGGTTTCACTGTGTTAGCCAGGATGGTCTCGATCTCCTGACCTTGTGATCCACTCGCCTCGGCCTCCCAAAGTACTGGGATTACAGGTGTGAGACAATATTTTTTATCTTAAATACATAATTTTAAATTCCATCCCCACAATTATCATTCTCTCCCACTGCGTAGGAATATATTTAACCAAGGAGGCGAAAGATCTCCACAAAGAGAACTACAAAACAAAGATGAGGTAATTGTAGATGACACAAACAAGTGGGAAAATATCCCATTATTATGGATCCAAAGAAGTAATATTAAAATGACCACACTGCCCAAAGCTATGTACAGATTCAGTGTAATCCCTATCAAAATATCAGTGTCATTTTTCACAGAATTAAAAAAAATCCTAAAATTCTTATGGAACCAAAAAAAAAGCCTGAAGAGCCAAAGCAATCCTAAGCAAAAAGAACAAAGCTGCAGGTATCACATTACGTGGCTTCAAATTATACTACAAAGCTATAGCAACCAAACGGCATGGTACAGGTATAAAAATAGACACAGATCAATGGAACAAAAGAAAGAAGCCAAAAATAAAGTCACATGTCTACAGCCAACTGATTTTGACAAAATCAGCAGAAATATACACTGGAAAAAGGACACCATTTTCACTCAGGGGGGCTGGGAAAATCAGGTATTTATATCCAAAAGAATGAAACTGGGCACGTATCTCTCGCCATATACAAAAATCAACCCAAGATGGACCAAAACTTAAATGTAAGGTGTAGAACTATAAACATAGCAGAAGAGACCTGGGAAAAACTCTTCTGAACAGTTTGTCTAGACAAAGAATTTATTAGTAAAACCTCAAAAGTACAAGTAACAAAAATAAAAATACAGAAATGGGTCTTATTAAACTAAAAAACTTCTACAGAACAAAAGAAATAATCAATAGACAACGTGCAGAATAGGAGGAAATATTTGCAAACTATGCATTTGACAGAGGACTGATACCTAGAATTTCCAAGGAACTCAAGAAACTCCATACACACACCAAAAAAAATAATAACCCCACCAAAGAGTGGGCAAAGATTGTTGTGCAGATTATACTAAGAATAAATAAATAAAATAAAAAGTGGGCAAAGAACATGAATAGATATTTTTCAAAAGAAGCCATACAAATGGCCAAGAAGCATACGAAAAAATGTGCAACATTACTAATCATGAGAGAAATGCAAATTAAAACCACAATGAGACACTATCTCACACCAGTCAGAATGGCAATTATTAAAAAGTCAAAAAATAACAGATTATGGTGAGGAGGTGGAGAAAAGGAAATGCTTATACACTGTTAGTAGGAACTAAATTAGTACAACCTCTATGGAAAACAGTATGTAAGTGTTTCAAAGAACTAAAAATAGAACTACCCTTCGATCCAGCAATTCTACTACTGGATATGTACACAAAGGAAAAATATTATATCAAAAAGATACCTGCACTTGTATGCTCAGAGCAGCACTTAGATTGATTCCATATCTTTGCTATTGTCCATCAATGGATGACTGAATAAAAAAATGTGGTATGTATATAATGGATTACTCTTCAGCCATAAAAAGAATAAAATCCACAATAGTCCCATCTAACAAATCTGTACACGTATTCCTATGTCTAAGATGAACTTCAAAATTAAAAAAATAAATAAAATCATGTTCCTTTTTTTGAGACAGAGTTTCATTCTTGTTGCCTAGGCTGGAGTGCAATGGCAAGATCTAGGATCACTGCAACCTCCACCTCCTAGGTTCAAGTGATTCTCCTGCCTCAGCCTTCCAAGTAGCTGGGACTACAGGCATGCGCTAACCACACCCAGCTAATTTTGTATTTTTAGTAGAGATGGACTTTCACCATGTTGGCCAGACTGGTCTCGAACTCCTGACCTCAAGTGATCCACCCCCTCAGCCTCCCAAAGTGCTGGGATTACAGGTGTGAGCCACCGTGCCCAGCCTTGAAATCATGTCTTTTGCAGCAATGTGGATGGAAATGGAGGTTATTATCTTAAGTAAAATGAAACAGAAAGTCAAATATTCCATGTTCTCACTTATAAATGGTAGCTAAATAACATGTAGTCATGGGCATAGAAAGTGGAATAATAGTCATTGGAGGTCAGGCGCACTGGCTCAAGCCTGTAATGCCAGCACTTGGGGAGGCTAAAGTGGGCAGATCATCTGAGGTCAGGAGTTCAAGAGCAGCCTGGCCAACATGCTGAAACCCCGTCTCTACTAAAAATACAAAAATTAGCCCAGTGTGATAGCGCACACCTGTAGTCCCAGCCACCCAGAGGCTGAGGCAAGAGAATTGCTTGAATCTGGGAGGCGGAGGTTGCAGTGAGCCAAGATTACGCCATTGCACTCCAGCCTAGGCAACAGAAGGAGACTCCATCTCAAAAAAAAAATAGTCATTGAAGACTCAGAAGGGTGGGTGAGTGGGAGGGTGTAAGGGATGAGAAATTACTTGGTGGATACAATGGGCACTATTCAAGTGATAAACCAAACTTCATCACTACCCAGTGTATCCATGTAAAAAAACTACACTTGTACCCCTTAAATTTATACAAATAAAAATTAAAACATGATGAGAGAGGACCTTAATTTTTCTTTTTTCCTTTCTTTTTTTTTTTTTTTTTTTTTTTTTTTTTTGAGATGGAGCTTCACTTCGCTTTTTTCACCCAGGCTGGATTACAATGGCACGATCTTGGCTCACTGCAACCTCTGCCTCCCAGGTTCAAGCAAGTCTCTTGCCTCAGGCTCTCAAGTAACTGGGATTACAGGCGTGTACCACCATGCCCAGCTAATTTTTGTATTTTTAGCAGAGATGGGGTTTCACCATATTGGCCAGGCTGGTCTCGAACTTCTGACCTCAGGCGATCTGTCCACCTCAGCCCTCAAAGTGCTGGGATTACAGGCGTGAGCCACAGCACCTAGCCAATTGCTTCTAATATTTAAATTTTTTACAGCTATATTCATATGTCCTACATTTTTGTAATATGTGGCTCAAATCATGGTAAGTTCTCATATCACCTTTATGCACCTTTCCTAAAAACTACTGGGAAGATAGATAGACTACTTTGACTTAAATAGTTTAGGTAGCATCAGTTTATCAATTAGTTCATTAGTAGAATTTCTCTCTGGATCATATGAACTTGGTGCTTTTGTGTATGTGAGGGACTCTGATAAACGGTTGTTTCTTTTATAAATATTGTACAATTTAGAACTTCTATCTCTCTGGGGGTAAATGTTGATAAAATATATATTTATAGAATATATAACGTATACGTTTGCATGTTAATTTACATTGGAATACCCAAATTTGTTTCCATTTATTTTTCCTATCAGTATTGGACTTCAAGTTGCTGTTTGCACTGTAACCTGCTGACACATCCTTCTCAAGTTCTTGGCATGATCCCATTTTTCTATTCATAATCAAATAATAGTTTGGCTCAGGAATCTGAGGATTAGCAGAAAATTGGATTTTCCATAGGGGACCATCTCAGGAAAGTACAGACTCCAGTAAGACAAGTGTGCTCTGCTGCCAGCCCCTCAGTCTGGACTCAGCCCTTCCTGCTCCCTCCTTGGGAGCCTCTTCCTGCTGCCTCCAGGGATCCTGGAAAGCAAGAGCCTCTGCCAAACACTCTCATCTCTCTGGAGATGCCCACTAGAAAATTATACTTGTCTTTGGTCATTGGTAACTGTGACAAAGTTTCTTTAAAATATCTTTAGCTCCCCAAGTGTGCACTGTCATTGTTGCCACAGGTGAAATGCTCACTGAAGTGCTGAGAAATGGTGAGGTCACAGGACACAAACCCGTATCTGAGAGCTGGCTGCCTCCCTCCACACACTCGTTTGCTGGCTGTCCTGAGCATAACCCTGCACCATTGTCCCAGCAGGAAGGGAAAAATCAGGTGAGTATTTTCTATTTCAGTCTAGAAGGCATAGCCTGCACCAAAAGGAAGTGTACTGGGAGATGGACCAAAGGCTTTTGTCTGGGAAACGGGAATCTTCTGGGCGAGAAACTAAGTCAGTGCCAACACAATGTAGGGAAAGGGAAATAATCACTGGGTCACGGGCTGGACTCATGGAGAAGGAATGGAGGTCAAGACCATAAACCAGCCCCTAACTGCTTCTCATTTAATGTAATCCTCGCTGTTCATCATTGTTGGTTTCAATAAAGTCATTAAATCTTTTTTTGTTTGTTTGAGGCAGGGTCTCTTTCTGTTGCTCAGGCCAGAGTACAATTGTGGCTCACTGCAGCCTTGACTCAAATGATCCTCCCACCTCAGCCTTCTGAGTGGCTGGGACCACAAGCATGTGCCACCACACTCAGCAAATTTTTAAAAATTTTTTGTAGAGACAGGCTCTCCCTATGTTGCTTAGGCTGGTCTCCTGGCCTCAAGCAATCCTCTTGCCTCAACCTCCAAAAATGTTGGAGTTATAGGCATGAGTCATCACACACGGCCTATTTTTAAGTTCTCTAATATAATTTGGAAATTAATCTGCCAGCTGCTCTGTCTTAGCTACATGAACATTTCTAAGATTCGTAGACTTGTTTCCATGACACCTCCACGCCTGTGACCATGTATAAGATGTAGCTGGTTGAATTATCTTATTCTGTTCAGAAATAGTAAATATAGTGTTTTCACCAACTCTGTGCATAGAATATACCAAATGGAGACCATAACTGTGTCGTGACAGAAAAAAAATCTGTTGTCTCTTTATTATGGTGAGGCTGTTTTCCTTCATGAAATCAGCAAAGAAAGGTAACTGACCTCAGGTTTTTGTATTCAAAAAAAAAATTACACTCTTCAGCAGTTTTCAGAATTGCATTATTTTGTGATCTTTCCTCTGGTTTAAAAACGTTTTCATGCCATTCGCAGGCTCAGTTCTCATCTTAGTACTATTTTGAGTCAATGTACAATCTTTACCTCTAGTTTTTCTTTTGCATAATGGACTTGTGCTTTAATATAGTGAACCAGTCTGACATTGAAATACTATATTTGATATTTTTGCATTCACAAATACTCATTTTCTTTCTACACTCATGGTAATTTAGTTTCTCCTCTGCAATGTTTTCCCTCCTACACATTTTCCTTCTCCCTTGCTTAGCGCATGCTCATTCTATTGTATGCTCCTTCTTGGTTAAGATGGAAAAGAACCTCCTCTTTTAATTCCATCTGTGCATTCAGTAAATTCCATTTGGTTTATATAATTATTCTTTTAAGGTTATACCAAAATCAGCCCATCTATATTTTACTTAGATCTCTAATCACTATAATGTTTGCCTAGAAAACAAGCAATATTGTTTTCAATCACAATTGAAAAGAAAAACAAGACTCACAACCATTCTTTAAAAAACTCATGAGATACAAAATATTTTTTTAAATATGTGGATTGTTTTAAAAAATAAATATGTCTGGGCTGGGCACAGTGGCTCATGCCTGTAATCCCAGCACTTTGGGAGGCCGTGGAGGGCAGATCACCTGAGGTCAGGAGTTTGTGACCAACCTGGCCAACATGGTGAAACCCCGTCTCGACTAAACACACAAAAATTAGCCAGGTGTGGTGGCGAGCACCTGTAATCCCAGCTACTCAGGAGGCTGAGGCAGGAGAATCACTTGAACCTGGGAGGCAGAGGTTGTGGTGAGCCGAGATCGTGCCACTGCCCTCCACTCCATCTCAAAATAAATAAATAAATATATCTGCTGCTAAGACAGCATAGCGGTCAAGTACACTAGCAGCTTCTGACACTGCCTCTTACAAGGAAGTGACTTTGGGAGTGTCATTCAGCTTGCCTGTGCCCAAGATCGCCTCACCTGTCAAATGGGAACAATAAAGCACTTCAGAGAATTGTTGTAACAGTTATACATAAAACACTGTTATAACACTCTTATGCTAGGAACATGTATCTATATACACGTATATATTTTTATAGCAAAACTCTCAGAAAAAGGAAAATGAAATTTAATAGGAAATTAATGGTTTGAAAACTGTGGTCCACAAGAGTGGATTTCAGTCGTCATGATACAACAGGCCTCCTGTTTTCATGAAGGATCCTCTCACTCTGAACAGGATGATCAGTCATTGAAAAATGGCAAATGGCCTCCAGGGATGTGACAATAGGAATGATCTTCTTATCTCAGGCCACAGTAGGATTCCTGGGCAATTGCTTCCTTCTTTATCATTACAGTTTCCTTTATTTTACCAGATGCACATTAAAGTCCACAGATCTGATTCTCCAGCACCTGACTATAGCCAACTCCTTGGTCATTCTCTCTAAAGGAGTCACACAAACAATGGCCACTTTGGGGCTGAAACATTTCCTCAGTGACATCGGGTGCAAATTTGTTTTCTGTTTTCACAGAGTGGGCAGGGGTGTGTGCATGGGCACCACCTGATTCCTGAGTATCTTCCAGGCCATCACGATCGGCCCCACAAATTCCACGTGGGCAGAGCTGAAACTATAAGCTCCCAGACACATTGGGGCCTTCACCCTCCTGTACTAGGTGCTGAACATGCTGGTAAACACCATTTTTCTTAGGAGTATGACTGACAAGTGGAGTAACAAAAATAACGCATGGAAAAGAGATTTGGGATATTGTTGTGCAGTAGGTAATAACAGAATTACAGGATTACTACATACAACGTTGTCATGATCCTACGATGTTTCGTGTTTGGGCCTCATGACCTGGGCCAGCAGCAGCTCCATGGTCTTTATTCGGCACAGGCACAGGGAGTGGGTCCAACACCTTCACAGAACTAACCTCCCCCGCAGGTCCTCCCCTGAGTTCAGAGTGACCCAAAGCATCTTTGTTCTAGTGAGCACCTTTGCATCATTCTATATCCTCTCCTCTGTCTTCACACCATTTTTGGCTAAGTACCCTAACCCCAGCTGGTGGCTGGTGAACACTTCTGCACTGACCACTGCCTGTTTCCCCACAGTCAGCCCCTTTGTCCTCATGGGCCATGCCCAGGGCATCCAGGCTTAGCTCTGCCTGCTGTGGAAGGACTAGACAATCTCCTAAGCTAGTCGCATAGCTCTAGTTTATGTGGGCTGCCTTGATTGCTTCTACGCTGTGCAGTTATTTAATCTCCCCGTGCCGAGGTTGAAGCACCACTGTGAGCAATCACATGACAGAGAGTGTGATCCGGAAACGGAGCCTCTGCCCTCCTAGGAGGCGTCAACTCAACTCAACAGGGAATAATTAGAAACTAAAAAAAAATTTTTTTTTAATATTTAGAAGCATTCACCAAAAGTGGTCATTGTTTTCAATGACACTTTTTCCCATGTTTTTCAAGTTTAGATATTCATCTTTCAAATCTATTTCATTAATCATGAAAAAGAAGAAAAGCCATGGAAAGATTGTGTGTGCTATTAAATCCACTATACCCAAACTTTTAAAATAGGCCAGGAAGAATTATGAATTTTGACATAAAATTACTAGCTAAGTATACAAAATGATGACAGATGGTTTATTTCAAAAATACAGAGTATGCTAATAAGAAAATCAAATCTATCATCCAGTACATTGCAAATAAATGAGACAACTACATTCACTGAGGAAATCATTTTATACCCTTGTAAATGTCCTTCCTGTGTAAATTAACTTAGGATAAATATTCTGAGGACTTTCAATTATTAGTGATGACAACACATCAGGATAGAGAAATAAATGATAGAAGAGGGCAATGAGCACAGAAGACATTCTCAACATCCACTTCACCCCTGTTAGCATGGGTATAGTTCAGAAGACAGATAAATGTGGGTGAAAACATGGGGAAACTAGAACCCCATGCAGTGCTGGGGGGATGGTGAAATGAGACAGCCATTTTGGAAAACATTTTGGAAGTTTTTCCCAAGGTTAACATAGGGTTATCATATGGCCTAGCAATTCCACTCCTGAAGATATACCCAACAGAAATGAAAACATATGCCCACACAAAGACTTGATATGCTTTTCATACTAGGATTATTGATTATCGCCAAAAAGTGGAAACCACCCAAATGTCCATCAGTGGAAGACTAGATACACAGCCGAGAGACATTCATACAATGGACAATTAGCCGTACAAAGGAATGAAGCACTGATACGTGCCTCTACATGGATGGCTATTTAAAACAACATGATCAATGACAAAAGGCAGACATCAAAGCCAAAGACTTTATTAATCTGTTTGTATAAAATGCCCAGAATAGGCAAATCCATAGAACAGAAAGTGGATTAGTGGTTACCAGGGCCTTGGGGAGTGAGGGGGGCAATAGGAAATGAGCACTTAATGGGTGTGAGGTTTCTTTTCGGGGTGTCATACTGTTCTGGAACTACATAGTGATGACTGTAAAATCTTGTGAACACAACAAAAAGCACTGAGTTGTACATTCTAACATGATTAATATATTAAATGTTATATAAATTTTATCTTAATAAAAAGAATTAAACTCCAAACCATTGTGCCAAAAGTGGAAATAGCTTTTCAGCTATAAATGTGGCAAAAAACTCATCAACATAAAATTAACAGAATGGAAAATTGAAATGAGAAAAGCAGAGTCAACAAATTTCCATTGATGTTTTGCAGTCACTCAAGAGAGCCAAGAAAAGACACGCCGAGGTTTCAGTTATGCATTTGATGCAACTTTCTGTCATAGAAATTTATCTGGTCCTAGTAGTTGAATCAATTGGGCATATTGGTGTGACCTTAAAAATGCTTAAAATATATCTTTTTAAAAAAATTAAGTCTGGCACTCATAAAGATACAAACACATGTTAAAATATTTTATTTAACTTATAAGAGATTAGCAGATACAATAACCAGTAGAAAAAAAGAATCCAACAAACAGCTGGAGGAATATTAACCAGGAGTATTTAAATGAGTATGTAAATGGGAAGAAAGCTCATTTCCTTACTCTGTGAGAGGAGAGAAAATTGACTCTGGACTGGACCACACATTGTGCATGTCTATCAGTGACCTAAAACTTAAAAAGGGTTGCAAAAACACACACAGAGTGCAGGCTAGAGTCAGATAACCTGGCGTGGTATCTTCTAAAGAGGGTGAGGTTTTCCATTGAAGAACACATTTTTCTTTTTTTTTTTTTTTTTGACATAAGGTCTCACTCTGTCACCCAGGCTGGAGTGCAGTGGTGCAATCTCAGCTCACTGCAACCTCTACCTCCTAGGCTCAAGCAATCCTCCCACCTCAGCCTCCCAAGTAGCTGTGACCATTAGTGATGCCACCACACCCGGCTAATTTTTTGTATTTTTGCTAGAGATGGGGTTTTGCCATGTTCCCCAGGCTGGTCTCAAACTCCTGAGCTCAAGTGACCCACCTGCCTCAGCCTCCCAAAGTGCTGGGATTACAGGCATGAGCCACCACCACTAGCCAGAACGCATTTCTTTCTACAATAAAAAGTCAAATGAAAGGTTAGGTTTGGTCACTAGGGTGACCAGGGTCCTATCATGGGCACTTCTAGGCCAAGTGGACACCAATGGCATCCCAGTGAGGGGCTGGCCCACAGGAACACAACGGTGGGACTGAGCACTGGCATCTTGAGTGGCCCAGGCCAGGGGCAGGATCAAGCTGGGCCAATCGGAGCAAAGCTCCTTGTCTTCATCCTTTTTGTGCTGCTATCACACAACCTAAGAATGGATAATCTATAAAGAAAAGAGGTTTATTTAGCTCAGGGTTCTGTAGGCTGCGAACTATAAGAGGCATGGGGCTGGCATCTGCTCGGCTTCTAGAGAGGGCCTCATGCTGCCTCCACTCATGGTGGAGAGTGGAAGGGGAGTGGGTGTGTGCAGAGCTCACACAGCAAGAGGCGAATCAAGAGAGAAACCAAGAAAGCCAGACTCTTTCTAACAACCTGCCCTTGCGGGAAATAATGAGAGTGAGAACTCACCCCCAGAAGAGGGCATTCTTTATAAGGGTCCACATCCATGACCTAAAATCCCCCACTAGGCCCCACCTCCCAACCCTGTCACATTGGCATCAAATTTCACAAGAGATTTTTTTTTTTTGAGGGGGGGCAGAGTCTGGCTCTGTCACCCAGGCTGGAATGCAGTGGCATGATCCTGGCTCACTGCAACCTCCACATCCGGGGTTCAAGCAATTCTCCTGCCTCAGCCTCCCGAGTAGCTGGGACTACAGGTGCACATCACCACGCCGGGCTAATTTTTGTATTTTTAGTAGAGACGGGGTTTTGCCATGTTGTCCAGGCTGGTGTCTCAAACTCCTGACCTCAAGTGATCCCCCCACCTCAGTCTCCTAAAGTGCTGGGATTATAGGTGTGAGCCACCACACCCAGCTCAACATGAGTTTTGTTGGGGACAAATCACATCCAAGCCACACCATTCACCAAACCTTGTGTCTAGAAAAAGGAGACATTTAGAGCTCCTATAGGCTCAGGAAGCTGCCTGGCACCCTCTCAGCAGGAGCAGAGCTGCCATTCCCCCTGAACCCTGTGGACCCCTCTTGTGGGAGATCCACTGTGCTCAGTGGCTTGGCCCATGCACGCCTGATTTCCTCGCTGCCACTGTTGAGGACCTGATGGCTGACACCTTGGTGGGTAATGAAGCCCACAACAGCCACAGAAGGTGCAGCTATATTGTAATATAATATAAAGTGTATATATAAAAATTATACATAATAGGTATTATATAGTGTAGGTACACATATATGTAAATATTCTGGCCAAAGACATGTATTCAAGTGGTTACTAGTTATTAAATATTCATGATCAGACTTATTTATAAATACATTTTATTACAAACACAATTACTCATCTCAGATGAAACACCTAATCTGTCTAAGGATTACATATTTTACAGAGCTTCATAGAGTTATCAGTGGCTGAATAAATGCTTTTTGAGATAAAATATATTCCACGTAAAGTCTTATCCAAGAGGCAGACTCAAAACCCACGTAAGTCTTTTTTTTTTTTTTTTTTTTTTTTTTGAGATGGAGTTTCAATCTTTGGCCCAGGCTGGAGTGAAGTGGTACGATCTCTTCTCACTGCAACCTCCACCCCCCAGGTTCAAATGATTCTCCTGCCTCAGCCTCCTGAGTAGCTGGGATTACAGGCACCCACCACCACATCTGGCTAGATGGGGTTTCACCATGTTGGCCAGGCTGGTCTCGAACTCCTGACCTCAGGTGATCCGCCCGTCTCGGCCTCCCAAAGTGCTGGGATTACAGGCGTGAGCCACCGTGCCCGGCCTGAACCCATATAAGCCTTACAAGCACTTTCATGGACTGCATTAAGATAAAAATGGGTGTCTCCCTCCTTCCCAGTAAAGTAAAAAAAAAAGTTACAAATAGGTGTCCCATCAAATGTTGTAACAATCTTAACCCCATTCTCATGAGTGGCAACATTTGAGGTTTTCTCCTGTTCATCAAAGGCTCAAATTACACCCTCTGCTGCCTGTGGCATTTTCATAGAGAGCTGGCAAGGGGCTGCCTAGCTCACCTGAAGTACGATCAGATGACCTGTCTTTGAGATATCAGCTTACCACTTACCAGCCATGCAATCCTGTCTATTTATTTATTCCATCTAAATGGCAGTTTCCTTATGTAAAATAAGGATAATGAGTTCCTCCATTGTTGAGTTAGCCCAAAGAATAAGTCACCTGGAGCCTATAACCTGCTGTTAGCCCAGGGCTTGGCACAGCATGCCCTGAGTAAACAGTGCATCTGTCTTCTGTATATTGCAGATACTCACGTGTGCCTCCCAAAGATGCACCTGGGCTGGGTCCTCATATAATTCCTGGATTCTTGAGTCCCAGGCTATGAAACCACACCCTACTGAGCTTTGTAGCATGCCAATCAGAGGAGGAGGACAGAGCTGGGTGAGTGAAGTGCAATCCATGCTGGTTTCCTCTCTTCCCCACTGCCTGGTGACGCATGCACTCCACCTCTTCCCACCATCAGTCAAGGCAGCAGGACCTGGCTTGGCTTTGCCTCCTTTGCAAAGATGACCTAAGAATGAGATAAATACTATTGGGATTGTGCTTAGAATCATTGAATATGTGCTTCTATAATACAAAAGCCTTCATTGTCACATAATGTTCATTAATACCCATATTTACAGAACTCTCATTGGTCATATGTCACCCAAACAAATTTTTGATTTACTATGGAGAGCCATGAAACACCCTTAGTATTAGCTCAGTAAGCACAGACCATGGTGATTCACACCTGTCTGAGTCAGGGGCTGACTTAAGATTTCACCATCCCCTGTGCAAGGGTGTGAGGACACAAGAGGCCAGAAGGGGCTGGCGTGGGGAGAGGGTTTGGGTGATGGGATTTTTCTCTAAGGGTTGTGCTGCCTTCTCCCCTGTGGGCATCCCAGCATTTGGAGAGCACCCAGGATCCGGAACTTGCTCCTTTCTGCCCATTTGCCACCACTCTAGACCCTACAGTCCTCTGCACTTCCACCTACCCTGCACCTAGAGCTCCCTTTGTGCCCCAGGGGCTGCACAGTATGTTAACTGAACACCTATCTCCAAAGAGTTACTCTCCTCTCTCAAATACCCACTCATACTTGGCTTAATCTTTCAAGATGCTGAAGCTGGATACTGGTGGATGGGTGATTACCGAGTGCAGAGGGAATGGGTACCTCCATGCTGGTAAGAAAGCCACTAACAAAGCACATTTTCCTTTAGTTTCTAGCAGCCTCTTGGCCACTCACAGCTCAACCACATCAACCTCTAGTGCTTTGGATTCATTCAAGGCTCAGTGTCAGCTCTGGGGACCCCTTACCCCTTTTTCCTAGCAGGAGAAACATGAACAAGCAAAGTACTCAGGCTGCTTGTTTCAATCCTGTCTCACCCACTCGTCGCTACGTTCACAGACAGGACAGCGCAGGACACTCATCCCCACCTTGCTCACCACTTGGCCGAGAGAATTCACAGGTCCTCTTACCAGGCCTACAAAGGGGCCAGAAGGTCACCTCTCAGCATCCCAGCCTCATTACCAAAACTTCCCATAAGTGTGCAGCTTCTTCAATTGCATCCTATTGTAGGTCGTCATATTAACCTGCCATTTTCATGGATGCCGGTAGAAGCCATGGGATATTAGCTCCTTTTCAGGAGTTTGATTTGCAAAGACTCTCTCCTATTCCTTAGGTTATCTCATCACTCTGTTTCCTTTGCTGGGCAGAAGCTTTTTGGTTTGATGTAATCCCATTTGTCTTAATTTTTCTTTTGTTGTCTGTACTTTTGGGGGTCACATCCAAAACACTATCACCCAGACCAATGTCATAGACATTTTCCCCAGTGTGTTCATCTAGTCGTTTTAGTTTCAGGGAGTGTGGTCACCACAGACATTTTCTGAAATAACACTGCTCTCAGCATAGTGTAAGAGTAACATTTAAGAGACATCTGTAATACCTATGTCTTTTTTTTTTTTTTTTTTTTTGAGATGGAGTTTCACTCTTGTCTCCCAGGCTGGAGTGCAATGGCGCAATCTCGGCTCACTGCAACCTCTGCCTCCCAGATTCAAGCCATTCTTCTGCCTCAGCCTCCCCAATAACTGGGATTACAGGCATGCACCACCACACTCAGCTAATTTTTGTATTTTTAGTAAAGACGGGGTTTCACCATATTGGTCAGGCTAGTCTTGAACTCCTGACCTAAGGTGATCCGCCCATCTCAACCTCCCAAAGTGCTGGGATTACAGGCATGAGCCACCACACCTGGCCTGTAATACCTCTGTCTTTAAGCATTCCTTAAGTGCATTACAGTGCGGTCATCACATCACTCACTGCCAAAACACTGTATGTATGTAGAATGTATGTAGCATTAACATAGTATGTATGTAGAAGACCACAAACCAGCTTTAAAACATGTGTCTTCAGTACTTTGCTATAGGCATTATTTTATGGTCATCACATGCATTCTTTGAAACAACTCTGTATGCGACATAGTGTACAAGTAGCCGTCTAAGAAATCTCTTTTAAACAAGTGTCTTTTAGCCCAACTCTGCATGCATGAGAGTGTGGGCTTCACATCCACCTGAAGTAACACTGTTCTCCACATGGTGTATGAGAAACATGATGACACACAGCTGTGAAATGTGTGTCTCTGCATCCACCTCATGCATTACGTGGGGGTTTTCATATCCGTTCTGTGTAATAAGACTACACACAACATAGTGTACGTGTAGCATTCTTAGAAATATCTGTAAACATGTGTCTTTTAACACTACATACAGAGTGCTCACCACATCCATTCTTGGAAATGACACTGATCTCAACATAGTGTGTACATAGCTTTCTAAGAAACATCTTTAAACACGTCTTTACACTATATGCATTATTGTGTTACCACCATATCCAGTCTCTGAAATAAAACTATTTGCAACATAGTGTACAGAAAGCATTCTAAGAAACAGCTTTTAAACATGTTTACGTATACAGTATAGTCACCATGTCTATTCTCTTAAATAGCACTCTTACAACACAGCGTGTGAGTAGCATTCTAATCAACTGGGGTTTTTTTTTAATTTTTTATTTCTCTTCTCCCTTAGAATTAGGCATAACTATGCATTTCACAGGTTGGTGTGATAAACCAAGCAAATAATACTTGTCTAGTACCTAGGGCCGAATGCATACAGCTACTGGTATTTATTTTACCAGATACATATTTTAATTATTTTTCATAAATTTGCAGCTAAGCCCAAGTGCATATTGATTAATCCTGATGCATATTATAGAATACTAGTATGCTAGGAGATTGGCTGTTGAGTATTCCCCAGAGGTAGCCAAACTGCAAAGTCTCATGGCACATTCCTTAAGACTGCCTTTCCAAGCTTGGGGCGTTCACAAAACCACGGTCAGATACAGTAATTCACAGAAGGACTCACAGAGCTCAGTGGAAGCTATTATACTCATGGATATAGTGTATTACAGGGCAAGGGTACAAACTCATATCAGCCAAAGGAGGAGACCCACAGGGCTGAGTCTGGGAGATTTACAAATGCAAAGCTTCCACTGTCCTCCGGACGTGTTAGCCTACCTGCATGGATACACAACAACACATGAGGAGTATTTTCAGCCAGGGAAGCCCACCCACACTCTGCTGTCCAGGGATCTGACTGGGGCTTTCCTATGTAGACGTGACTGACTGATGATTTCTCACATGGGTCAAGTCAGTCATCAGGTAAACAAACTCATATCAGGGGACCAAAGCCGCTCCCCTAAGTTACATGATTGGTCTTTCTGGCATAATCACCCCACACCCTGAGACTGTTAGCTGTGGGCAGCCCTGCTCTACACAAGGACACTCTGTCAGGTGTGACATGGGTTACCTCCCTGAAGCCAAGAGAAGGGGCCAGACCTCTCTCTGGGTAAAGCCAAATTACTTACTGCGCAGGTATCTTGCCAGAAATGCACAAAGATGATGTGTTTTGTTTTTGTTGCATTATTTTATTTCATAAGAACCCAGTAAACTGAATAAAGTAATATAAAGTATGAAGTAAACATACAATGTTGCTATTAGAAAATTTTCAAAGTATAACCTTCAATAGTCAATATCATAATGGCGTTCTGTTATCGAAGTTTTATTAATTGACAAATAAAAATTGTATATATGTATGTGGGCAACATGATCTTTTGATATATGTATACATTGTAGAATGCCTAAGTCCAGCTAATTCACACAATCCTCACTTAACAAACTTTTATTGTTGTGGGGAGAACACTTAAAATCTACTGTCTCAGCAATTCTCAAGTGACTTCTTTCTGCAGGTTCACAGACGTAAATAACACATTGTTATTAACTCTAGTCACCATGTTGCACAATGCAGCTCTTGGATTTATACCTCCTGTCTAACGGAACTTTTGTATCCTTTGACCCACATCTCCTCAATCAACTCGTCTGCCCCTGACAATCTCCATTCTACTCTCTGCTTCTGTGAATTCCCTTTTTGGATTCTACATAAGTGAGATCACGTGGGATTTGTCTTTCTGTACCTAGTTTATTTCAGTTAATGCCCTCCAGGTTTATCCATGTTGTCACAAATGACAGGATTGCCTTTTCTATTTTAAAGGCTGACTAGTGTTCCATTGTCAATATATACCACATTTTCTGGATTCATTCATTCATTCATGAACACTTAGGTTGACTTCATAACTTGGCTCTTATGAACAATGCTGTAATGAACACGGGAATGCAGATATCTCTTCAAAATGCAAAATCCATATCCTTTAGATAAATACTTAGCACAGCTGGATAATATCACAGTTCTATTTTTAATTTTTTGAAGAACCTCCATCCGTTTTCCCTCCTGGCTGTACTAATGGGGTTCTCCAAGGACTTGGATGTGAGTCCGTCTGGGAATAGGGGGCCTCGAGGCTCTCTGTGGCCACCCCTACTGAACACCCACTGCCAGCTGCCTCTCTGTCTCCTCTTACAGATGGCCTGGACACGGCCCCCTCCATCACTTTCTGCCCCTCCACTGTCAAACATCTCACACAGGAGCTTCTGTCATGGCCCCCGCCCAGGACCTGCTTGCCTCTGTTGGCAGTTACATCCCATCCCTACAGTTTGGAGCTTCACCCATATCCACATATGACCAGGGGTGGACAGGACCCGGGGCCAGGAACCCATCGGCAAAGGTTGCCTATGTCCTCTGCCCAGGCCATCCGCATGCACCCCCCTTTTCGCCAAACCAGGGGCTGTGGCCGAATAGACCTTCGTTGGGCTAGGCCTGGCCTGCTCTCTAGGGGAATGACAGAGACAGACCAAGAACGCAAACGATCTCTACACCTACTGGACCCATCCTGCAAAGCGTGCCTGCTCGTCCCAAGGCAGCCGCCAACGTGGGGCCTCGGGCCCTTTGGCCTGCTCTTTACCAATGCTCGAAACAAACAGGGAATGTTTGGTCAAACCTCAGCTCTTACTGCAGGCATGGAGGAAACGCGCACACTAAAGCCACGAGCGCACGAGGCTTCTATGGGCAGGCCCGGGTGCGGAGTCCCGGCTCCCTCCAGCAGGTGACGGCGCTTGCACCGGGCTCCACGCTAAGGGATAATAAGGCCCGGCCTCGAGGGGCACAGGAAGCTGAAAGGACCGTCTCCTGGGGCATTTGCTGCTGCTCTGGCTGCAGGACCTAGGCAGGAAGTTGGAATGACTTCCTTTTGGGCCCGGGGGAGCCCCTTGAAGGTCTCTGTGCATGTGGGCTTGTGTGTGTTTGTGTGTGCGTATGTGTATGCTCGTGTCTGTGTCCTTGCACCTGTGCACTTGTGCGTATGTACTTGCGCATGTTTATGTGTGTGCTTGTGTGCACTTGTGTGTGTGCACTTGTGCATGTGTGCTTGTGTGTGCTTATGCATGTGCATGCTTGTGCGTATGTCCTTGTGTGTGTTTCCACACACTTGTGCATGTGTGCTTGTGCGTGTGTGTGTGTGCTTGGTGTATGTGTGCTTGGGTGTGTGTGTGCGTGTGTGTGCTTATATCTGTATGCTTGTGCATGTTTGCTCGTATTTGCATGTGTGCTTGGGTGTATGTGTGCTTGGTGTGTGTGTGTGCTTGTGTGTGCTTATATCTGTATGCTTGTGCATGTTTGCTCGTATTTGCATGTGTGCATGTTTGCATGTGTGCTTGGGTGTGTATGTATGCGTGTGCTTGTACATGTATGCATATGTGTATGCTTGTGTGTGTGGTGTGTGTGTGTTTGTGTGTGCTTGTCTGTGTTTGCATGTGTATGTTTGTGCATTGTGCTTGTGTGTATTCATGTATGTGTGTGCGTGTGTGTGTGCATGTGTGTGTGTGCTTGTGCATGTATGCTGCTGTGTTTGTGCTTTTCTCCCCTTTTTGCATGAATCTGTGGACTCTATGAAACGCTTTGCTGTTTCTTATGAATACTGAGTAAGAGCAGGCTAAAGGGCCCCAGGCCCAGCAAGTCAGGTTTCCTTGAGCCTAGAGGACACACGCAGTCTGTTCAACGGGATGAGAGGTTGTGTCCTGGGTGAGTCCCTGTCTGGCAGAGGCCATTTCATTCTCCCAGAGAGTAGCCCAGGTCTAGTGGAGAGAAGGGATGTAGTTTGGGCGGGGCCCCTACTGGGGAATATTGGGAGCTCCTGCTAATGGCCAGGGTTCCCCAGCGGTGGATTCTGATGGAGGAATTGGGGAGACTTCACCAACGCGGGTGCCTGGTTGGGGGTCCTTACGCCCCTGGTCTTTTGTGAATATGGGTGAAGCCCCAAATTGTAGGGACGGGATGCCACTGTCAGCTGGTGCCATCCGATGTCCTGGGCACAGAGAAGTGACATAAACTTGGATGTGAAGTTCAACAGCGGAGTGGCAGGAGGTGTTGGAGAGGGCCGTGCCCCGGCCACCAGCTGGAGGAGAGAGACGAGGTTGGCTGGGGTGGGCATTCCAGAGGGGCGGGCACGGAGGTCAAAAGTCTCAAGGGCCGGCACGGTGGCTCACGCCTGAAATCCCAGAACTTTGAGAGGCCAAGGCCAGAGGATCGCTTGAGTCCAGGAGTTTGAGACCAGCCTAGGCAATAGAGTGAGCCCCGTCGCCAGACAAACAAACAAACAAAAAAAAAGTTTAAAAAAATCAGGCGTGTTGGCGCGCCTGTAGCCTGGGAGGCTAAGGCGAGAGAATGGCTTGAGCCAGTGAGGTCAAGGCTGCATTGAGCCATAACTGCGCCATTGCACTCCAGCCTGGGCAACAAAGGAAGACCCTGTCTGGGGGACCGTGGGGTGTGGGGGACGCCTAGAGGGCCAGGCATTCGCAGGTGTTCTTCCATCAGAATCTTTGAGGCTGGATTTCACTTGCTTCCGCGCGCAGCAGAAGAGCCCAGAACGTTCCTGGGGGACAGTGGACGGCCCCGGGAGCCTGCCCGGCGTGGCCCAGACGCTAAGCTGCAGCCGCGGCCAAACCGCGTGCTAGGCCTGGGCGCAGCTCCTCGCGCTGGTCTGGGAGCCCATTTTCAGCCCCACCCAGCCCTGTGGGTCAAGGTCGCAGCCCCGCCTCTGGGGCAACCTCCAGGGGCAAGAGGCCCCAGAGCTGCGTCCCTCACTTGGCTCTTCTGGGCCACCCCTCACGCAGGGCCCTCCTGCCTGTGCAAGCCACAATTCAGTGGGCGTCTTCCTACAACTTTGCATCGCTGCCTCCTATTACAAAGACAGACCGTTTGTTTCTCCCCCGGACAACGTCAATGAACAGAATCTAGGTGGCGTGGTCAAAACGACAGCCATGCCGGGCGCGGTGGCTCACGCTTATAATCCCAGCACTTTGGGAGGCCGAGGCGGGCGGATCACGAGGTCAGGAGATTGAGACCACGGTGAAACCCCGTCTCTACTAAAAATACAAAAAAATTAGCCGGGCGTGGTGGCGGGCGCCTGTAGTCCCAGCTACTCGGAGAGGCTGAGGCAGGAGAATGGCGTGAACCCGGGAGGCGGAGCTTGCAGTGAGCCAAGATCGCGCCACTGCACTCCAGCCTGGGAGACACAGCGAGACTCCGTCTCAAAAAAAAACATAAAATGAAACAAAACAAAAGGACAGCCATCCCCCTCAGTGCCTCCTCGGTGACGCACCCCGCCCTTTAAGACGTCTCCAGCCTTTGCTCTCCATTCACGCTGCACCTCCTTGCCGTGACAGTGTTAGTGGCCAGTGTCCTCTTGGTGTCCTTTGACAGGAAAGCATCACCTGAGGTTGTCACACTGCCGGGCTGTACCTCTGTTCAACCAGCTGTGACCTGGACAGAGCCGCACAGGATGTAGGGAGAGGGAGGCACCAGTTTGTAGCCAAATGACTCTCAGACTGTGACCAAATATCAGAATAGAAACTCTCGTTTATGGAAGTATAGGTGTGACTACATATACGATAAAATACAAGAACAGCTGACCATGAAAGGTGGAAAATCAGAAAAATAACTGATGTCTATGGAAAAATTTCCAGTAGTCAGAGTAGGATTCCACCGAACCGCAAATGGTAACGGACACTGTGGGAAGCCACAAGCACCTCCTGACAGTGGGCAAGACAGCTGTCCTCACATCTAGCACTTTGGATAGAATTCTGGAAAGAACAGCCAGCAGGTGATAGCGTATTTTGTCTATTACAGTCTTTTGACACACACAATTAGATAAGGCGTTTACAAAGTCTAAGGCATTTTATGGCATAATGCAAACATCTAGCATTTCCATTAACTTTGTTTTTGTTAGTTTGTTTTTTTGTTTTTGTTTTTGAGACAGAGTCTTGCTCTGTCGCCCAGGCTGGAGTGCAGTGCCGTGATCTCAGCTCACTGCAACCTCCACCTCCCGGGTTCAAGCAATTCTCTGCCTTAGCCTCCAGAGTAGCTGGGATTACAGGTGCCTGCCACCGTGCCTGACTTTTTGTATTTTTTGGTAAAGAAGCGGTTTCACCATGTTGGCCAGGCTGGTCTCGAACTTCTGACCTCAAGTGATCCACCCACCTTGGGCCAAAGTGCAGGAATTACAGGCATAAGCCACCATGCCTGGCCAAGCATTTCCATTCACTTTGAATTTGGAAATGCATGTAGCTTGAAGAACAATTTTAAAATGAATGCTCAACAGAAACCTATTACTAAAAGAAAAATGCTGGCTTACTACATTCTAGTGAAAACTGATAGATTACACAAATACGTAACTGGTAAGTTTTCCCACTTAATTTCAAAGCTTACCAAGAAGTGTGATAAAGACTTTAAAAGCTGGAATTATGCCAGAAGCTTCATTATTAATAGGGTCATGGCTTATATGGTGTATTGCTTAGCACTTTTAAAACTCTATCCCTAATTTTGTTTTGCTTTCTTTCTTTAGAGACAGTCTTGCTCTGTCACCTAGGCTGGAATGCAGTTGTGCAATCATAGCTCACTGCAGCCTCGAACTCCTAAGCTGATGGGATCCTCCCACCTTAGCCTCTCGAGTGCCTGGGCCTATAGGCACACGCCACTGCACCCAGTTACTCCTAGTCTTCTTACAATCCATACAAAGATCTGTTTGTGAAAGGCAGTTAGATATGCTGAGAAATTTACTCAAAGTCCATTTGTCTCCCCCACTTATTTGGAAAACAGAATTACATTAAAAGGAAAAAGTAACAGCATGTTGAAATTTCACTTAAGTCGATACCCTTTGATACAAACTGGGTTATTATGCATTTATAAAAGATGCCCCTTGTTGGCCACGGAAAAGATACATTTTATGACCTACAGCGGCAGTATACTCTCTTTATTATAAGTAGGAATTAGGAATATAAATGCAAAAAAAAAATTTAAAAAGTCACATTTTCTCTCCCCATTCTACAGAATTTTTTTGCTCCATTACTCAGGAGCTCGCACCTCCCTGCCTCCCTGTGAGATGCCATGCACCTGTTGCAGCTGTCAGAGGTTGTTGCCCCATGACCATTCCCCTGCTCTACCCCTTACCCCAACACACTCCCTCTTCCCTTCCCAAAGGAATCCAGTCTTGTGCTGGGGGTCGCCTTCCTCCACACAGCCACGGGCTCGGACAGTTCCCTGTCCCTGCTGGTCTTGGGACAAGCGAGGCGCTTCTAGCGGATGGGACAGGAGGGGAGGCTGCTGAGAGGCTTCTGGGAAGCAGTTCCTGTTGAAAGGGATTATGGCACACCCTTCATAGGAGGAGAGGGGATGCCTTGTGTCGAGCATCTGGGCCACCAGCAGCTGCCTCCACTAGCTAACTGTAAGCTCAGGCTGGGTCTGGCCTCCCGCAGGACTTAGAGAAGCTCCCCTGTAGCCCAACTGACTCCGGAGTTCCTTCCTTACAGCTCAAGACACCCAAGTTGATGTAACCCACAGTTTGAGAAATGCTTCTAGAAAACTCACCTGGAGAGGCCCAGCTCAGCTTTCCCTGCTGAACTTTGGGATGACACAGCTGGGACCATCCACAGTGATTCGCTGCAAGAAAAGGGTGGCAGGAGGAGGAATGACGACTGTCCCCACACAGCCCCATGAACATTTCATGGGCACCCCGGACACATGCTCATCTTACCAGCACTTAAATATTTATTTTAAAAATCCACATCGCTTTGCTTTAAAAATGTTTATTTAGCGCCTGCAATGTACAAGGCACCTGTGTTTGGCACCATGAGGAATACAGAAACCAACAAGGCATGATTCTTGCCTTAGGAAGCTCACAGTCTAGCGTGGGAAATTAGAAATTGCACATGCACACAGGTAACTGTCACACCAGGCAGGAAGCACTAAATGCTGTGAGATTGATACCAACATTATAAGAACCCAGAGGAAGAAAACACTATTTGGGGATGAGGATAAGAGATTAGAGAAGGTCCCTTAGAAGTAGGGGGTTTAAACATGACAGATCAAATGTAGACAGGAAAAAATTCAAGAGGAAAATGTAATCGGGGAAGGCTCTAATTGAAACCAGAAGCAGGAGATACTTCTGTGATGTGATGGAGGCAGGAGAAGCCCCACTGGGCTGGATTCAGAGGGGAGGGGACGCAAGAGGATGGGGAGGGGGAGGAGGGAGGGGGGAGTGGAGTGGGAGGGGAGGCTGGAAAGATGCGTGGGGATCAAGACGGGAAGGTGAGTATGTGTGCCAGACAATGGTGTTTCCATGTCAATGGAGGTTTCTGAAAGAGAGGTGATCTGGCTGGAGAAAGCTTAATCTGGTGGCAATGGACAGGTGGCTTTAACAAGGGGGGAACGAGGGAAGGAGGCCAGTTTGAAAATGATAACAAGGGTCCAGACTCAGTGATGCAGCAGTGACCATGACAACAGAGCAGCTGCAGGTGGAAGATGGAGACAGAACTGGGGAGATCTGGTGGAGGTGAGGCAGGTGGAAAGATGAAACCTACAGACGCATGATCCATTCACAAAGCCAGGGAAACCTAAAGAGAAAACACTTAGAATTTGAGGAAAGGAGGGTAGGGCTGGGCCTGAGACATGGGCTGGCCTCCAGGTGGAGGGGTCCAGCAGGCAGGTACAAGCCGGATGAGAGTTCAGGGCAGAGGGCAGAGCCGGAAACAGACCAAAAGCTGCCATGGAGTGGCGAGGGTGGAAGCAGCGGCACAGGCCGAGGGCCGTCTCACCGGGGAAAGGTGGGTACAGCACAACCCTGTGGCCACGTTTTCCTCACACAGGAAATTCCCACAGAACACTCAGGAGGGCGACAATGCCTCCCGTGAACAACGCCGTGTGTCTCTGTTTGTCCTTTGTCCCCGATTTCACACCTAAGAAACAATGTCTTCAGCTGTGTGATGACAAGTAGGAAAGCTGCCTCCATTGTGGAGGGTCATCTTGAAAAAACTTACTCCAGTGAGAGTTTTTAAAAGTTTTCATTATTATTTATTTTGAAGAGTTTTCTGTAATGAAACTATTTCTTCTGAATATTTTAGAAAAGCTTTCGATGTCTGTCACCTCACCATGTCTAAGAGGTGGAAGGAACTGAGAGTCATCTTCCTGCTCATTTCACAAGTGAGGAAGCCAAGGCCCAGGTGGGCCAAGGGTCTTGGCCAGCATCACCCAGCAGGGATGGCTCAGCTGGACCCACGGGCAAAGACAGTACCTGCCCTCCCTACAGCCACTCCCCTGGGCGGCGGCTGCCATCCAGATGCACAGAGAGACGGGGAGGAAGGAAGATAATGGACAGACAGACAGAGACATAGGCAAGAGGGGATGGGAATAACACATAGATATTTTAACTTTTCGAGAGAGGAAAAGGAAAAAATGACTTGTGATAGACATTTTCTGGACCCACCAAAGCCTTGCATATCTGAAAAGAAAATTACTTTGGCTTTCTGGAAACATTAAACTGCATTTAATCAAAAAAATAGACTAAAGTATAACACATCACATCCAGTAAGCTTCATAGCAGCCGCAGGAGGAGTGACAGCATTTCGTGTTGGTGTGTGCGTACACGTGGACAAGAAGTTTGCAGGGAAACAAGGTCAGCAAGAACCAGACCTCAGATTGTTTCACCCACCACAGAAGAAAAACACCCACGGCAATTCCCTTGTGGAAAGTTAAAGCTTATCTCCTTGGAATGAAGTTCCAAATACATCCATTTCCACAGAAGATGGAGGAAAAAAGACAATTACATTTCAAATCTGTAAGTCACAAATAGGCAGAGTTCTGGCGAGCCGTGTCACAGTTAACCAGTTTGAGGACATCAGTGTCTTCCCCCAGAGTCTGTAAACACGCAGTCAGTCGATTTCCTAATGAATGCTTCCCTTTAACAAAGGCTGCTTCAGTCCTCCCTGCAGGCCTACTAGAGTATTCCAGCAGCACATCTCAGTGGGAGCCATCAGATTTTCCAAAAAATCTTCTTTCTATAGAGGATGTAGGCAATGAGCACCCAGAGGGCAGTGGCGACGATGTTCTGAGTCAGGTGCTCCTTGTGGGACTGGTTGTCCTTCAGCTTCCACTGAAAGGGGAAGTAGTTCTCAAACACCTCGTGGCCGACGTATACCAGAATGGAATTCATTCCTTAAGGAGACAGACATACAGAAGATCATGTTTCTCACAGATGAGTCACATCTGACCGTCTATTTAATTCTTGAAACCAGTTCAATGAAAAAACAGAAAGTGTGCACTTCCATTGTTGGCTACTGCCAAAAATAAGTAATGCATATCTTAGGTATTTAAATATAAACCATATCAAAAATTATTGAAAGGCCTGGTGTAGTGGCTCACGCCTATAATCCCAGCACTTTGGGAGGCCAAAGCGTGTGGATCGCTTAAGGCCAGGAGTTCGAGAACAGCCTAGCCAACATGATGAAACCCCGTCTCTACTAAAAATACAAAATTAGCCGGGCGTAGTGGGGTGTGCCTGTAATCCCAGCTTCTTGGGAGGCTGAGGCACAAGAATCACTTGAACCTGGGAGGCGGAGGTTGCAGTGAGCCAAAATTACACCACTGCGCTCCAGCCAGGGCAACAGAGCAAGACTGTGTCTCAAAAAAACAAAAAAGGTATTAGATAATATTCATTTTGTAACAGTGCAATTCTTGAATACTAAATCTGAAAGGAAAGCTAAAATTATTATTAATAACTTATATTTTCTAGGCAGAAAATCTGAGGTCCAAAGAATGTAACTATTCCTCGAATCAAAGGGCTGAAATGAGGCATTGAAATGATCTGATGTGTTTCTAAGTCCTCGGGTGAAATTGCATCTAAATCATTCCATTTATCCCTTGATATCGCCTCTTGATATTTCTTCTAATGCACAATCTCTACGGTAGTGGATTTATATTAAGAAAGCAAGCATAGCCCCATTATTAAGAACCAGAGGCCAGGCGCGGTGGCTCACACCTGTAATCCCAGCACTTTGGGAGGCCAAGGCGGGTGGATCACGAGGTCGGGAGATCGAGACCATCCTAGCTAACACTGAGAAACCCCGTCTCTACTAAAAATACAAAAAATTAGCTGGGCGTGGTGGCGGGCACCTGTAGTCCCAGCTACTCTGGAGGCTGAGGCAGGAGAATGGCATGAACCTGGGAAGCGGAGCTTGCAGTGAGCTGAGATCACGCCACTGCACTACAGCCTGGGCGACAGAGCGAGACTCCATCTCAAAAAAAAAACAAAAAAAGAACCAGAAACTGGATAATGTGCCCTGAATCATTTCTGCTCCTCCACAATTTGGTATAGCCTGAAGAAACAGGTGGAGTCACAAACTGTCATACAATGACTCCACAACCTACACGGTGAAAATGGGGTGAACTGCTCTGGAGCAGGCCAGTGACATCTGGTGTCACCTGGGACAATGTGGGCCCTGTTGCTTCCTCCCTCAGCCTGGCTTTTGCACACCTGCCACTAGGGCAGTGGCTCAAGACCCCAGCACCAAGGATGCTCCAGAGGTCCCTGGGCCTGCCCCCCCCCAGTCACCATCCCAGCTCTGTTTGGGGTTGGAGGTGACTTACCTGGATAAAAGAATGGGGTTCCTGTCCACAGCCCCTTCACATCCACAACCGGGTACAGGACCAGCAGGATGAAGAAGGCAAAAGAACTGAGCGTGGTGACATACGAAAGGGACCTGGGAGGGGTGGAGGAGATGTTTCAGTGCTCGTACGGAACGAATACAATTTCAACATGAACAACCATCCATAAAATCATGCTTTTTCCATACATACCAGAGATTTTTGTTTACTGGAATAAAGCCTTCATTTTCAGAAACCTTCGTCAGAGCAACAGAAATGAGCCCCTGTAATGGGGAAGAGAAGGATGTTAACATTTTATATTATTATCTCAGAAAACACTTGGTTTCAACACCAATGTATATTAGTTATTTAATCATGTAGAGAGGGCTGAAACTTGTGCCTTATATTTTTCTCTTTTAAATGGAAACATATTTTTTAAATGTATGAACTGAAAAATATTCTCCCAAAATCTCTTCACCATTCTACTGAGTTGAAGAGGGTAAGCTTACTGATTAAATGACAGTGACTCTGGAGAGGAGGCATGGCTGCGGTCAGGATGAAATGCACAGTCAACCTTGCAACTCTCTTTCCCATATAATCTGGAAGTTGATGTCTGCAACCTGGTCTGATTTGCCCAGTCTCTCTGATACGCCTCCCCACACAGAGCCCATACCTCACATTTCTTCAAGCATTCGTGGCTGTCTGATGGCAAACACTGTCTTATTGATAAAGACATTTTCCTAAGGAAATAAATCTGTGCATTTAGGTGGAAAGATTTGTTCCTCTCTGTTATTCAAGTGAAGAAAATGGTACCTGCTGCCATGTGGTGACAATGGCTAGCTCAGTGTTGCTAAATATTTTATTCCTTTTAAATATCTATACATGTGAAGGAAAGGAATTTCAGCGAGGAACGCTGCTTACTTACAAGAATACAACACCAAGCAGTGAATCGAATCAGGATGTCTTTGGTCCGAGCCTTGTAATACAATAGTATTTTTCCTGCCTGGAGGAGATAACACAGTGTGACCAAAAGAATCGCCAAAGGGATATTTTTATTTCATATTAATCCACTGTCTTAACTACCCAACAAAGAGATTCACTTGCTGGGCATGCTACTAGGTGCTGGGATTACAGGGAGGAGGGAAACATCACCCCTGCCTTTGACTAGTGGAGGCTGACAGACGAGCATGGGACCAGAGATGAACGCCCTCTCTGGGGAGGAGGAGGAGCCACAGAGGTGAGGCCAGAGCACCAGAGGGTCCCAGCAGGAAGAGGCTCCTGAGCAGAATGGGGCAGCAGGCACAGAGCTTGGGAGAAGCGTGAGAGCCACACCACATCTCCAGTGCTGCAGGGAACGCAGAAGCCCCGGGTGTGGGGAAAGGAGGAGAAGGGGCGCCTGGGAAGCCTCCGTGGCTCTTACTTCCAGGCAGGGCCCAAAGAGAATTCCCCCCAAAGGTGACAAGGGTTCCCTCAGACAGGCCTGTTTGGTGACCCAGTCTGGGCAGCACTAGGAAGAGGGACCGGGACAGGGTGGAACCAGAGGCAGGGTGGGGGAGGCAGGGAAACATTTAAAAACAGTGAAATATGGACTTCGCATACAATCCCTCTGAAATTAGAAATTTATTTTTGAAAACATCAAAGGATAAGAAGCTTTAAAAATAATTTATAGTAATAGCTAATATTAATCAACGTTTTTATGTGCCAGTTCTTAGAACTTTACATGAATTAACTTATTCAATCCTTGCAACACCTTTCTGAAGTAGGTGCTGTTGAAGCACAGAGGGGGTCAGCCACACGCCCAAGGTCACCCAGCTGGGAAGTGGCAGAGCTGGACACAAACCCAGGGAGCATGGCTCCAGGTCTGCACTCCTAGCCTCCCCACTGGACTGACCGCTCCAGTGATCTACCCAGAATGTGTATGTAGGGATTACATGAATATATGGAATATATGGAAAAGCACAATATCAACTAGAAAGTGCTACAGAGATAAAGGCCGTATTTATAAATACAAAATTATTTCATCACCAAAATGTACAGCTGATCCTTGAACAACACAGGTTTGAACTGCGCAGGTCCACTTATATGCGGATTCTCCTCTGCCTCTGTTACCCCTGAGACAGCAAGACCGACCCCTCCTCCTCCTCCACCCCCTCCTCCTCCTCTTCCTCCACCCCCTCCTCCTCCTCTTCCTCCTCCTCATCCACACCCTCCTCCTCCTCATCCACACCCTCACCTTCTTCCTCCTCCTACTCCCTCCTCCTCCTCCAGCCCCTCCTCCTCTTCCTCCACCCCCCGTCCTCCTCCACACCCTCCTTCTCTTCTTCCTCCTCCTCCATACCCTCCTCCTCCTCTTCCTCCACCCCCTCCTCCTCCTCATCCACACCCTCATCCTCCTCCTCCTCCTCTACTCCCTCCTCCTCCTCCTCTTCTTCCTCCTCCTCCTCCTCTACTCATTCCTCCTCCTCCTCCTCCTCTTCTTCCTCCTCCTCCTCCTCCTACTCAACATGAAGATGATGAAGATGCAGATCTTCATGATGATCCACTCCCACTTAATGAATAGGACTAGATTTTCTCTTCCTTATGGCTTTCTTAATAACATTTTCTTTTCTTGAGCTTACTTTATTGTAAAAACACAGTTTATAATATTTATATAAAATATGTGTGAATCAACTGTTGATGTTATTGGTAAGGCTTTGGGTCAACAGCAGGCTATTAGTGTTTTAAGTTTTGGAGGAGTCAAAAGTCCTCTGTAGATTTTCCACTGCATAGGGGGACAGTGTCCCCATGCCCCAAGGTATTCCAGGGTCACCTGTGTATGCTTCAGATCTGCACTACCCAACAGCGGAACCACTAGCCACAAGTGACCATCTAAATTTAAAATTATATTAAGTAAAATTTAAAATTCAGTTCCTCAGTCACACTCACCACATCTCAAATGCTCAACAGCGACCCTGGCTAGGGACTGTCCCACTAGATAGCATGGAGAAGAAAATTTATTTTTTTGGCTTCTGAAAAACAGGAATTTATTTCTCACAGTTCTGAAGGTTGGGAAGTCCAAGATCAAGGCACCAGTAGATTCAGTATCTGGTGAAGGCCTGTTTTCAGATAGATGGCGACTTCTTGTTCTGTCCTCACATGGTAGAAGAGGCAAGGCAGGTCTCTGGGGCTTCTCTTTTATAAGGGCAATAATCCCATTCACGGGGCCCCACTATCATGACCTAATCACCTCCCAAATACTGTCACCTTGTGGGGGGCAAGATTTCAGCATATGAATTTGGGGGGGAAACAGGCATTCACACCGTGGCATCCCCTAACAACATTGTCCCTACTGGGCAAAACACAAACACACACATCCACAACACTTTCAACAGAGTTGGTTAGTTCCATAAACAAAGAAGTGATCTCATCATCTTTTCAGAATATTTCATTTGTTCTAATATTCAAAAGTATAAAGGCAAAATATGATCAAGATGACTTTTCTGTTCAACCACCTCTACCTTGTCCCAATTTTATGACACTTTCCCTAACAGGGCCATGTTGTTACACTCGAAAGGGGACTCAGCCCTCCATCGAGGCAAGGTAGGCATCGCTTCTTTTTCACCTTTTGAGGCGTCTTCTCAGTCACAGTGTTCCTTCCTTCTCTGAGAAACACATCCTCTCCTCCCACCAGGGCCCTATATAATTCTGCCTCTGGCCAAAACTGATTGAACTAGGTTGTGAACACCTGACCCAAGCTGAGCAAAGTGGATTCTATTTCCTAGAAATTTAGAAATCATTCATTCTTCCATTCAACAAATATTGATTGAACCCTGACTTTAAATTAGGCATTGTTCTAGGAGCTGCGGCTATAGTGGATACATTTTGTCCTGAGACCCCATTGCATCATTCTGGGTTCAGTTAGACATCTGTGCTTCTTTATGCATTCCTGGAGAAGAAATATTTTTATCACCACAGAAATTCTGCCGGCAATGCTTTCCAAAAGTCTTTTCCCCTCTGGTTAGCTCCCCTCAAACAGTAGTTTCAAACACCAACAAGGAGAACTTTGGGGACTGAAATCTAGACACTGCTCAGAACTTTAACAAAAGGCAGGTGAGATAAATCAAGAATAACCTGTATTGACTTTAGTATAAATTTTCATGCTCTGAAGCCATGACAGTGCACTGTGGTTTGAATGTCTGCCCCTCCAAATTTCCTACGTTGAAACCTAATCACCAAGGTGACAGTATGAGAAGGTATGGCCTTGGGAGGTGACTGCATCGTGAGGGCTCCACCCTCATGAATGGCCTTAGAAAAGGGCTTGAGGCAGTAAGTCCTGTCTCTGCCCTTTCACCAGCTGGTGGGGACACCGTGTGAGGACATGGCATTTGTCCCCCATGAAGGACATGCCCCAATCAAGTTGCCACCTTGGAAGGAGAGACCAGACCCTCACCAGACAAATGAACCTGCAGTGTTACTGTTCTTTATGAATTACCCAGTCTCGGGTATTTTGTTAGGTCAGGACACACAGACTAATATGAGTGTACATGAAAGAAGTGTGACAAATGACACAGTGACTTCCCAATGTTACCAACACCCACACACTCTGCACGCTCCCTCAGGAAAACCTTTTTTTCTTTTTTGAGACAGGGTCTCACTCTGTTGCCCAGGCAGGAGTGCAGTGGTGCAATCAAGGCTCACTGAAGCCTTAACCTCCTTGGTTCAAGCCATACTCCTACCTCAGCTCCCAAGTAGCTGGGACTACAGGTGTGTGCCATCATGCCTGGCTAATGTTTTTAATTTCTTGTAGAGACAGGGTCTCACTATGTTACCCAGGCTGGTCTCAAAGCCCCGGACTCAAGCAATCCTCCTGCCTTGGCTTCCCAAAATGATGGAGTTATAGGCATGGGCCACTGCATGGGTTTCCCTTGGCAAGGGAAACCTTTTATCCAGAAACTACCGTGCTAAGATAAGCCATATAAATAAGAACTTTTTTGAGAATATAAGAATTATATCTAATTACTTGAATGTGCTGAATTTCAGTAACTTTTGGTTCTGCACAATCTGTCAAAGATAACAGAATATATTAGACCCACAGCACAGGAGAGAATATGCTTCCAATTATTTTAATGAAATGGTTTTTAAATGAGTGAATCAAATACCATAAATTGTCAGAAAAAGTAACCTAATGAAATGAACAAATACCTGAACTCCTAAAAAGGCCATCACAATGGAGTTGATGGTGCCCAGGATGCCCTCAGGGTCATAGGCCACCTCGGTGTGGTAAAGCACCTTAACAAACAGAAGCAGAAGGCAGCACTCACTCACTGACCCGAAAACACACACAAACAGCTCCTAGACCAAATACAAACCTGAATACACTCCAGTATGCCATGGTTTTCTGTTTTTGCTGCAGAAATTCATTGCCAACTTATAGGGATAACAGGCAGAATGCTTCTGGCTAAGAAAGTGTGCAGTGTGGACACTCAGCAGGGAACAGAGACGCCCAGGGACAAGCCACAGTCCAGCAGCCACTGTGATTGCAGCGGGGGCAGCAAACAGCACTGGCCCCACGCCTTGTGACATGACACCTCCCTGACCAGCTTCAAATGCAATGCACAGTACCTTCCTAATTTCCAGATTTATTCTTTTGGTCAACCCTACTGTAGTATCAACAGCTTCCTATCTTCTTTTAAGGCAAATAACATTTTTAAATATGTTTCTTTTTTTATTATAAAATAAATGTTACTGCAGAAATTATAGAAATCTGGAAATGAACAGTGTAATAGGTGCTGTCACGCACCCCCAGAGCCCTCCAACCCTTTCAGCACAGAAGCCTTCATTCCTCCAGCTGCTGGAAGTATTCATGACCACAGCTCTCAGACAGGTGCCTCTTCTGGATCTGCCCTTGACTAAAGAGAGCTGCCTCTCCACGGATCAGCCCTTTGCAGGGGGCCTTCCGCACCATCCAGGGGTAGGAAGGGCCCAATCCTTTGCCTCAATTCATAACAACTCTGCAGCACCACCCCGGTGCCCCCGAGATTGGCTGGGGCCTTTGTTGGGGCTACAGTGCAGGTCAACTTCTCCCTCTGCGCAGTCCTGCCTCCTTCATTCCCCGACAAGGACTGCCTGATCAGCTTCCTGCATGTGACCCTGTCTCAGGGTCTGCTGCCAGGAAATCTGACCTGAGACGTACAGAAAAGCACTGTGCTATGATCATTTACACCATGCATTCTCACTTGTTGTTTTTTTTTTCCTTACAGAGACAGGGTCTCACTATTGCACAGGCTGGTCTTGGATTCCTGGGCTCAAGCAATCCTCTCACCTCAGCCTCCCGAGTAGCTGGGAATGCAGGTGTAAGCCACTGTGCCCAGCTCCACATTCTCACTTTAAAATCCAAAATAATGTTTACACACTGCCATACAGTGATCCCTAAAGTCATTAAGTTAGCTGACTTTTCAAATAAGCATCAGTTCTCAGTGTGTTTTCTTAAATGGGCATGGTTTAAAGTTTGCTGGCTCTTTCTACTTTCCTTCACTTCTGAAAGCCTGAGTTCCAGTTCTAAGCGAACTCGAGTCTCACTCACAGCAGAAGATGGGTGCTGGTAAAGGTGATCGTCTCCCAGCAGCAGGCGGTCGATGTAGCCCGCAGCTCCTCCAGTGCAATTTGGATACTTGCCAAAATCTCCAATGCCCCCAGGACCAAGATAACCACTAGGAAGGCGAAAAGCATATGTAAATGACAAGACCTCAGAAGGGCAAACAGAGGGACAAGGGGCACGCTGGCTCACGCCTATAATCCCAGCACTTTGGGAGGCCGAGGCGGGCAGATCACCTGAGGTCAGGAATTTGAGACCAGCCTGGCCAACATGGTGAAACCCTGTCTCTATTAAAATACAAAAATTAGCCAGGCATGGTGGTGTGCACCTGTAATCCCAGCTCCTCGGGAGGCTAATGCAGGAGAATAAACCTGGGAGGCAGAGGTTGCAGTGAGCCAAGTTCATGCCACTGCACTCCAGCCTGGGCGACAGAGCAAGATTCCATCTCCAAAAATAAAAATAAAAAACACATGGTTTATATTGGCTGTGTATGCAGCCCAATTCAGAAATCCCCAAACATGAGCCAGCTAAAATGTCCTTCTGGCTCATGCACGCTCACTGACAAACTGCTCCCACACTATGAAGGTGGGAGGCCCGATTTCTATTCAAGCTGACCCTCACACCACCCACAGGGAAATCACTCTGGACACGTGCCAATCTCCTCTCCCCATGCAAAGCAGGCCTCAAAGGAGAAGGAAGAGGGAAAGAGAATTCCTCTGACTAGAGACTTGTGAAAGCCCAGAACCTCTGACTGGGCAGAACAGGACATGCGCAAGGGATGACCCCCAGGGGTTCGCTTACATAGGGCACCCAGGGACTGGCAGGAGGAATGTCAGGCCCAGCCACAGGCCTTCCAGCACCAGGATGAGCAGCCACTGGGGCCAGCTGGACGTGATGTCTCGAAGAGAAAGGCAGCTCCTCTCCTGAGTGGGGACAGAAAAATAAAACACGCGTGAACTAAATGCAAATAGAAGGGAACTAAGCACATGTCTTTAGGAAATTCCCGGTGACTTTTTTCTTGGCCTTTTTGGCAGTAATACAAAAACTTACTGACTACGTTTTAGGTTCTCCAGATGTTCCCTCTCCATGAAATCTCACAGTAAAACACCCATTCAAAAGAAATCAACAGAAAATTATATTCCTATACCCAAGAGAACTGAAAACATATGTTCACACAAAAACTTGTACACATACACACAGGAGCAATGTTCACAACAGCAAAAAAGGGGATACAAGTCAAATGTTCACCGACTAATAAATGGGTGAGCAAAATGTGGTGTATCCCTACAGCGGAATCTAATTCAGCAATTTTGGAAGGAAGTGCTGACATATGCAACATGGATGAACCTCAAAAAATAAGCTAAGTGGAAGCAGCCAGACACAAAAGGCCACATGTTATATGACTTCATGTATAGGGACTGTCTAGAGCAGGTACATGTGTAGAGACAGCAAGTAGGCTGGGGTTGCCTGGGGCTGGGGGAGTTGTGATGTGGGGAGTGACTGGCGGTGAGTGCAGAGTTCTTCATGGGGTAAGGAAAACCTTCCAGAATTACAGACTGGTGACAGCTGCGCAACTCTGAATAGAGCAAATATCATCAAATTGTACACTTTCAACATGGGAGTTTTATGGTATGTAAATTGTACATCAATATACACCTGTGATTTAAAATTTAAAAATAAAATATTTAAGTAAAATAACGAAATTCAAACTTTTGGATCTGTGTGGTTGAAGGAAGAAAGTGTGCAGCCCACCTATTCTTAGTGTCCCACTGAACCCCTGACCCTATGGTGATGGCCCAGGATGCACCTCCACAGAGCCTCGGGTCCCACAGAAGGGCTGAAAATGGCAGCTTTGATATCCATGGCTAACCAAGCTCCGTGCCCACTCAAGCACGTCTCGCCTCTCCTTCACCTTAAGGAAATCCACAGCCAGAGGACACATTAATGACAAGGGCAGAGGGGGAAAGAGTAACAATGACTAAAACACCCCCCAAACTAGATAACTAACATTGTAGGAAGCACCCAGAGAATGTGGGATTCAGTGATGAACTTGCTAGTTAGGTATCTTGAAAGAAGCTAGAAGACAACACAGCTTTATTAACTGATTGTTGAATAGGACCCCAAATGGAAGATTTTAAACATTTCCGTCAGAATTTTTGTCACTGATGGTAGGTGGTGGAAAGAAGTAACTGTCACCTGAGTGAACTCCACCTAGCAATTTATAGTAAGAGAGGAAGTAATCACAAATGAGATGGGACTCAGACATGCTTCTGATAAAGAAGCAATGCAAATAGCCAAGCACAATACCATCACTCTCCCATGCCCTACCTGGGGATTATCCTCAAAATTGAACTTTACAGCATTTGAATAGATACCAAAATGTTACATGAATTTTACACATATATATGTTACGCTACAAGGAAATTGAAAAAATCGCAATAATGCCCCAAGAGACTGAACCAGCAAACTGGATGCTGGTGGTATTATTTAATACCAAAAAGAATGGGGCCAGGCAGCCAGGCGCAGTGGCTCACGCCTGTACTCCCAGCACTTTGGGAGGCCGAGGCAGGCAGATCACGAGGTCAGGAGATCGAGACCATCCTGACTAACACAGTGAAACTCCATCTCTACTAAAAAATACAAAAAATTAGCTGGGCATGGAGGAGGTTCCAAGATGGCCGAATACGAACAGCTCCAGTATACAGCTCCCAGTGTGAGCGACGCAGAAGACAGATGATTTCTGCATTCCAACTGAGGTACCAGGTTCATCTCACTGGGGCTTGTCGGACAGTGGGTACAGCCCACGGAGCAGGGTGGGGCATCGCCTCACCCCAGGAAGCACAAGGGGTCACAGAATTCCCTTTCCTAGCCAAGGGAAGCTGTGACAGATGGTACCTGGAAAATCGGGACACTCCTACCCTAATACTGTGCTTTTCCAATGGTCTTAGCAAACGGCACACCAGGAGATTATATCACACACCTGGCTTGGAGGGTCCCACGCCCACAGAGCCTTACTCATTGCTAGCACAGCAGTCTGAGATCAAACTGCAAGGTGGCAGCGAGGCTGGGGGAGGGGCATCCGCCATTGCTGAGGCTTGAGTAGGCAAACAAAGCAGGTGGGGAGCTTGAACTGAGTGGAGCCCACCACAGTTCAAGAAGGCCTGCCTGCCTCTGTAGACGCCACCTCTGGGGGCAGGGCATAGCTGAACAAAAGGCAGCAGAAACTTCTGCAGACTTAAACATCCCTGTCTGACAGCTTTGAAGAGAGTAGTGGTTCTCCCAGCACAGAGTTTGAGATCTGAGAATGGACAGACTGCCTCCTCAAGTGGGTCCCTGACCCCTGAGTAGCCTAACGGGGAGAGACCTCCCAGTAGGGGCCGACTGACACCCCATACAGCTGGGTGCTCCTCTAAGACAAAGCTTCCAGGGGAAGGATCTGGCAGCAACATTTGCCATTCTGCAGCCTCCACTGGTGATACCCAGGTAAACAGGCTCTGGAGTGGACCTCCAGCAAACTCCAACAGACCTGCAGCTGAGGGTCCTGACTGTTAGAAGGAAAACTAACAAACAAAAAGGACATCCACACCAAAATGCCATCTGTACGTCACCATCATCAAAGACCAAAGGTAGATAAAACCACAAAGATGGGGAGAAAACAGAGCAGAAAAGCTGAAAATTCTAAAAATCAGAGCACCTCTTCTCCTCCAAAGGAACGCAGCACCTCGCCAGCAATGGAACAAACCTGGTTGGAGAATGACTTTGATGAGTTGACAGAAGAAGGCTTCAGACGAATGGTAATAACAAACTTCTCCAAGCTAAAGGAGGATGTTCGAACCCATCGCAAAGAAGCTAAAAACCTTGAGAAAAGATTAGACAAATGGGTAACTAGAATAAACAGTGTAGAGAAGACCTTAAATGACCTGTTGGAGCTGAAAACTGTGGCACAAGAAATACGTGACGCATGCACAAGCTTCAGTAGCCAATTCGATCAAGTGGAAGAAAGGGTGTCAGTGATTGAAGATCAAATGAATGAAATGAAGCGAGAAAAGAAGTTTGGAGAAAAAAGAGTAAAAAGAAATGAACAAAGCCTCCAAGAAATATGGGACTATATGAAAAGATCAAATCTGTGTCTGATTGGTGTACCTGAAAGTGACAGGGAGAACAGAACCAAGTTGGAAAAAACTCTTCAGGATATTATCTAGGAGAACTTCCGCAACCTAGCAAGGCAGGCCAACATTCAAATTCAGGAAATACAGAGAACGCCACGAAGATACTCCTCAAGAAGAGCAACTCCAGGACACATAATTATCAGATTCACCAAAGTTGAAATGAAGGAAAAAATGTTAAGGGCAGCCAGAGAGAAAGGTCAGGTTACCCATAAAGGGAAGCCCATCAGACTAACAGCTGATCCCTCAGCAGAAACTCTACAAGCCAGAAGAGAGTGGGGGCCAATATTCAACATTCTTAGAGAAAAGAATTTTCCACCCAGAATTTCATATCCAGCCAAACTAAGTTTCATAAGTGAAGGAGAAATAAAATACTTTACAGACAAGCAAATGCTGAGAGATTTTGTCACCACCAGGCCTGCCCTAAAAGAGCTCCTGAAGGAAGCACTAAACATGGAAAGGAACAACCAGTACCAGCCACTGCAAAAACATGCCAAATTGCAAAGACCATCAATGCTAGGAAGAAACTGCATCAACTAAAGTGCAAAATAACCAGCTAACGTCATAATGAGAGGATCAAATTCACACATAATGATATTAACCTTAAATGTAAATGGGCTAAACGCTCCAATTAAAAGACACAGACTGGCAAATTGGATAAAGACTCAAGACCCATCAGTGTGCTGTATTCAGGAGACCCATCTCACGTGCAAAGACACACATAGGCTCAAAATAAAGGGATGGAGGAAGATCTACCAGGCAAATGAAAAACAAAAAAAGGCAGGGATTGCAATCCTAGTCTCTGATAAAACAGACTTTGAACCAACAAAGATCAAAAGAGACAAAGAATGCCATTACATAATGGTAAAGGGATCAATTCAACAAGAAGAACTAACTATCCTAAATATATATGCACCCAATACAGGAGCACCCAGATTCATAAAGCAAGTCCTTAGAGACCTACAAAGAGACTCAGACTCCCACACAATAATAATGGGAGACTTTAACACCCCACTGTCAACATTAGATCAATGAGACAGAAAGTTAACGAGGAATTGAACTCAGCTCTGCACCAAGCAGATCTAATAGATACCTACAGAACTCTCCACCCCAAATCAACAGAATATACATTCTTCTCAGCACCACATCGCACTTATTCCAAACTTGACCACAGAGTTAGGAAGTAAAGCACTCCTCAGCAAATGTAAAAGAACAGAAATTACAACAAACTGTCTCTCAGACCACAGTGCAATCAAATTAGAACTCAGGATTAAGAAACTCTCTCAAAACTGCTCAACTGCATGGAAACTGAACAACCCGCTCCTGAATGACTACTGGGTACACAACAGAATGAAGGCAGAAATAAAGATGTTCTTTGAAATCAATGAGAACAAAGACACAACATACCAGAATCTCTGGGACACATTTAAAGCAGTGTGTAGAGGGAAATTTATAGCACTAAATGTCCACAAGAGAAAGCAGGAAAGATCTAAAATTGACACCCTAACATCACCATTAAAAGAACTAGAGAAGCAAGAGCAAACACATTCAAAAGCTAGCAGAAGGCAAGAAATAACTAAGATCAGAGCAGAACTGAAGGAAATAGAGACACAAAAAACCCTTCAAAAAAATCAATGAATCCAGGAGCTGGTTTTTGAAAAGATCAACAAAATTGATAAACTGCTAGCAAGACTAATAAAGAAGAAAAGGGAGAAGAATCAAATAGACGCAATAAAAAATGATAAAGGTGATATCACCACCGATTCCACAGAAATACAAACTACAATCAGAGAATACTATAAACACTTCTACTCAAATAAACTAGACAATCTAGAAGAAATGGATAAATTCCTGGACACATACACCCTCCCAAGACTAAACCAGAAAGAAGTTGAATCCCTGAATAGAACAATAACAGGTCTGAAATTGAGGCAATAATCAATAGCTTACCAACAAAAAAACTCCAGGACCAGATGGATTCACAACCGAATTCTACCAGAGATACAAAGAGGAGCTGGTACCATTCCTTCTGAAACTATTCCAATCAATAGAAAAAGAGGGAATCCTCCCTAACTCATTTTATGAGGCCAGCATCATCCTGATACCAAAGCCTGGCACAGACACAATAAGAAAAGACAATTTTAGATCAATATCCTTGATGAACATTGATGCAAAGATCCTCAACAAAATACTGGCAAACCGAATCCAGCAGCACATCAAAAAGCTTATCCACCACGATCAAGTCGGCTTCATTCTGGGATGCAAGGCTGGTTCAACATATGCAAATCAATAAAGGTAATCCATCATATAAACAGAACCAAAAACAAAAACCACATGATTATCTCAATAGATGCAGAAAAGGCCTTTGAAAAAATTCAACAGCCCTTCATGCTAAAAACTCTGAATAAACTAGGTATTGATGGGACCTACCTCAAAATAATAAGAGCTACTTATGACAAACCCACAGCCAATATCATACTGAATGGGCAAAAACTGGAAGCATTCCCTTTGAAAACTGGCACAAGACAGGGATGCCCTCTCTCACCACTCCTATTCAACATAGTGTTGGAAGTTCTGGCCAGGGCAATCAGGCAGGAGAAAGAAATAAAGGGTATTCAATTAGGAAAAGCGGAAGTCAAATTGTCCCTGTTTGCAGATGACATGATTGTATATCTAGAAAACCCCATCATCTCAGCCCAAAATTTCCTTAAGCTGATAAGCAACTTCAGCAAAGTCTCAGGATACAAAATCAATGTGCAAAAATCACAAGCATTCCTATACACCAATAACAGACAAACAGCCAAATCATGAGTGAACTCCCATTCACAACTGCTTCAAAGAGAATAAAATACCTAGGAATCCAGCTTACAAGGGATGTGAAGGACCTCCTCAAGGAGAACTACAAACCACTGCTCAATGAAATAAAAGAGGGCACAAACAAATGGAAAAACATTCCATGCTTATGGATAGAAAGAATCAATATCATGAAAATGGCCATACTGCCCAAGGTAATTTATAGATTCAATGCCATCCCCATCAAGCTACCAATGACTTTCTTCACAGAATTGGAAAAAACTACTTTAAAGTTCATATGGAACCAAAAAAGAGCCCGCATTGCCAAGACAATCCTAAGCCACAAGAACAAAGCTGGAGGCATCACGCCACCTAGCTTCAAACTATACTACAAGGCTACAGTAACCAAAACAGCATGGTACTGGTACTAAAACGGAGATATAGACCAATGGAACAGAACGGAGCCCTCAGAAATAATACCACACATCTACAACCATCTGATCTTTGACAAACCTGACAAAAACAAGAAATGGGGAAAGGATTCCTTATTTAATAAATGGTGCTGGGAAAACTGGCTAGCCATATGTAGAAAGCTGAAACTGGATCCCTTCCTTACACCTTATACAAAAATTAATTCAAGATGGATTAAAGACTTAAATGTTAGACCTAAAACCATAAAAACCCTAGAAGAAAACTTAGGCAATACCATTCAGGACATAGGCATGGGCAAGGACTTCATGACTAAAACACCAAAAGCAATAGCAACAAAAGCCAAAATTGACAAATGGGATCTAATTAAACTAAAGAGCTTCTGCACAGCAAAAGAAACTACCATCAGAGTGAACAGGCAACCTACAGATTGGGAGGAAATTTTTACAACCTACCCATCTGACAAAGGGCAAATATCCAGAATCTACAAAGAACTTAAACAAATTTACAAGAAGAAATCAAACAACCCCATCAAAAAGTGGGCGAAGGATATGAACAGACACTTCTCAAAAGAAGACGTTTATGCAGCCAACAGATACATGAAAAATGCTCATCATCACTGGCCATCAGAGAAATGCAAATCAAAACCACAATGAGATACCATCTCACATCAGTTAGAATGGTGATCATTAAAAAGTCAGGAAACAACAGGTGCTGGAGAGGATGTGGAGAAATAGGAACACTTTTACACTGTTGGTGGGACTGTAAACTAATTCAATCATTGTGGAAGTCGGTGTGGCCATTCCTCAGGGATCTAGAACTAGAAATACCGTTTGACCCAGCCATCCCATTACTGGGTATATACCCAAAGGATTATAAATCATGCTGCTATAAAGACACATGCACACGTATGTTTACTGCGGCACTATTCACAATAGCAAAGACTTGGAACCAACCCAAATGCCCTTCAATGATAGACTGGATTAAGAAAATGTGGCACATATACACCATGGAATACTATGCAGCCATAAAAAAGGATGAGTTCATGTCCTTTGTAGGGACATGGATGAAGCTGGAAACCATCATTCTGAGCAAACTATCACAAGGACAGAAAACCAAATACTACATGTTCTCACTCATAGGTGGGAATTGAACGATGAGAACACTTGGACACAGGGTGGGGAACATCACACCCCGGGGCCTGTTGTGGGGCAGGGGGAAGGAGGAGGTATAGCATTAGGAGATATACGTAATGTAAATGACGAGTTAACGGGTGCAGCAAACCAACATGGCACATGTATACCTATGTAACAAACCTGCACGCTGTGCACATATACCCTAGAACTTAAAAGTATAATTAAAAAAATATATTAGCTGGGAGTGGTGGTGGGCGCCTGTAGTCCCAGCTACTCGGGAGGCTGAGACAGGAGAACGGCATGAACCCAGGAGGCAGAGCTTGCAGTGAGCCCAGATCGTGCCACTGCACTCCAGCCTGGGGGACAGAGCGAGACTCCCTCTCAAAAAAAAAAAAAAAAATGAGGCCAGGCATGGTGACTCACACCTGTAGTCCTAGCATTTTGGGAGGCTGAGGCGGGTAAATCACTTGAGCCCAGGAGTTCAAGACCAGCCTGGGCAACATGGTGAAACCTTGTCTCTATGATAAATACAATCATTAACTGGGCATGGTAGTGCATGCCTATAGTCCCAGCTCCTCAGGAGGATGAGGCAGGAGAATCACTTGAGCCTGGAAGGTTAAGGCAACAGTGAGTTGAGATCGTGCCCCTGCACTCCAGCCTGGGTAACGGAGTGAGACCCTGTCTCCAAGAAGTAAATAAAACAGAATGCATTTGAAACTAACAGAGAGGATTGTGCATGTTCCTGACACAAAGAAATGATAATAACTGTTTGAGGTGATGAATATGCTAATTAACCTGATTTGATCATTACACACTGTATGATACACAGGTATCAAAATATTACTCTCAGCCTCATCAATTATTACATATCAACTAAAAATAAGAGGAAAAAAGAATGCATGTGATCACTGTCTGCTGACAAATTTGTTAAGAGGATAGATCTCATGTCGTGTATTTTACAATAAAAAAATTGACATAAAGATTAAAAATAACTAATGAAAGTGAAAATCAGAATGTATTTGATTAGCAGATCTACAGTATTCCATGCAGAAATTTTAGAAGTTCTAAAAACCATATCCCCCTTTGTTCTCCTTTTTTTTAAAAAACACTGTTTTGGCTGGGCATGGTGGCTCACACCTGTAATACCAGCAATTTATGAGGCCGAGGCAGGAAGATCACCTGAATCCAAGAGTTTGAAACCAGCCTGGGCAACATAGTGAGACCTTGTCTCTACAAAAAAATAAAGAAAATTAGCCAGGCATGGTGGTGCACTCCTGTAGTCCCAGCTAATTAGGAGACTGAGGAGGGAGGATCGCTTGAGCCTGGGACGTTGAGGCTTCAGTGAGCCAAGATCACACCACTGCACCCCAGCCTGGGCAACACAGCAAGACCCTGTATCAACAACAACAAGAACACAGTTTCTGGCCAGGCATGGTGGCTCACACCTGTAATCCCCGTGCTTTGGGTGGCCAAGGCAGGAGGATCACTTGAAGCCAGGAGTGAGAGACCAGTCTGGACAACATAGTGAGACTGTATCACTACACAGTACATTTATTTTTAATTTAAAAAAAGTTTTTCTTAATTAAAACATGGTTTCTCACCGAGGCACAATGTTCAGGCACAGGTTTAGCAAAGAGGAGCTCCAACACAGCAACCACAAAGTATGTCACTCCCAAGCGCTGCAGCACACCAGGAATGCGCACCTTGTCCCAAGACACTGCAAAAGACACAAGTTAGGTCAAGTGTTAGCCAGGACTTCTCAACTCATCCCAGGACAACATTATTTGTTTCCTAAAGGGGAAGACATACCTATATTGCATCTAAGTAAGTCTTTTTTTAAGCTCTTGGACATGGAAATATATATGGTCAAGAGACATGGGCTCAGCCCAGCTTCCAAAAACAGGCCAATCCCTCTTAATACAAGGAGGGTCAGTCAGGGACATGGCTCAAACTCAAAACAGGAAGCTGGCCAGGTGAGAGACTGGGATAAGAACCAAAGCATCTTACTCAGGTGTGGGGATAAAGCCAGGCCTGCGCCTGACCCTGGCTCTTTCCTATTAGGAATTTGCAATCAAGCCGAACATCCACCAGGACCTTGCAGGCTCTCCCTGCCCTATCCACTACCCAGCTGTATCACCACAAGAACGCCACTGACTCACCCTCCCTGCCCTATCCACTACCCAGCTGTATCACCACAAGAACGCCACTGACTCACCCTCCCTGCCCTAGCTGCTACCCGACCGTATGACCGGAAGAACAGACCTGACAACAAACCCTAAAATGAATCCTACTGGAAGCAGTGGCTCCCTTTTTGGAGATCCACCAAGTCCACATTCATATGAAACACCATCTGGAAGTGACCTCCACCTCTTGCTAGTGCCTATTAAAGTACATATTGCCTGAGGGCTCCATTTGGCCATGGTCTAGATGTTTGTGTCCTCTTCTGCTAATGACAGTTGCAAGGCCCTTGAGGACAGTGACTAGTGCCCTCCTGACTCTGATACTCGTTCAAAGCAGAAGGCTCACAAGCCTTCCCTCAGCTCTGCTGTCCCTGCACACCACTAAACTAATGACAAAGATATTACTCCTTCCAGAAACCCAGCTGCCATACAAGTGCCGGCGAAGGTGGATTCGTGAACTGCCGCACGCTACTGAAAGCTGATGAAATCACATTAGCAGGGGGCAAAGTTGGAGACCAAGGCGGCCTGGTCTGGTCCTTGCTGTGCCTCTCACTACACTCAGATAATCCAGAGAAAACCTTCAATGGCTCTTGGCCTCAGACTTTTCCTTTGTACAAGAGAAGGGTTTGAGTAGTCTCAGAGGCTCCTCCTAGGTCTAAAATTCAAAAATAATAATAATAATGCTCACAGTTAGACAACCATTGGATATACTTTCCTAATGATTACCCTATCTGCAGGCACCTGAGATGGAGGAATTGCATTTCTCTCAAATTACAACATATAGTTTCCATATTTCAACCTGAATATATATAACAGAGGGAAAAAGTACTTACATGGGCCAAGGCAATAATTGGGATTCACAATGATAATTCCTATGCAGATTAACAGGAAACTCCTCCATGCAATCTTCCCCAGCAATCTGAATTTGGAACATCCCCGTTGCAGTATAGAAGCCATTGATAGAAAAATGGAAGATCCCATAATAAATACGAACCTAAAAAGAATCCAGTTATTAACAGGTGGCCATTTCCAATTTTGTTGTCTATATATCAGTAACATTTTATAATATGCTATAAAAGAGAAGCAACCATAATTTGTTTAAAGTAGCCAATTACTGAAATAATACTGAGCTAACAGTAGAGGAAGAGAGCTCAGAATATAGCCCCATGGGGATGGAAGGTTTTTGATAGTGCACCTTCAAGTCCTGTCTTAGGAGAAAATTTCTTTAATATTAAATGGAATTTCCAAGGACAACCCTCCCATTTCGTTATCAAAAAGAAATGACGATTCGATGCCACAATAATGTCTTCAAATAACTAGACATTCACTAGCACACACTCAAAGCCCTTGAAAAACAGACATTTCAATCATTTCTATACACCCTTCTACGCCTGAAAGAAAAATGAAAGCTTACTTTTTCTCTCTCCATCTAGTCTGAGTCATACACGTTTCCTTTCTTTTCTTTGACCATACTAAATTATCTTTTTTTTTTTTTTTTTCTGAGACATAGTCTCGCTCTGTTGCCCAGACTGGAGTGCAATGGCACGATCTCGGCTCACTGCAAGCTCCACCTCCTGGGTTCATGCCATTCTCCCGCCTCAGCCTCCCGAGTAGCTGGGACTACAGGCGCCCGCCACCACGCCCGGCTAATTTTTTTTTTGTATTTTTAGTAGAGATGGGGTTTCACCGTGTTAGCCAGGATGGTCTCGATCTCCTGACCTCGTGATCCGCCCACCTCGGCCTCCCAAAGTGCTGGGATTACAGGCATGAGCCATCACGCCCGGCCCTAAATTATCTCTTTAAAAAAAAAAAAAAAGTTAGAATACTGATTTTTCTAATTACTTGGCAAGGGATCACAGAGATGAAAGTTTGCTCTTGCTGCATTCCTTGGTGTCTCTGGGAAAAACTGAAAGCCTTTCCTCCAAGATCTGGAACATGACAAGGATGCCTACTTTTCACCACTGTTATTCAACATGGCACTAATAATAAGTACAAAAATAGAGCAGTCAGACAAGAGAAACAAAGTGCATCCAAGTTGGAAAGGAGGAAGTCGAAGTGTCCTTGTTTGCAGATAACATGATCTTATATTTGGAAAAACCTAGACTCCACCAGAAAACTATTAGAACTGATCAACAAATTCAGTAAAGTTGCAGGATACAAAATCAACACGCAAAAATCAGTAGCATTTCTATATGCCAACAGAAAACAATCTGAAAAAGAAGTCAGGAAAGGAATTCCATTTCCAATAGCCACAAATAAAATAAAGTACCTCAAAATTAACGTAACCAAAGAAGAGAAGGATTTCTACAATGAAAACTATAAACCACTGATGAAAGAAATTGAAGAGGGCACCAAAAAATGGAAAGAAATTCCATGTTCCTACATTAGAAAAATTAATATTGTTAAAATGTTCACACTACCTAAGGCAATCTACAGACTCAATGCAATCCCTATCAAAATACCAATAACATTCTTCACTGAAATAGAAAAAAAAAATGCTGAAATTTATATGGAACCACAAAAGACCCAGCATAGCCAAAGTTATCCTGAGCAAGAAGAACAAAACTGGAAGAATCACATTACCTGACTTTAAATTATACCACAGAGCTATAGAAACAAAAACAGCATGGTAGTGGCATAAAAACACACATAGATAGTGGGACAGAATAGAGAATTCAGAGCTAAATCCATATAGCTACAGTGAACTCATTTTCGACAAAAGTGCCAAGAACACACATTGGAGAAAGGACAGTCTCTTCAAAAAAATGATGCTGGAAAACTGGATATTCATATGCAGAAGAATGAACCTATACCCCTATCTCTCACCATATAAAAAAAAATCAAATCAAAATGGATTAAAGACTTAAACTTAAGACCTCAAACTATGAAACTACTATGAGAAAACATTGGGAAAACACTCCAGCACACTGGACTAAGTGAAGATTTCTTGATTAACACACCACACAGCACAAGTAACCAAAGCAAAAATGGACAAATGGGATCATATCAAGTAAAAAGCTTCCACACAGAAAAGATAATTAACAAAGTGAAGAGACAACCCCTGGAATGGGAGAAAATATTTGCAAACTCCCCATCAGACAAGCGATTAATAGCCAGAACATATAAGGAGCTCAAACAACCCTATAGGGAATAAAATCTAATAATCCAATTAAAAATGGATTAAAAGACCGGGCTCAGTGGCTCATGCCTGTAACCCTAGCACTTTGGGAGGCCAAGGCGGGCAGATTACCTGAGGTCAGGAGTTCAAGACCAGCCTGGCCAACGTGGTGAAACCTCATCTCTACTAAAAATACAAAAAAATAGCCAGGTGTGGTGGCACGCACCTGTAATCCCAGCTACTCTGGAGGCTGAGGCAGGAGAATCGCTGGAACCCAGGAGGCAGAGGTTGCGATGAACCAAGATCATGCCACTGCACTCCCACATGGGCTACAGAGCAAGACTCCATCTCGGAAAAAAAAAAAAAAAAAAAAAAAAAAAAAAAAAAAAGAGGACAAAAGATCTGAACAGACATTTCTCAAAATAAGACATCCAAATGGCAAACAGGAATATGAAACGGTGCTCAACATCATTGATCATCAGAGAAATGCAAGTCAAAGCTACAATGAGATATCATCTTACCCCAGTTAAAATGGTTTTTATCCAAAAGACAGCAATAACTAATGCTGGTGAGGAGGTGGGGAAAAGGGAACCCTTGTACACTGTTGGTGGGAATGTAAATTAGTACAATCACCATGGACAATAGGTTAGAGGTTCCTCAAAAACTAAAAATAGAGGTACTGTATGATCCAGCAATCCCACTGCTGGGTAGATATGCAAAAGAAAGGAAATCAGTATATTGAAAAGATACTCCCATCTTTATTGCAGCACTATTCACAATAGCCAAGATCTGGAAGCAGACTAAGGGTCCATCAACAGACACTTAGAAAGAAAATGTGGTGCATATACACAATGAAGTACTATTCAGCCATAAAAAAGAATGAGATCCTGTCATGTGCAACAGCATGGATGGAACTGGAGGACATTATGTTAAGCGAAATAAGCCATGTGAAGACAAACTTCACCTGTTCCAATTATTTGTGGAGCTAAAAATTAAAACAACTGAACTCAGGGCGATAGAAGGATGGACACCAGAAGGGAAGGGTAGTGGGGAGGGAAGGAGGGGGGATGGTTAATGAGTACAAAAATATAGCTGGATGGAATGAATAAGATCAAGTATTTGATAGCACAACGGGGTGACTACAGTCAACAATAATTTACTGTACATTTAAAAATAACTAAAAAATTATAATTGGATTGTTTATCACAAAATGGTAAATGCCTGAGGGGGTGGGTACCCCATTTACCCTGATGTGATTATTATACATTGTATGCCTGCATCAAAATATCTCATGTTTACCATAATATATAAACTATGTACCCACAAAAATTTAAAATTTGGAATAAAAAATAATAATAATAAGGCTGGTACTACCTGCTAATGAGGGAGCCATGTCACTCAATACACCATAGCAAAGACACAAATTCCACATCACATAGGCAATGTCCCTTCACAAGAAGCCACGAATGATCAGAGACAGAATTGAGTTACTCAATTGTTATTTTAAATTTTAGTTTATGACTATCATTGCCCACCTACATATTTATTAGCATTCACTGATACCAATATACTGTAATTCTTTAGGAAATAGGATTTTATAAGTATTTTCAGGATTAATGGAACTGAACTACATGTTCAGAATTTATAATTTCCTACAAGGTTTCAGGATCTGGCATACCATATCTACACTAACAAAATATTCCCTACAAAATCACTTTTTTTCTTTTTTTTTTTTTTTTTTGAGATGAAGTCTCGCTCTGTCGCCCAGGCTGGAGTGCAGTGGCATGATCTCTGCTCACCGCAACCCCCGCCTCCCGGGTTCAAGCGATTCTCCTTCCTCAGCCTCCCGAGTAGCTGGGATTACAGGCACGTGCCACTGCACCCGGCTAATTTTTTGTATTTTTAGTAGAGACAGAGTTTCACCATGTTGGCCAGGCTGGTCTTGAACTCCTGACCTCAGGTAATCTGCCTGCCTCGGCCTCCCAAAGTGCTAGGATGACAGGCGTGGGCCACCGTGCCTGGCCCAAAATCACTCTTTTATACACACATGTGTAGGCACTGTGTCAAGTATGAGAACTATCCAGTAACAGGACTTTTGGAAGGACTTCCTAACCACATAACACACGCCCGTCTCAGAGACACGCTCCAGCATCATCTGAAAAACAGGAGATTGGAGTCAACCCATGGAAGAGAAGAGGGCAGACCGGCAACTCACCACGGGAACACGAGGTCAGCCACTGTCAGCCCTGCAGAACAAGTACAAAGCATAAGCAAAAGGACTCTAGAATACAAATACCTCCTAAATCTAGTGTGGACTTCATTACACACTGGTATAGAAAGTAAACCCAGGGCAGGCGCAGTGACTCATGCCTGTAATCCCAACACTTTGGGAGGCCGAGGCGAGCAGATCACCTGAGGTCAGGAGTTCAAGACTAGCCTGGCCACCGTGATCAAATCCCGTCTCTACTAAAAATACAAAAATTAGCCAGGCGTGGTGGCGGGCACCTGTAATCCCAGCTACTTGGGAGGCTGAGGCAGGAGAATCACTTGAACCTGGGAGGCAGAGGTGGCATTGAGCCAAGATCGTACCATTGCACTCCAGCCTGGGTGACAAGAGTGAAACTCCATCTCAAAAAAAAAAAAGAAAAAGAAAACTATAGGCCAGGTGTGGTGTGGCTCACACCTGTAATTCCAGCACCTTGGGAGGCTAAGGTGGGAGGATCGCTTGAGCCCAGGAGTTTGAGACCGGCCTGGGCAACAGAGTGAGACACCATCTGTACTAAAAATTGTTTTAAAAATCTAGCCAGGTATGGTGGCACACACCTGTAGTCCCAGCTACTCAGGAGGCTGAGGTGGGAGGATTGCTTGAGCCCAGGAGGTCGAGGCTGTGGTCAGCTATTATCACACCACTGCAATATAGCCTGGGCTACAAAGCAAGACTCTGCCTTTAAAAAAAGAAAGTAAACTCACAAACTCTTCCTTGAGACTCTGCAACCAAGCACTGGGCCTGGCTGGGACACTTCCTGGGAACATAACTAGACACGGGAGAACCAAACTAGAAATATGTAGACACATTTGTTAGGTTTAAGAAGCACTAATCCATTCTTAAAGCAACTACCAAGCCAGACTTACAGATATTATTCACCACCACTCAGACCAATCCTAGTTCAACGCCATCTCAAAAAGGACCATAAGTCCTAGAAGACAGAGCCCCCAAGAGCATGGTGGCTGTAATAGAAGGCATATCTAGAATATGACCATGATCATTTACAACCAAATCCATAACATATTCTGCAGAGTCCCTAAGTCCCACAGCAGGAACTTCTAGAGTCTGTTATTACAGTGAAGCTTTACAGATTCACAGCACACAAAAGGAGGAACAAAACTAAAGGGTTCGCAGAATCATCTACAGGTCACCCTAGGAGGGAGCAGGAGCTCAGTGGCTCAGAGGAGGCTGCTGGGGCTCATTTCTGGAGTTTCTGGGGAGAATGCTGAGTGATTCTCCTGCCCTGAAGCTCTGTGAAGGACGTATGTAAGCAACATTACTTTTAGGAAATATCTTACCATTCCAACTCGCGTGTTTGAAGTACCAATATTTTCCTCCTCCATAATTGACAAAGACCATGAGTATAAGAGCAATCCTAGAAGAAGCCAACAAAGAGAAGCCTTTCAGGGTTTGCTATGTGAAAAGGAAGGGCTGAACTGAAGACACATTTATACTCACAAGGTGCAATCCTGCAACAATGCAATTCTACTGAGCATTTTCTTACACAAGATGAGACATCAAGGCCAAGAAGTGATTATTTTCTAATCATTGCAGTTAGGACCATTGCCAACACTGCCGACATGATGTCTTAACCACAGTTGATACTGCAGTCTTAAACTATATAACTCGAAAACATAGCAAAATATTTCCGATGACTCAGTTTTGTGCTAATTATTTAGATGTCTCAGGTTAAAGAACTCTAGTAGAAGACACACAGCCAGCTGAGTCAGCAAGCTCAGAATTCCAATCTTGGATCCTTTTCTGTCATTAGCCATAAGACCCCAGGCAAGGTTCTCATCAGTAAACTCAGTGTGCTCATCTGTAAAAGAAAGTGCCCTAGCCACGTGACTTTTAAGGAGAATGACGTATTTTACAGCAGCTAACTAGTGCCCAGCATATTTTAGACACTTAATAAATGTTAGTTCCTGTCTATCTGTGACCATCTTATCTCCAGAAGTAGCAATGGAAATCTAAAAGACAGAGTAATAGATTCCAGATGTGCTACTGTTTGAGGCTAACTGTGCAGAATGCTGAGGGTGCTGACCTTAGGTGTCAACAGACTAATTTGGGAGACTCTGTAACCCAAGTGCCTGCAATCAAACCCTGGCTTTCCTATTTGGTAGCTGAGTGAGCTTGGGCAAGTTACTTCACTCAGCAGCACAATTTCTTTTACTTTTAATGTGAATCAGGCACATTAAAAGTATATATCTCATAGGATTACTAAGAGATTAAATAAATTAAGACGAGTTAGAACAGTGACTGGCACGTTATGAGAACTCCAGAATTGTTAGCAAGTTTCATTATGATCATATTGTTCTTACTACCTGCTTCCAATCTACCTGCCAGGGCACTCAGGGCTCTGGTGAGACTGGGGCAAAGTTATAGGGTTGTCACTAGAGTTCAGAAGGCTTCAGTATGTAGAAATAAAAGAGCTGATACCTGTGTATTTACTCTTAGCTATACAGTTTTTAAACTTTATTTTCAGATTTCAGTCCTGGCCTTTGTTCTTCTACCAGGGCTATGGGTTTGCTAGCACGAGGGCCTGATACTCGAGTCACTCTGCTAGCAGCGCAGGATCAGCTCTCCCTCTGCCACATGCTGGTGTTTCCTCGCTAGACTAGTGCATCTTCTGAGCCATCAAGCTACTGACTGGACATGGGATACAGTCTGTAGCCCCAAGTAACAGCGACTTGCCCAAATAAAAATGCCCTTCGCTCAGCAGACTGCATATCCAAGTGGACATTGGCTCTGGCCTCATCCACTACTCCTCTGTCAACACAGGCACTGAGGATCATGATGGTCTTCCAGATTGGAGAGGCTGCAGAGTTTACTTTTATATCCAAGAAATCCTTCCTAGCCTAGAAAGTAAAATATATGTAAAAGTCCTTACAAGCTAAAAGTGTGTGTATGTACAATTATGTAGTCCTGTGACTACCTGCACCCGCTGTGCTACAGGGAGGCCCACATACCCCCTGAAGGTGTCCACGCTGCGGAGGCGGGGTGGCAGGGCAGACAGACGCCACAATGCTGGCTGAACATCACCATCGAGAGAGTCTATCCTGCTGGGAGATCCCAGCTCCTTCAGAAAAAAAGGGAGAAAGATGACAACTCATAATGCTAAGGAGTAAATTTCATTTTGTCATTTTTTGATTTCTTTTTTTGCTTTGTTTTGTTTTTTTTTGTTTGTTTTGTTTTGTTTTTGAGACGGAGTCTCGCTCTGTGGCCCAGACTGGAGTGCAATGGCAAGACCTTGGCTCACTGCAACCTCCACCTCCTGGGGTCAAGCGATTCTCCCGCCTCAGCCTCCTGCGTAGCTGTGATTACAGGCATGCGCCACCACGTCCAGCTAATTTTTGTATTTTTAGTAGAGATGGGGTTTCATCATGTTGGTCAGGCTGGTCTCAAACTCCTTACCTCATGATCTGCCTGCCTCAGCCTCCTAAAGTGCTGGGATTACAGACGTGAGTCACCGCAACCGGCATCAATTTTTTATTTCTTTAGGAAAGAATGTGATATAGTAGAAATCTAAAAATAGTTTAGAAAGCTAAAAAATAGTTTTTCTGTAGGTGCAGTGGCTCACACCTGTGATTTCAGCACTTTGGGAGGCCAAGGTGGGCAAATCTCTTGAGCCCAAGAGTTTGAGACCAGCCTGTGCAACATGGTGAAACCCTGTCTCTACAAAAAATACAAAAATCAGCCAGGTGTGGTGGCACACACCTGTAGTCCCAGCTACTTGGGAAGCTGAGGTGGGAAGATCACCTGAGCCCAGGAGGTTGAGGCTGCAGCAAGTCGAGACTGCGCCACTGAACTCCAGCCTGGGCAACAGAGTAAGATCCTGTCTCAAAAAATAAAAAAGGTTTTTCTAAACAATACTTGGATTTGCTTTTGTAAAGATCCCATCTAGAGGTCTGGTTTTCTACTTTATCAGCTTTTCCTGCCTTTTACTGAGTTTGCCAGTGGCCACGTTGATAAACGACACCAAAAAAACTAGTCATAAGTGCATCTAGCACAAGCACAGAAGCCAACATCCCCATAAATGAGCCTGAATTTATTAACAAAAATTTAATGACATATTTAAATCATTAGAGGAGGCCATCAGCATTTATAGATTTAATATTGTTGTCTCTTATTTCTTTGTTTTAACTTTGACACTCTCTACTTAACTGGATTGATTCAACAGTGCTGCCTGCAGAGTGAAAAATGTCTCTACCTCTATCCTGATAGAGCGGAACGTTCCAGCGTCACTGAAGCAAGAGAAGGGATGGAACCCTTCCCAGCAGCTGAAGAGAGGGCTGCTCTCTATTAGGAATACAGGACCTACAACTTGGCCTTCCTCAGTATAAACATAAAACTGGACAATAATGATTAAATAGGAAACTATAAATTCCAAGTTTAGAAAACCACCTGGGCAATACACTATGCATCTCATAACTTACAGAATTGATGAGGCGATCAGTTTCTCGAGAACTTATGGCTTTAGAAATCCAATTGTTAAAGTCATCCAAACTGAAAATAAATAAAGGGCTCAATTACTTTATTTTCATTGGCAGAATTTTTTAAATGATTGGATATTATATGGAAATAAAATTAAAGCTCATATTCTATATTACTAAGTAATTAAACATTCTAAAATTTTTTTAACAATATAAAAATAGAAATCACAGTTTTCAGCAGCTCTACTTATAAATGCTCAACTCTGACAGCATAGTTTCCTCATCAATAAAACAGGAATGATGACAGAGCTTTCACTAAAGACTTCAGAAGGTAAATGAGATAACTATTCCCCGTGGCTGGGATTCTCACTAATAATACTATTAAAATTAAAATAGCAAAAAGTTGGAAACAACCAAATTTACTCAAAACAAGGATGACTAAACACAGAATATGACAGCTGTGTGATAGGATGTGATACAGTCATGAAAGCAAAAGAATGTGGGCTCTACCCACACAAAGAAACATTAAGATGAAGATATAAACTATTAGGCCAGGCATGGTGGCTCATGCCTGTAATCCCAGCACTTTGGGGGGCCGAGGTGGATGGATCACTTGAGGTCAGGAGTTCGAGACCAGCCTGGCCAACATGGTGAAACCATGTCTCTACTAAAAATACAAAAATTAGTTGGACGTGGTGGTACACGCCTGTAATCCCAGCTACTCTGGAGGCTGAGGCAGGAGAATTGCTTGAACCCAGGAGGTGGAGGGAAGTTACAGTGAGCCGAGATCACATCACTGGACTCCAGCCTGGGCAACAGAGCGAGACTCCACCTCAAGAAAAAAAAAAAAAAAAAAGATAAACTATTAAATACAAAAAGCAAAAACCTAACATTTACATTCAATTACAAACAAAAATGCACATGTGCACACTGGGAAAACTTGAAAGCAACTTTGGGGTGATTCAAATAGTTAATGTACTGGGTTCTTTTTTAATATAGTTGCTTTAATTCAAAAAGATCCAGGCTGGGTGCGGTGGCTCACGCCTGTAATCCCAACACTTTGGGAGGCCGAGACAGGCGGATCACGAGGTTAGGAGATCAAGACCACCCTGGCTAAGATGGTGAAACCCTGTCTTTACTAAAAATACAAAAAAATTAGCCAGGCATGGTGGCGGACACCTGCAGTCCCAGCTACTCTGGAGGCTGAGGTAGGAGAATGGTGTGAACCTGGGAGGCAGAGCTTGGAGTGAGCCGAGATGGTGCCACCGCACTTCAGCCTGGGTGACACAGCAAGACTCTGTCTCAAAAAAAAAAAAAAAGAAAGAAAGAAAAGAAAGATATCCAGATAACATTAAAGATAACATTAAATTGATTTACATGACTAACGAAAGATAAATATATTAACTGGTTTTTCTTTAAAATGAGATTTCTACCTGGGAAAAAATCTTTTGAAAAGTATACCCTACCCTGGCATAAACAAATTATCCAGTGCATAGGATTTTTTCCCCTTTTATTTTTTGGTCATGAACAGTTATACAAAAGCAGAGAAACCAGTACAGGTATAGCTCGAGACACTGCAGGCTTGGTCCCAGACCACCACAATAAGGCCAATATCACAATACAGTGACTCACACAAATTTTCTGTGACCCAGTGTATATAAAAGTTATATATTACACTATACTATAGTCTATTAAGTGTGCAATACCATAATGCACAAAAAGACGGTTTACATACCTTAATTTAAAAATGTATTGCTAATAAAAAGTTAATGATCATCTGAGCCTTCAGCAAGTCCTAATCTTTTTGCTGGTGGAAGATCTGGCCTCCATGCTGATGGCTGCTGAGTGGTCAGGGTGGTGGCTGCCGAAGGTTGAGGTGGCTGTGGCAATTTCCGAAATCAGGACAATACAGTTTGCCACAGACTTTTCCTTTCATGGAAGATTTCTCTGTAGCATGTGATGCTGTTTGATAGCATTTTACCCACAGTTAGACCTTCTTTCAAAATTAAGAGTCAATCCTCTCAAACTCTGCCTCTGCTCTACCAACTACGTTTATGTGATATTCTAAATCCTTTGTTGTCATCTCAGCAATGTTCACAACGTGGTTACCAGGAGTAGATTCCATCTTGAGAAACCACTTCCTTTGCTCATCTATAAGAAGCAACTCCTTGTCTGATCAAGTATTGTCATGAGATTGCAGCAATTCAGTCACGTCTTCAGGCTTCACTTCTAATTCTAGTTTTCTTTATTTCCACCACATCTGCAGTTATTTCCTCCACTGAAGTCTTAAACCCCCCGAGTCATCCATGAGGGCTGGAATCAACTTCCTCCAAACTCCTGTTAACATTGATAATTTTACTTCCTCTCATGAATCACAAATTTCTTAATGGCATCTACAATGGTGAATCCTTTCCAGAAGGTTTTCAATGGACTTTGCCCAGATTCATTGGCGAAATCACTATCTATGGCAGCTATACAGCTTTATAAAAACCTATTTTTTAAATAGTAAGACTTGAAAATCACTATTACTCCTTGATCCATGGGCTGCAGAATGGATATTGTGTTGCAGGCATGAAAACAACATTCATCTGCTTATACATCTCCATTGGAGCTCTTGGGTGACTTGCTGCATTGTCAATGACCAACAATATTTTGAAAAAAATATTCTTTTCTGAACAGTAGGTCTCAACAGTGGGATTAAAATAGTCAGTAAGCCAAGCTGTAAACAGACGTGCTGTCATCCAGGCTTTACTGTTCCATTTATTGAGCACAGGCAGAGGAGATTTAGCATAATTCTTAAGGGCCCTAGGATTTCCAGAATGGTAAATGAGCACTGGCTTCAACTTAAAGTCACCAGTTGCGTTGGCTCCTAACAAGAGAGTCAGCCTGTCCTGTGAAGCTTTGAGTTCTCCTTCCTGGCTATTAAAAGGCTTAGATGGCATCTTCTTCCAATAGAAGGCTGTTTCATCTGCATGGAAACTGTGTTGTTAGTGTAGCCACTTTCATCAATTATCTTAGCTGGATCTCCTGGATAACTTGCTGCAGCTTCTCTATCAGCACTTGCTGCTTCACCTTGCATTTTTATGTTACGGAGATGGCTTCCTTCCTTAAACCTCCTGAACCAACCTCTGCTAGTTTCCAACTTTTCTTCTGCAGATTCCTCACTTCTCTTAGTCTCCACAGAACTGAAAAGAGCTAGGGCCTTGCTCTGGATTAGGCTTTGGCTTAAGGGAATAGTTTGATCCTCTATCCAGACCATTCAAACTTTCTCCATATCAGCAGTAAGGCTGTTTCATTTTCTTCTTTTTCTTTTTTTCCTTTTTGAGACAGAGTCTAGCTCCTTTGCCTAGGCTGGAGTACAGCGGAGCAATCTCAGCTCACTGCAACTTCTGACTCCCGGGTTCAAGCAATTCTCCTGCCTCAGGCTCCAGAGTAGCTGGGACTACAGGCGTGCAACACCATGCCCAGCTAATTTTGCATTTTTAGTAGAGATGGGGTTTTGCCATGTTGGCCAGGCTGGTCTCGAACTCCTAGCTTCAAGCAATCATCTGGCCTCAGGCTCCCAAAGTGCTGGGATTACAGGTGTGAGCCACTAAGCCCAGCTTGTTTCACTTTCTTATCATTTGTGTCTTCCCTGGAGTAGCACATTTAATTTTCTTCAAGAACTTTCACAACTTGGCTAACTGTTGGGCACAAGAGGCCTACCTTTCAGCCTATCGTGGCTCTCGACATGCCTTTCTCACTAAGCTTAATCATTTCTAGCTTTTGATTTAAAGTGAGAGACATGCAACTCTTTCTTTTACTCAAACACTTAGAAGCCATTGTAGGGTAATTAATTAGCCTAATTTCAATATTGTTGAATCTGAAAGAATAGAGAAGCCCAAAGAGAGGGAGAGAAATGGGGGAACAGTCAGTGGGTGGAACAGTCAGAATACACTCAATACTGATTAAGTTCACCATCTTATACAGGCGGGGTTGATGGCATTCCAAAACAATTACAGTAGGAACATTAAAGTTCATTGATCACAGATCACCATAACAGATATAATAGTATGAAGAAGTTTGAAAAATTGTAACGATTACCAAAATGCAATGCAAAGACAAGATGTGAGCACATGCTGTTGGAAAAATGGTGCCAACAGAATTACTCAATGCAAGCCTGGGCAACACAGTGAGAACCTCATCTCTACTAAAAAAATAATAATAATAATTATCATGGTGGCACATGCCTCTAGTCCCAGCTACTTGGGAGGCTGAGATGGGAGGACTGCTTGTGCCTGGGAGGTCAATAAGATCAATAAGTGTTGAGTATGTTCTGACTGTTCCTCCATCTCCCTCCCTCTCTTTGGGCCTCTCTATTCATTCAGATACAACAATATTGAAATTAGGCCAATTATAATTACCCTACAATGGCTTCTAAGCGTTTGAGTAAAAGAAAGAGTTGCATGTCTCTCACTTTACTTTTTATTTTTTGAGATGGAGTCTCACTCTGTCACCCAGGCTGGAGTGCAGTGGCGCCATCTCAGCCCACTGCAAACCTCCACTTCCTGGGTTCAAGCAATTCTCCTGCCTCAGCCTCCTGAGTACCTGGGATTACAAGCATGCGCCACCACGCCCAGCTAATTTTTCTATTTTTAGTAGAGATGGGGGTTTCACCATGTTGGCCAGGCTGGTCTCGAACTCCTGAGTTCAAGCGATCCACCTGCCTAGGCCTCCCAAAGTGCTAGGATTACAGGTGTGAGCCACAGTGTCCAGCTGCATGTCTCTCACTTTAAATCAAAAGGCTGCAATGTGGGAGGTCAAGGCTGCAGTGAGCTGTGGTGGCACTACTGCTCTCCAACTTGGGAAACAGAATGAGACCACGTCTCAAAAAAAAAAAGAATTGCTGGATGCAGGGTTGCCATGAACCTTCAATTTGTAAAACATGCAATATCTGTGAAGTGCAATAAAGCAAAGCACAGTAACACAGGGTTTGCCTGAATAATGGACCTCCATCATCCAGCTTCAACAAGTGTCTACACATGGCCAATCTTACTTCATATATCCTCCCACCCACTGTCCCTCATTCCTGCCTCGGATTGTTTTATAGAAAATCCTAGACATCATATCATTTCATGCAAAAACAATTTAGCATGTATCTCTAATGGATACGGACTATTTTTATTTCTAAACATAATCACAATACCCTTATCACATTTTTAAATGTTAGCAGCAATTCCTTAATATTGTCACAGCCAGTTCAGTTTCCCTGTCTCATAACATGTTTTTATAGTTCAGTGGTTCAATTCAGTATCCAAATATGATCCATATGCCCAGCATACATTTGCAATTTCTCTTTTTCCCTCACAACTCAACTCTGATTTCTAGTTTATTCAACATGGATAACATCACCATCACATGCAAAATGTTAAAATAGACACATCTAAAGAAGGGTGGCCAGGCATGGTGGCTCAGGCCTGTAATCCCAGCACTTTGGGAGGCAGAGGCAGGTGGATCACGAGATCAGGAGTTCAAGACCAGCTTGGCCAAGATGCTGAAACCTCATCTCTACTAAAAATTAGCGGGGCATGGTGTCACATGCCTGTAATCCCAGCTATTTGGAAGGCTGAGGCAGAGAATTTCTTAAAACCCAGAGGCGGAGGTTGCAGCGAGCAGAGATCGCGCCACTGCACTCCAGCCTGCGTGACAGAGTGAGACTCCATCTCAAAAAATAAAAAATAAAAAACAAAAGGGTGAAAAGGAGAAGTTAAGATTTTTAAAAATAAAACGAAAATACTTAATTTTCTTGTTCATGCCTGTTGCCTAAGTGAAAAAGAGAAGGGCTCTTTATTCTCTCGACTTTTTCTGGTTGTTTTTTGGCTCACAGTCATCTGAACCTCCCTGGGTATGTTGGAAAGCGAGGGGGCAAGAAATAAGGGACTCCTGCTTTGTCAAGAAGAGCATTCTGCCTGCAGGCTGGAAGGAGAGCATCATGTGCAAAGAGTAGTTTCAGTTCCACATGGGGCAAGGTGGAATTTCTTCCCTTGGAAAACACTTGATCTCAGCTATCAATTACTTTTTTATTCTTGAGACTCCCCGGCTGGAATGCAGTGGCATAATCTCAGATCACTGCAACCTCCACCTCCCAGGTTCAAGCAATTTTTGTGCCTCAGCCTCCTGAGTAGCTGGGACTACAGGCACCCACCACCACACTTAGCTACTTTTTGTATTTTTAGTAGAGATGGGGTTTCATCATGTTGGCCAGGCTGGTCTCAAACTCTTGACCTCAAGTGATCCATCTGCCTTGGCCTCTCAAAGTGCTGGTATTAGAGGCGTGAGCCACCGTACCCGGCCTAGCTATCAATTACTTTAAAAAGTCATGTAATATGACCAGGTGTGGTGACTCATGCCTATAAGCCCTGTACTCTGGGAGTCAGAGACAGATGGAACACTTGAGTCCAGGAGTTCAAGACCAGCCTGGGCAACATATCAAGACCCCATCTCCACTAAAAATACAAAAATAAAAAGAAAAAAAAAACACAAAAAACCATTAGCCAGGCATGGTGATGCATGCCTATAGTCCCAACTACTTAGGAGGCAAAGGTGGGAGAATCACCTGAGCCCAGGAAGTCGAGGCTGCAGTGAACCATAATGGCACCACTGCACTCCAGCCTGGATGACAAGAGTGAGACTCTGTCTCAAAAAAAAAAAAAATCCATAATAGATCCATTCACATGAAAAGCATCCTGACATACTGAAATAGCATTCGCATTTTATCAAAAGGTTGATGAGATAATACCTTAACTCAAAGAAATGAAATTCCACTGCTAGAATCTTCCTCTATCCCTAAAAAACAGGTTACACACTGGCTTCTGGGCAACGTGTGGTTCTTTTACCCTATACACAGATGGGGTCCTCATACATGGAATTATACTATTTCTAAGAGGTACAAAGCTAAAGTATCACAGTGCAGGAATTCCCCAAAGCTTCAGGGTTTCCCACGCTAGCCAACTTAGAGGTTAGGTTTTCATTCTTCCAGTTTGGATATTGCTCACCAATAAAACCTTGTGGTTCTTCTTGAGATCCTAACAAGATAAGCATGAGAAAATTCACTCTTATTCTCTTTAAAACATGAAAAAAACTTTCCTTTGAAAGTTAATTAAAACTGGATCTATTTTACTTTCTTTTTCTAGTCTACTAATTCACTCTTACCAGAATCACTGTTCACCACGCAGAGCAGGACCAGTCCCTTCCCTACATTGGCTAACAAACTAACCAAGGGACAGGGAGTCTGTGAGAGGTCCAGAAGAACAGCCACCAGGCATGTATCTGTGCCACCAGATGCCTGGGCTGGCAGAGGTTGGACAGCTGGACTAGAAGGTGCCTCAGAGCTCAGGGCCAGAGAGGGGGAGGGGAGTTCAGTGCAGCGATCTCCTCCTAAAATTGTCATGGGCCACTTCTGCTCGCTAAAAAGTCGCATGCTTTAGGAAATAATGATTTCTCAAGCATTTTCTTCCTCTTCAGCCATGTGGGAGGACGGAAGGCAAAAATCCACAAACACCTTTAATATCACTTCCCTAAAGTCAGAGACCACGTCTTAGTCTACATGAGTCCCTGAAGCCCAGCACTGGATGGACATGGGGGACACAGAAATGTTCATATCATCAAAGAATATGGCCACCTGAGGGTGACAGCTGCCCCTTCTGAATGTGTTATTTCTATACTCTGCCTTTCCAGTGGCGTCCTCCCCAAATATCTTACCTCAACAAGAGCCTCAGAAAGGATATCGCAATGATGACAGCAAGACCAATAAGGAATGCAATGCTCACAGCTAGAAAAAGAGAAGAAAACACATTAGCCCCAAAAATGTCATCATGAACATCAAAGACATCACATCATTACATTTAATCTATAAATGAAAACCAATGAGGGGAAGCCTATATTCTCATGCTGAATTTCCTATAAGTAATTGAGAATGCTTACCCTGAAGGGAGTGATAATTGTCATTATAAAAAATACCAAACATAAATAAAAGCACAGAGAATGGTACCATCAACCTATATATAACCCATCACCCAGATCCTAGAATTATCAAGATATTGTCCCTGTTGCTTCATCTGTAACTACCCACCCACCCCCATGTCCTGCTTTTTCTGGCTAAACTATTTCTTTGGGAATCCAAGACATCGTGTTATTTCATCCCTACATACTTTAGGATGTGTCGCTAAAGCCCTTGTGAAGACAGCCTGACACTGTGTGCCTCCTGACACAAGGCACTGAGAAGGACCCAGCCTCACTTTTGCTGTATGCCACTAAAAAATGCAAAACCTCTACCTATTCATGAGAAAACACCAAACATCAAGCAAATCCAAATCAAGGACAGCTGACAAAATAACCAGACATTACCCTTCAAACCATCAAGGTCATGAAAGACAAAGAAAGACTGAGGAACTGTCCTAGACTGGAGGAGACAAAGGAGATCTGAAAGCTAAATGCAGTGTGGGATCCTACCTCAAATCCAGCACCAGAGAAGGATATTAAAAGGGACATTTAGAGAAATTTAAATAATCCCAATCAGCACTGTATCAATATTATGTTCAATGTTAAGAACAATGTTAAGTTGCTGGTTTCAGTAATTGTATGTGGGATAATTATACTGTGATTTTACAGTTTAGGGTTTAGGGGAAGCTAGGTGAAGGATATTTGAGAACTCTTTTTGCAACGCTTCTACAAATCTAAAACTATTTCAAAACTAAAAGTATCTTTGAAATGGGCCTTTTGTTATATAACCACAATGTCATATGAAATTAACAATAACTTCCTGGCCAACACTGAAAGTGTACCTGTTGCAGTTGCCCCATGACTGGTGGATGTGTTCAGCTGGTGAAAATTCCCCTTCACCTCGTGGTTTCATCCACTCATATGGTATATGCCTGAATCACAATCACTTACTTCATTAGGGGTTGCGACATATCCTGCCCTTTTGCTGTATTTATTACCTGGAATTCTTCTCCACAGAATTTTCCCTCAACAGGGACTATCTTTGGTTACCCTGAATTACAGTTAAAACGGGCAAAATAAATGCTTAAATCTCTCCTTTCAACTGACAATTTTAAATCACCCAGTTAACATCAGGTGCCCTGATTACCTATAAAGACAAAGCATTGTTTTTGTTTTGTTTGGAAAGGCAGGCCTTGCTCATTTTACTTTCATATGACCTCATGGTTTTTATACATTCATTATTTTTCTTCAACTACATATATTATTCTTCTTAATGCTTAAATTGTCCTACATTGGCCCTTTCATATTGGCTCCTGCGTTCTTTTGATATAACCTCATGGTCTTTAATAGCTTCCCTGTGAACAGTACTTGTTCACACCACAGGGATTTGTTACTGCCTTTTGAAAGGCAGCACATACATTGTTACCTAATGGGGAGTTCTGAATGGCAGATTTTCTTCAGTGGGGTTATTAAACAATGAATGATCGCTCCTTAACCTAAGAGGACCTCTGGACTGTCAGCAGAAGATATACAGGAAATACTATACCCTCACTCCTAAAACAAGGAGAGATATTTGACAGTCAATTACCCTATTTCTAGTTTCTGTCCACTGCATTAACTTTTTTGGCTTATTAATGCTTCATAATTAAACTAAAAACTATGAGAATATATTGATATATCATATTTTTGAGACAAGGTCTGGCTCTATCATCCAGGCTGGAGTGCAGTGGTACAATCTTGGCTCATTGCAACTTCCGCCTCCCAGGTTCAATCCATCCTCCCACCTCAGCCTCCCAAGTAGCTGGGACTACAGGCATGCATCACCAGGCCCAGCTAATTTTTGTATTTTTTGTAGAGACAGAGTTTTACCACGTCACCCAGGCTCCTCTCAAACTTGTGAGCTCGAGTGATCTGCCTGCCTTGGCCTCCCAAAGTGCTGGGATTACAAGCATGAGCCACCATGCCAGGCCAATAAATAATTTTTTAATGTCACATAATTGTATTATTATATACAGATAATACAATAAACATATTTTAAATATACCATAACTAAGTAGGATAAATAACCTATAATTTATGTGGATTTTTTGGGGGGAGTGGTGCTCACCAGTGACCTAGGATTTAGGTTTTCAATTACAGAAAGCGTCACGGACTGCTTTGCTTTACAAACAGTACTCAAAAACTGAAAGCTCTGAAAATGCAAATGTGAAAATCAGCAGAGAACATATACGTACGAAGGTTACTATCAACTGGATCCTCGTTCACAGCCAAGTCACAGGCAATTTCACTAACTCCATTATGGATGTTCTTTACCAAGAGAGAATAGTTTCCAAATTCTCCAAATCTGTATTCCAGCCTACAAAGATTAGGTAAAATGAAGACAAATGGTTAGATTAGAAAATAAGAAGTTGGATTTTGCTAATGTCATGGAGGCAGAATAATACATGTTCCTGGGTACGGACCAGAAAAGATAAATACTGTAAAGAGAAAAAAGCTAAAACCAAAATAGAAAAAGAGAAAATGCAGACTTCACTTAGATCACAACAAAGCAGGCACAAACCTACAAACTTCTTTCTCTTCCAAGGTGTCATTCAGCTGCAGGATAGATCCATGCTGGGTGCTGACAGAGGCGGCTGCAACGCTAGGCTTCCCCGCTTTTGGACTCTGAGGAACGTTTACCAGAACCTGAAACAAGCACTGCAAATAAAAGCACAACAGGTCAACCGCCAGGGGCTTTTCAACATCTGTTGATTGTTAGAGGACATAAATATCCAATTGGAGATCCTGACATGACTTTTCCTTCATACTTATAAAAAAACCTCTAAATTGCAGTAATTTAAATTTACCTATTATTTTGTACTAAAACAATGACTGGGCTGGGCGCAGTGGCTCATACCTGTAATCCCAGCACTTTGGGAGGCCAAGGCAGGCCAGGAGGTGAAACCCCGCCTCTACTAAAAAATACAAAAATTAGCTGGACGTGGTGGCACATGCCTGCAATCCCAGCTACTCGGGAGGCTGAGGCAGGAGAATCGCTTGAACCAGGGAGTCGGAGGTTGCAGTGAGCCGAGATCGTGCCACTGCACTCCAGCCTGGCAACAGAGCAAGACTCTGTCTCAAAACAAAAAACAAAAAAAAAAAACAATCACTGTGTCACTATGGAATTGTACAATCTTCATAGGTAAACTTCACAAATTAATAAGTAGAACATACATTAAGTCTTGCATTCTGTTGTTTTATTTAATATTAACAAGTAAGTTTCCATGATTTTATCTAATGTGCATATTTGTAACTTAATATATGTATTCTAGTCCATCAAATACTTTTGAGTATTTAGGCTGGTTTCAAAGCTTTTTTAATCTATTTATTGTTTTTGCTATATAAATTATGTGTTTTAAAAGACCTACACATGAGGTTCTTATTACTTTTTTGTTTTGTTTTATTTTTGTTTTGAGATGGGGTCTCACTCTGTCACCCAGGTTGGAGTGCAGTGGCATGATCTCAGCTCATTGCAACCTTCACCTCCCAGGCTCAAGCAATTCTCCCACCTCAGCCTCCACAGGTTGATGGTGGGACCACAGGCACGCATCACTACACCCAGCTAGTTTTTTGTACTTTTTGGTAGAGATGGGGTTTTGCCATGTTGCCCAGGCTTGTCTTGAACTCCTGAACTCAGGTGATGCACCTGCCTCAGCCTCTCAAAGTGCTGGGATTACAGGTATAAGCCACCACGCCTGGCCAAGGTTCTTATTCTTTTCAATTCTTTCTCTAAGGCAAACTTCTTTTTTTTTTTTTTTTTTTTGAGACGGAGTCTCGCTCTGTCACCCAGGCTGGAGTGCAGTGGCGCTATCTCGGCTCACTGCAAGCTCCGCCTCCCAGGTTCACGCCATTCTCCTGCCTCAGCCTCTCCGAGTAGCTGGGACTACAGGCGCCCGCCACCACGCCCAGCTAATTTTTTTTTTTGTATTTTTCTCTAAGGCAAACTTCTAAGGGTAAGATTACTGGATTAAAAAAATAGTCACTTTAATAGCTCCCATTACAAATGACCAAATATTAGTTACATAAATCAAATTAAAGCAATAGATTTATTTCTCACCAGCTTTACTAGGATTTTAAAATCATTTTTTGTTCAGTTACTAGATATTTATATCACAGCATTAAGATTATATTTTAAAATGATCACAATAATTCAATAATTTTGTTACTTTGTTTCCTATGGTGTGAAACACTGTTTACATACCAAGTTCCCTTGACATAATCTTAGAAATATGTTCTCATATACTATAATATTAAACTTTTAACCCTCTCAAATATTTCTCCATTCTAGTGCTTTCTGTTTCATCCTGCTATATTATGTTTACAATTATAAGTTTAAAATTTTTAATATAGCCATACTAATCTGGCTTGTTATTTCTTCTATTGCTTCATTAATTCAAAAACGTATTCTGCTGACATAGAATAGTTGAAAGGATTAAAAAAAGCAGACCCAACCATATGCTGCTACAAGAGACTCCCTTCAATTTTAAGAAGACACAGACTCAAAGAAAAGGGGTGGAAAAAGGTATTCTATGAAAATGGAAACAAAAAAGGGCAAGAGTAGCTGTACTAATACAAAAGACATAGACTTTAAGCCAAAAACTGTAAAAAGAGAAAAAGAAGTCCATTATATAAAAGGCCATATAAAATGATCAATACAGCAGGAAGACGTAACAGTTATAAATATACATGCACCCAACATTGGAACAATTAAATATATAAAGCAATTATTAATAGACCTAAAGGGAGCAAACAAGTCTAAACAAAGTTTAAAAATCAAAATCATACCAATTATCTTTTCTGACCACAATGGAATAAAACTAAAAATCAGTAACAGGAGGAACTCTGAAAACTGTACAAATCCATGAAAATTAAACAACATATTCCTGAATAACCAATGGGTCAATGAAAAAATTTTAAAAATTAGCTGGGCATGGTGGTGGGCACCTATAATACCAGTTACGCGGGAGGCTGAGGCAGGAAAATCACTTGAAGCCAAGGGGTGGAGGTTGCAGTGAGCCGAGATGACACCACTTCTCTCCAGCCTGGGCGAAAGAGTGAGACTGTCTCAGAAAAGAAAAAATTTAAAAAGAAATTTAAAATTTTCTTGAGAAAATGTAAAAAGAAATTTAAAACTAAAAATGTTGTTTCCATATGAAAATGGAAACACAACATTCCAAAACCTATGGAATACAGCAAAACCAGTTCTAAGAGGGAAGTTTATGGCAATAAATGCCTACATCAAAAAAGTAGGTGGCCGGGCACAGTGGCTCATGCCTGTAATCCCAGCACTTTGGGAGGCAGAGGCTGGCGGATCACCTGAGGTCAGGAATTCGAGACCAGCCTGGCCAACATGGTGAAACCCCATATCTACTAAAAATACAAAATTACCCGGGCATGGTGGTGGGTGTCTATAATCCCAGCTACTCAGGAGGCTGAGATGGGAGAATCACTTGAACCCGGAAGACAGAGGCTGCAGTAATCAGAGACTGTGCCATTGCACTCCAGCCTGGGCAAAAAGAGCACAACTCCATCTCAAAAAAAGAAAAAAAAAAGGACACATATTGAGGAAAGGACAGTCTCTTCAATAAATGGTGCTGGGAAACTGGATATTTACATGTAGAAGAATGAAACTAGACCCCTATCTCTCACATCTTTCACAAACCAACTCAAAATGGATTAAAAGCTTAAATGTAAGACCTGAAACTATGAAACTACTAGAAGTAAGCATGGGGGAAACATTTCATGACACTGGTGCATAGGTAACAGAAGCAAATCTAGACAAATGGGATTATATTAAAGTAAAAAAGCCTATGCACAGTGAAAGAAGCAATCCACAGAGTGAAGAAACAAGCTATAGAATGGGAGAAAATATTCACACACTACCATCTGACAGAATACATAAGGAACGCAAACACCTCAATAGCAAAAAAAGTCTCATTTTTTAAATGGACAATAAATCAAAATAGGTATTGCTCAAAAGACATATACAACTATTATATATTAGGGGAAAAAAAGAAGATATAAAAATCCCAACAGGTATATGAAAAAATGCACATCACTAATAATCAGGGAAATGTAAATCAAAACCACAATAAGATATCACCTCAACTCAGTTATTTAGATAGGCTACTATCAAAAAGACAAAAAATAATTGCATGCTGGCAAGGATGTGGATAAAGGGGCACTCTTACACATTGTTGTTGGGAATATAAATTAGTACAGCCATTATGGGAAACAATATGAAGGTTCCTAAAAATTAAAATAGAACTACCGCATGATCCAACAATCCCACTACTGGGTATAGATCCAAAAGAAAGAAAATCAGTTTGTCAAATTTACAAGAAAAAAACAACCCCATCAACAAGTGGGCGAAGGATATGAACAGACACTTCTCAAAAGAAGACATCTATGCAGCCAAAAGACAATGAAAAAATGCTCATCATCACTGGCCATCAGAGGAATGCAAATCAAAAGCACAATGAGATACCATCTGACACCAGTTAGAATGGCCATCATTAAAAAGTCAGGAAACAACAGGTGCTGGAGAGGATGTGGAGAAATAGGAACACTTTTACACTGTTGGTGGGACTGTAAACTAGTTCAACCATTGTGGAAGTCAGTGTGGCGATTCCTCAGGGATCTAGAACTAGAAATACCATTTGACCCAGACATCCCATTACTGGATTACCCAAAGGAATATAAATCATGCTGCTATAAAGACACATGCACACATATGTTTATTGTGGCACTATTCACAAGAGCAAAGACTTAGAACCAACCCAAATGTCCAACAATGATGGACTGGATTAAGAAAATGTGGCACATATACACCATGGAATACTATGCAGCCATAAAAAAGGATGAGTTCATGTCCTTTGTAGGGATATGGATGAAGCTGGAAACCATCATTCTCAGCAAACTATCACAAGGACAAAAAACTAAACACCATGTGTTCTCACTCATAGGTGGGTGTGGGCGGCAAGCCACCCAGGTGCCAAGGCAAGAGACCGAGGACACGAGCTGTTCCAGTATAATAAAATATAAAACAAGAATAGTTATACCAGATATAGATCTTAGATATGATTATATGTGAATATCATTAATCACCAGTTGGTAGTAATTACTCTTTATTCCAATATTATAATAATCCTCGCTCTATAATCATAACCTAGGAAAAACCAGGCCATACAGAGATAGGAGCTGAGGGGACATAGGTGTGACCAGAAGACAAGAGTGCGAGCCTTCTGTTATGCCCAGACAGGGCCACCAGAAGGGCTCCTTGGTCTAGCGGTGACGCCAGCTTCTGGGAAGACGCCTGTTGCCAGGCGGACCATGGTCTAGCGGTAGCGAAAAGTGTCAAGGAACAACACCCACTACTTAGCAGACCAGGAAAGGGAGTCTCCTTTTCCCCGGGGGAGTTTAGAGAAGACTCTGCTCCTCCACCTCTTGTGGAGGGCCTGACATCAGTCAGGCTTGCCCGCAGTTATCCGGAGGCCTAACCGTCTCCCTGTAATGCTGTGCTTCAGTGGTCACGCTCCTAGTCTGCCTTCATGTTCCATCCTGTACACCTGGCTCTGCCTTCTAGATAGCAGTAGTAAATTAGTGAAAGTACTAAAAGTCTCTAATATGCAGAAATAATGGTGTAAGCTGTCTTTCTCTTTGTCTCCTCCCTCTCTCTGCCTCAGCTGCCAGGCAGGGAAGGGCCCCTGTCCAGTGGACACGTGACCCACATGACCTTATCTATCATTGGAGATGACTCACACTCTTTACCCTGCCCCTTTTGCTTTGCATCCAATAAATAACAGCACAGCCAGACATTCGGGGCCACTACCGGTCTCCGCGCATTGGTGGTAGTGGTCCCCCGGGCCCAGCTGCCTTTTCTTTTATCTCTTTGTCTTGTGTCTTTATTTCTACGCTTTCTCGTCGCCGCACACAGGGAGAAGCCCACCGACCCTCTGGGGCTGGTCCCTACAGGGGGGAATTGAACAATGAGAACACATGGACACAGGTAGGGGAACATCACACACAGGGGCCTGTTGTGCAGTGGGGGGAGGGGGGAGGGGTAGCATTAGGAGATATACCTAATATTAAATGACGAGTTAATGGGTGCAGCACACCAACATGGCACATGTATGTAACAAACCTGCACGTTGTGCACATGTACTCTAAAATTGAAAGTATAATTTAAAAAAAAAAAAAGAAGTAATACATGTCTATCTTGCTACAAGAAGTTTGTGTGGCTAATAAGGAATTTCTAGCATGAAATTCTTGCCTTCAAAGCAGCCCCCTGGCCTGGATTCTACAATAAAGATCAATCTCATTTTCATCTTTCAGAAAAAAAAAAAGAAAAGAAAATCAGTTTGTCAAAGAGATACTTGTACTCCCATGTTTAATACAGCACTATTCATAATAGCCAAGATATGGAATCAACCTAACTATCCACCAACCGATGAATAGACAAAGAAATGTGCTATATATTCACAGAGGAATACTATTCAGCCATAAAAAAAGAATAAAATCCTCTCATTTGCAGCAACATGGATAAGCCTAATGGACATTATGTTAAGTGAAATAAGCCAGACACAGAAAGACAAATACCATATGATCTCACTCGTATATAAGCGCTAAAAATGTGACCTCATAGAAGTAGAAAGTAAATAGAGGTTAGTAGGGAAGAGGAGATAGGGAGGTTGGTCAACAGGTGTAAAAGTCACAGTTAGAATGGGATCAGTTCTGGTGACATATGGCACAGTAGGGTGACTATAGTTAACAATAATGTAATGTATATTGCAAAATAGATGAAGAGATGATTTTGAACCATCACATCACAAAGAAATGACAAGTGTTTTGGTGATGGAAATGTTAACTACTCTAACTTGATCATTACCCAACGTGTACATTGGCTGGGCCCGGTGGCTCACACCTGTAATAATAGCACTTTGGGAGGCCGAGGTGGGCAGATCCCTTGAGCTCAGCAGTTCGAGATACTGTACCCCATAAATATGTACCATTATTGTGTCAATTAAAAAAAATGAAACTTTAGGCCAGGCGCGGTGGCTCACGCTTGTAATCCCAGCACTTTGGGAGGCTGAGGCGGGCGGATCATGAGGTCAGGAGATTGCGACCACGGTGAAACCCCGTCTCTACTAAAAATACAAAAAAAATCAGCCGGGCGTGGTGGCGGGCGCCTGTAGTCCCAGCTACTCAGAGAGGCTGAGGCAGGAGAATGGCATGAACCCAGGAGGCGGAGCTTGCAGTGAGCCGAGATTGCGCCACTGTACTCCAGCCTGGGTGACAGAGCAAGACTCCGTCTCAAAAAAAAAAGAAAAAAAAATGAAACTTTTTAAAAATGTATTCTGCCTTTTAAAATTTTTTTTAGTTTGTGGGTTTATTTTTTAACTTGATTCCTCTTGGAGTACTTGATACATGGTAATATAGTAATTTTAAATATCTTTCCCCATGGTCTTAGTTATAATACTCTAGGTTCTTACATAAATTAGATTCTACTTCTCACACTTACATTGGTCTGTTAGTCTTCATTTCTCTTTTTTGGCTACATAAATGATTATGGCCTCACAATATATCTTATCTAGTACAGCAAGTCTCCACATTGCCCAATCTCCTTTTGGGCCATTTTTTTTTTCTTTTAAGCTAGTCAAGCATGGTTGTCGGGGGAGACAATATTAAATCAGCTTAACAATAACCCACAATACTCGGACCAATTTGGGCCGTCTTTTGATCCTCTGACTCATTTACTTTTTCATATGAATTTTGAAATTATTTATGTAGACTATATAACGAATTCTATTTACATATTAATAGCAATTGTGTTAAATATATTAATTAACTTGGGAAACACTGATATTTTTCCTGTTTAGTCTTGATATCAATGGTTACTGGCTATCTCTCCATTTAACCTATATTTTTCTCATTAAAATGTATCATTTTCAGCCAGACCTGTGGTTCACACCTGTAATTTTAGCACTTTGGGAGGCCGAGGCAGGAGAATCACTTGAGGCCAGGAGTTCCAAACCAGTCTGAGCAACATAGCAAGGCCTTGTCTCCACAAAAGATTTTTAAATAAAAATTAGCTGGGTTTCATGGTCCATGCCTATAGTCCTAGCTACTTGAGAGGCTGAAGCAGAAGGATTTCTTGAGCCCAGGAGTTTGAGAGTGCAGTGACTCATGATCACACACCACTGCACTCCAACCTGGGCAACAGAGCAAGACCCTGCCTCAAAAATAAAAAATCATTTCTCAGCTTGTTCTTACTTCGATTCTGCTATCATTTTCTACCTTATGTATTTATTAATATTATTGCTTCTTTTTTTGTTTGGATGATTACACTGTTTGCTTTCAAAAACCTTGAGATCCCTTCTGAATAGCTTTGCATTTCCTCTTTTCTTTCTTGAGATGGACTCTCGCTCTGTCACCCAGGCTGGAGTGCAGTGGCGTGCTCTCAGCTCACTATAACCTCCCCCTTCCAGGTTCAAGTGATTCTCCTGCCTCAGCCTCCCGAGTAACTGGGACTACAAGCACCCACCACCATGCCCAGCTAATTTTTGTATTTTTGGTAGAGACGGGGTTTCACCATGTTGGTCAGGCTGGTCTCAAAACTCCTAACCTTCAAGTGATCTGCCCACCTAGGCCTCCCGAAGTGCTGGGATGAACCACTGCATCCAGCCTCCCTTTTTCTTTCTGATTAACATAAATACCAACCTCCAATGCTACAGGGAGGGGTGAACTGTAGCTTTGCCACCTAACAGCTAGGTAACCCAGAAAAATGTCACTTTATTTCTCTTAATTTCAGTATCTCCAGCAAATCCTCTCTCCTGGATAGAATCTCTCTACTCGAGTGTTGTAAGTTAAATGAGACACACCTAAAACACTGAACAAGTCCTCAGGAAACAGTAGCTGCAATTTCTATTACCATCATCTTTATTATTATGAACATTTACATGCATTTTTTTCATAGGAATTGCTTTGGCCTGATCTAAAGACTTTCTACGAAATGCTCGTATTTATATTATAACCCTTATTATATTAGTTTGTTTCTTTGTTGTGCAGAAGTATGAGGTAGAATACATAATCCCTGCTTTTTTAAATTTATTCAGTCTCTTTTGACTTAACATATGATGAGTGTTTTGTGAAACAAATATATACAGGAATTTTTGAATTTATCTACTTTTTCCATTTAATTTCTGCCACACGTTACTAATGTCTATTGCCAGCAACACTGACACGTGGAGAGGTCTCACTCTGCTTCAGCTTACAGACACTCAGTCACAAAACACTCCCAAGGAGCTCAGGGGCAGGTTCCGTTATTTTTCCAGCTTCACAGGGGAAGAGAAGCAGACAGAAGGCGAGAACCATACTCAAAGTAACACAAGTGACAGAGGTGGGATTCAAACCAGACACTCGGACTGCAGAATCCAAGCTCTTAACCACCTCACTCCCTGACATTATTCGGCTCAGTTCACCAGCTCTACGATGAAACCTTCAAAATGTTTGCCCTGATAAGAGTATCTTATCATTTGTCTCTACTATGACTTTGCTTTGTATTATTAGCTGCTACCATTGTTTTCGATGTACTTTGGGGACCCACATAAATTTGGTGCCTTTTCATTTAGGGTGTTCATATTTTAGCATTAGTATTTACTGTTTATGCAAATGCTTAACTAGCCCCTTTTATTCTAATATCTACTTCATCAAAAAGTACAAGTTTTCATTGTATTCTTTATGAGTGCAATAATATATTTTAGTTTTTAATACTTTATTTACTAAGGTATGTATGTATAGCTCTTCTCTTTCCAAAAGCAATTTTAAATACTCACAATATCTTCTCTTTTTCATGTATTTTCCACATTGTATAGTCTTGTTTTTTTTTTTGGTTTTGTTTTGTTTTGAAAGAGATGAGGACTTTGTTGCCCCAGCTGGTCTCAAACTCCTACCTCAAGCGATCCTCTCGCCTTGGCCTCCCAAAGTGCTGGGATTACAGGTGTGAACTACCTCGCATGGCTCAGTCTTCTTTTTTTAGTAATATTTTAAAGATACAGAAACATTAACTGTTTACCATACTGAGAACATCTTACTTACAAAAAACTAAATGTTGGCCATCCGCAGTGGCTCACGTCGGTAATGCCAGCACTCTGGGAGGCTGAGGTGGGCGGATCACAAGGTCAGGAGTTCAGGACCAGCCTGGCCAAAATGGTGAAACCCTGTCTCTACTAAAAATACAAAATTACCGGGCACGGTGGTGGGCGCCTGTAGTCCCAGCTACTCGGGAGGCTGAGGCAGGAGAATTGCTTGAACCCAGGAGGTGGAGCTTGCGATGAGCCGAGATCGTGCCACTGCACTCCAGCCTGGGTGACAGAGCAAGACTCCGTCTTAAAAAAAATAAATAAATAAAATAAAAGGTCTTTCTACTTTAAGGAAGTGAGATAAAGAAGGAAACACAACAGGAAATTCTTCAACTCAGCTAGTAACTGATCTCTTAGGCATACCTTCACCTTAAATATCTTAAAGATACCCTTCCATCAGCCCCAGATTTTTATTATCTGGCTTACTAAATGTAGGAAGTTATTATAATTTGCATGTTTTGCATACTTGTGTCTCCTATAACCTACATCTGCTTAATTTTTTTTTTTTTTTTTTTGAGACCGAGTCTTGCTCTGTCGCCCAGGCTGGAGTACAGTGGCACGATCTCGGCTCACTGCAAACTCCGCCTCCCTGGTTCACGCCATTCTCCTGCCTCAGCCTCCTGAGTAGCTGGGACTACAGGCGCCCGCCACCACGCCCGGCTAACTTTTTGTATTTGTTTAGTAGAGACGGGGTTTCACCATGTTAGCCAGGATGGTCTCGATCTCCTGACTTCATGATCCGCCCGCCTCAGCCTCCCAAAGTGCTGGGATTACAGGCGTGAGCCACCGCGCCCGGCCTAAAATTTTAAAAATTATCATTAAAGTTCAAAATTTAAAACAGTTTATGTCTAGACATAATTTTATCAGTCTCTAGTTAATCTTAAAAGAGTCATAAGTGTCTTTCCAGTTTCCAGGCTAAAATCTTTTTTGCAATAATGGGATATTTTCTACTACTATGATTAAATACAAACACTGTGTCACTTCTTCATACATTTTCCTGATGTAATTATCTCCACGCTCTTTTAAGTAAATTGGCAATTTTTTTCTTAAAACAGTCTCATGTAGTTAATTCCTTTATTTATTTATTTATTTATTTATTGAGACAGAGTCTCGCTCTGATGCCCAGGCTGGAGTGCAGTGGCTCGATCTCAGCTCACTGCTACCTCTGCCTCCCAGGGTTAAACGATTCTCCTGCCTCAGCCTCCCAAGTAGCTGGGATTATAGGCACACACCACTGTGCCCAGCTAATTTTTGTATTTTTAGTAGAGACGGGGTTTCACCATGCTGTCCAGGCTGGTCTCGAACTCCTGACCTCATGATATGCCCACTAGGCCACCCAAAGTGCTGCTTATAAGAGTGAGCCACCGTGCACGGCCTGTCTTCCTGTTTTTTCATTTTTTTTTTTTTTTTTTTTCTTCTTGAGACGGAGTTTCACTCTTGTTGCCCGGGTTGGAGTGCAATGGCATGATCTCGGCTCACTGCAACCTCTGCCCCCACCTGAGTTCAAGCGATTCTCCAGCCTCAGCCTCCCAAGTAGCTGGGATTACAGGTACCTGCTACCATGCCCGGTTAATTTTTCGTATTTTTTCGTAGAGATGGGGTTTCACCATGTTGGCCAGGCTGATCTCTAACTCCAGACCTCAGGTAATCCACCCTCCTTGGCCTCCCAAAGTGCTGGGATTACAGGTGTGAGCTACCGTGCCCGGCCTCTTTTTTAATTCTTTAATTTGTCCATGGCATCATTGTTGTATGCCAATGATCCTACTTGTTTTATTCTAATAACGGTCTTACTTGCCCTACACCTAACACCTTGACGACAGTCTTTCTCCCCCCTCAACTTTTCTGTGGATTTTAGACCCTAATTAAGTCTTTTTAGAAGACATTTTGCCCATTCACTGAATTATCTGGTTCCTGTCACTTTTAATTTCAGCTATTGTTGATTATTTTCAAGATTCTTTATGTTCTTTTTGTAGGCCGATAATTTTTTTCTTTTTCTTAAGCTACTTTTTCTTAATATAATAGATTTTTTCTTGTTTCATATTACTTTACAGACCTTTCAGTAGGTTTATTCAAATAGAGAAGGTATCATCTATTGCTCCATCATCTTTTCAGCTGGTGCCCATACTGGAGATTTTAAGTTTGTTTTTTAAAGCATTTATAGTAAACAGTCACTCAATATAAATTAAAATTCAACCTCTGATGGTAGGTATAATGAAGCTCTCAATTTGGCAATAAAAATTTTTTCTTTTTTTTGAGACAGAGTTTCGCTTTTGTTGCCCAGGCTGGAGTACAATGGCGCGATCTCGGCTCACTGCAACCTCCACCTTCCGGGTTCAAGCGATTCTCCTGCCTCAGCCTCCCAAGTAGCTGGGAATACAGTCATGCGCCACCATGCCTGGTAATTTTGTATTTTTAGTAGAGACGGGGTTTCTCCATGTTGGTCAGACTGGTCTCGAACTCCTGACCTCAGGTGATCCCCCTGCCTCGGTCTCCCAAAGTGCTGGGATTACAGGCGTGAGCCACTGTGCCCGGCAAAAATATTTTATCATCTCAATTTTTATTTTAGATTCAGGGGCACATGTGCACGTTTGTTACATGGGTATAGTGCATGATGCTGAAGTTTGGGGCATGAATGATCCTGTCTCCCAGGTGGTGAGCACAGTACCCAGTAGGTAGTTTTTCAGCCCTATAGGTACTACTCGGCTGTAGTACCCAAGTTTTTCAGTACTGCTTGGGTACTGCAGCCCAAATAGTCCCTAGTGTCTCCTGTTCCCACCTTTATGTTCATGAGTACCCAATGCTTCGCTCCACTTAGAAGTGAGAACATGCAGTATTTGGCTTTCTATTCCTGTGTTAATTCACTTAGGATACTGGCTGCCAACCGCATCCATGTTGCTGCAAAGGACATGATTTCATTCTTTTTTTACGGTTGCATAGTAGAGTATTTTATTTTACATGAAAGAATAGCCTTGTCCTTAAAAAGCAACAAGGTCTAGAATAGGAGTAAACCCTTCAGAGAAAATGCATTTGTTATCATCAGGGAGGCAGGCCCTGGAATAACTGCCACTCCCTCAACTTGCACCTCCCTGCTGGCTGCCCACTCTGCTGGCCCCTGGAGAATACCCTGGTGTCTCACTCCTTCCTTCTCTGGTCCAGCAAGAGGGTTATGCACTAGAGAGGAGGAAAATAAAACATAGTCTATCAAGGTTGTTCATCCCTGAGAACTGGTTTTTTAAAGGATGAGTAGATGAAAAGATAAAAATAGATGCTGTGCATTCCTAGGCATCCTCCCCTGACTGTATTTCTTCTGACTCTTTATATAGCTTCTTTGTTTCCTTAGCTACAAAACTGAAATTAACTTGTGAAGGGCTTTAGATATGACAGCATTAAGGATCATATCAAACAAGCCCCAAAGCAAACAGAACTGAGTGTGAACTGATACATACGTGATAACAGCATTCAGATTTCCAGTAGACAGTCAAGTTGGTCCAGAGAAGTTCATTATGGATGAGTAGCAAAGCCTGATCCATCTTCAGCTCTGCATGTCTTTTTTTGTCTAAGTCTGGCAGAAATTAGGAAAAGTTAAAAAAAAAAAAAGGCACCCGAAAGATGTGTTAGAGACAAAGTACATTCGTGTAAACAGTTGCTTCCAGTAGTGCTTCTCAAAAGCCTACACTCTGGGATTTCTGGGGTCTCTCACACATTACTTTGTGTATGCACAGATATATGTGCATGCATGCATGCATGTGCACACACACACATGCACACACACAGGTCTCCTTTTGCACAGATGTCTCTACTACAAAAGAGGATTCAGTCAACACCACTCACATCTAGTGCATCAAAGGATCGTGTAAGGAACTTATATTCATCAAGTGCTAAGATGTGACATGTACTGAATTTAGTAGTTTTCCTATAATAATGACAATCTTATGAGCTAGGTATTTTTCCCACTTTACAAATGAATAAATTAGGCCTCTCAAGAATTAGATAACTGCCTGTGGCCACGGTTTTTCAATGAAATAACTGATATGAACCCAATTTGTATGACTCTAAACTTCAAGCTTTCTCCCCTACCATGTTACTCAGCTGCGATTGCAGCCAGGCAGCTTGTTAGAAATGCAGAACCTGCTTGAGTCAGACAGGTTAGCGAGGCCCAGGGGTGGGGTGCACGTCCCTTGAAAGTTTGAGAAGTGCTGCTTTCTATCACTTTGTTTTGGAGTCTGGAATATCCTAATTTCCATGGCAGATCGGAGAGGGGTAAGCAGACAGTTTTAAGACAAGCCTCAGTCTGAAGGGCAGAGAAACTCACTGCTCCTGGACTGACTCATCACACAGCTCACCAGTTCACTAGATGATGTGCTGAGGATGACAGAAAGATGACGCACATTCTAAAATCATGTGTGCCAATTTGGTAGGAAAAATAAAGTGAACTGCTCTTGTCTAAAAGTCAAAGCAAAGTGGTTCGTTTCAGCCAACTGGGCCATTTATATGATATTATATAAAAGAGAATTTATCCTCTGAGTAAATTTACCCAAAAGAAAAAAATGGGGAACTACTTAATAACACAATGAGGAAGGTAAGAACTCAGTCTCCATTTTGTAATGGGAAAGCTTCCTCTGAGCTCCCTAGTCACTCATTTGAATGGCAGAATCAGGAATTCTTCACGTAGCCAGCTCAATCCCTCTGTCTTTCTTTTTTTTTTTTTAAACGGAGTCTTGCTCTGTCACCCAGGCAGGAGTGCAGTGGCGCGATCTCGGCTCACTGCAACCTCTACCACCCGGGTTCAAGCCATTCTCCTGCCTCAGCCTCCTGAGTAGCTGGGACTACAGGCACGCACCACCAAACCCAGCTAATTTTTGTATTTTTAGTAGTGACGGGGTTTCACCACGTTGGCCAGGATGGTCTCAATCTCTTGACCTCGTGATCTGCCCGCCTCGGCCTCCCAAAGTGCTGGGATTACAGGCATGAGCCACTGTGCCGGGCCTCAATCCCTCATTTTTAAGTTTATCTTAATTTACTTTTATTTAGCTCTCAGTGAAGACAAGCCCTGCAGTATAAAACTCTTAATAATCCACTACACCTTTTTGTCCTCTAGGCCAAAGAAAGCTTTCACAATCATTTTTTCTGTTCTTTGGTCTCCTGGAAAGCTTTCAGTGGAAGCAATGTTTGGGACCTGGAGTATGACATAGCGGGATAAATTCAAGTTAAACTTGAATCTGAACCCCAACCTGCCTCAGTTTCCTCACCAATAAATTAAGGGTCATAAGAGTATGTGCCTCATGAGACCACTGGGAAAGCTAAACTTGACCATCTACAAAGTGGTTGGCACAGAAACAAGTGCTCAACACATACACATTACAGTGATCCAGGTCACATCCAACCAATGCAGAGGCCAACAGAGCCTCTTCAGGATCGGGAACATCCAGTTTAATTTTTTTTTTTTTTTTTTTTTTGAGACAGAGTCTCACTCTGTCTCCCAGGATGGAGTGCAGTGGCAAGATCTCGGCCCACTGCAGCCTCAACCTCCTGAGTTCAAGCAATCCTCCCACCTCAGCCTCCCAAGTAGCTGGGACTATAGGAGCATGCCAGCACATCCAGCTAATTTTTCCTTTTTTGTATTTTTTTGTAGACACAGGGTTTCACCATGTTACCTAGGCTGGTCTCAATCTCCTGGGCTCAAGTGATCTTCCCACCTCAACCTCCCAAAAGTGCTAGGACTACAGGCGTGAGCCAGCACACCGGGCCCAAAAGTAAAATCTTTAACCAAAAACAGGCTTTTGAATAGCTTCTGATATGCATTATGAAATTTCTCTCCAATTCAGTTGTGCTGATTTCTAATGACAGCTGTGATGGTTGAGATCTCCCAGGTAGTACAAAGAACCACACTTACCAAAGAACCACCAGGCCCCAAGAGCCCTATGAAATAGCTCCTGGTGGGCCAGGTGTAGTGGCTCGCGCCTGTAATCCCAGCAGTTTGGGAGGCCAAGGAGGGTGGATCATGAGATCAGGAGATCGAGACCATCCTGGCTAACACGGTGAAACCCCATCTCTACTAAAAAATACAAAAAAAAAAAAAAATTAGTCAGGCGTGATGGTGGGCACCTATAGTCCCAGCTACTCGGGAGGCTGAGTCAGGAGAATGGTGTGAACCTGGGAGGCGGAGCTTGCAGTGACCTGAGTTCACACCACTGCACTCCAGCCTGGGCGACAGAGCAAGACTCTGTCTCAAAAAAAAAAAAAAAGAAAGAAATAGCTCCTGGTGTCTCCATTTTGGGATGAGGCATCTGAGGCCTAAAGAGGTCAAGCAGCTTGCCCAAGGTCACCTATTAGCAGCCAGGATTTAAGCTGAAGTCAGTCTAACTGTGCACCTAACGGCTAACCAGTCTCCTGAGCCTCAACAGATCCCTCCCTATAAGCCCAGCCTGATTAGCCTTTCCATGTTTCCCTCATTTGTTAGCCTGGTGGATGTCCTAATTATTTTAGTTTTGAATTTGTGATTAACAAGTTTGAACATGTTTTCCAAATGTTTACCATCAGTATGTGCCTTTCATATGAATTCTTGAATTATTTATTTATTTAACTACCTTTATTTAATCCCTGACACCTTCTGAAGTATTTGCATAACTTCTCTACATTAAAGACAAAAATATTAAATCCTTCGTCAATTTGTCATCACTGTTTTCAAATAGTTCTTTTTCATTTCCCTTCTTCAGTTTTAATGGCTTCCATTTTCAAATTTCTAGTCACTCTCTGTAGTCTTTTTCCTACACTTGATCATAGCCAAGAGATCATGAAGCCATGAGCTTTTCCTTCGTAATTTCTCCATACATCATCATCCCTTGGTAGATGGAATAAGTACTGTGTGTACTCATGTTTCTCTAACCCTTTGGTCGTGGGCGGAATAAGGTACTTATTTTATACTTAGATTATCCAACATGAATTTTAGGCTGAACGCTCTTCATTGTCATTGTTACTAACTATGCTATTTGGGAATGTGCACTGAATGTCAAAATTACCTGAGGAAGCTCTAAAAAAACTACAAAAGTTACCAATGCCCTGGCCCCATTCCAGACCAATTAAATCAGAATCTCTGCCCAATCGGCATGATTTTTTTAATTTCCCACAAAAAAACAACGAACCTCCCAAAGGAATTCGAGTGTGCAGCCGAAGGTGAAGACCACAGCTAGGGAACCACAGCTAGAGACTGTCAGAGTAACGCCAGCGGATTTTGACACCTTTTTTTTTTACTTTGCATTATTTGAATGTGGTTTTTAAAAATAATAATAAGTCTGTATCACTTACAGACACGACCAGAGGACCCAATTACTAAGCCATCAAATATGACCTCGAAACTGAGCTTGATGTTCAGCTTCAAGAAAAAGCTGTCACCTTCCCACACAGCAGCTGACCTAAGAAATTCCAGGGCAATACCCCCAGACCGTTACAGAGCGTTCTCTCTCCTCTGGTCTACATCGTCTTGGTGGGCAAATTACCAAATAAAGTCACCTTCCAATGGTGCGGGGATAAATGTGCTGCTTGTGTATTACACCTTTATTTCCTTTCCAAATATTTAATTTCTGGTCTAGCTCTCTGCTCGTGAGTTATCTTTGCTGGGCATATTTTTAAAGACACAGTCTACTTTTTTTTTTTTTTTTTTTCAAGTAAATGCTGAGTTTTCAAAAAGAAGGAAGATGATGACGTTTTCAGTAGGAAAGCTGTGCGGCCCAAACATGGGCTCCAGGCGGCAGGGAAAGCTTTGCTGTCCCAACGCGGCTTCCCCTCACTACGTGTGATTACTATTTACAAACCACCTCTGCCTAAAGTAAGTGCCCTTTGATAAGCTAATACTGGTGCTAAAATGCAAAGAGTGTTCGGCGGGATCAGTCCCTGACAAATTGTGATCAGGCAGATTACATAACTTCCCCGGGTCCTTGCAATTTTAAAGGAGGGGCGCGCAGGAGATCCAGGTTGGGTGGATCAAGGAGCACACAGAATGTAATCCTCTGAGCCGCTTTTCCAAAATTCACAACGCCTTTCTCCTCCAGCTCTGCTTGGGGAGGAGCGGTCGTTTGAACTCCATACACAGACACTAAAACTTCGTATTCTGACCAAGAAAAGGGCGCGAGAGGGGAAAGAAAGACAGGTGACTCCCACCGTCCCTCCTACCCAAAGGCGTTTGCGATGCTTGACCGACCCCTCTGGAAGGGGCGTGTGCGAAGGACCTCCTAGGGCCTGGGGCTCCCCGGTGCAGGGGTCTAGATAGAGGCCTGGAATCTGTGTTTGTCACCGTTTTCCCCAGCGAGTTCGGAGAGCAAGCCAGTTGTGCAATCACGGGCTGAGCTGAGCGCCTCTTAAGCCAGCGCACCGGACAAGCGACCGGGGCCGGGGCAAAAGCGCCCAGCTTGGCCCCTCCCAGGCCGCGACCCCGATTCAGCGGCAGCGGCGGCAGCGGCGGCGGCTTCCCAGTCACGCTGGAGGGAAGGAAAACGCGCCGAGGGGAGACGCGCGGAGGGCTCGCCCGGGACCGGGCTGCAGGCCGCGCCCCCACCGCCTTCTCTGCGGTTCCTCATCCGCCGCACATCTACGCAGGTTCAACCCCAGCGCGGGGCGAACGCCCCGGCCTTCCCGCCCGCCGAAGCCAATGGGTCGCACGGCTCCGGCGCCACGTCCTCGGGGACGAGGCCCTCAGGAAGGGACCCTGCTCTAAGTCCCTCCCAACAGTGGACTGGGCGCAGGGGGAGTCCGAGCACCCCAGTCCTCGGCTGGCCCGCCTCCTGGCTGCCAGTGTGTGGGGTGCCGGCGTCCCGATCCCAGGCCTCTATTTAGACGGAAGACGCCAGGACGCAGGCTGCGCTGGGGTGGGCGCCGCCTGGGCGCCCAGGTTCCACTCCGCCGCGGCCCGAACCGCCCCCTCCCCCGCCTCCGCGGGGCCCGGCCGCAGCACCCCGAGGTCCGGCCTCCGGTCTGGGGCGCGGGACCGCGAAGTCGCAGCAACAGCCTGGGCCGTGGGGGAGGTTCCGGCCCGGCCTAGCGCTCGGCGCCGCGCACGGAGGTAGGGGCGGTGCCGCGGAGAGGGGACGCTGCGCTCCGAGCCGGCTGGGCGGCGGTAGGAGGTGTGCACTCACCTCGTGGCGGCGCGGCTTGGGCATCGCGCTCCGCAGAGCCGCTGGGGGCCAGCAGCGCGGCGCTCAGCACGGACGCGGCCAGCAGCAGCGCGGCCAGCGCCCTGCCCGCCCCGCTCATGCCCGCCGCCCGCTCAGCCGCCCCTGCCTGCCCGCCGCGCCGCGCCCTGCGCTGCTCCGCCGCGGACGCCCGCGCGCCCGTCATCGCCCCCTCTGCTGCCGTCACCGCCGCCTGAGTCACCGCGGGAGGCGGAGGCGCCCGGGAGCTGCGGGCGGGGGAACCCAGGGGCTGGGCCGGGCCATGCTAGGCCCTGCCCTGGGGGAGCTGGCCAAGAAAGAAGCCGAGGCTCTGCGCCCCTGCGTTGGGAGTGTTTGTCTTCGGGAAGAGAAACGGCCGGAAGAGAGGCCCCTGCAGGGCAGGAGCCTTCCTTCCCCGCCCCACCTTCCCCAGCCGCATTCTGCCAAACTCCCGCGCCCGCCGGCCACCCTCCGCACGGGTGTCAGAGCCCTCGGTCCCTGTTTTGGAAAACGCCTCAGTAAGCAGGACTGCAGAGTCCCTGCCCCCAAGGCGTTTATTACCCAGAGGGAGAGGCACGACTTAGAAGCCACCAAGCGGCCCCACCTCTTGGAAGAGCCCCCGGCCAGGCTGACGAAGTGGAAGGGAGCAGGCCGAGGAGTGTGCACACCCATTCCTGGCTGTATGCCGGAGACGCTATCGCAGGTATAAGGGACAGGTACAGTAATACCCATAGCAGAGGTGTTTGTAAAATTGCAAAACCTTGTCAACAAGCTGAATGTCCACCAACGAGAGAAAACAAACTGCCCCACAGCAGGGGAGTGCTCTACAGCTTCCCGCATCCACATGGATGAATCTCAAAACACAAGGCTGGGGAAAATGCAAATTGCAGAATGCCTTTGTAGTAACTTATATAAAGCAAAACAATAATGTATGTTGTTTAGGGACATCCATATATGTAATAAAAATACAAAGGCACACATGAAAATGTTGCGGGAGTTTTCCTTAGTTCAGCTAAAGACGGTGGAGGTCCTTGTCACACGCCAGGAAAGATTAGGCTCGCAGACAGTTTGAAGGGTAAGGCAGGGTTTTATTGGGTGTAAAGGAAGAAAAAGGGGAACAGGGACTCAGCAGAGCCAGAGTTCTAGTTGTAGGCTTCCGACCTCACAGATTAAATCCCAGGTTCTACCGAGGAAGAGGAGGGCCGGGCTCCTCCCAGCTGCAAACTGAGGAGCGAACTTATGTGGCTCCGCGCCAGAGCAGTGCACAGGCCAGTTGGAGTTTTACCAGGGAACCCTTCCCATCTGGCTCATTCCCCCTTCTAAAGAAGTCCATCTAACTGCCATTAGGATAAGGATAGGGACAAAAACAGATCTTAACTGCTTCCTGATGATAGGGGGCACTGTTTTGGGAAAATGGCAATCAGATCTCCCTCAGAGGCCTATCTAAGGGTGCCCGGCAGAAGGGGCCATGGTCCAAGGCTCCAGTTGCATGACCGTTTGATGTCCTGAAGGCAAGAAGAGACAAACTGGGTTATTAAACACATATGGCCGGGCACAGTGGCTCACGCCTGTAATCCCAGCACTTTGGGAGGCCAAGGCAGGTGGATCACGAGGTCAAGAGATCAAGACCATCCTAGCCAACATGGTGAAACCCTGTCACTACTAAAAATACAAAAAATTAGCCGAGCGTGGTGGCAGGTGCCTGTAGTCCCAGCTACTTGGGAGGCTGAGGCAGGAGAATCACTTGAATCCGGGAGGCAGAGGTTGCAATGAGCCAAGATTACACCACTGCACTCCAGCCTGGCAGGTCAGGAGTTCGAGACCAGCCTGGCCAACATGGTGAAACCCTGTCTCTACTAAAAATACAAAAATTAGCCAGCAGTGGTGGTGCCTGCCTGTACTCCCAGCTACTTAGGAAGCTGAGGCAGGAGAATCGTTTGAACGGAGGGTGCAGTGAGCCGAGACCACATCACTGCACTCCAGCCTGGGCGACAGAATGAGACCCTGTCTCAAAAAAAAAAAAAAAAGAAAAAGAAAAAGAAACGAGGAGGGATAAGGACAGCTCAAAAATCCTGAGGCTTTTTACCAATTTGTACAGGGAGGGGGGGCCAAAAGTCCGAATGGTAAACAACTTTACCCTTTTGCTGGCATGTTGGGCTTCTGGGTTCCCTTCCCCTGAAACCAATCCTAAGCCAGCCAGTTTAAGGTTTGGGAAATTAACTCCTTCCAGTTTGGCAAATGCATCTGAGGGGAGTTTGGAAAATGCATCTGAGGGGAGTGTCCCATAGTATGGAGACACAATTAGCATTGTAATTGTGAACTGAGGAGGAGAAAAAAAAAAAAGAAGGCATTTTTTCAAAGGAATCCGAAGGGTTCAAGATGCATTTGAAAATGATGCAGACTGAGGATAAATGGCTACCCATATAGAAAGAGGGGAGCAGGCATTCCTGGTTCCGTTCTCTTCCTAGCAGATACCTGGGGTACGTGAGGGGCGGAAGGAATAGCGTCCTCTTCCATCCTTGCATCCCCAAGTCCTGGCAAGCTTCGCAAGTGCTACCATGGGTGCCAAAACGGCTTGCATCCATGAAGCAGGGGTCTAGGGGGTGGGAATTATCTCCTCTACCCAAGTATGCCCTGTCACCCCTGCTGTCAGTAGTCTTGGAGTTCCCTAGACCTCACTTATGCTCAGGGGTTGAGGGGTTGCACGGACTCCTTCTCATAAGCCAAATGCTAAGGAAAAACTGTGGAACTGAGTCCTCCAACGAGGGAGAGAGAAGGATGTCTTGTGACACACCCAGATAACTGGTGGTTATCGTTACGTTTGCTAGGATTTGGGTACATGGTGCTTGGCTGTGGTTAGCTCCCTTGGTCTTACACTTTCCCAAAAGGAAACCTCTGGATCATGGGCACCCTATTTATTCCCATCGCCTGGCAGAATTTGCAGGATAATTGCTCATAACTAGAATACTAATCCCGATTTTTTAATATTACCCATCCCTCTTGTTCTTTCTGAGCTGCAGCTGGAGATTGCTGGTTGGTTCACAAGCAGGGTTGGTCTAAAAATGTAGGCAAAAACTTAAGAACAACTGAGTTTAGAATTGAATGACGAAAGAATAAGTTTTGGAACATAATTTCTCTCCAGGCCTCATTTTTGTTTAAAAAAAAAAAAGAAATTATGATAGGACTCAGTTGTTTGCGAAATAGACTTCAGTCTTATACTCAGCCTGATTATTTACATAAAGTGCAGCAAGAATAATTATTTCTACAAAGGCCTTTTAGACTGGCTTTGATGGAACTCTGTTCCACAAGAAATCTCAGATAAGAGAAAGCCAATCCCAGCCATGAGCTGGGCTAATCCTCCCCTCTTAAGGACCCACGATACACCTTGGGTTGGGTGATCCTCTCCTCTTAAGGTCCCAGGATAAACTTGGAGCTCTGGAACCTGTTAGCAAGTGACATTCTTTACTGACCACAGGTCAGGAACCCTGTACAGGGACTGTGTAGACACGAGTATGAGGCCAATTTCCCCACTGGGCTTTTATTGGCTCTGCAATTTGAGATTGACTCTTTAAACAGAAGCATAGCCTTCCAGTCAAAGCCTCAGGAAAATAACCAGTTTTTCCAATTGCATCTTGTTAACAAAAGATAAATGGATTCCTATCGCACTGATCCAAACAACTATATTGCCCACAAGTTAAGAATACTCACAGACAGTTTCCAGATTCTAGAGGAACCAGGCCGGGTGCCGTGGCTCACAGCTAATCCCAATACTTTGGAAGGCCAAGGCGGGCAGATCACTTGAGATCAGGAGTTCAAGACCAGACTGGACAACATAATGAAACCCCATCTCTACTAAAAATTCAAAAAGTACCTGGGCATGGTGGCCCGCGCCTGTAGTCCCAGCTACTCAGGAGGCTATGGCAGGAGAATCGCTTGAGCCAGGGAGGCGGAGGTGTCAGTGAGCCAAGATCCCTCCACTGTAGTCCAGCCTGGGCGAAAGAGTAAGACTCTGTCCACAAAAAAAAAGGAACCAGGCAAAGAGAAACAAGCATGCTCCAAATCTTGTTGACAGGAGTATACCTCACTCAATTATTAAAGACCATAAATACTTTAAAATAAGTGTCCCTGACTCTGAAAAACAAAACAAGGATCAGCAATATTCCCAGCAAAAGTCAAAAAGGTTGCTTCAGCTTTGAGTTCAGTCCATTTAGTTCTTGTTTTGCTTGATATTCGTGAACACTTCAGCTCTTTATGAATCCTGTACATTTTCCTTTATTCCAATGTGACAATCTCCAAAGTTATCAGAAACCTGTATTTGAGAGTAACTGCCAGTCTATTGCTTATTATAAACCATCTTTTGAAAATGATTAAAACAAGACAACAATTATCTGTGAATAGCAAAATGTCCAGGTTAGTTGTAGTTAGAAACACAATTGACAAAGAAGTTTGGCTATCCCTGTGGTTTATAATAACTTAACAACCTTAATTATGGTTGATAGCGTATACTTAGACATTAGAATTTTAGAAATCCCACATAATTTTGGAACATATATTAGCATTATTCACAAAAATATAACCTAAAGAAAACTGAACATCATTTTGGCAATCCCATGTACCTAAACATGTCAAATGATCCTGTTTACCTATTTTTTGAATATTTCAGGGGCATTCCAAACTGTCCAAAAAGCCAAACATCAGGAAAGACAATTTTGAAACTGAAGTTTGATTTTGGGAAGGCTGTTAAATATGTTCGAGGTTTAAAGCACTTGATGTTATGAAACAGAATTCCATATTACCATAAGTTATTTATTTTGCCAAAATGATGACTCAGAAATTTTAAAGAAGCAAAAATCTTTTATAACCCTTTACAAATTTTGCCAAAGAGCAGATTAGTGCCTTAATACCTTGTTGTGCTTTTATTTCAATGCTCAATTTACAGAAAAATCATGATACCCTTTGAAATTTAGTCAGTATGTTCACATAGAGAACCCCTTTGCAAGATTAATTTCCACAATGCTTCCACCACTTGTTTGAACGTGCAACTTCATCCTATCTAATTTAAAACAATCCTTTAACCCTAGGCAAAAATTTACATTTCCATGCCTTCTTATAACCTTTTACAAAAAAACACATTTGGCTGGGCGTGGTGGCTTACGCCTGTAATCCCAAGCACTTTGGGAGGCTGAGGCAGGTGGATCATGAGGTCAGGAGTTAGGGACCAGCCTGGCCAACATGGTGAAACCCCATCTCTACTAAAAATACAAAAATTAGCCGGGCATGGTGGCACATGCCTGTAATTCCAGCTACTTGGGAGGCTGAGGCAGGAGAATAGCTTGAACCCAGGAGGTGGAGGATTCAGTGAGCCCTGATCGCGCCACTGCACTCCAACCTGGGCGACAGAGCAAGACTCTGTTTCAAAAAAAAAAATTTACTGTTCTTACACACCTCGCATATAAATCTGTTTCCAGTAGTCTCAATTACATGTTAAAACAGTAACTCCTAGCAATTTTTTAATTTTAATGTAAAACGGTAAGTTGTTTTGTGTGCTAGATGCAGCCAAGGTTTGACTCCTAGCATAATTAAGGATGTGATTAGTTCCATATGTTCCCAGGCCTTAATAATTGTGAAGCCAGCAAGTCAAATAGTTCTCAAAACCCAAAAAGCAGTTTATAACCTTAAAACACTTAGCAAACCTTGCATCTGGCCTGCATAATTTAGTCCGCCTATTTACATTTTGATAGCATCTGCTTTTTACCAATAATCTTTAAAGCTGTTATTTCTCAAAAATTAAAGTCACATAAACTGAAAGGTACCACAGCTTTTATCTTCTCTTTAAAAAAAATTTGATCTAAGCGCTTGTCTTTCTTTAGGCCAGATTAATTAGAGCTCTTTTTACAGACATCATACACAACATATATATATAGTTACACAGGCAGAAGAAACCTCAGTCACTGGGTGGGATCCTTTAAGAGACAGGGCTAGGAAAACATGCAGCTATCAAATTAGAAAGGAACTCATTATCTAAGGCAGGATTGCTAAACAAAGCCTTACCAGGGAGTTACAGGCCATGCCCCCAGATTGTAAAACAAGATGGAGGCCTGCAGTGAAGTTACCTACAAACCAACACAGACATGCAAAGCACACCAGTGTGCAGGCCAGTAGGAGTCTCTCTGGGGACCCCTTCCCACCTGGCTCTCAGAAAGATAAACATTAAATTCCGGTAAGAGTTGAGAGCAGGAAGGGAGGAGAACCTTAAGGGGTTCACTGGCAGTGTTTCATTGCTTAAGTTGGGTGATACGGTGCATTCTGTATTATTTTTTTACTTCTTTGGGTGTCTGAATTATTTGATAATTTTTTAAAGCTACAAGACAGTGTGATTAGTGCTATTAGGAGAAGGACAAAATGCTAAGGTGGCATTTGACAGAAGCACCCAGGCTTGTCTGGGAAGGCTTCCAGGAGGACTGTCATTTAAGTTGAGCCCTGAGAGATGTCAGCCAGGAGAAAGCAGTAAGAGTGGTCTCAGAAGGAACAGCCTTTCCAACAGCGCAGAAAAAGTGTCACTTTGTGAAGGAACTGAAAGAAACCTGGGGCGACTGGAGCAGGGTTCTGTAAGGGGAGAGGGGAGACAGGAGGTGAACTAGATAGCAGAGTTGAGTACAGGCTTCTTCCTAAGTACAGCAGAAGCTGTTGGTGAGTTTGAAGGTGGAGAATAACTCAGGAAAGTAATGGTCATGAGCTATCTCATAAACTCAAATTCAGTCAAATGATTTTTCTCAAAGAAAGCCCCTATGCCAGAATGTCAGGACATTCAGGTACTCCCTCTTTCCTCTTTGCCCCCTGCCCCATCGCTCGAAATCCCAGGAGCTGAAGGACGCTGGCATTGGAGCGGTCTGGCCAGGCCATGGCCAACTAGTCATCTTCTGCCTAACACACAGCAGCGGCCCTCCCTAGCCCAGCCCTGGCTTAAAGCACAGAAGTCACTGGGTGAATGTGCCCTTCTCTTTTCGCTTGGAGGACAGCTTTGTCACACCCTCCATGTCCAGGAGAGTCTGGAGTTCCTGTCTTAGGGCTGTGCATAGCTGTTCCTGTACCTAGAAGACCCTTCCTTACCCAGACACCTCATGGCTCCTCCCTCACTTCATTCAGCTCTCAGGCCAACTGCTGCCTCATTTAAGGAGGCCTTCCATAAAAACCCTATCTAAAGCTAAAAGGTGCTGGAGCCTGGATCCTGCTTTTCTTCATTACACTAATCTCTACCTGACATTACATGTATTTGTCTGCCCCACTTGCACTAGAATGTAACCTCTATGAAGGCAAGGAGTTTGTCCTGTGGGCAAGAACCTTCCCATTAGACTGTAATACATTAACAAACAGCTCCAAAACCTCATGGCTTACCCTAACAACAATCCCTTTCTTGTTCACACTGATGCCCAACGCTTCATCACAGCAGAAGCGGCAGTGGGAGGACAATGTAGCAAATGCTACACTGGCTCTTCAAGCGCCTACCTAGAAGAGATGTCTATGACTTCCTTCATGTTTCTCTGGCCAGAGCAAGTCATATGGCCCCATGTGATCAACAGATTCAACACCTGTTCAACTCTCAGCAACTAGAAAAAGAGGGAACTTCCTTAGTATGATAAAGGCATCTCCAAAAAACCTAAGCTGACACTTGCAAAGACCGAATGCTTCCCCCTGTGGATCAAGAACAAGGCAAGGATACACAATAAGGCAAAGAAATAAAAAGCAAACAAACTGGCTCCATTCAAAGATAGCCTAATTGTACATGTGGAATATCTTAAGGATTATCTACCCATCAAAAAGCTACTAGAACTCATGAGTTTGGCAAGGTCACAGAATTCAAAGTCAGTATACAAAAATCAATTGTATTTTTATTTTCTGGATATAAACAACTGGATGTTGACACTGAAAAAACTGGAATTTACAATTGAATTTTTTTTCTTTTACAATGGAATTTTTTTTTTTTTTTGAGACAGAGTTTTGCTCTTGTCGCCCAGGTTGGAGTGCGATGGGACAATCTCGACTCACTGCAACCTCCGCCTCCTGAGTTCAAACGATTCTCCTGCCTCAGACTCCCGAGTACCTGGGACTACAGATGTGCGCCACTATGCTCGGCTAATTTTTTTGTATTTTTAGTAGAGATGGGGTCTCGCTATTTTGGCCAGCCTAGTTTCGAACTCCTGACCTCGTGTTCTGCCTGCCTCAGCCTCCTAAAGTGGGAATTTGTTAAATTTAACAAAACAGGTACAAGACCAGAACACTGAAAACTACAAAAAATTTAACAAAATTAAAGACCTAAAAAGTTGGAGAGATATACTGTGTTCATAGATTGGAAGAATCATTACTGTTAAGATGCCAGTTCCCCCCAAATTGATCTATAAGTTCAATACAATCCCAGTCAAAATTCCAGGGGTTTTGTTGTTGTTGTTGTTGTTGTTAAAATTGACAAGTTGATTCTAAAAATGTATGTGGAAATGCAAAGGACCTAAAATGGCCAAAACAATTGTGAAAAATAACAAAGTTGCAGGTCTTACAACTACCTGATGTTAAGATTTACTAAAAAAGGATAGGTGCCAGGCGCGGTGGCTCATGCCTGTAATCCCAGCACTTTGGGAGGCCGAGGGAGGCAGATCACAAGGTCAGGAGTTCGAGACCAGCCAGACCAACACGGTAAAACCCCATCTCTACTAAAAATACAAAAATTAGCTGGGCGTGGTGGCGCATGCCTGTAATCCCAGCTACTCAGGAGGCTGAGGCAGGAGAATCGTTTGAACTCAGGAGGCAGAGGTTGCAGTGAGTCGAGATTGTCCCATCACTTGAACCCGGGAGGCGGAGGTTGCAGTGAGCCGAGGTCACACCACTACACTCCAGCCTGGGCAACAGAGAAAGACTCCGTCTCAAAAAAAAAACAAAAACGGACAGGATAGAGAGCCTAGAAATAAACCCACACATTGGTTTTTCACCAAGCTGCCAAAGGAATTTAATGAAGGAAAGGATAATCTTGTCAATAAATAATGCTGGAACAATTGGATATCCACATGGAAAGAAACCTTGATTCTAACCGCTACTTGGGAGGCTGAGGTGGAAGGATCACTTGAGCCTAGGAAATTGAGGCTGCAGTGAGCTATGATTATGCCACTGCACTCAAGCCTGTGCAATAGAGGCCCTCAAAAAAAAACAACAAAAACAAAAAAACCCTGCATTGAGACACTAATCACACCCACTAAAACAGCTAAAATTTAATGGGCTGAAATAAATAACAAGTGTTGGCAAAGATGTGGATCAAATGGAACTCATACATCAGTAGTGGGAAAATAAAATGGTACAACTACTTTGGTAAACAGTTGGAAGTATATGATATTAAACATATACTGACATATGACCATCTAACCAATCAGGCATTTGCTCAAGACAAATGAAAACATATGTCTACACAAAGACTTACATTTTAAGGTTAACAGCAGTTTTATTCATAATAACCCAAAACTGGAAACAATGCAATATCCATCAGCAGGTAAATGAAGAGTGTGGTACATACATACAATGGAATAACTATGCACCAATAGATATAACCTACTGATACATGCAACAACATAGATGAACCTCAAAAACATTACACTGAACAAAAGCAGAGAGACACAAAAAATATATACTACACTATATTACTATATTCTATGGTTTGAATATTTGTGTCCCTCCAAAATTCATGTTGAAACTTAATCTGCAATGCAATAGTATTAAGAGGTGGGGTCTTTGGAGGTGATTAGGTCATGAGAGCTCTTCCCTGGTGAATGAGCTTAAGCCCTTTATGAGAGGGGCTGCACACAGCATTTGCCCCCACTTTTTTTTTTTTTTTTTTGTCTTTTTTGCCCATCTGCCCCTTCTACCATGTGAGGACAGTGTTCAAAGTACCATCTTCAAATTAGAAACTGGGCCCTCAGACACCAAACCTGCTAGTGCCTTGATCATAAACTTTTCAGCATCCAGAACCATGAGAAATAAATTCCTATAATTTACAAATTACCCAGTCTCAGGTATTTTGTTATAGCACCACAAATAGACGCTGTATGATTCCATTACTGGAACTCTAGAAAAGAAATTCTAATCTTTCTAAAAAGATAGGAAAGAGTCATTGCTTGGAGCCAGCAGAAGGGAAAGGATTGATTGGGATGGGACACATAGGAAATTGCCGGTGTGACAGAAATGTTTTGTCTCTTTATCTATGAGGATAGTGATGCAGGTACATAAATGTATTAAAACTCATTGAAATATACACTTAAGGCCGGGCACCGTGGCTCACGCCCGTAATCCCAGCACTTTGGGAGGCCGAGGCAGGCGGATCACGAGGTCAGGAGATCGAGACCATCCTGGCTAACACAGTGAAACCCCGTCTCTACTAAAAATACAAAAAATTAGCCAGGCGTGATGGTGGGCGCCTGTAGTCCCAGCTACTCAGGAGGCTGAGGCAGGAGAATGGCGTGAACCCGGGAGGCAGAGCTTGCAGTGAGCCGAGATCGGGCCAGTGCACTCTAGCCTGGGCGACACGGTGAGACTCCATCTCAAAAAAAATATATATATATACACTTAAAACTGTTGCATTTTATTATATAAAACAATGAGTCAATAAGCTGAGTTTTTAAAAACTCAATAATATTTCTTCCTGGAGTCAAGAATGACTCTGAGGTTTCTGGCTTGGGAAATCAGATGTATGCTGTGCCACCTACAGATAAGGAAACACAGAAGCAGATTTTGAAGAAAGAAAAGTTATCTGGGAAATCTTGAGCTTTAGATGTTCTTTAGAAAAATGTTCATTCAAATCTCTTCTCCATTTATTAATTGGACTGTTTGGTTTTTATATTGAATTACAGGAGTTCTACATGTACACTGGATATCAATTCCTTATTAGATATATGACCTGCAAATAAAATAGATGTAAAGGTCGGGAGAAATAGGAATTTGGGGAAAATCAGCACATATATGGCAAGTGAAGTCATGGCAGAGAATGAGATCACCCAGGTAATGTGTGTAAGGCTGAGAACAGAACCTTCAGGAGCACCAGGGATGGAAAAGAGACTGAGAAGAAGCCACAGTGACAGGAGGAAAACTAGGAGAGTATGATGTCACAGAAGCCAAAGCTTGTATATTACAAGAAGGAAACAACAAAAGATTATCCACTCAACTAAGCTACCCAGTCCTTAGTAACTCAGTGACAGCAATTTCAGGGCAGTGGTAGTGGCAAAGGTCCAACTGCCTTGGTTAGAGGAGTCAAGGGAATATAAAGAAGTAGGCATTTCAACAAATAATGCTGGGATACCTGGACAGCCAAATGCAAAAGAATGATGTTTGACATGACTTTACATCATATACAAAAATTAAGTCAAAGATCTTAATGGCTCAAAGACCTTAATGTAATAGCAAAAACTATAAAATTCTTACAAGAAAACATAGGAGTAAATCTTCACGACCTTGGATTTGGCAGTGGATTCTTAGATGCAACACCAAAAGCATGAGCAACCAAAGAAAAATGTAGATACATTTGACTTCATAAAAATTTAAAACTTTGTGTATTAAAAGACACTACCAAGAAAGTGAAGACAACCCACCCGGGAGAAAATATCTGCAAATCATATATCTGATAAGGGACTAGTATAAGGAAGACAAAAAGAACTCCTACAACTCAACAACAAAAAAACCCCTGATTTTTAAATGGACAAATTAAAAAATTGGCAAAAAATCTGAATAGACATTTCTCCCAGGAAGATATACAAATAGCCAATAAGCATATGAAAAGGTACAACATCATTAGTCATCAGGAAAATACACATCAAAACCACAGTGAGTCCTGTGTTCATGTACTGGAAGACTTAATAGTGGTAAGTTGTCAATACTACCCAAAGCACTCTAAAGATTCAATGCAGTATCTATCAGACTCCTAATGGCAGAATTCCAGAAATAGAAAAATCCATCTAAAATGCATATGGGATCATAAGTGACTCAACAGCCAAAATAATCTTGAAAAAGAAAAAGTTGGAAGTCTCACACTTCTGAATTTCAAAAAATACTAAAAAACTATGGTAATCAAAAAACCGTGAACCTGGCACTCAACTCCTCCACAACAAAGGACCAAAACAAGTAGGTAACCACGTGTCAGGTAGAGCACCAAAGACAGAACACTATTCAACAGGGAAGTGACAGGGAACCTCTGAGGCACAAAAGGAGCAGTAAATAAAGCAGCTAGTGTGTCTTGGACTGGCTCAGAGGCAGGAGGGGAATCCCATTTCTGGGAAAAGAAAAGTCAAAGAACTGCAGTGGTCCACATTCGCAGCACAGATGCTGGCACCCACAGGGGATGCCGTCAGCCTTCACAGGCCCTGAGCCCAGTACACAGAGCTGCCTGGAATCCATGAAAATGCATTCTTCCAGAAAGGGAATTCCACTGGATCCTACTCACATCCCAAGAAACATGCTGCTGTGGCACAGCACCATTTTAAGAACCTAGCCCCCACCAGATTATATCCTGCCTTGGGGTCCAATAAGCCCCTGCAGTCCACATCTCCACATCCCTGGGCCCCCAAGAACATCCTCCCACATCCATCCAGAAGGTTGCAGTATCACAATCACCCAGCAGTGCAGCCAGGTCCCCAGTACTCTGACCCATGAAGTGTCTTATATCCCAGGGAACAGGCAGTGTAGCACACCAGGGAGGCTACCCCAGGAAAAAGGGAGCTTAAGCTCCTGGAACCTGGGAGCCATCTTCCCAACACCAATGCCACCAACAGAACCTTGCCCCTCTCAGCAGGACAACAGCATGCCTGTGTGCACCTTCAGGGGGCCTGAGGACCAGTGTGTCCATATGTGCTATCCAAGAACCTAAAGACAGGCCTGCTCCACCCACTGTCACCAGTGTTCTCCGGTGCCATCTTTCCCTCATGCCACTACTGGTGCCTATATGCTCTGTAGGGGGGCCTGAGGACTGGCCCACCCCATCCAACACCACTGGTGCCTATGCACACAATCCCAAGGCCTGAACAGGCCTGCCCCACCAGTGCCCACCCAAGTGCATCACCTAGGGGGCTAGAAACTGTCCCATTCATCCTGCCACAGCTACTGCCAACAGCTATGATTGCCACCTGACAGTCCAGTGTCTAGCCCACTGCTGCTACTGCCACTGCCAGCACCATAAATGCTGCCTGGGGGCTCGAGGACCAGCCCACCTGGGCCCCCCACTACCAGCACTTACACCAGCTGGGGTCCTGAGGACTAGCATGCCCAGCCCATTGCCACCACAGCTAAAGCCTGCCCATGCCACCAGAAGGCCCAGGGACTGGCCCCTCTGGCATCCCTTTCCCCAGAAAAGCCTCACAACAGCCTCAACTAACAATGGCAACTTAAGCCACTAAGGACTCACAGTGACATGGTTACATGACACCAGTGACATTGGTTACAGCTGAAGAAATCATTGAGCCTATACTCCTGTGCTCACCAGAATCAAAGCCAAAACATCCTAATCACAACCAAAACTACAGATACGCCTACAAAAAAGTCTTTCCTTATGAAAAACAATCCATAAAATTGGAAGAAGCAACTATTCCACTAGCTGAATAGGTATCAATGTAAGGACACAAGAAACATGAAAAAGCAAGGAAACTTGATACCTCCAAAGAGACACAATAATTCTCCAGTAACAGATTCAAAAGAAAAGGAAATCTATAAAAATGCCAGAAAAGGAATTCAAAATAATGATTTTAGGGAAACTCAGCCAGTTGCAAGAGAATACAGATAATACAAAGAAATTAGGAAAACAATTCATGATCTGAATAAGACAGTATAGATAGATATAGAAAAATAACCAAACAAATCCTGGAACTGAAAAATTTCAATGAATAAAATTTAAAAATGCAACTGAGAGCTTCAAAAGTAGACTAGATAAAGCAAAACAAAGATTTTCTGAACTTGAAGACTGGTCTTTTGAAATAACCCAGTCAGACCAAACAAATATTTAAATTCTGAGTGTTTCAGGAAAGAGAAGGGAAGAGGCACAGAAAACCTATTTAGCAAAATAATAGTCAAACATTTCTTAAGTCTTGCAAGAGATACGGACATCCAGATACAGGATGTTCAGTAATCCCAAAAAAGATTCAAACCAAAAAGGTCTTCTGCAAGGCACATTACAATCGAATTGTCAAAAGTCAAAGACAGAATTCTAAAAACAGCAAAAGGAAAGCATCAAGTCACTTATAAGAGAATTTCCTGTTAAAAAAAAAAAAAAAAGCAGGTCAGGAGAGAATGGGATAATATATTTTACAGTGCTGAAATAAAAAAAACTGCCAGCCAAGAATATTAAACTAAGTAAAGCTATCCTTCAAAATTGAAGGACAAATAAAGTCTTTCCCAGACAAGTAAAAACTGAGAGAAGGAGGTCCCCAGGCCCTCAGAGGAGCCTCATAGTGTGGCATTATACAGGTCCTATGAGGAAGCACCATCAAGGGCCCCTCAGGCATCCCAGGACAACTAGCGATTGCACCCAAGGCAGGAGGAGCGATAGGAGGGCTGCTAAGGTCCAGTTGGAGGCTCAGGTCATGGCCACCCAGGAAATGGAACATGGAGAAAAGGATCCAGAAACTGATGAGCACAGGGAAAGAAAACCTTTTGCAGAAACAGATGAGGAAGACAAGGGGGTTGATGTAGAGAAGCTACAAGTAATTGCAGCTGCCATTAAACAGGGGCTTGCTGCAAAAAGAAAAAGGCTTCAAAAGTATACAAAAGCTTGCATCAACACCGAGAACATAACTGAACGTTATTTTTAGAACACAAAAGGCAGAAACGGAATTATAGATATCCTATGCAGTCACTGACTGCTTCAAGAATACAACATAGACATGTAGAAGACTGAGGAGAGGAAGAAAAACTAATTAAAATATTTCAAGAGCAACAAAAGAGGTGGCAATAAGTTAGCATTGTTAGGAGACAGCAAATGAAAGAGATTAAGCTGCTACATGAGCAATTTATGAAGAGTATCATGAAAGAACTCTTTTCAGTGAAGAAAGTCAACTTAAATTGCCAAGTTCCAAGATAAAATTGTGTCAGAGACACTGCAGCAAGAGTTGGCACTAATTCATAACTTGAGCTACACTAAACCACATGACAATATTTTGATATTCTTGTATAAATCAGTTTATTTCCTCTATCATTAGTCCGTTAAATGCCAGACCTCATTTCTGTGGTCTGTTGAATGAATCCTACACAGTTCTGTGAGAAAGCAGCAATTGCACAACTATATATATGGTCAGTTAAATTTTAACATTAATGATAATTTAGTTTAAAAAAAAAAATACTGGCCAGGCGCAGTAGCTCACACCTGTAATCCCAGCACTTTGGGAGGCTGAGGCGGGTGGATCACGAGGTCTGAGGCAGGCAGATCACAAGGTCAGGAAATCGAGACCATCCTGGCTAACATGGTGAAACCCCATCTCTACTAAAGATACAAAAAATTAGCCAGGTGTGGTGGCGAGCACCTGTGGTCCCAGCTATTTAGGAGGCTGAGATAGGAGAATGGCATGAACCTGGGAGGCGGAGCTTGCAGTGAGCAGAGGTCGTGCCACTGCATTCCAGCCTGGGTGACAGAGTAAGACTCCATCTCAAAAAAAAAAAAAAAAAAAAAAAAAAAACAGGGAAATCATCACAACTAGATCAGCCCCACAAGAAATGCTTAAAGGAATCCTACATCTGGAAGAGAAAGACAGCCATACTGAGGCAGGAAATTAAAGAAAGAAAAATAAAATTAAAAAGAGTAAAACAAGCTTTCTATATCAGGGTGACTCATCCCAAAGGCAGTAACAGGCAAAGCCTGGACCCAGGCAAAGTCTCAATAACATTATCGAATAAGCAAAGGCTCAAAGGAATGTGCTCTGGAGACTCTCCCTCAACATAGGGAGAAGAAAACAAATTTTCCTTTCCCCTATGAGTAAACTTATGAGTTTATAGATTCCTGTTTTCTGTAGCCAGTAACTTCAAGTACTCTGTTGTATCTAAGCAGCACAGTGAAGGTTGTAAGACATGCCTGAGCAGGCCTGGGCTGCAGCAGTCTAGGAGCCATAGCGAACATTACAAGATAAGCCCATGCAAGGCTCTTTTGAGCAAGCCTAGATAACAGCCATCTGAGCTGCACAGCAAGGGTCACGTGTAATCCTGGGTCATGAACCTGTCAAAGTTTGATTAGCTGCCTTTGTTCTGCCTCTGTATCTTTGCTTCACGCCACTGTAAGCTTGTTTCAAGCTAGCCCACCCCCTTTTAGAAGTGTGTATAAAAGTCAAGTGCTGTCTTTGTCTAGGCCCAGTTTTTGGATGTTAATCAGCTGGGTCTGAGTGCACTCAATAAAAATCCTCTTGTCTCACCCCATGGTCTCTCCAGTCCTCCTTCATTCCCACATTAATACCACCCTGAACACGCCCAATCTCATCTGATCTTCAAATAGACAGGATGGTATCTACCATTATGAAAACACACAAAGGCTTAAAACTCACTAGTAGAGCAGAAACACAAATGAGAAAAAGAAATCAAACATTATGACTATTAAAAAAACCACCAAATTGTAAAGTAAACAATACAAAAGAAGATAGGTGAAACCCCATCTCTACTAAAAATACAAAAATTAGCTGGGCTTGGTGGTGGGCACCTGTAATCCCAGGTACTTGGGAGGTTGAGGCAGGAGAATTGCTTGAACTTGGGAGGCAGAAGTTGCAGTGAGCCGAGATCCTGCCACTGCACTCCAGCCTGGGAGACATAGCAACACTCAAAATAAAAAATAAAAATAAATAAAAAAGATAGGAAAAAAATATATACAAGACAATCAGAAAACAATTAAAAGCACAGGACTAAGTCCTCATCTATCAATAAAAACCCTGAATGTAAATAATTTAAATTCTCCAATTAAAATACATAGACTGGCTGAATGGATTTTAAAAAAACAAGATTCAACTATATGTTACCTATAACAAACTCACTTCACATGTAAAAACACATATAGACTGAAAGCGAACAGATGGAAAAAAATATTCCATGCAAATTGAAACCAAAAATGTGCAGGAGTAGCTATACTTACACATAATAGACTAAGTCAGAAAACATAAAAAGGAACAAAGAAGATCATTACATAATGATAAAGGGATCAATTCAGCAAAAGGATGTAACAATTTTAAATATATATGCACCCAATACCAAAGCACTCACATGTATAAACAAACACTATTAGAGCTAAATAGAGAGGCAGATCCTAATACAAAAAAAAGCAGGGGATTTTAATGCCTCACTTTCAGTACTGGGCAGATCATCTAGACAGAAACATCAGACTTAATCTGCATTACAGACCAAATGGACCTAACAGACATTTACAGACCCTTTCTTCCAACAGCTGCAGAATATACATTCTTCTCATCAGCACATGGAACATTCTCCAGCACAGACCATATGTTAGACCACAAAACAAGTCTCAATAAATTTTTGGAAGTCTAAATCATATCAAATACCTTCTCAGACCACAATGGAAGAAAAGTAGAAATCAATAACGAGAAACTTTGGAAACTACAAATCCATAGAAATCTAACAACTGGCCAGGCGTAGTGGCCCACGCCTGTAATCCCAACACTTTGGGAGGCCGAGGAAGTCAGGAGTTCAGGACCAGCCTGGCCAACATGGTGAAACCCCACCTCCACTAAAAATACAAAAATTAGCCAGGCGTGGTGGTGTGCCTGTAATCCCAGCTACTCAGGAGGCTGAGGTGGGAGAACTGCTTGAACCTGGGAGACAGAGGCTGCAGTGAGCCGAGATCACGTCACTGCACTCCAGCCTCGGCAACAGAGCAAGACCCCAACTCAAAAAAAAAAAAAATCTAACAACCAATGTGGAATACATGCAAACATACATGTGGATGTGGACAACGAACCACATGGCTAAGCCATAAAAAAAAAAAAACAATAAAACACGAAACTGGGGCAAAAAACTCCACCATCAGAGTAGAATGCTGTAACTTCCATTCAGCCCTTCAATCCCACCTTCATTGGCTGGACTGGTTTTCACAGCATCTCTCTTGCCTGAGACATCACGGCATCTCTAAGTGTATCCAAGACCTTCCGGTAGGTCTCCAGAACATCCTGGGCAGTGGGTCTTTCTGAGGGAGTCTGGCTCTTGCATGCTTTGTGAATATCAAACAAATGGAATCGGACCATATCACTCCCTTCAATGTGCCCCAGAAGGAAACTGGAGATGTCTGGGATCTTCCAAATGTCAATCTTCTCGTCATATGAGGGCATGAGATCATCGCAGAATGGCATGTCCTCTCCATAGGGCCACAGTTGCTCTGGAGCCACGAAATCCCCATGCAGCTCCCTGTGGCCGCACTTCACCAGCGTCCCGGAGCTGTGGTTTACCAGGGGTAAGGCGTCCAAGTCATTTGCCAAAATGCTGAAGTTGTTTGTTAGCAGATACTGGGACAGTGTCTTCAGCAGGTCATTGGAGTCACACATGACCCGCGTGCCCACAGGGCTGTGGTGCAGGTAGTTAATGATGCTGACATAGTCCATGGCCAGCTCCAGCCTGTGCTGCCACGTGTTCACATTTTGGTACTTTGAAAGGTTTAGTGTTTCTTCCAGGTTACTCAAGGAACCCAGAGGGTGATATTCAGTAAGAATAGTGTTGTCAACCTCACAATAGCCAAGCAGCGTGACAACATGTGTGCCTTGTAGAGATTTCAGCATCTGCAGTCCATGGAGGAAATCATCTTTCATCTCCAGGCTGGTGAGCCGTGAGAGAGCAACTTTGTGCTCCTTCCACTCAGACAGAAAGACCTGCAACAAAGCCATAGAGAACATCAGGCCTGAACTCTCATCTAATTTAGTGACCAAAGAACAACAAGTATCTTTTAAGTGGCAGGTGTTCTGCAGAAGATACATAAATTAACAAGGTGCAGACCCCATCGCAGAGTTGCTCTCTGTCTAGTTATGAAGACAGACTGATGAGCAAACACAGCATTCAGCAAGGCAAGTGCCACATTAGTGGGTGGAACCTCAGGGCAGGAAGCGATTGCCTCTGGGCAGGACACTGAGAGATGCTGCAGAGGGTGCTGGAAGACTTCGGGAAGCCGGTCTCACAGAATGAGGGGGACCTGCAGATTCGATGTGGGGCAGGGGAGTGCTAGCTCAGGAGGGAAGACTCCATATAACTTCATGGCAGGGAAGAGTGGCAAGTAGACTGCCAGTTCCAATGGACCACCGCACAGTGGGTGGGGAAGAAGAGGAGGCGGGGGAGTGGACTGGAAAAGTGGGTAAGTGTGGAGACCCCAAAAAGCCTACATGAGGGCGTAGAGCCCTGCCCATCACATGTAACAATGTTACTCATTAATTTTAAAAGATGGCATAGTAAATCATAAATAGGAATATTTATATGTAAGGAAAACATTTTTACATGTTCTGTGATTTGGTGTTACTTCAGCTGTAAAGGCAGGAGCTGAAATGCTACATAAACACAAGACCTTCTCATAGAGTCCACAGCTAATAGAAGAGCAAGTGCACATTTCTACCTTGGATTTCTACCTTTCGTTTGCTTGCAGGAAGCACTATAATTAAAGAAAGAACCTCTGATCTTTTGCTTAAATCCCAAGAGAAGGCAGAAGATTACAAAAGAGAAAGCAGGCTCAGGACTCAGGAGATTCCTGCCCCAAGCTCATTCTGCAAGCAGTGTGCCATGTCATCGTTCAAATAAAGGTTATGGTTTCCAAAGCAGTTTTTTGCATTATTTATCAAGAGACTCTAATATCTAAATCTAAGGCAATAATCGGAAATAGGTAAGAAGCTCCAGGAATAAAAATCTGGCATTATTTATAAAAGCATAAACTGAAACTTAGCAAACGATGGGAGCAGTATGATCAACATAGTGAGAACCCATCTCTGCAAAACATTTTTTAGAAACTAGCAGGGTGGGCCAGGCATAGTGGCTCACACCTGTAATCCCAACACTTTGGGAGACCAAGGCGGGTGGATCACCTGAGGTAAAGACTTCAAGACCACCTTGACCAACATGGAAAAACCCTGTCTCTACTAAAAATACAAAATTAGCCAGGCGTGGTGGTGCATGCCTGTAATCCCAGCTACCTGGGAGGCTGAGGCAGGAGAATCACTTGAACCCGGGAGGCAGAGGTTGCCGTAAGCCAAGATCACACCACTGCGCTCCAGCTTGGGCAACAAGAGTGAAACTCTGTCTCAAAAAAAAAAAAAAAAGAAAAGAAATTAAGAAACTAGCAGGGTGTAATGAAGCGTACATGTACCCCCAGCTACTCAGGGGAGGCTGAGGTAGGAGGATCATTCAAGCCAAGGTAATCGAGACTGCAGTGAGCAATAATCACAGCTGGGTGACACAGTGAAAACTTATCTCAAAAAAAAAAAAAAAAAAAAAAAAAAAAAAATAATATATATATATATATATATGTATGTATGTATCATGTGGTCACCAAAATGTATATATTTATAGAGTTATAACAGATAAAAGTAATGGTACGGCTGGGTGCAGTGGCTCACACCTATAATCCCAGCACTTTGGGAGGCCAAGGCAGGCAGATCACCTGAGGTCAGGAGTTGGAGACCAGCCTAGCCAACATGGCAAAACCTAAAACCTAAAACCTCTACTAAAAATACAGAATTAGCCGGGCATGGTGGTGCATGCCTGTAATCCCAGCTACTCAGGAGGCTGAGGCAGAAGAGTAGCTTGAATCCAGAGGTGGAGGTTGTGGAGAGCCAAGATTGTGCCATTGAACTGGAGTTACAAGAGTGGGTAAACAAGAGTGAAACTCCATCTCAAAAAAAAAAAAAAAAAGCAACGTTACAAATGAGAAGTATACAAAACCGTTTGTATAATATTGTTCCAACTGCATAAAACGAGACAAATTTAAATTACAGCACATGGAAATCAAAGGAAATATGCTAATGCCTTAGTTGTCTTTATGTGGTAAGATGATGGGTGATTTTTTTTTTCCTTCATATCTTTTGGTATTTTCCAAGATGAACATACATTACAACTTAAATTTTTTAACTCAAAAATACATAAAATTTCAGAAAAACTGGCATTGGGAATTTAAAAAACAAAAATAAAAAGAAATATATAAAATGGAGGTGGACCCAAGGACCATGAAGATCTTTTCTGGATCTAAGAAGGGAGGTTCATTACGGAAAAACCCAGATAACTTTGACTGGCTCCTAACAGTCAAATGAAAACTCTTTCAAGACTCTCTAATCCTCATATTTGAGAAATTTCACTAAGGATAATAATTTCTATTAAAAAGCCATTTTTTGGCCAGACGCAGTGGCTCACGCCTGTAATCCCAGCACTTTGGGAGGCCGAGGCAAGCGGATCACAACGTCAGGAGATCGAGACCAGCCTGGCCACATGGTGAGACCCCATCTCACTAAAAATACAAAAAAATTAGCTGGGCGTGGTGGCGCGCGCCTGCAGTCCCATCTACTCGGGAGGCTGAGGCAGGAGAATCGCTTGAACCCGGGAGGCAGAGGCTGCAGTGAGCCGAGACTGCACCACTGCACTCCGGCCTGGTTACAGAGTGAGACTTCGTCTCAAAAAAAAAAAAAAAAAAGCCGTTTTTCACTCTGGCTGCTACATGCACTAGAAATTTCCTAAATTTCAAGGACTAGATAAGGCCACATTCTAAAAGTTCACAATTTTTTTAAATTTTCATATTGAACACACACTCTCCATAGATTTGCATCCCACTGAATCTGATAATTGGCTCTAATACAAACAATTGAGGTTTTGTTCAGATCCATGGCTTCCTTACACCTACCTCTGCATGGTCACCACCAGCACTGGCAATGGCTTTGGTTTTCTAGGCCCATTTTTCACCTAAAAACGATGCTGGCTTTTGGGAAGCTGCTGCCACACATTCAACAATAAGAGGGGGGCCGGGCACAGTGGCTCACGCCTGTAATCCCAGCACTTCGGGAGGCCGAGGCAGGCAGATCACGAGGTCAGGAAATCAAGACCATCCTGGCTAACAAGGTGAAATCCCGTCTCTACTAAAAATACAAAAAATTAGCCAGGTGTGGTGGCAGGTGCCTGTACTCCCAGCTACTCGGGAGGCTGAGGCAGGAGAATGGCAGAATGGCATGAACCCTGGAGGTGGAGCTTGCAGTGAGCCGAGATCACACCGTTGCACTCCAGCCTGGGCAACAGAGCGAGACTCCGTTAACAAAAAAAAAAAAAAAAAAAAAAAAACACAGTAAGTTCGGGAGGCTCAGCCACAAGCCCCAGGGCTCCTGAGCCCTCATTTATGTCTAATTCATTTTTGTTTCAGATGAATGAAGATTATTAAATATTATTATGAAATACTATTAGTCTTTGAGGTCACACACAAATATTTGAATCCTCCAATATAAAAAATTTGCTAGTCATGGACTGTTTAAGAATCATTTCTCGTGGAGCCAAGATGGCCGAATAGGAACAGCTCCGGTCTCCAGCTCCCAGCCCCAGCGACACAGAAGACGGGTGATTTCTGCATTTCTGCTTGAGGTACTGGTTTCATCTCACTAGGGAGTGCCTAACAGTGGGTGCAGGACAGTCGGTGAAGCGCACTGTGCGCGAGCCGAAGCAGGGCGAGGCACTGACTCACTCGGGAAGCGCAAGGGGTCAGGGAGTTCCCTTTCCTAGTCAAAGAAAGGGGAAGCAGACGGCACCTGGAATATCGGGTCAGTCCCACCCTAACTGCGCTTTTCCAACGGGCCTGGAAAACGGCACACTAGGAGATTGTGTCCCGCACCTGGCTCGGAGGGTCCTATGCCCACGGAGTCTCGCTAATTGCTAGCACAGCAGTCTGAGATCAAGCTGCGAGGCGGCAGCGAGGCTGGGGGAGGGGCGCCCGCCATTGCCCAGGCTTGCTTAGGTAAACAAAGCAGCCAGGAAGCTCGAACTGGGTGGAGCCCACCACAGCTCAAGGAGGCCTGCCTGCCTCTGTAGGCTCCACCTCTGGGGGCAGGGCACAGACAAACAAAAACTCTGCAAGAACTTCCACAGACTTAAATGTCCCTGTCTGACTGACAGCTTTGAAGAGAGTAGTGGTTCTCCCAGCACGCAGCTGGAGATCTGAGAACGGTCAGACTGCCTCCTAAAGTGGGTCCCTCACCCCTGAGCAGCCTAACTGGGAGGCACCCCCCCAGTAGGGACAGACTGACACCTCATTCAACCCGGTACTTCTCTGAGACAAAACTTTCAGAGGAACTATCAGACAGCTGAATTTGTGGTCTCACGAAAATCCGCTGTTCTGCAGCCACCGCTGCTGACACCCAGCCAAACAGGGTCTGGAGTGCAGCTCTAGTAAACTCCAACAGACCTGCAGCTGAGGGTCCTGTCTGGTAGAAGGAAAACTAACAAACAGAAAGGACATCCACACCAAAAACCCATCTGTACATCACCATCATCAAAGACAAAAAGTAGATAAAACCACAAAGATGGGGAAAAAACAGACCAAAAAAACTGGAAACTCTAAAAAACAGAGCACCTCTCCTCCTCCAAAGGAACGCAGTTCCTCACCAGCAACGGAACAAAGCTGGATGGAGGATGACTTTGATGAGTTGAGAGAAGAAGGCTTCAGACGATCAAACTACTCTGAGCTACGAGAGGAAATTCAAAACAACAGCAAAGAAGTTAAAAACTTTGAAAAAAAATTAGAAGAATGGATAACTAGAATAACCAATGGAGAGAAGGGCTTCAAGGAGCCGATGGAGCTGAAAGCCAAGTTTCGAGAACTACGCGAAGATTGCAGAAGCCTCAGTAGCAGATGCGATCAACTGGAAGAAAGGGTATCGCTGATGGAAGATGAAATGAATGGAATGAAAAGAGAAGGGAAGTTTAGAGAAAAAAGGATAAAAAGAAATGAACAAAGCCTCCAAGAAATTTGGGACTATGTGAAAAGACCAAACCTACGTCTGATTGGTGTACCTGAAAATGATGGGGAGAATGGAACCAAGTTGGAAAACACTCTGCAAGATATTATCCAGGAGAACTTCCCCAATCTAGCAAGGCAGGCCAGCATTCAGATTCAGGAAATACAGAGAACGCCACAAAGATACTCCTCGAGAAGGGCAACTCCAAGACACATTACTGTCAGATTCACCAAAGTTGAAATGAAAGAAAAAATGTTAAGGGCAGCCAGAGAGAAAGGTGGGGTTACCCACAAAGGGAAGCCCATCAGACTAACAGCTGATCTCTCAGCAGAAACTCTACAAGCCAGAAGAGAGTGGGGGCCGATATTCAACATTCTTAAAGAAAAGAATTTTCAACCCAGAATCTCCTATCGCGCCAAACTAAGCTTCATAAGTGAAGGAGAAATAAAACACTTTACAGACAAGCAAACGCTGAGTGATTTTGTCACCACCAGGCCTGCCCTAAAAGAGCTCCTGAAGGAAGCACTAAACATGGAAAGGAACAACCGGTACCAGCCACTGCAAAAACATGCCAAATTGTAAAGACCATCGAGACTAGGAAGAAACTATAGCAACTAACGAGCAAAATAACCAACTAACATCATAATGACAGGATCAGATTCACACATAACAATATTAACGTTAAATGTAAATGGGCTAAATGCTCCGATCAAAAGACACAGACTGGCAAACTGGATAAGGAGTCAGGACCCATCAGTGTGCTGTATTCAGGAAACCCATCTCACGTGCAGAGACACACATAGACTCAAAATAAAGGGATGGAGGAAGATCTATCAAGCAACTGGAAATCAAAAAAAGGCAGGGGTTGCAATCCTAGTCTCTGATAAAATAGACTTTAAACCAACAAAGATCAAAAGAGACAAAGAAGGCCATTACATAATGGTAAAGGGATCAATTCATCAAGAAGAGCTAACTATCCTAAATATATATGCACCCAACACAGGAGCACCCAGATTCATAAAGCAAGTCCTGAGTGACCTACTAAGGGACTTAAACTCCCACACAATAATAATGGGAGATTTTAACACCCCACTGTCAGCATTAGACAGATCAACGAGACAGAAAGTTAACAAGGATATCCAGGAATTGAACTCAGCTCTACATAAAGTGGACCTAATAGACATCTACAGAACTCTCCACCCCAACTCAACAGAATATACATTTTTTTCAGCACCACACCACACCTATTCCAAAATTGACCACATAGTTGGAAGTAAAGCTCTCCTCAGCAAATGTAAAAGAACAGAAATTATAACAAACTGTCTCTCAGACCACAGTGCAATCAAACTAGAACTCAGGATTAAGAAACTCACTCAAAACCGCTCTACTACATGGAAACTGAACAACCTGCTCCTGAATGACTATTGGGTACATAATGAAATGAAGGCAGAAATAAAGATGTTCTTTGAAACCAACGAGAACAAAGACACAACATACCACAATCTCTGGGACACATTCAAAGCAGTGTGTAGAGGGAAATTTATAGCACTAAATGCCCACAAGAGAAAGCAGGAAAGATCCAAAATTGACTCCCTAACATCACAATTAAAAGAACTAGAAAAGCAAGAGCAAACACATTCAAAAGCTAGCAGAAGGCTAGAAATAACTAAAATCAGAGCAGAACTGAAGGAAATAGAGACACAAAAAACCCTTCAAAAAATTAATGACTTCCAGGAGCTGGTTTTTTGAAAAGATCAACAAAATTGATGGACCGCTAGCAAGACTAATAAAGAAGAAAAGAGAGAAGAATCAAATAGATGCAATAAAAAACGAAAAAGGGGATATCACCACCGATCCCACAGAAATACAATCTACCATCAGAGAATACTACAAACACCTCTATGCAAATAAACTAGAAAATCTAGAAGAAATGGATAAATTCCTCGACAAATACACCCTCCCAAGACTAAACCAGGAAGAAGTTGAATCTCTGAATAGACCAATAACAGGTTCTGAAATTGTGGCAATAATCAATAGCTTACCAACCAAAAAGAGTCCAGGACCTGATGGATTCACAGCCGAATTCTACCAGAGGTACAAGGAGGAACTGGTACCATTCCTTCTGAAACTATTCCAATCGATAGAAAAAGAGGGAATCCTCCCTAACACATTTTATGAAGCCAGCATCGTCCTGATACCAAAACCTGGCAGAGACATAACCAAAAAAGAGAATTTCAGACCAATATCCTTGATGAACATTGATGCAAAAATCCTCAATAAAATACTGGCAAACCGAATCCAGCAGCACATCAAAAAGCTTATCCACCATGATCAACTGGGCTTCATCCCTGGGATGCAAGGCTGGTTCAACATACGCAAATCAATAAATGTAATCCAACATATAAACAGAACCAAAGACAAAAACCACATGATTATCTCAATAGATGCAGAAAAGGCCTTTGACAAAATTCAACAACCTTCATGCTAAAAACTCTCAATAAATTAGGTATTGATGGGACATATCTCAAAATAATAAGAGCTATCTACGACAAACCCACAGCCAATATCATACTGAATGGGCAAAAACTGGAAGCATTCCCTCTGAAAACTGGCACAAGACAGGGATGCCCTCTCTCACCGCTCCTGTTCAACATAGTGCTGGAAGTTCTGGCCAGAGCAATCAGGCAGGAGAAGGAAATAAAAGGTATTCAATTAGGAAAAGAGGAAGTCAAATTGTCCCTGTTTGCAGATGACATGATTGTATATCTAGAAAACTCCATTGTCTCAGCCCAAAATCTCCTTAAGCTGATTAGCAACTTCAGCAAGTCTCAGGATACAAAATCAATGTATAAAAATCACAAGCATTCTTGTACACCAATACAGACAAACAGAGAGCCAAATCATGAGTGAACTCCCATTCACAATTGCTTCAAAGAGAATAAAATACCTAGGAATCCAACTTACAAGGGATGTGAAGGACCTCTTCAAGGAGAACTACAAACCACTGCTCAATGAAATAAAAGAGGATACAAACAAATGGAAGAACATTCCATGCTCATGGGTTGGAAGAATCAATATCATGAAAATGGCCATACTGCCCAAGGTAATTTATAGATTCAATGCCATCCCCATCAAGCTACCAATGACTTTCTTCACAGAATTGGAAAAAACTACTTTAAAGTTCATATGGAACCAAAAAAGAGCCCGCATCGCCAAGTCAATCCTAAGCCAAAAGAACAAAGCTGGAGGCATCACGCTACCTGACTTTAAACTATACTACAAGGCTACAGTAACCAAAACAGCATGGTACTGGTACCACAACAGAGACATAGATCAATGGAACAGAACAGAGCCCTCAGAAATGATGCCGCATAGCTACAACTATCTGATCTTTGACAAACCTGACAAAAACAAGAAATGGGGAAAGGATTCCCTATTTAATAAATGGTGCTGGGAAAACTGGCTAGCCATATGTAGAAAGCTGCAACTGGATCCCTTCCTTACACCTTATACAAAAATTAATTCAAGATGGATTAAAGACTTATATGTTAGACCTAAAACCATTAAAATCCTACAAGAAAACCTAGGCAATACCATTCAGGACATAGGCGTGGGCAAGGACTTCATGTCTAAAACACCAAAAGCAATGGCAACAAAAGCCAAAATCGACAAATGGGATCTCATTAAACTAAAGAGCTTCTGCACAGCAAAAGAAACTATCATCAGAATTAACAGGCAACCTACAGAATGGGAGAAAATTTTGCAACCTACTCATCTGACAAAGGGCTAATATCCAGAATCTATAATGAACTCAAACAAATTTACAAGAAAAAAACAAACAACCCCATCAAAAAGTGGGCAGAGGACATGAACAGACACTTCTCAAAAGAAGACATTTATGCAGCCAGAAAACACATAAGAAATGCTCATCATCACTGGCCATCAGAGAAATGCAAATCAAAACCACAGTGAGATACCATCTCACACCAGTTAGAATGGCCATCATTAAAAAATCAGGAAACAACAGGTGCTGGAGAGGATGTGGAGAAATAGGAACACTTTTACACTGTTGGTGGGACTGTAAACTAGTTCAACCATTGTGGAAGTCAGTGTGGCGATTCCTCAGGGATCTGAACTAGAAATACCATTTGACCCAGCCATCCCATTACTGGGTATATACCCAAAGGACTATAAATCATGCTGCTATAAAGACACATGCACACGTATGTTTATTGCGGCACTATTCACAATAGCAAAGAGTTGGAACCAACCCAAATGTCCAACAACGATAGACTGGATTAAGAAAATGTGGCACATATACACCATGGAATACTATGCAGCCATAAAAAATGATGAGTTCGTGTCCTTTGTAGGGACATGGATGAAACTGGAAAACATCATTCTCAGTAAACTATCGCAAGGACAAAAAACCAAACACGCATGTTCTCACTCATAGGTGGGAATTGAACAATGAGAACTCATGGACACAGGAAGGGGAACATCACACTCCGGGGACTGTTGTGGGGTGGGGGGAGGGGGGAGGGACAGCATTAGGAGATACACCTAATGCTAAATGACGAGTTAATGGGTGCAGGAAATCAACATGGCACATGGATACATATGTAACAAACCTGCACATTGTGCACATGTACCCTAAAACCCTAAAGTATAATTAAAAAAAAAAAAAAAAAAAAAAAAAAAAAAAAAAAAATCATTTCTCACAACCTCTAATTTAGTTGCTTTTAATCATTTTCTAAAAGACTTTTATTTGGAAAGAACAGTTAATATACTTTACCTTTTTTATTATAAAATTAATCATGAACACTTTTCTTGGTAAAAACTCAAATACAGAGGATAGGCAGGATGTCTCCCTGCCCCCAGTTTTACTTCCCAACCCAAAGGAAACCTGGTAACTGGCTGTTATCCTCCCAGAAGTTTTTCTATGCCTTTATGTATTAATGTACACTTGTAAAACAGCATTTGGGTTTGCTGTTATAGTAATGGCGTTATAACAAACATACATTGCAGCTTTTTTTTCATTTAACTGAGCCTCAGAAATCCTTTCCATGTATACATGTAGATCTAGGCCATTCTTTTTAAAGCTGAGTAATGTTTCATAGTGTGGGCATAATACCTACGCTTGTGTATTTCCAGTAAGGTTTTACAGATAATACTACCCTTTTTCTTTAAAGTATAATATAATAAAAATAGAAGGAATTTGGAATGGATGCTGTCAAAATAGATTGGATTCTTTCTTAGATTATTATGTAGCTATAATTTTGTAAAGACCTTTAATAAGATCTTATATGATCTATTTCTAAAGACCTGGACATTTTAGTCCCTTTTCTAATGACAAGGCTACAGTGTATAGCCTTATATTTACATGTCTATGCACATGCACAAATATTTTATAAGCTAGGTAAGTAGATAGATTTACCGAATGAGAATATCTATTGCCATCATTACCTTCCAAAGCCTGTGCTAGCATGCACTTTCACCAGCAGCACATGAGAGAATCTTAGGAATACACCCTTAGTCATTAGATTATTACCACTGTTTGTAATTTGTGCCAATCAATGGATGAAAATACCTTACTCTTCTAATTTGTATTTCCCTGATTACTAATGAGGTTAGGCATTTGTCATCTTTTTAGGCATTTCTGTATTTCTGCTGTCAAAAGTCTGTTCACTGTCCTTTATCCAATTTTCTATAGGGTTGTCTGCCTTGTGCTTATTAATTACTGGGAGCTCTTTATATATACTTGACCCTTGAACAACACAGGTTTGAACTGTGCAGTTCCACTTACACACAAATTTTCTTCTGCCTTTACCACCCCTTGGATACCAAGACCAACCTCTCCCTTTCCTCCTCCTCCTCAGCCCACTCACTGTGAAAAAAAAAATCAAGGATAAAGACCTTTGTGATGGATGATGGATCCACTTCCACTTAATGAACAGTAAATGTATTTAATTAACAGTATATGTATTTTTTCTTGTGATTTTTCTTAATAACATTTCTCTATCTTACTTTAAGAATACAGTATATAATACTTATATAAAGTACAGTTAACCAACTATGATATCAGTAGTAGGCTTTTAGTTGTTAAGTTTTTAAGGAAGCAAACAGTATAAGCAGATTTCTTATTATGTAGGGGGTCAGTGCCCCTAATCTCCACATTGTTCAAGGGTCAACGTATTACTTGTGAGATCCTTTATTACAAATGTAAAAGACGAGATCCAGAAAATAATTATGCCAGACACAGTGGCTCACACCTGTAATTCTAGCACTTTGGGAGGCCGAGGCAGGAGGACTACTTGAGCCCAGAGTTTGAGACCAGCCTGGGCAAAATAACAAGATCGCAACTCTTTAAAAAAAAAATTGTTTTAATTAGCCAGGCAGGGTGGCACACGCCTGTGGTCCCAGTTACTCAAGAGGCTGAGGTGGGAGGATCACTTGAGTTTGAGGTTGCAATAAGCTATGATCGCACCACTGCACTCCAGACTGGGCAAAAGAGAGAGACTCTGTCTCTAAAAAAGAAAAAGAAAATAATTAACTTAGTTAATGTGGTCTTACAATAATTTAACTGCTATGTAGTCAAATGTGTCTTCATTATGTCAATAAACATAAATCCCTACCACCATGAAATTTACATACTAGTGCAGGAGGCAAACAATGAATAAATAGGAAATGTATAAAGTATATTGGAAAGAGAAATGCGCTTTAGAGAAAAATTAAGCAGGGATGGTTTGCAATTTTAAACGGGGTTGAAGGACTTCTCACCGGGGTGGCCTTTGAGCAAGACCGTGAAGGAGGTAAGGGAAGGAGCCATTTGTTATTTGTGGAGCTACAGCCCAGACAGAAAACAGCAAGGGCCAAGGGCCCTGGAGTGGAAGCATGCCCACAGGCTTCCAGAACAGCATGGCTCTGACACTGGAGTAGACCGGACAGGGACCATGGAGCAGGCGAGAGCTGGAGGGAGGGTGTTAAGTCTCGCAGGGCCTTGTCGTTGCAGGGGCTCTTTTACTCAGAATGAGACAGAGAGCACCAAAGGATTTTGAGCAGAGGAGTGACACTATTTGACTAATAATTTAGAAGAGGCATTCTGAGTGCTGTGTTGAGAATAGACTGAAGAGGTAGGGAGCAAGTGTAGAAGCAGAAAGACCATTTTTGGAGGCTGGTGAAACAATGTAAGTCCAGGGTGAGGGTGGTTTGCGGGGCTGGGCTGGGTCCTGGTGCAAGCCTGAGGAGTGGTCAAATTCCAGGTCTCTTCTGAAAGTAGAAACAATGTAACTTGCTGATGAACTGAATGTGGATGAGACAGAGGTCAGGATGTTGACCAGATAGGTGGCCTGAACAGCAGGACTGATGGAGTTAGGAAATAATAAAAGGTGAGTAGGCTCTGAGGAAGATCTGGGACGTGGTGAGTTTGAGAAGCCTCTCAGAAACCCCAGGTACATGTCAGGTGGGCAGCTGGATAGAAAAGTTCAGGGAAGCAGTCTCTGCACAGATAAAGCCAGAAGGCTGGATGAGGTCACCCGGGGTGCAAGCACGGAAGACGAGAGGTCCAGGGTTAGAAGGGATGGAAGGGATGAGGAGGCAGAGCTGGCAAGAGGCTGAGAAGTGGACATTATTCCTCCATGCTTTAAACAGACTGTTCATGTAACATCTTTCCAGATGGTAAGCATTAAATACAGCCTCAAACATTAAGACATCACCAGTGATCCTCCCAAAGGTTACACAAAATGAGAGCTACAAAATAATGTAAGAGAAAGAATCGAATCCACTCTTCTGACAGAATCCAACCCATACTGTATGGATTTTTAATGTACTATACAACAGGTCCTTCAATAAGTCATTTCATTATAATGATAAGAAAAAAAAAACTGACTCCTGGCTGTGCTATAATCTTTCTTCTTACTATTCCTGTTGCCCCAAATCTACATTCCAGACTTTGAGCAGCTCCCCTGACACAGGGTACTGTGTCCTTGAGATGACTGGGAGAGTGCATAACCGGTTCTTTTAATGTAATCTTGGGTTTAAAAATCTCAAAGCGATCAATCTCCAACTGTATTCCCAGGGAATAAATTGGGGAGAGAAAAAGCAGCAAGAGAAGGGAACTTCTGCTTTGTACTTCACCTCCTACTGAATATTTGAATTGAATGTACTGCTTTTATAATTTAAAAAAAAAAAAAAGAATAAAGAAAAAGCAAGGAATCAATGTCTTTCACAAACCAATTAGTGTAACCATGGGGCAAAGCTACCTATTGTTCTCGGTAGAGGACACAATGCTCCTGACAATTCCAAAGATGACTGTGCATTTAAAAGATGACTGTGCATGGGCTGGGCTGGGTGGCTCACACCTGTAATCCCAGCACTTTGTGAGGGAGAGGTGGGCGGATCACGAGGTCAGGAGATCAAGACCATCCTGTCCAACATGGTGAAACCCCGTCTCTACTAAAAACACAAAAATTAGCTGGGCATGGTGGTGCAGGTGCCTGTAATCCCAGCTACTCAGGAGGCTGAGGCAGGAGAATCACTTGAACCAGGGAGTCGGAAGTTGCAGTGAGCCGAGATCATGCCACTACACTCCAGCCTGGCGACAGACCAAGGCTCCATCTCAAAAAAAAAAAAAGATAACTGTGCATGGTGAACAGCAAAAGAAGCAGAGAGACCTGTGCAAGGCAAGACATGAGGACTTACTGAAGATGGGCCAGTGGGCAGAGATTATCAAACACATGTGGGATGCATTGCGAAAAAAGAATGGATGGAACTGCTCTTGGCCTAACTGAAGGGGGAATGGAAGGACTCAAGGTGACTCCCAGGTTTCTGGCTTCAGCAACTGGGTGGGAAGCGATGCCATTTGCTGAGCCAGAGAAGGCTGGGAGAACAGGTTTCAGAGGGGAAAATATCACGAGTTCCACGCTGGATATGCGGAGACACTGAAGATACCTCCAAGTAGAGATGCCCAATAAGTAGTGAGACATACAAATCTGTGGCTCGGGTACAGGCTGGGGACAGAAACTTGGGAGTCACCAACATATGAAATGTATTTACAGCAACGGCACTAGATTCCATCACCTAGGAGCATATCTAAAGAAGACTCAAGAAGACAGTCCAGGAAGGAGCCTCGAGGAAGGTTTCTTGCATCAGCACTGTTCACATTCAGTCCAGATTAACGGCTGAGGGGCCAGGGCCATCCTGTGGGTTACAGGATGTGTAGCAGCATCCCTGGCCTTTAACCACTGGATGCTGGTAGCAACCCCTACTCCCCAGTTGTGACCAACCACAGATGTCTCCACACATTGCTAAATGGCCCCCTGAGGAGCAAGATTGCTTCTGGTTGAGACCCAGTGAGATGAGGGACAGAAGTCAGCAAAGGAGAGTAATTAGGAACTGCCAGGCAGGGAGGAAGAAAACAAAAAGCACGTGGTTCCCCCGAGAGCCAGGACTACAGGGAGAGGAGTCAACTGGATCAAGAGCTGCTGAAAAGATCAAAGAAGAGGAGGACCGAGAAACGTCCAACCAGGAGTTGCTTATGGCCTTGATGAGGCCGATTCACTGGAGGGGTGGTGTCGGGAAGCCACACTGAGACAAAATGAAGGTGCAACTGGGGGAGATGAGGTACAGACAGAGTCAGAGCAGCTCTGCTACAAAGGAGGCAGAGGAAGGGCCTTGCTACAGTGGACAAGGCAAGACAAGGAACAGGATTTTCTTTTTTAAAGAGTATTTGTAACAGCAACAGGGATGGGTACTGAGCGGAAAAGACTGATGATGAGAGAGAGAAGAAAGGAGCTGAATGTGTGAAGTTGTGAGAAATCAGGGATTAGTAAGGCGTGGAGCACATACCTATAGTCCCAGCTACTCAGAAGACTGAGGTGGGAGGATCCCTTGAGCCCAGGAGTTCAAGGCTGCAGTGAGCTATGACAGCACCACTGGACTCCAGCCTGGGCAACAGAGTGAGACCTTGCCTATAAAAAAAAAAAAAAAAAAAGAAATGAAAAAGAAGTCAAGGATGATACCTGAGCTGGCAGGTTTGTAGACCTGGTGGTAGGAAGGTGAGGATGTTCCCTTTGGGTGGCTTCTGTTTTCCTAACTAATGAAACAAGATCATGAGCTAAGACAAGGCAGCATGGGGGTATTTGAGGAAATATCTGTCTCAGAGAAGAGGAACAAAAACTCACTAAGGGAACAGAGTGAGACTACTGGGTGTGTGGGGCGCACATCTGAGGTCTGTGCTGTGCGTTCAAAGCATGTAGCTGTGGGATTTCTCTCCTGCTCCTGTGTAGTGGCTCCAGTGCAGATGCAGAGTCAGGTTCAACCAGGCTTGGGGCTGCTTTGGCCAGGCATGATGGAGAAAAAGGCGCAAGGAAGTTGTTCCAGGTTTTTGCAAAAGAGTGATGAGATCAAAAGCCTGTGGAATCTCCGCTGGGTGAATGTGGGAGTGATGACAAAAGGGACTGTCAGAGATGGGATTGAGTCGCTGGAGGTCGCCATGAGATTGAGCAATTGTTGGAGCAAGAGTGCTAGGAGAAGAGATGGAGATCAGAGTGGGGTGTTGTGAACTTTGGATATAGAAATTCCAGCCGGGCGCGGTGGCTCACGCCTGTAATCCCGGCACTTTGGGAGGCTGAGGCTCCAGGTGGATCACGAGATCAGGAGATCCAGAGCATCCTGGCTAACATGGTGAAACCTCATCTCCACTAAAAATACAAAAAAAAAATTAGCCAGGTATGGTGGCGGGCACCTGTAGTCCCAGCTACTCGGGAGGCTGAGGCAGGACAATGGCGTGAACCCAGGAGGCGGAGCTTGCAGTGAGCCGAGATGGCACCACTGCACTCCAGCATGGGGGACAGAGCAAGGCTCTGTCTCAAAAAAAAGAAAATAAGAAAAAAAGAAATTCCTATTGAAAAACCTATGCCTTCCAGCTTGCCAGAGTGAGGAGGGTGCCCCGATCAGAAATGGGTCACTTACAGGTCGGCTGTTCAAATGAGTGACTACATTCAGGATAATGAGTCTCCCCTGTGCCAGAACCTGCACATGGGGACAAGGCTCCTAACCAACCGTCTCCACTCAAGCACTAAAAATATTTTGCCCCAATGGTAAGTTTCAGTCAAAGAAAAAGCAAAAATCAACATAACTGCACTTTAGTCACATTTCACTTTAATAAAACTACATTAATCTATTACAAACATTATTAAATCCCACAGTTGGATGGACATGATTTGTCAAGGGTCCCTAAAATTAAAAATCTATTCTCAAGTAACAGTGATCTGCAACCACCAAACCTATTCAGAAGCATATCCTTCAAGGTGAAAAGCAATCCTGACAAAGAAATTCCAAACACCTTCTGGGTGACTGCAGCAACCTGGATGCAAGGGAGCGGCCCTCAAGGTGATGTCTTTGAAGGAGACAGAAATTAACTGCAAGTCCTCCTCTTGACTCACATCCCTTCCTTCGTGACTTCTTTCACATCCTCATGCTTTCCACAGCATCTAAACGATACCAAGTCCCAAAGTTCTATTCTCCTTCCAGACCTCGTGTAAACACAGACAAGCACATCCAACGAACGGCCCAGGATCCACACGTGCAACTATGTGTGCACCTTGGACACAGAATCTGCACCTCTCCATCTTCCCCATCTCAGGTAGTGACAACTCGGTTTTTCCTGGTGCCAGGCCAAGAACCTGTAGTCATCCTCTCTTTCTCTTACATTCCACATCCAATCTGTTAGGAAATTGTACTGGAAATACCGTTTTTTTCTTTTTTGAGACAGAGTCTCACTCTGTCACCCAGGCTGGAGTGCAGTGGTACAATCTCAGCTCACTGCAACCTCCGCCCCCCACGTTCAAGCAAATCTCCTGCCTCAGCCTCCCAAGTAGCTGGGATTACAGGCGCAGGCCAACACATCCAGCTTTTTTTTTTTTTTTTTTTTCCAGTAGGGACAGGGTTTCACCTTGTTGGCCAGGCTGGTCTCAAAATCCTGGCCTCAAGTAATGCACCCGCCTCAGCCTCCCAAAGTGCGGGGATTACAGGCATGAACCACCGCACCTGGCCTGCAAATACCTTTAAAAGATACCCAGGATCCATTGACCTCTCACTGCCTCCACTGCAACCACCTGGTTCAGCTGTGACCAACCTTCCACTCTTCACCCTACTTTTCAGCCTACAGACAAGCAGCCAAGATAATCCCTTTAAAATGCGAATTCCTCTACTACAATTTTTCCAGTGGTTCTTTAAGGCCTTCAAGGCCCAGCATGATCTGGCTCCCACTTGAACCTTCTCTGACCTCATGTCATGAGCTCTCTTTTTCTTGTCATGATCTCTGGTGACTCTGGCTTCCTTCCTGGCCCACCAGGCACATTCCATCTTGGGGACTCCATCGTCCTCCTCCTTCTTACTGGAACATATCCCCAAGTACACTCTCATCATGATCTCACATGTTCCTGGCCAGAGGCCTTCTCTGTCCACCTAAAGGCACAAGCCTCACTATCCTTGCCCTGCTTTGTCTTATCAGCACATGTCACTAACATATTGTATCCCATATTTGTTTCTTATTTTCCTTTGTGTTTGACTGCCCAACTAAAAAGCACCTTTCATGAAGACAGCAGGGTCTCTGTTTCATAACTGCTGCCTCCACAGCACCTACAAGGAGTGAAGAAAACTTTAAAAGAAACAGTACCTTGTTTTATGGTTTTACTTTCTATAAACTTCTCTCCCTTCTCCTAAAGGGCTTCTTCCTTTAAGATGTCTCCTTTCCAGCCAGGCACGGTGGCTCATGCCTATAATCCCAGCACTTTGGGAGGCTGAGGCGGGTGGATCACGAGGTCAGGAGTTCGAGACTAGCCTGACCAACATGATGAAAGCGAGTCTCCACTAAAAATACAAAAAATTAGCCAGGCATGGTTGTGCGTGCCTGTAATCCCAGCTACTCAGGAGGCTGAGGCAGGAGAATCACTTGAACCCAGAAGGCGGAGGTTGCAGTGAGCCAAGACTGCACCACTGCACTCCAGCCTGGATGACACAGCGAGACTCTGTCTCAAAAAAGAAAAAAAAAGAAAAAAAAGATTGGCTCCTTTCCACATTCATGGAGGAGGCAGCCATGGTGTCCCAGACTCCGAAAATACAAGCCAGCAATTTATCAAGCTGCAGCCCCATGGACCTATTTCCCATCTCCCATGGACATTATTTCCCCACCTTTTGCCAATTTCCAATACATCCTCACAAGGAACTGTCTCTGTTCAACAATCCTTAAGGGGTTCCTAGAGTCACCCTTTGTTATGTCATGAAGCCTCAGTTACCATAGAAACAGTGACCACACAAAATGTAGCACATGCTGGTTGCCAATGAGACAAAGGCTCCTCGAGCTTCTATTTGAGAACTGAACTCACTCCTCTGGTGTCTTATCTTTTTCAAATAAAAACATTTTTAAAAATTAAACTTTTATAAAAGGAGTCATCATGTAACTGACACCACAGAAATACAAAGGATCATTACAGACTATTATGAACAACTATACATCAACAAACTCAAAATCTCAGAGGAAATGGATAAATTCCTGGACACATACACACTACCCAGAAGAAACAGAAGGCCTGAAAAGACCAATAATGAGTAATGAGATTGAATCAGTAATAAAAGTCTCCTAACAAACAAAACTGCAGGACTAGATGGCTTCACAGCTGAATTCTACTGAACTTTTAAGGAAGAACTCATACCAATTATTCTCAAACTATTCCAAAATATTGAAGGAGAGGGAATTCTTCTAAACTCATTCTACAAGGCCAGCATAACTCTGATACCAAAACCAGATAAAGACACAATAAAAAAAGAAACAACAGACCAATATTCCTAATGAATATATATGCAAAAATCCTCAACAAAATACTAGTGAACTGAATCCAACAGCACATCAAAAAGAACATACACCATAATCAAGTAGGATTCACCTCAGGGATGCAAGGATGGCTCAATACACGCAAATCAGTAAATGTAACACATCAAGAGAATGAAGGACAAAAACCATACAAACATCTCAGTAGATGCAGAAAAAAGCGTTTGATAAAATTCAACATCCCTTCATGATAAGAGAACCCAAACAAATTAGGTACAGAAGGAATGTACCATAACCCAATAAAGGTCACATATGACAAACGTGCAGCTAACATCGTACTGAATAGGGAAAAGCTCCAGCTTTTCCTCTAGCAAATGGAACAAGGATGACAACTCTCACCACTCGTATTCAACATAGCATTGGAAGTTCTAGCCAGAGCAATTAGGCAAGAGAAAGAAATAAAGGGCATCCAAATTGGTAAGGAAGAAATCAAACTATTCCTGTTTGCAGATGATATGATCTGATACAGAAAAAAAAAAAATGACGACTCTACCAAAAAACTCTTAGAATTGAAAAAAGTAAATTCAGTAAGTTGCAGGATACAAAAATCAACATACAAGCTTTAAGGTCATAAACGACTTCTTTGACTTTTGAAAATTGTTCTATTTACCTACCTTGAAGCCACCAGATTCTAGATAAGCCCTGGGGACATGTGGAATTAGCCACAGCCCCTAGCTATGAAAAAAAAAAAAAAAAAAAAAAAAAAAAGGTTATAAAGACTTTCTTTTTTTTAATACTTTAAGTTTTAGGGTACATGTGTACAATGTGCAGGTTTGTTACATATGTATACATGTGCCATGTTGGTGTGCTGCACCCATTAACTCCTCATTTAGCATTCGGTATATCTCCTAATGCTATCCCTCCCCCCTCCACCCACCCCACAACAGGCCCCAGAGTGTGATGTTCCCTTTCCTGTGTCCATGAGTTCTCATTGTTCAATTCCCACCTATGAGTGAGAACATGCGCTGTTTGGTTTTTTGTCCTTGCGATAGTTTGCTGAGAATGATGGTTTCCAGCTTCATCCATGTCCCTACAAAGGACATGAACTCATCCTTTTTTATGGCTGCATAGTATTCCATGGTGTATATGTGCTACATTTTCTTAATCCAGTCTATCATTGTTGGACATTTGGGTTGGTTCCAAGTCTTTGCTATTGTGAATAGTGCTGCAATAAACATACGTGTGCATGTGTCTTTATAGCAGCATGATTTATAATCCTTTGGGTATATACCCAGTAATGGGATGGCTGGGTCAAATAGTATTTCTAGTTCTAGATCCCTGAGGAATCGCCACACCGACTGCCACAATGCTTGAGCTAGTTTACAGTCCCACCAACAGTGTAAAAGTGTTCCTATTTCTCCACATCCTCTCCAGCACCTGTTGTTTCCTGACTTTTTAATGATCACCATTCTAACTGGTGTGAGATGGTTATCTCATTGTGCTTTTGATTTGCATTTCTCTGATGGCCAGTGATGATGAGCATTTTTTCATGTATTTTTAGGCTGCATAAATGTCTTCTTTTGAGAAATGTCTGTTCATATCCTTCGCCCACTTTTTGATGGGGTTGCTTTCTTCTTGTAAATTTGTTTGAGTTCACTGTACATTCTGGATATTAGCCCTTTGTCAGATGGGTAGGTTGTAAAAATTTTCTCCCATTCTGTAGGTTGCCTGTTCACTCTGATGGTAGTTTCTTTTGCTGTGCAGAAGCTCTTTAGTTTAATTGGATCCCATTTGTCAGTTTTGGCTTTTGATGTCATTGCTTTTGGTGTTTTAGACATGAAGTCCTTGCCCATGCCTATGTCCTGAATGGTATTGCCTAGGTTTTCTTCTAGGGTTTTTATGGTTTTAGATCTAGCATGTAAGTCTTTAATCCATCTTGAATTAATTTTTGTATAAGGTGTAAGGAAGGGATCCTGTTTCAGCTTTCTACATATGGCTAGCCAGTTTTCCCAGCACCATTTATTAAATAGGGAATCTTTTCCCCATTGCTTGTTTTTGTCAGGTTTGTCAAAGATCAGAATATGGCATTATTTCTGAAGGCTCTGTTCTGTTCCATTGGTCCATATCTCTCTTTTGGTACCAGTACCATGCTGTTTGGTTACTGTAGCCTTGTAGTATAGTTTGAAGTCAGGTAGCATGATGTCTCCAGCTTTGTTCTTCTGGCTTAGGATGGACTTGGCAATGCGGGCTCTTTTTTGGCTCCATATGAACTTTAAGGTAGTTTTTTCCAATTCTCTGAAGAAAGTCATTGGTAGCTTGATGGGGATGGCATTGAATCTATAAATTCCCTTGGGCAGTATGGCCATTTTCACGATATTGATCCTTCCTACCCGTGAACATGGAATATTCTTCCATTTGTTTGTGTCCTCTTTTATTTCATTGAGCAGTGGTTTCTAGTTCTCCTTGAAGAGGTCCTTCACATCCCTTGTAAGTTGGATTCCTAGGTATTTTATTCTCTTTGAAGCAATTGTGAATGGGAGTTCACTCATGATTTGGCTCTCTGTTTGTTATTGGTGTATAAGAATGCTTGTGATTTTTGCACACTGATTTTATATCCTGAGACTTTGCTTAAGTTGCTTATCAGCTTAAGGAGATTTTGGGCTGGGACGATGGGGTTTTCTAGATATACAATCATGTCATCTGCAAACAGGGACAATTTGACTTCCTCTTTTCCCAATTGAATGCCCTTTATTTCCTTCTCCTGCCTGATTGCCCTGGCCAGAACTTCCAACACTATGTTGAATAGGAGTGGTGAGAGGGCATCCCTGTCTTCTGCCAGTTTTCAAAGGGAATGCTTCCAGTTTTTGTCCATTCAGTATGATACTGGCTGTGGGTTTGTCATAGATAGCTCTTATTATTTTGAGATACGTCCCATCAATACCTAATTTATTGAGAGTTTTTAGCATGAAGGGTTGTTGAATTTTGTCAAAGGCCTTTTCTGCATCTATTGAGATAATCATGTGGTTTTTGTCTCTGGTTCTGTTTATATGCTGGATTACATTTATTGATTTGCGTATGTTGAACCAGCCTTGCATCCCAGGGATGAAGCCCACTTGATCATGGTGGATATGCTTTTTGAAATGTTGCTGGATTCAGTCTGCCGGTATTTTATTGAGGATTTTTGCATCAATGTTCATCAAGGATATTGATCTAAAATTGTCTTTTTTTGTTGTGTCTGTGCCAGGCTTTGGTATCAGGATGATGCTGGCCTCATAAAATGAGTTAGGGAGGATTCCCTCTTTTTCTATTGACTGGAGTAGTTTCAGAAGGAATGGTACCAGCTCCTCCTTGTACCTCTGGTAGAATTCGGCTGAAAATCTATCTGGCCCTGGACTTTTTTTGTTGGTAAGCTGTTATTGCCTCAATTTCAGAGCCTGTTATTGGTCTATTCAGAGATTCAACTTCTTCCTGGTTTAGTCTTGGGAGAGTGTATGTGTTGAGGAATTTATCCATTTCTTCTAGATTTTCTAGTTTATTTGTGTAGAGGTGTTTATAGTATTCTCTGATGGTAGTTTGTATTTCTGTGGGATCAGTGGTGATATCCCCTTTGTCATTTTTTATTGCGTCTATTTGATTCTTCTCTCTTTTCTTCTTTATTAGTCTTGCTAGCGGTCTATCAAATTTATTGATCATTTCAAAAAACCAGCTCCTGGATTCATTGATTTTTTGAAGGGTTTTTTGTGTCTCTATTTCCTTCAATTCTGCTCTGATCTTAGTTATTTCTTGCCTTCTGCTAGCTTTTGAATGTGTTTGCTCTTGCTTTTCTAGTTCTTTTCATTGTGATATTAGGGTGTCAATTTTAGATCTTTCCTGCCTTCTCTTGTGGGCATTTAGTGCTACAAATTTCCCTCTACACACTGCTTTGAATGTGTCCCAGAGATTCTGGTATGTTGTGTCTTTGTTCTCGTTGGTTTCCAAGAACATCTTTATTTCTGCCTTCATTTCGTTACGTACCCAGTAGTCACTCAGGAGCGGGTTGTTCAGTTTCCATGTAGTTGAGCGGTTTTGAGTGAGTTTCTTAATCCCGAGTTCTAGTTTGATTGCACTGTGGTCTGACAGACAGTTTGTTATCATTTCTGTTCTTTTACACTTGCTGAGGAGTACTTTACTTCCAACTATGTGGTCAATTTTGGAATAGGTGTGGTGTGATGCTGACAAGAATGTATATTCTGTTGATTTGGGGTGGAGAGTTCTGTAGATGTCTATTAGGTCTGCTTGGTCCAGAGCTGAGTTCAATTCCTGGATATCCTTGTTAACTTTCTGTCTCGTTGATCTGACTAATGTTGACAGTGGGGTGTTAAAGTCTCCCATTATTATTGTGTGGGAGTCTAAGTCTCTTTGTAGGTCTCTAAGGACTTGCTCTATGAATCTGGGTGCTCCTGTACTGGGTGCATATATATTTAGGATAGTTAGCTCTTCTTGTTGAATTGATCCCTTTACCATTATGTAATGGCCTTGTCTCTTTTGATCTTTGTTGGTTTAAAGTCTGTTTTATCCGAGACTAGGATTGCAACCCCTGCCTTTTTTTGTTTTCCATTTGTTTGGTAGATCTTCCTCCATCCCTTTATTTTGAGCCTATGTGTGTCTCTGCACGTGAGATGGGTGTCCTGAATACAGCACGCTGATGGGTCTTGACTCTTTATCCAATTTGCCAGTCTGTGCCTTTTAATTGGAGCATTTAGCCCATGTACATTTAAGGTTAGTATTGTCATGTGTGAATTTGATCCTGTCACTATGATGTTAGCTGGTTATTTTGCTCATTAGTTGATGCAGTTTCTTCCTAGCCTTGATGGTCTTCACAGTTTGGCATGCTTTGCAGTAGCTGGTACCGGTTGTTCCTTTCCATGTTTAGTGCTTCCTTCAGGAACTCTTGTAGGGCACACCTGGTGGTGACAAAATCTCTCAGCATTTGCTTGTCTGTAAAGGATTTTATTTCTCCCTCACTTATGAAGCTCAGTTTGGCTGGATATGAAATTCTGGGTTGAAAATTCTTTTCCTTAAGAATGTTGAATATTGGCCCCCACTCTCTTCTGGCTTGTAGAGTTTCTGCCGAGAGATCAGCTGTTAGTCTGATGGGCTTCCCTTTGTGGGTAACCCGACCTTTCTCTCTGGCTGCCCTTAACATTGTTTCCTTCATTTCAACTTTGGTGAATCTGACAATTATGTGTCTTGGAGTTGCTCTTCTCGAGGAGTATCTTTGTGGCATTCTCTGTATTTCCTGAATTTGAATGTTCGCCTGCCTTGCTAGATTGGGAACGTTCTCCTGGTTAATATCCCGCAGAGTGTTTTCCAACTTGGTTCCATTCTCCCCATCACTTTCAGGTACACCAGTTAGACGTAGATTTGGTCTTTTCACATAGTCCCATATTTCTTGGAGGCTTTGTTCGTTTCTTTTTATTCTTTTTTCTCTAAACTTCTCTTCACGCTTCATTTCATTCATTTCGTCTTCCATCGCTGATACCCTTTCTTCCAGTTGATCGCATCGGTTACTGAGGCTTGTGCATTCGTCGTGTAGTTCTCGTGCCATGGTTTTCAGCTCCATCAGGTCCTTTAAGGACTTCTCTGCATTGGTTATTCTAGTTATCCATTTGTCTAATTTTTTTTCAAAGTTTTTAACTTCTTTGCCATGGTTTGAACTTCCTCCTTTAGCTCAGAGTAGTTTGATCTTCTGAAGCCTTCCTCTTTCAACTAGTCAAAGTCATTCTCCGTCCAGCTTTGTTCCACTGCTGGTGAGGAGCTGCGTTCCTTTGGAGGAGGAGAGGCACTCTGATTTTTAGAGTTTCCATTTTTTCTGCTCTGTTTTTTCCCCATCTTTGTGGTTTTATCTACCTTTGGTCTTTGATGATGGTGACGTACAGATGGGTTTTTGGTGTGGATGTCCTGTTTGTTAGTTTTCCTTCTAACAGTCAGGACCCTCAGCTGCAGGTCTCTTGGAGTTTACTGGAGGTCCACTCCAGATCCTGTTTGCCTGGGTATCAGCAGCGGTGGCTGCAGAACAGTGGATATTGGTGAACCGCAAATGCTGCTGCCTGATCGTTCCTCTGGAAGTTTTGTCTCAGAGGAGTACCCGGCCATGTGAGGTGTCAGTCTGCCCCTACTGGGGGATGCCTCTCAGGCTACTCGGGGGTCAGGGACCCACTTGAGGAGGTTGTCTGCCCGTTCTCAGATCTCAAGCTGCGTGCTGGGAGAACCACAACTCTCTTCAAAGCTGTCAAACAGGGACATTTAAGTCTGCAGAGGTTATTGCTGTCTTTTGTTTGTCTGTGCCCTGCCCCCAGAGGTGGAGCCTACAGAGACAGGCAGGCCTCCTTGAGCTGTGGTGGCCTCCACCCAGTTCGAGCTTCCCGGCTTTGTTTAGCTACTCAAGCCTGAGCAATGGCGGGCGCCCCTCCCCCAGCCTCGCTGGCACCTTGCAGTTTAATCTCAGACTGCTGTGCTAGCAATGAGCGAGGCTCCATGGGTGTAGGACCCTCCAAGCCAAGTGCGGGATATAATCTCCTGGTGTGCTGTTTGTTAAGCTCGTCGGAAAAGCACAGTATTAGGGTGGGAGTGACCCGATTTTCCAGGTGCCGTCTGTCACCCTTTCTTTGACTAGGAAAGGGAATTCCCTGACCCCTTGCACTTCCCGGGTGAGGCGATGCCTCGCCCTACTTCAGCTCATGCACGGTGCGCTGCACCCACTGTCCTGCACCCACTGTCCGGCACTCCCCAGTGAGATGAACCCGGTACCTCAGTTGGGAATGCAGAAATCACCCATCTTCTGCGTCGTTCACGCTGGGAGCTACAGACTGGAGCTGTTCCTATTTGGCCATCTTGGCTTCACCCCGAGGACTTTTTTTTTTTTTTAGACAGATGCTCACTCTCATACCCCACGCTGGAGTGCAATGGTGCAATGTTGGCTCACTGCAACCTCCACCTCCCGGCTTCAAGCAACTCTCCTGCCTCAGCCTCCCGAGTAGCTGGGAATATATGCATCCAGCAGCATGCCCAGCTAACGTTAGTATTTCTAATAGCAACGGGGTTTTACCATGTTGGCTGGCCTCTTAATTCCTGACCTCGGGTGATCCGTCTGCCTCGGGCTGTGAGCCACCACGCCCAGTCAAGAAATTTTATATAAGAAAAGATACTGTATGGTAAATCTGGTCCTAAAGTAAAATGACTGTTTAAAAAGAGGGATGTTTAGGAAAAGTCAGAAAGTCCAAGCATGTTGCAGATGGTCTCTGTAAGTCGTGAATGTATTCATGAAAAAGCAATTTATGCAAGTAACGTTTACAATTCAAAGGTTGTTAGGCCTCTTAAATGCTTCATAAAATGCCACCATGACTCTTACTGTACAACTTGTCTGCTTTATAGCTAGGTAAGGCCTGAGACATGTGGAGTTAGCCACACTCCCTAGCTACACTGGAAACAGTAAGACCTTCTGGTGTCCTAGGCTCCACTCCTGGTACATAACTGAAATTGCTTACTCACCAGGCTTTTCACCAAAAGTAAAAGTTGCTAAGTTAACAGTGTATCATGAGGCCGGGCGCGGTGGCTCATGCTTGTAATCCCAGCACTTTGGGAGGCCGAGGCAGGCGGATCACGAGGTCAGGAGATCGAGGCCATCCTGGCTAACACAGTGAAACCCCGTCTCTACTAAAAAATACAAAAAATTAGCCAGGTGTGGTGGCGGGCGCCTGTAGTCCCAGCTACTCGGAGAGGCTGAGGCAGGAGAATGGCATGAACCCGGGAGGCAGAGCTTGCAGTGAGCCGAGATTGCGCCACTGCACTCCAGCCTGGGCGACAGAGCGAGACTCCGTCTCAAAAAAAAAAAAAAAAAAAAAACAACAACAGTGTATCATGTATTTGTGACTACTGAAGAAACAGTTCTATACGCAAGGCATGTAAGGGAAGTAAAATGTACTTTTGGTAAAAGATTATGAGAAGGCATGGGAATGTGGATTTCTTGCCTAAGTTTAGAGGGTTAAAGGACTGTTTTAAATGATAAATGAGATAGGAAAAGTCTAAAGGTTTGAACAAGTTGTGAAAGGGTTATAAAAACTTAATTGTAAGAGATTCTGTGTGTGAACTTATTGGCTAAAGTTTAAGTCACATTATTCAGCTTTTCCATAAATTGGACATTGGAATAAAAGCACAAGAGTTTTCTTAAAACAGTTTTGTTCTAAGAAAAAAAATTGTAAAGGGTTATAAAAGATTCATAAAAATCTTACCTTATGGCAGGCCAGGTGCAGTGGCTCACACCTGTAATACCAACACTTTGGGAGGCTGAGGCAGGCAGATCAAGAGGTCAAGAGTTCGAGATCAGCCTAGCCAACATAGTGAAACCCTGTCTCTACTAAAAATACAAAAATTAGCCGGGTGTGGTGGCACATGCCTATAGTCCCAGCTACTCGGGAGACTGAGGCAGGAGAATCGCTTGAACCCAGGAGACGGAGGTTGCAGTGAGCCAAGACCGTGCCATTGAACTCCAGCCTGGGCAACAGAGAGTGACTGCATCTCAGGAAAAAAAAAAAAAATTTTTTACCTTATGGTCAAACTAATTAAAACTGGACAGATTTATAAAATGTAATTAAAACTGGCTTTAACATTAAAAATACACTAATGGAAACATAAAATTTGGTTTTCTCTTTTAAAAAGGATTTTTATGTAATATTAAAAGATAATGAAAGGTTTTTATTTACCTTTTAAGTAAACTACAAAAGAAAAAAGGGGGAGGGGAGAGAGAGGAGGCAATCAGCCTCATGCTATCTTCATTGGGTCTTGTTTGGAAAGCTGAGTCTCCTCTCTATCAGAATAATGGTTTTTCCTTTTTAAAATGTTTGAGTTATTTTGGCTAAATGAAGGACTTATGGAAACCTAAGACTCTATCTTATAATATCCAATGTTTTAAACGTTTGGTATTTAACAAACCTTTCAAAATCAAGCTCTATGTTAAAATAAAATTTTTAAAAAATTAAGTCCCCTAAAGTACAAAAGACATATTCAGCTTATTTAATGTATTAAAATCATGCAGGAAACACTGTCAAATAGAAAATGGTGTTTAACTTTCTTTGGGTTAGATTCATATAAATTTGTGATATAAAGTTATGTGCTGTAAAACTGTATAAAATTCCTATAATTCTGACATGCCTCAGTATATGTCATCAGTAATAACTGTTGTGTTGAATTATTGTGTGCCACAGAGTTAGCAAATTTACTTGTCAACTATGTCTTTGTGGCTTCCCTAAAATGTTTTTCTCATCCACAGACAATTGCTGTTTTAATTTGGTCCTCTTTAGAAGATGGTTTTATAATCAGCTATAAAACTTTGATATGTGCTCTTGAATGCAAGTTTCTGATAACTTTGGAGATTATGACGTTAGAATAAAGGAAAAAAACTTTTAGAACTCTCATGGAAAGCTGAAATGTTCATAAATATCGAACAGAAGTTAAATGCATGGACTAAACTAATAAAAGTCTGAAGTAACCTTTTTGTTTAAAATGCTGCTGATTCTTTGCTTTTCCAGAGTCAAGGAAACTTCTTTTAAGCTATTTACAGCTTGTAGCAACTGAGTGAAGTACACTCCTGTGAATAAAATTTGGCACATATTTGTTTCTACCTGATTTCTCCAGAATTTAAAAACTATTTGTGAGCATTCTTAATTTATGGCAATATAGTTATTTGCATAAATACAATAAGAATCTGTTTTCTTTTGTAACAGGACACTATATTTTACCAAGGGTTTGACTAGAATGGCATGCTTTCCTTTACGGAATCAAACTTGACTTATAAAGCCAGTAAAAGCCCTTGGGAAAACTGGGCTCATACTTTGTCTACACAGTCCCTGTACAGGGTTCCTGACCCATGGTAAGTATAGAATGTCACTTTCTGACAGGCCCAGGAGCCCCAAGTTATCTAGGGACATCAAGAGGAGAGGAACTTACCCAACTCATAAGTATTTGAAGGTACAAACCTATGGCTGGACTCAGCCTTAAAAAGTCTTATTTGAGATTCCTTATGAAACAGAGTTCCAGCAAAGGCAATTTAAAAACCCTATGTAAAAAATAATTATTCTAGCCAGGCGCGGAGGCTCATGCCTGTAATCCTAGCACTTTGAGAGGCCAAGGCAGGCGGACTGCCTGAGCTCAGGAGTTCAAGACCAGCCTGGGCAACACAGTGAAACCCCGTCTTTACTAAAATACAAAAGAAATCAGCCAGGCATGGCAACGTGCGCCTGTAGCCCCAGCTACTCGAGAGGCTGAGGCAGGAGAATTGCTTGAACCCAGGAGGCAGAGGTTGCAGTGAGCCACAATCACACCACTACAATCCAGCCTGGGTGACAGAGCAAGACTCCATCTCTACCAAAAAAAAAAAAAAAGTATTCTTGCCAGGTGATTACAAGTTCATGCCTGTAATCCCAGCACTTTGGGAGACCAAGGCGGGCAGATCACGAGGTCAGGAGTTCGAGACCAGCCTGACCAACATGGTGAAACCCTGTCTCCACTAAAAATACAAAAATTAGCCTGGTGTGCTGGCACACACCTGTAATCCCAGCTACTCAGGAGGCTGAGGCAGGAAAACTGCTTGAACCCGGGAGGCGGAGGTTGCAGTGAGCTGAGATCACGCCACTGCACTCCAGCCTGGGCGACAGAGCAAGGCTCCATCTCAAAAAAAAAAAAAAAAAAAAAAAAAGTATTATTGATGCGCTTTACGCAAATAATCAGGCCCAGTATAATAAAATTAAAGTTTATTTTGCGCGCAAATCAGTCCTATCATGATTTGTTTTAATAAAAATAAGGACTAGAGAAAAATTATGTTCCAAAAACTATGGTACACATGTTGTTAGTTTTTTTTTCTTCAATTTAGACTAAATCCTAATATTTTTGTAGACTGTAAGTTCCCAGACTAATGCTTTCAAACCTTTACTTTTAAAACTGGAAATTGCACTCCTTATCCTAAAACTCATTATTTACCTTATAGTAGACTGTCTGTTTAAATGCAGTACTAAAACCAAACTGCCTTTGTCACGAAAGCCTTGGAACCACAGCCCGGCCTGCATGAATATACTCAGACAGCTGCAAAGCAGTTCTACTCCTCACTTTAGGGTCAACTCCGACCCCAACTATGCCCCCTGTCAGCATGAAGAAGCTAGAGTGATCAATGGCCTTTTCCCATCTTCACAGCCCACACCTTAAGAATAAGATGCTATGAAACCCCAAAGGGAGGGATTGAAACCGCCTTCACAAAATTATAACTGAGTGCTGGGCCCAGTGGCTCATGCCTGTAATCCCAGCATTTTGGGAGGCCAAGGAAGGGGGATCACCTGAGGTCAAGAGTTCAAGACCAGCCTGGCCAACATGGTGAAACCCCATCTTTACTAAAAATACAGGCGTGGTGGTGGGCGCCTGTAATCCCAGCTTCTAAGGAGGCTGAGGCACAAGAATCTCTTGAACCTGGGAGGTGGAGGTTGCGGTGAGCCAAGATCGTGCCACTGCACTCCAGCCTGGGCAATAGAGCAAGACTCGGTCAAAAAAAAAAAAAAAAAAAAAAGCAAAAATAAACCAATGGGATTATAACAAACCAAAAACCTTCTTCCCAGCAAAGGAAACAAACAGAGTTAAGAGACAAACTACAGAATGGGAGAAAATATTTGCAAGCTATTCATCTGACAAGGGATCAGTATCCAAGGAACTCAAACATCTCAACAGAAAAAAATAACAATATGATCAAAAAATGGGCAAATGATCTAAACTGACATTCTCGAAAGAAGACATACAAGTGGCCAATAAATGTGGAAAAAATGCTCAATGTTACTAATCATCAGGAAAATGCAAACCAAAATCACAATGAGATACCATCTCACCCCAGGTAGGATGGCCATTATCAAAAAGACAAAAAATAACAAATGCTGGTGAGGATGCAGAGAAATGGGAACTCACACACTGTTAGTGAGAATGTAAATTAGTACAGCCATTATGGAAAACAGTATGGAGGTTCCTCAAAAAATTACAAACAGAACTACCATATGATCCAGCAATTCCACTACTGGGTATATACCCAAAGGAAAGGAAATCAATATATCAAAGAGATATGTGCGGCCAGGCTAAGTGGCTCACGCCTGTAATCCCAGCACTTTGGGAGGCCGAGGTGGCCGGATCACGAGGTCAGGAGTTCAAGACCAGCCTGGCCAACATGGGGAAACCCCATTTCTACTAAAAATATAAAATTAGCCGGGCATGGTGGCACATGCCTGTAACTCCAGCTACTCAGGAGGCTGAGGCAGGAGAATTGCTTGAACCCAGAAGTAGAGGTTGTAGTGAGTCGAGACTGCGTCATTGCACTCCAGCCTAGGCAACAAGAGGGAAACTCCGTCTCAAAAAACAACAACAAAAAAAGAGATATGTGCATCCCGACGTTTATAGCAGCAGTATTCACAATAGCCAAGATATGGAATCAACCTAAGTGTCCTTCAGCAGATGAATGGATAAAGAAAATGTGGTATATATACAAAATAGAATACTATTCAGCCATAAAAAAGAAGGAAATCTGTCATTTATGGCAACATGAATGGAACTGGAGGACATTATGTTAAGTGAAATAAACTAGGAACAGAAAGTTAAACACTACAAGTTCTCATTCATATGCAGAAGTTTAAAAAAGCTTACTCAAAGTAAAAAGCATAACAGGTTTCTAGAGGCTGGGAAGGGTAGAGCAAAGGCAAGGATAGGGAGAGATTTGTTAAAGGATGCAAAATTACAGCTAAATAGGAGAAGCAAGTTCTAGTGTTTCATAGCACCATAGGATGACTATAGTTAACAATATATTATACACTTTCAAATAGCCAGAAGAGAAGATATTGAATGTTCCCAACCAAAAGAAGTGATACATGTTTGAGATGGCAGATATGCCCTGATCAGGTAACTACACATTTTAAGTAGGTATGGAAACATCACTATGTACCCCATAAATATGGATAATTAATATGTGCCAATTAAAAATAAATTGTTAAAAATCAGTATAATACCATCATAGAGTTTGAAAAACAGGAAAAGAAATTGTCCATAATCCACCTTTCACCCTAGCACAATTTCTATCATTTTCATATTTTTCTTTTTTTCCTTGGGAGACAGGATCTTGCTCTGTCACTCAGGCTGGAATGCAGTGACAAGATCATGGTTCACTGTAGCCTCAAACTCCTCTGGCTCAAGAGATTCTCTCACCTCAGCTTCCCAAGTAGCGCGTGCCATTATGCCAGGCTAATTTTTGTATTTCTGTAGAAACTGGGTTTTGCCATGTTGCCCAGGTTGGTCTGGAACTCCTGCGCTCAAGTGATCCGCCCACCTCTGCCTCCCAAAGTGCTGGGATTACATATATAAGCCACTGCACCTGGCCATTTTTGTATTTATCTACATATATACATAATTTCACAGTTGAAAAGTCAATTATACAACTTTGTATCTTGTTTTCTTCACTTATCATCATAAGTGAAGGTTTTCTTCGTGTTGCCTCTTGGGGTTCCTAATTACACAACAGCTGCAGAATATTCCGTCAAGTGTATGGACCATCATTTCATGAACTATTCTAAAAGTTTTGTTTCCAGTTTTCTATCACTATGGCACTCCTTTATGTATTTGACTTTTTTCCTGCCTTGGATTACTTATTAAGATAAAGTCCGACTGGGAGGCCGAGGCAGGTAGATTACTTAAGGTCAGGAGTTCAAGACCAGCCTGGCCAACATGGTGAAACCCCATCTCTACTAAAAATAAAAAAATTAGCCAGGCGTGGTGGCATATGCCCATAGTCCCAGCTACTCGGGAGGCTGAGTCACGAGAATCGCTTGAACCCAGGAGGTGGAGGTTGCAGTGCACCAAGATGGCGCCACTGCACTCCAGCCTGGGTGACAGAGTGAGACTCTCAAAAAAAAAAAAAAAAGATGAAAGTGCCAGATGTAAGATTATTGAGCTCAACAATAAAAACGTAGAGCCAACAGGGCTCCTAACACTGGATGCCACACTGCTTCCCCAAGGGCTGAAACCTATGCCTACTGCAGCACTATTCACGATTGCCAAGATACAGAATCAACCAAAGCAAATGTGGTGCACATACGCAATGGAGTACACTTTAGCAGTAACAAAGGATGAAATTCCGTAATTCATGCCAGCATGGATGGAGCTGGAGGACACTGTGTTAAGCAAAGTAACATGATGACGGCAATCAGAAATGAACCCGGACTCACTCTCTTCACAGCTCCTTCCCCAACAAGCTTCAGCTGTCTCACTTCTGTTCTCAGCTCCTCGCAGGACAGCCAAGGTGAGCAGTTTTTCATCTGTCCTATCCTGAAGTGACCATAGGGACAGTGTCTGGGGTCCACAATGGATTGTCGAGGAGCGATGAAAAAGCGGTCGAGGCAGAGGTAGAGCAGAGTATTCATCAGGGCCATGATCAGCAGCAGCCCAACAGCTGGCGGCACCTCTCGGGGGACAAGGCCTCTCCTGCTGTTCTGGGGCTGCTTTTCCATGTTGACGGCCTCTGCAATTTCCTAAAATACACAATGAAACAGAAGTTATGACAGTCAGCTTTCATTTCCTTTCATTTCCAAAAATGTGTTTTGATGCCTCTTCTACTCAAGGGTCCTGTAAGCTGCAGCATTACTGTGGGGATTAAAGCAGGTATCGAACACCAGGCTTATCCCAAATGCCCAATGTTAGCTGTTTCCATAATCATTACTTTTTATTACAAACTAAAATGCGGGTTCCTCTAGATTAGGTTAGGTGGGAGGTGTTTGTGTCTGACTCTGTCCGACTCACAGTAGCATGCGTTGAATAGATGCTCATGAATATTCAGTAAAATGAAAGCAAAATGTATTAGTCAACTGGTGGGACAGGGACAGAGGGTGGACAAAGGACAGCAGAAGGAGGCTGCTTAGGGTAGCAGGTGGAGGCTGGGAAGCTGAGGGCCTCTCTCGAACCCAGCTAAGCAGCTGTCCTGTTCCCTGGGAGGTACTCAGAATCCCCTAAACAGTTTTAAGAAATAAAAGCTACTCTTCAGCAGTTATGAAAGGTAGATTTGGGGTGAAAGAGACTGAGGCTGGGAGACCAGTTAAGAAGCCCTGGTTATGACCACGGACAGGAGCTGACAAGTACATGAGCTAGAATAACAACGATGAGATTGGAGAGATGACCACTCAGATGTCATACCAGCGATAAGTAACCACTGATAATGTGTGGGCTCTACCGCTGGAGCCGTGCAAGGCCATGGTGGAGGGGCCTGGCTGCGGAGAGGCCTGAAGTAGGACCCTGGATGGCAGAGGTGATTTACGGAAGCAGAATGGAGCAGAATGGAAGTATATGGAGACTTTAACAGTGGATGTGGCCATGCCAGTGGGAGCCAGCTAAACAGCCCTGGAATGCTGGGGCACTGGAACAGAACTGGGTCAGAAACAGCTGTGACATGCAAGTTTACCTCTCAAGCGCATCTCCTTCTCCAGCTCAGGTCTCCATCCAGGTACCTGGTCAGTCCATACTCTAGTTGGTGCCCAGGGACTGGTCTGGAAACACCCTGCCACAAAGTACCAAACAGGAAGTGTGTAAACAGAAACTGCAGCTATGTACCCAGACAAATCGCCAGTCCGAACGGTCCAACTTTCCCAGGGCCCTCCTCCTGCCTCAAGTCTAGGTTTCCTCAGGTTCTCAAGCCCCAGGACAGAGCAGCACCGTGGGGAAGCCCATCAGAGTCTCTCTGTCCCAGTCTGCTCTCTTCACCTCCATCACTGACTTCCGGCTGCTCGTTCCCGCAACACATCCTGAGCAGCTTCTATGTGCCCAGCCCTGCAGTGGGTGCTGGAGACACACACACAGTGAATTACACCAGCATGGTTTCTATCCTGCTGGAGCTTAGGGGAAAGTCTAGTGGGGAAGACAGACAATAAACAAGTAAACAAATAGGTCTATCATCATCCTGTGATGGGGCTTCAAAGATAGAGAGTAACTGTGTAGGAACTCCCTGGAGGAAGCATCCCAGGAGACCTCTCTGAGGAGGTGACCTTCACACTGTGACCAGAGGCCTGAGAGGAGCCAGCCATGAAAAATCCAGGACAGGAAGCTTGTTCCTACCTCCTCCTTGAGAAAACAAAATCCACTCCCATTTACAGAGCTGGGACAAGATGTCAATGAAACCACAAAGTTAACAGGAAACGGCATTTCTCTTAAGAACACACTGCAGCCATAAAGTGTCAAAAATCCCCTATGGATGAAGACTCCTTTTTTACTATTTAGAAATTCTGTTCTCTACAATCACAGACTACCAGAAATTTTGCAGTTTGAAGTCTTATCAGTTGGAATAAAACACCCCACTCCTTTCTGGAAGATCAAAGTCACTCTGACACAGAGAAGCAACCTCAGTTCCCAAACAGGGCAGACCTTCAGATAAGGAGTTTCTGGAGATAATCATACCATGTGTTAACCTGGTAGTCTCCAAGGAAAGAGGACCACTTTGCAGTCCAGACTAGATCTTGGCCCCTTTACACTCAGTTCTACATGGCTTTGAGCCCATCAAAACACTACTTCATTTAAATTTGCCTAAACTTCACTCATCTCCAAAATTCTATGCTTTTCTTCCTCTTTTTTTTCTTTTTTTTTTTGACATAGGGTCTGACTGTCACTCGGGCTGGAGTGCAGTGGTGTAATCATAGCTCAAATGCAGCCTCAAACTCAAGCAATCCTGCCACCTCTGCCTCCTTAGTAGCTGGGACTACAGGTGCACGTCACCACATCCAGCTAATTTTTGTATTTTTTTTGTAGAGACTGGGTCTCACGATGTTGCCCAGGCTGGCCTTGAACTCCTGGCCTCAAGCAATCCTCCTGCGTCAGTCTCCCAAATTGCTGGGATTACAGGCATGAGCCACTGCACCTGGCCTTTTAAATTTATTTTTATCCCCTCCACAGCCCTATACACCCCCTGCATCAGTATTCCCTGGAACCTCAACACATTCCAGTACTCCACAGACGCAAGCACACAAGCTCACACTGTTCTGGCGCTCTTGAGCGTACTCCAGACCTCACACTGCTGACTCTCCCAGCAATGGCACACACTTCAGTGACTCTATGGCTCTAAACTCACAGCAGCAGCCTCTAGAATGCCTTAAATCATCCGGCTGCCCCTTCCTAGGGTGTCCTCGTGCTCAGGGACACACATGCACCTCACACTACCTTGACCCTTAGCGCACCAGGCCTCTGACAGTACCAAAACCCTTCCCGCACCACCACCCCCTGCCCCACAGAGATCCACAATTCTCATCCCTGCTAGCACAGGCTCAGGTCTCCCACCGTCCTCCCTCCATCAGATCCCTCCAGGAGGTCCCTCCAGCTCTGCTCCATTAGCATGCACTGGGCTCCAACTACCCAGATCTTTATTAGCACATGCACACACCCACCACGGCACGACCCCCACAAGCGCACACACAGCACTCGAGTCCTTCAACCACCTCCCCTCCATAAGCACCCCATTCTCTCCTACCCTGCAGGCCCCCACAGACACACACACGGCACTAACACCATACACACCCTCATCACCACACAGAGGCCTCAGAGGCCTATTAGCATACATCCTGGTGCCTCTACCACCCTACCCCCATTAGCACACACTGGGCCTCTCTCCAGCCATAACCCCTATTAGCTTGCTTTGGAACTTCCTCAACACCCTACCCCTGTGACACACCCACGGGTCCCTCACCCACTGTGCTGCCCACTTCCCTAAGCACACACTGGGCCTTGAGCCTCACCTGCCATAAGGCTCATCACCACATGCTCTGAGCCCTGCTCAGCCCAGGCCTCCATTGGCAAAGCTCCAGTGTCTCCTGGCTCCACCACCCATTCCCATATCCTCTGTTCCTCTGACCCCCTGCTCCCTATTAGCACTCATGGCACTTCCATCCCCAGCTCCCTGCACCGGGCCAGGTCAGAGAGGCCCCGAAGGACTCTGCCCCGTGCCATCTCACATGATTCTCTGTCCCTCTGATGGAGATATGCAAGTCCCGCCAGTGTGCAGCCTCGCTTATCGCAGTGAGTCAATAAAAGTGACAGGTGTGTCCCAAGTGGTGTTAGGCTGGCTGGAAGCTCACACTCTCCTTCTCCCAACATGTACCACCTGTTCCCCCACCATCACTCTCAGCTGATCATCTAACGAGATCATCCTATTTTACTAGAAAAACAGAAGCAATCAGCATTTCCACCAGTTCCCAAGCCCCACCCCAGGTTCCTGCACTCTCCTATTACTACGAACTGTGTGTTACCATGAAACTGGCCCCAAGCCCAGCTCAGGCAAACCCCACGCCCAGCTCTGTCCTCTCATTCTCTCCAGCTCACTGCCACTGCACCCAAACTGACCTTATCACAGTCAGCACAGGTGGCCTCCACATCACTAAACACAACAGTCAAGGCACAGCCCCAGTCTTCCTCGATCTATCAATAGCATCTACCGTGATTGATAACTCCTTCCTTAAACGCCTTATATAATTGGTTTCCAGGAAACTACACTCTGGCAGCTCCTCATCTCTGAGTCCACTTAGTGGGGTCCCCCAGAGCTCAGAGCTCAGGCCTCTGCCACACTCCCTGGGAGAGCTCACCCAGACTCAGGACTTTTCATCGCTGCCTGCTGACAACTTCCAAAGGTAAAACTCCATTCCCAGCCTCTCCTCAGAACTCAAGGCTTGTTTCCTTGACATCTCCATGTGGATGTCTGATGAACAACTCAAAAGATTCAAAAAACAACTCAATTTAAAAATGGGCAAAGGGTCAGGCATTGGTGGCTCACACTTGTAATCCCGGCACTTTGGGAGGCTGAGGCGGGAGGATCGCTTGAGCCTAGGAGTTCCAGACCAGCCAGGGCAACATAGTAAGACCTCCTGTCTACAAAAACTAAATTTAAAAATTAGCCAGGCATGTTGGCATGCGCCTATAGGCCCAGCTACTCAGGAGGCTGAGGTGGGAGGATCATTTGAGTCCAGGAGACCAAGGCTGCAGTGAGCTGTGATCGTGCCACAGCACTCCAGCCTGGGTGACAGTGAGACCCTGTCTCAAAAAAATAAATAAATAAAATTTTTAAAATGGGCAAAGGAGTTGAATAGACATTTCTCCAAAGAAGATACACAGATGGCCAACAGGCACATGAAAGATGCTCAGCTTCACCAGTCACCAAGGCAAATGCAGACCAGAAGTGTGACAAGATGGCATTTTACACCCATGAGGATGACTATAATACAAAAATCAGTAACAACGTAAGTGTAGGGGAATGTGGAAAAACTGGAATCCTCAAACATCACTGGTGAGAAAGTAAAATGCAGCCACTGTGGAAAGCGGTCTGGCCGCTCCTCAAAAGTTTAAGCACAGTCATCACACGACCCAACAACTCCACTGCCCAGTATGTACCTATGAAAACACACACATTCACACACACACTTACACACGAATGTTCACGGAAGCATTATCCACAACTGCCAAACAGTGGAAACAAGCCAAGTGTCCATTGGCAGATGAATGGATAGACAAAATGTGGTACATCCATAAATGGAATATTATTCAGCAATAAAAAATAAAGCACTAATTCACGCTGCAACATGGGTGAACCTCGGAAACATCATGCTCAGTGAAATAAGCCTGACAAAAAGGCCACATGCTGTAAGATTCCATTTATGTGAAATGTCCAGAAACAGCAAATTCAGACACAGAACATAGATTTGTGGCTCTCAGAGGCTGGGGGGGCGGGGGGTGGAATAGCTGCTGATGGGGATGGGGTCTCTTTTTGGCTAAAATGTTCTTGAATTAGACAGTGATGATGGTTGTACAACCTTGTAAATATGCTAAATATCACTCAATTGTACAATTTAAAATGTCAAATGTTATGGTTTGTGAATTATATCTTCCTTGAAGTCTCCCCCTAACATTTAAAAAGAAAAAAGCATTCCCAGCTCTCAGGCTACGCAAAAACAAGCAGAAGCTGTGGTTGGCCAAGCCCTGCCTTAGGTGATGGCATTCCTCCAGGTCTGCCGAAGGCCCAGGTAACCTCACCCACACCTGGGACACGGCAGCCATCTGAACCCTGATGCTTTCTAAGTCTGCACTGCAGCCCAGGTCTCTCCTACGCTTCGCTCACTGGCCTATCAAGGTATAGGATGTCCACTGCAGAACTCCCCAGTCCCCGCATGCCCCTCCTCCAGGGTTCCCTCTGTGATGGGCTCATGACCCAACCACCCACTCGAGTTACAGACCAGGTACGTGTGACTTGATTCCTTCCTCCCCTAACCTCTAAACCAACCAATTACCACATGCAGTCAATGCTCCCACCAAAACCTCCCTCACAACTGCTTGCATCTCTCCTTCCTTGCTGCCCTTCCCCTCCACCCCGCTGCGTGAGCCAGCAGCACCTCTCACCTGGGTTTCCACAATAGATTCCCAAGCAGACGCCCAGTTTTTCCTCTCTTGCAGTCCATTCTCAGGATTACACAGCAAACAGGATCCTTTTTAAGTGTTTCACACACAGAGAAAAAAAATAAATCATAAGCATTCATCCAGCTTTGTCAAGTCACATTGCATTGTTTTTTCAGATCTTTTTTTACAGAAATTAAATATTACAAATAGAGTTGAAGCCCCTCTGGACTCCTCCCCATCCAATTCTACTCCCCCCTCAAGAAGTGATCACTATCTTCAAGTTGGTGGATATCAGAGATTCTCAAACTGTGGTCCCCAGACCTGTGGCATCATCGCCCAGGAACCTGGGAGAAATGCAAATTCTTGGGTCCACACTCCAAACCTACTGAATCAGAAATGAAAATCTGTGTTTTAATAAATCCTCTAGGTGATTTGGATGCATGCTAAAGTCTGAAAACCACTGGTGTATATAATTCCTATTCATGCTATCTATCTATCTAATCGATCTTATCTATTTACCTACCTACTTACCTATCTACTTAAGACATGGAGTCTCACTATGTTGCCCAGGCTAGACTCAAGTGATCCTCCTGCCTCCACCTCCCAAGCAGCTGGGACTGACTACAGGGATGGGCTACCAAACTCCCCTTCTCATACAGGCTTTTTATTTTCACCACAAGTATGTGCCCATAAATCATACATATGTTTTCAAGCTTTATACGAACAGTGATGGGCTGGTATTATCCTCCTGCAACTAGTTTTTTTAAAAGCTCAACATTCTGTTTCTGAGATTTATCCATGCATCTGCACAAAACTCCAGTTCACTATTTTCAACTGGTTTGACTTTTCCACAATTAGTGAGACAAGCTGTGTATACATCTCCCCAGGCATACACGGAAGTTTCTCTGATAACATGCAGGGACAGCTTTCTTTTTTTTTTTTCTTTTTTTTTGAGACAGAGTCTCACTCTGTCACCAGGCTGGAGTGCTACGGCGCAATCTCAGCTCACTGCAACCTCTGACTTCCTTGGTAAAGGGATTCTCCTGCCTCAGCCTTCTCAGTAGCTGGGATTACAGGCACGTGCCACCATGCCCAGCTAATTTTTGTATTTTACTAGAGACGGAGTTTCACTGTGTTGTCGAGATGGTCTCGATCTCCTGACCTCGTGATCCGCCTGCCTCAGCTTCCCAAAGTGCTGGGATTACAGGCATGAGCCACCATGTCCGGCCCATGCAGGGAGAGCTTTCTAAAGCACGGATCTGATCCCACCTTGCTTAACATTCAACAGCCCCCCACTCGGCCCACAGGATCAAGTCCAAACTCTTATGTAGCCTCCTGAAATCTAGCCCCTATCTGCTTCCCTAAACCTTCCCTGCACCCCACTCTCTGGCCCCTGAGCTTGCCTCAGTCCTCAAAGGCTCCCTTTCTGGGATACCCAGGCCCCGGCTTCCTCTAGATTCTGAGCACCAAGAGGCTTGCCTGCCTGTCCTGTTCACCACTGCACCCCAGTGCCTGACACACAGCGGGTACTCGGCAAAGACGAACCAACTGCCTAGTCACTCTGCGCCTCTCCCTCTTCGTGGCCTCAGCCGCACAGGCTGCTTTCCCTCTCCTGTGTTCGCTCCACCGAATCCGCTCTTCCTCTCCTCACGGCTCCTGTCCTCTGAGGCCCCTCATCTGCCATCTCCTTCTCCAATCCAAGTTTCCCAGCTCAAACCCTGTGATAAACCCTTTCAACCCTCCAACCCTCCTTACCCCTAACCTCCCACCAATCCTTCCTTGCCACTAGTGGATTCAGGTTTTATGGGGCCTGAAGCTTATACAAGTTGGGGCGAGGAGTGGTAATTCTTTAAGAGAAGAATACACAGTTATGAATGTAAAAGTGCTGAGCCTCTTGCCAGAGTTTTGGGAGGTACTTGTTTAAGTGAAGAGGCTAGAGGCTTCATCAGCAACCCAGATCTGCTTGTCATTCACCATTCCCATGTAACTTGCCCTGTCCACTTCTTCATTTCCACTCAAAGGCTGCCAACATCAGCTACAAAACTCTGTGGGACTCTAGAAATGCATATTTTCTAATCTCTGTTGGACCCTCAGCATTACTCAGAAAACCTTTAATGCATTTCTTGCTGAATCCAAATTTCATATGCCCCACTAACTTTTATATATCCGTAAGTCCTCACATTCACTTCTGAATCCTCTCTCAGCAAAAAGAAACCAAATCAAACCAAACCAAAACAAATAAAAAAAAAATACCCCAAAATTCATTTGACTTTTATACACTGTCAACTTCACACCAATTCTGTGAAGTGGATATAATTGTTGTTATTCCCATTTCACAGATAAGACAACTGAGTCAGAGATGAAGTAATATATCTAAGGTCACTAAACTATACACAGAAGAGCCAAGTTTTCTGGCCTCAAGCCCATTCTTCCCCTAAATACCGCAATGCTCAGGAGTTGAATGAAGTAAATCAAACCCAGTGTGGTCAGCTAGGGGCTGGGCTGGGGGACTCTGGGACTGCCGGTTTCTTAAAGAAGGCTTCAGCCCACCTCAACCCCGATTTGCTTTTTTGTTTCAGAGGCATATTCTGGAGTAGGCCGCCCAGAGCATAGCATGAGGCTGTGTGGCTGAAGGAACTTTCGTGTCAGAAATAAGCAAAACCCACTGAAATTTACTGGTCTTGAAAACGGCCTGCACATTAAGGAATAAAGATGGTGGGGCAGGTTGGGCAGGAGAAATTCAGGCACGATTGAAATGCAAAGCATTTCTGACACTGATAGGAAGGCTTATTGATAGAGAAAGGCTTGGGACCCACTGCCCTACATTTACAGCTTAAAGAGAAAAGAAAAGCAAAGGGACAAAACTAGTTTTTACCGACTTACAAGATATTTTCTACAACTAGGGAAGACAAAAAGTAGTGTCATCTAATACAATTTAGAGTAGAATTCCATTGTGCCAATAAAGCACAAGGTACATTAAGAGGATTATTTTAAATATTGAGAATGCTTATTTAGCCTTAAGGTTCTATAGTAAAGGCAAAGGGTGGCAAAGACAAGATTATGCGACAAAACAGCGAAATTTTGCTTTCTAAAAAAAGAGAAGAATATGATTACATTTAACACCTCCTGGCAACAATGATCTCGGGCAGAATAAACACCCAAACGCAAAGAGCTGAGACAGAGTCCTTGGTCCTTTCTGGTTTTGTTTTTTGCTTTGTTTTGTTTTGGTTTGGTTTTTGTTTTTTTAAACAGAGACAGCCTCTGTCGGACCCAGTAGCTCACGCCTGTAATCCCAGCACTTTGGGAGGCCGAGGCGGGCGGATCACCTGAGGTCAGGCGTTCGAGACCAGCCTGACCGACATGGGGAAACCCCGTTTCCAATAAAAATACAAAAATTAGCCGGGCGTGGTGGCGGACGCCTGTAATCCCAGGAACCAAGACCGCGACACTACACTCCAGACTGGGCGACAGAGCGAGACTCCGTCTCAAATAATAATAATAATAAAGTAATAATAATAGAAACAGCCTCTCACTCTGTCCCCCAGGCTTAAGTGCAGCGGCGCGATTTCGGCTCACTGAAACCTCCGCCCCCGTCGGGTTCAAGCGATTCTCCCGCCTCAGCCTCCGGAGTAGATGAGACTACAGGCGGCGCCACCGCGCCCAGCTAAGTTTTTTTTACAGAGACAGAAGTTCCGCCATGTTGCCCAGGCTGCTCTCGCCTGAGCTCACGCGATCCTCCCTTCCGCCTCGGCCTCCCAAAGCGCTGGGATTACAGGCTGGAGCCACCTCGCCCGGCCCTTCTCTGGTTCTTTAACGTCCAGCTACCGCGCAGGGGTGGACGCGGCGGTGGGGGCTGGGCGCGGTGGACACGGCCGCTCAGGCCCAGCGCCGCCTCCTAGGGAGCCTCCGGACAGGCCGCGGGCAGGCGGCCGGGGCTGCAGGGGGTGCGGGCCGGGCCACGTACAGGCCCCCCGGGAAACCCAGCTGCACGCCCCCTCGACCCTTCGCCCTCTGACCCCCTTACCCCTCGCCGCAGCACCTACCTGCAGCCCAAGCCTCTGCGCCCCCTGCCACCCCAGGCCGGCACGCACTGGGCCTACTGCGCTTGCGCGTTCGGAAGCGCGTCCTGGGCGGGCGAGCGTGACGCTGCTGCGCCCTGGCGTCCTCCTTCGGCCGTGCACTGAAGCCGGAGCGAACGCCGCGGCGGTAGCAACGCGCACCTACCCAGTCTCCCTGTCTGGCTTCTGCTTCCCGAACTTGCGAGAACGATTTTGCGTTGACCGACTATTGCTTCAGCCTGGAGCCAGGCCTATGCAGAGCACCTGTCAGATCTAGACGCACTGCGAGGCCTTCCAAAGCGTAGTCCTCAGACCCGCGGCATCTGCAGGGACCTTGCTGGAAAGGCTGATTCCTAACTCCGGCCCAGACCCGCCACTCGGGGACCGAGATGCCTGAAGTTGGACAATCGCTCTGTAAAAGAAACTGTGGGGCTTAGCCCAGACACAGTAAAGCTGAGCTGCACACATCAAGCGCAGCAGACAAGACCTTCGCAAGCCTCCGCGGAGGGGCAGGACTGGGCAAAGGCGGGGAAGTCCGTCGGGGGCCGGCCAGGAGCCCTGCCGGGAGCCCAACACGCACTCGGGCATTTGCTCCAGGGGAACCGAGACGGAGGCTTGCAGCGTCGAAGTCAGGCTGGGTCATGGAACGTCTGGGTTGTGTACATCGGAAGCGTTAGCTGCTTCTACACCGACACACTGCGAAAGTCCAGAATCAAGACACTTAACATTGTGTGGGTTAAAAAAACTTGAGCCTGTACTAGCTATCCAAACAGTATTAAAATTAACAGAAACGTTTACCTATCACATGGACAAACAGCGGTAATACCTCCTGTCGTTACAGTAGAGTCTGAAAGTTTCCTCACACATACAAGTGAGTGTAAATTGGAATTCCTCCTACGGGCCCTAGCAAATTCATTTCTAGGAATTTATTCTTCAGAAATAATATGTCTGCGGCCGGGCGCCGTGGCTCATGCATGTAATCCCAGGACTTTGGGAGGCCGAGGTGGGCGGATCACGAGGTCAGGAGACCGAGACCATCCTGGATAACACGGTGAAACCCCGTCTCTACTAAAAATACAAAAAATTAGCCGGGCGTGGTGGCGGGCGTGAGAATGGCGTGCACCCGGGAGGCGGAGCTTGCAGTGAACCGAGATCGCGCCACTGCACTCCAGCCTGGGCGACAGAGCGAGACTCCGTCTCAAGAGAAAAAAAAAAAGAAATAATATGTCTGCAAGATGTATGCACGAGATCTTGCTGAAGCATTGCTGATAAAAGATATTTATACCAGAGAAAAAAAGAAACCTGAATGCATAACAATAGGGGTTTCTGAAAGAAATTTTATTACATCCACATAGCCATGAAAAATGCTGTCTAACGGGTGCACAGTTTCAGTGTGAGAAGATGGTAAAGTCCTGGAGATGGATGGGGGTGATGGTTGCACAACAGTGTGAATATACACCAATAAATTGGGTGGAGGCCGAGAGCTCGGGGCCCTGAGCAAGGCTCCGACGCTCTGGTCCCCTGGACCCGCCTTTTAAACTCTTACTCTCTAATTCCTTTGTCTCCGCTGGACTCGGGGTACCCGCCGGGTGGTGTGGGGCTGGTTTCCCCAACAACTTCACTCTAGCCTGGGCAAAAGAGCGAAACTCCGTCTCAAACAAAGATAGAAACCAACTAGCAGCTCTCCTTCCTGAGTTCTTTGCCACGTGGCCACCATTTTGTGCCTACAGGCTTTTTGGGGATGCTGGGAAAAGGTGAAATTTTAACACTGATGAAAAATTAAAGGAATTAAATTCAAACAAAAAATTAAAAATAAAAAGAACAGCAGAACTTGACGCGCCATCAAACTGGTTGTGTCACCCTTCTTCAAGCTGAACGTAGCCCAAAGCCTGGAACTGAGTGTCGGGGGCACACACAGAGACTCGGGGTAAACCCTCTGATTCTGGCTCGTGGAGCAGAAAAGGAAACTCCTAACCCTCAGAGGGAGTGAAGAAAGTTCCCTATTCTTTCTATTTTCTTCTTTTCTTTGCACTCCAGCCCCCAGTCAAGCCCAAGGCCAGAGCAAAAAGCTTCAGCAGCCAAAAGTCTGAGGCAAAGAGATAGTCCTTTCCATTCAGTGGCACTGCAGCTCCAAGAGGACAGACACAAACTTGGTGCTTTGTTTTTAATTGTTTCCCACTGCTGTGGGACAATTGTGGAAGTGGGCAGCTCCCCAAAGCGAAACTGAAAGTGGGAAGTTTCAGGCCAGCGCACTGAAACCTGAGGGAACCTAAAAACACTGAGAAGATAGTGGAAGGTGAGAGCATCTGGCAAGCAACCTCAGAGAGTTGTTTTCGAACTCTTGGGCTCATCGCTGACCTGCGTTATCATAGACTTAACAAGCACACCAAACACTCAGAGAACTGTGCTCATGAACAGATTTTTGTTCAGGTACCAAACTACTGAAGGATGCAGCCACGAGACAGATCCAAATAGCCCCACAGAGGGTATGAACACAGAACTCACTTTGGAACATGGACCCCAGAAGAAGATTGGAACCTGCAGGCTGTCCCTAACTAGTTCATGTGCTTGCTTAAATTAAAATGTTGGCCAGGCGCGGTAGCTCACACCTTTAATCCCAGCACTTAGGGAGGGCAGGTCACCTGAGGTTAGCAGTTTGGGACCAGCCTGGTAAACATGGTGGAACCCCGTCTCTACTTAAAAAAAAAAAAAAAAAATAGCCTGGCATGGTGGTGGATGCCTGTAATCCCAACTACCCTGGCAGTTGAGGCACAAGAATCACTTGAACCCAGGAGGCAGAGGTTTCAGTGAGCCAAGATCACACCACTGCACTCCAGCCTAAGTGACAGAGCAAGACTCCTTCTCGAAAAAAAAAAAAAAAAAAATTAAAATGCCAACATTCTCCATAGGATTTAAACAAGAATTAGAGCCTCATAATATTCAAAATGCTCAGGATACAAAATTGCTAGGCATATGAACCATCACAAAAATCTCAACTTGCATGGGAAAAGACAATCAAGAGTCACCAACTATAAAATGACTGTTAGAATTATCTGAAAAAGACATTAGTTATTATGAAAATGCTCAACAAATTATAAACATTCTTGAAACACAAGTTAAAATAGAAAGTATGGGGCTGGGCACAGTGGTTTGCGCCTGTAATCCCAAGACTTTGAGAGGCTGAGGCAGGTGAATCACTTGAGATCAGGAGTTCGAGACCAGCCTGGCTAACATGGTGAAACCCTGTCTCTATTAAAAATACAAAAATTAGCCGGACATGGTGGCAGGTGCACTCAGGAGGCTGAGGCAGGAGAATCGCTTGTACCTGGGAGGTGGAGGTTGCAGTGAGCCAAGATCGTGCCATTGCACTCCAGCCTGGATGACCGAGTGAGACTCTGTCTCAAACAAATAAAAAATAATAATTTTTAAAAAGAAAGTATGAGTAAAAAACTTGGAGAAAGTAAGAGGAACCAAATAAACATTTAAAATAGAAAAGTACAATCATCAAATTTTAAAACTCACTGGATAGATTCAATGGCAGAATGGAAATGACAGAGGAGTCAGTGAACATGAAGACAGATTAACAGAAATTATTCAAACTGACCAACAGAGAGGAGGGAAAAATTAATAAAACTTCAGGCACCTGTGGGACATAACAAAACGTCTACATTTATGCCATCAGAATCCCAGAGCAGATGAGAAAGAAAGCACTAAAAAGTTTTTGAAGAAATAATGGCTGAAAACTTCCCAAGTTTGGGAAAGAAACACCAACCTACAGATTCAAAAAACTGAGCAAACCCCAAACACAGTAAATCCAAAGACACCCATGCCCAGACACATCAAAATCAAACTGCTGAAAAATAAAGACAAGGAAAAAAATTGAAAGCAGTCAAAGAGAAATGCCACGAGCTCTAGGTGACCCACAGTCCTAATGACAGCGAATTTATCCTCTGAGATCACAAAGACCAAAGTGGCACAATGTTTTTCAAGTGCTGAAAGAAGAGAATTGCAAGCCCAGAATTCCATATGCAGTGAAAACATCCTTCAGGAATAACTTTGAAATAAACTCAGATGAAGGAAAACTAAGAGAATTTGTAGCCTGCAGACCTACCCTAACAGAACTGCTAAAAGAGTTCTTTGGTGGCTCAAGCCTGTAATCCCAGCACTTTGGGAGGCTGAGGCGGGCAGAGTGCACAGCAGGAAGAGTGAGTACCACTGCCTTGGTTTATGCTGTGGCACCAGCAGTTTTACCCACCATTGTTTTTGCACCAACGCAAATATAACAGTTATTAGGCAGATAGTTTTGAGTTAGCAGGCCTCTCCATAGACCTCACTTTGGTCTAATGAAATGACTGCACTGCAAGTTCTGTGTCCAGTTGCCCATTAGGAGATCGCTCTCAGGTTGACTACAGCCTAAAGTCATTCTGCCTTTAAATCACGGTGCCTCCTCACCTGATTCAATGCTCACTAAGCAACCTTTTGGTTAACAAATTGCTACATAGTTAAACGTCAGCCAAAAAATGCCAAGTGGCTAGGCTGATGTAACTGTTTGGTCTGCTTCATAGTGACGGATCTGAGTGAAAATAAATAAACTGCCATTATGCATTTTTTTTTTTTTTTTTTGAGATAGGGTCTCACTCCCGTCACCCAGGCTGGAGTGCAGTGGCACAACCATGGCTCACTGCAGCCTGGACCACCCTGGCTCAAGTGATCCTCCCACCCCAGCCTCTCGGGTTGCTGGGACTACAGGCACACACCACCACTCTTGGCCAATAATTCTAAAAAATATTTTTGTAGAGATAAGATCTTGCTATGTTGCCCAGGCTGGTCTTGAATTCCCGGGCTCAAGCAGTCCTCCCGCCTCGGCCTCCCAAAGTGCTGGTACTATAGGCATGAGCCACTCCACCTGGCCTCACTATGCTTTTTATTAAGCTGTCTCTATGAGCTCTGTTGAGTCCAAAGTCCGAAATCCAATCAGTTTTGGGTCACCGATTATAGTTTCTGAGAGTAATTGCTTTTTTTTTTTTTTTTTTTTTGAAACTGAGTCTCGCTCTATTGCCCAGGCTGGAGGGTAATGGCACAATCTTAGCTCACTGCAACCTCCACCTCCTGGGTTCAAGAAATTTTCCTGTCTCAGCCTCCCAAGTAGCTGGGATTACAGGTGCCTGCCACCACGCCTGGCTAACTTTCAAATTTTTAGTAGAGACGGGGGTTTCACCATGTTGGCCAGGCTGGTCTCTAACTCCTGACCTCAAATGATCTGCCCGCCTCGGCCTCCCAAAGTGCTGGGATTACAGGCGTGAGCCATCGTGCCCGGCAGAGAGTAATTGCTATCTTATGAGAACTTTTCTATGTAGCTTTTGATCCTTATGACACCTTTGAAATGGTCTACATGGAAATGGCACTTTATGGCAGCTTCAAAAATAAAATTGGAATTTTTGGATTCTAAAAACAACAAAAACATGTAAAATGTTAGAAATAACACTACATATATTTTCTTCAAAAAGTATTAAAATATTATTTCCTAAATTTATCTTGAGAAACGATGACTACTTAACTCTGTATGATTTCCTCAGTTGTACTTTGGTGCTTTGACATTGAACAAAAATTACGGATAAAGTGAGATTGAGGCCGGGCCTGGTGTCTCATGCGGGTCCCAACACTTTGGGAGGCCCAGGCAGGCAGATTACTTGAGGTCAGGAGCTCATGACCAGCCTGGCCAACATGGTGAAACCCCGTCTCTACCTAAAAATACAAAAATTAGCCAGGCATGGTGGCGGGCGCCTATACTCGGGTCCCAGCTACTCGGGACGCTGGGGCAGGAGAATTGCTTGAGCCCAGGCAGTGGAGGTTGCAGCAAGCTGCAATCACACCACTGCATTCCAGCCTGGGTGAGAGTGGGACCCCATGTAAAAAAAAAAAAAATCAATATATAAAAATAAATAAATAATACAGTGAGATTAACTGCAGGTACAGCAAGCTAGCTTGCTAACCACTCCCAACTCCTTCCTGGCATGGCGTCCTCCATCATAGATGCTAGAAAGCTACAAACTACACTTCCCAGATTCCTCTGCAGTTAAGATTTTAAGACATCCTGTTGGTTCCTTCCAACCAGATGCACTGCAGTGAGCCTTTAATTTGGAACCACACTACATGGGAAAAGCAGCAGGTGTGCTTTGTGTGGAACGTGCAGAGACAGCACAGTCCTGGAGCTGGCAGCCAGGATTGTGGATTCCTCATTCCTCATCCAGCAGTTTCCTGATTCTGGCACAGGCAGTAGCAACAGGACGGTCCAGTTGTGTAGCATGGTTTGGGAATGTCCTTCTAAAGATCAGGCAATTCTTCTGTGAGATATTTATATACCTCAATAAACCCTTTGGGTTTAAACTACCTTGAGTGGATTTTGTCACTTTTAGTCAAGAACTGACCAATTTACATTTTAACATTTCCTCCAACACGTCATGTTTCTAGTTTACAGTTTTATAGCAATATTTTCTTTCTCAATTGCTTTTCTAAGCTGAGACAATGTGTCTTATATAACATATAGTTAAATGCTATTAAAAAATCAAACTACTATGGCATTGTTTTTAGATACAGCTGTAATTTTATTACAAAACCGTTCTTTTGGCATTAGTTGGTTACAGTGATAGCAAGATAATGTGAGTGTGCAGACCAGCTCTGATGGAACCACTGTATTCCCTGCTTACTGAACCAAACTTCGGCTACCTCATATCCATTACATACAAGTGACCTGCAGTTATTACTGCTACAAATCTTGACGCATGTACCACTGAGGGAGGAGCTGATGCTAAGGGATTAGATTATATGTTGATAAGACTACAAAAGTTCCTTTATGGGACTTTTTCTTCCACCTCCCATCCAATGACTTTGCTTTAAAACAATCACATTACTTAGAGCTAGTCTGAGTAGCAGCAGCACCCAAGGAGCATCAGTTCTTGTTAAAAAGCAATACCTGTGTGATGCACTTTTACACCACAGGCAAAGGGAAGGACCACTCTCATTTTAAACTCCTGCAGGGTCCCTTAATAAAAAATAAAAGCATTCCATCAAGTTCTTCTGGATGGTGTTATTGCTGTACATTTGTTGGTGAGTCATTTTCTGTGCTGTGTTTGCTTTGAAGGGATCTTCCAATATATCTCCAATATTCCTTTCTTATAGTGTCCTTTTCTTTAGCTAGGATTTCACATAACTGAAAATGAAAAATAAAAATTAAAGTAATATGTAATTCAATCTCAAGCGCAAATGCCTTTGAGCCAATACAATTTAAGTCAGATCACATTCAAATGAAGACACACTATTAAGAGTCACAGGCTGTGTTGCCAAGTGATGGCAATGCTGCCCCTAACCAGAAATAGCCCTGCACTAAATTCTGAGTAACGATGTTGAAAGGGGACATGGATATTAGTGGTATTGGGCAGATCAATTCTGAGATACCAAAAATGACGGCACTGAGCCCCACCAGCTTACCTCTAATGCTTTATTAAGAATGTCTTCCTTATTGTCACACTGGTTTTCTAGCATGTCTTCATAGATATCCACAAGGAAGGCAATTAGGTAGGGGGAACTATGACTTGGTTGTAAATCAAGTAATTGATTTAACAGATTAGGATATTTGGAAAGACCACGATCCTGCAAAATCCTGTAAACAACAAAAAAAAACAAACACTTGATTTTGTGAAGGAAGAACAAAAGCAGTAGAAAGATCAAGAGAAAATAAACCCTGAAATACAAACGAGAAAAGGAGAGTTATTTTGAATCAATGAGGCTGAAACTATAATGAAACTTTTAAATTACATGAGTCTTATCATAGATCACTAGTTAATTAAGAGCTGGCCAGGTGCAGTGGCTCATGCCTGGGAAACACTGTGGGAAACAGAGGCTAGAGGAACACTTGAAGCCAGGAGTTCAAGACCAGCCTGGGTAAAATAGCAAGATCTCATCTCTACTAAAATTTTTTTAAAAATCAGCCATGCCTAGTGGTGGCACCTATAGTCTCAGCTACTTGGGAGGCTGAGGTGGGAGAATCACTAGAGCCTAGGAGATCGAGACTTCAGTGGGCTACGATCATGCCACTGCCCTCCAGCCTAGGCAACAGAGTGAGATCCTGTCTCCAAAAAAAAAAAAAAAAAAAAAAAAGGATAATTAAGAGCTAAGTAGAAAAAGTTTTTAAAAATGCAGTTTAAAAGTGTTCATTTATAACTTAAACTGTACAACACACAAAATAAATCATCTTTAAAAAGTGAAGGACAAAACCAGGAGAGATTTTTTTTTTTTCTTTGAGACAGGGTCTCACTCTGTCGCCCAGGCTGGAGCACAGTGATGTGATCTCGGCTCACTCTGACCTCCGCCTCCAGGTTCAAGCAACTTTCGTGCTTCAGCCTCCCAAGTAGCTGAGATTACAGGTGTGCACCAACATGCGCAGCTAATTTGTGTATTTTTAGTGGAGACGGGGTTTTGCCATGTTGGCCAGGCTGGTCTCGACCTCCTAGCCTCAAGCAATCCGCCCACCTTGGCCTCCCAAAGTGCTGGGATTGCAGGCATGAGCTAACATGCCCAGCCCTCATCTTCTCGAGATGGCTTCTCATCCCTCGAGCTCTCCAGATACTACAGGCACCTCCCCTGACACATCTCCAAGAGTAACTGGTTCCATATTTTGTGCTCTTTGAGCCTAGTTTCCTTGAAGACCTCTTATGTTCAACAAGGAGCTTAGTTACGTCAGTGGCCAGGCAAGTGAAACCTTTTCTAGTTGAGGAGTAGGTTCACCTGAAGGTGGAGATCTCTAGAAATGAAAACAGAAAGGTTGGCTGCCCATTGGCAAAATCTACCTGTAAACTACCCCGCTTTACTGTGTTCCTGAGCCAACCAGAGCTTGGGGGTGTGTGTGTTCCATTCTTTGATATAAAGACTACAGGATTCATAAATACAATTAAAATGGCATTATTTACTGGTGGATTATTCTGAAAACGGTGTTGGTAGGTACTTGGGAGGTGCAGAGAAGGGCAAAGGGCACTTTTCCAGAGTTTCCATAATGCTGTTATACTTCTGCTCTTAGGTTCAGAAAAATGAAAAATTATTTACTATCCTTTTGGAATCTGATTATGGAATACACTTCATGATGCATCATATAGCCACTTCATTTTTTTATATAAAAAAAGCAAAAACAACCTCTTACCCTTTCAAATAGTTCCATGCACTTTCATTATGTGGTACTAGTTTAATCATTTCCAGAGTGTATCTGCAAGAAAAAAATATATATACAATTTTAAAAGAACAGTGCAATGATGAGACACAGTTTTCTTTTTTTTTTTTGAAACGGAGTCTTACTCTGTCACCCAGGCTGGAGTGCAGTGGCACAATCTCAGCTCACTGCAACCTCCGCCTCCCGGGTTCAAGTCATACTCCTGCCTCAGCCTCCCGGGTAGCTGGGACTACAGGCGCCCACCACCACACCCAGCTAATTTTTGTATTTTTAGTAAAGACAGGGTTTCACCATATTGGCCAGTCTGGTCTCGAACTCCTGACCTTGTGATCCGCCTGCCTCGGCCTCCCAAAGTGCTGGGATTATAGGCGTAGCCATCGCGCCCGGCCAAGACACAGTTTTACTAAGATTGTAGCACAGCTTTGGAAACACACTTTCCCTTGTGTCAGCGTTATCTTAGTGCACTGTGGCACCTCTCTAGGTCATATTTAAATCAGAGAATCCCTTAAGGCTGCAGCTGTCAATTCAGTTCTAGGGAAGGACACAAAACTAATCTAAAAGCTTCAATTCACAATAGGAAAAAAAGTAACATAAAATATTTCCTTTAAATAATATGGAAGATTTTCCTTTTGAAGGAAACATCAGCTAAAAGAAGGAGACTTTCCATTTATTGGTGATGCAACCTTGGGAAAACAGTCTAAGCTCTACTTACATCCCAAGAAATCCTTAGTCACTGAAATAGGAGAATTTACATAATCTTTAGCTATCATTAAAAAATGGCATGGAAATTATACAGGCAAAGAATAAAAATGAAAAATCAACACAAGAATGTATTTCTTATATTCCAAAGCAAGATGACTAGTAAACTGTGATGTGATTCCCTGTCAAAATGGGTGCTCCAAACTTTTGTCTTCCCCTTAAACAGATTAAATATAATTCAGACTCCATTACCACAAATCCCAAGGAAGCCACAGAACTTGCTTTACCACATAATTGCTCAGATGAGTAAGCCACTGACTAAAGCTTGGTAGTCTTGGTTCTGCTGCAGTGCTGTTACTATAAATTTTTTTTCCACAGAGTAATAATAAACTCATTCAACATTATAAAACTATTTTTCCAACTACTTTTACGTGACTTAATGCTTCCAATTATTTGCAAAACCATGTCCCTGCAGGTCTTAGCTGGTCCTTGTTTAAGATTCTTAATTTCATTTTGGCAATATCTAAATTTTTATTTACATACATGTGTACTAAAGCATTACTTATTTTTATGGTTAAAACATGTACTTTAGCTGGGCATGGTGGCTCACATCTGTAATCCCAGCGCTTTCAGAGATCAAAGCAGGAAGACTGCTTGAGGCCAGGAGATCAAGACCAGTCTGGGCAACACAGTGAGACCTCATCTCTACAAAACATTTTAACAATTAGCTGGGTGCAGTGGCACATGCCTGTAGTCCCAGCTACTCGGAGGCTGAGGTGGGAAGATTCCTTGAGCCCAGGAGCTCAAGGCAGCAGTGAGCTATGATCTGTCACTGTACTCCAGCCTGGGTGACAAGAGTGAAACCCTGTCTCTTTTTTTTTTTTTTTTTTTTAAGACGGAGTCTCGCTCTGTCGCCCAGGCTGGAGTGCAGTGGCGCGATCTCGGCTCACTGCAAGCTCCGCCTCCTGGGTTCACACCATTCTCCTGCCTCAGCCTCTCCGAGTAGCTGGGTCTACAGGCGCCTGCCACCACGCCCGGCTAAGTTTTTTTGTATTTTTAGTAGAGACGGGGTTTCACCGTGGTCTCGATCTCCTGACCTCGTGATCCACCCGCCTCGGCCTCCCAAAGTGCTGGGATTACAAGCGTGAGCCACCGCGCCCGGCCGAAACCCTGTCTCTTAGGAAAACAACCAAACAAAAAGACCGATGAACTTTGAGGTCAGGCTGCCTCTCTTCAAATCCTGGTCCCATAAATTATGTGCTCTTGGGCAAATTACAGAATTACCTGGATCCTCAACTTCTTCATGAAGTGTCTCAGAGAGCTGTTAGAATTAGTGGCATATAGTAAATGCTTGATAAATGCTGTTATTGGTAGTACTAGAAGACTATGCACTCATAGTCTAGAAAAAGGGCCATGACACATTAACTGAAAAGGCAATGCCTGTAACATTATTATCTAGGTTGCTGTGTATGAATGTTTGCAAGTGTATTTATAAAGTTTGGAAAAATTCACCCAATTATAGCTCACTCTGGAAAATAGGAGGTGGGATGAAGAACAGTAAAAGACTTTGACTTTTTACTTTATAGAATTTAGTACAATTTCCCCCCATAACTACACTGCATGACTTTTATAATAAAAGGAAAAAGATGACAAAAATAATTATGTACATCTATCTGTGTATGCTTAGAGTTAAAAAAAATTTAACAAACTGTAAATTCTAGATACCTACAGCTACTCTTCACATTTTAAATACTTCTTTTAGCCATCTTAAAAGGAAAATAAATCCTAAGTATAGGAAACTCTTTTAGATTCTTGGGTAATTATTTCTATTTGGCAATAGGAAGCCAGTGATCTGCCTCTGAAAAGGCTAAACGTTTGCATTTTGAAAACTCTTCATATTCAATTTTTAAAATACTTTGTTACTGCTAACTACTGTCAATCTTTAGACCACTAATGTTCAATAAAACTGCCAGTGATGATGGAAATGTTCTTTGTATGTGCTGTCCAATATGGCAGTCACTAGCCACATGTGGGTACTGAACGCCCGAAATAAGACATGTGCAATGAAAGAATTGTATTTTTAATTTTTTATAATCATACTGATTGAAACTTAAATAGCCATATGTGGCTAGTAGCTACCATATCGAACAGTACAGGACTACCTTGCAGATATCGAAGGTTCAATAAAGTGATTTTATCACAATTAAGCAAGTCACACGACTTTTCTGTTTCCCAGCACATATAAATTATGTTTACGCTATATTGTAGCCTACTATGCAATAGCATCATATCTAAAAAAACAATGTACATACCTCAATTAAAAAACACTTTATTGCTAAAAAATGCTAATGATCATCTGAGCCTTCAGCAAGTCGTAATCTTTCTGCTGGTGGAGGGTCTGGCCTCCATGTTGGTGGCTGCTGACTGATCAGCGTAGGGTGCTGGGTGCTGAAGGATGAGATGGCTGTGCCAATTTCTTCAAATAAGACAACAATAAAAGATTTCTCTGTAGCATGTGATGCTGTCTGATAGCATTTTACTCACAGTAAAACTTTTCAAAACTGGAGTCAATCCTCTCATATATCCTGCTGCTTTATCAACTAAGTTTAGGTAATATTTACGATATTTAAAATCCTTTGTCGTCATTTCAACAATGTCATTTCACAACGTCGTTACCAGGATTAGATTCCATCTTGAGAAACCACGTCTTTTGCTCATCCGTAAGAAGCGACTCCTCATCTGATCAAGTATTGTCTTGATGCAGCAGTTTGGTCATATCTTCAGGCTCCACTTCTAATTCTAGTTCCCCTGCTGTTTCCACCACAGCAGCAGTTCCTTCTTCCTCTAAAGTCTTGAACCCCTCAAAGTCATCCATGAGGGCTGGAATCAACTTCTTCCAAACTCCTGTTAATGTTGGTATTTTGACCTCCTCCTATGAATCACGAATATTCCTAATAGCACCTAGAATGGTAAATTCTTCCCAGAAGGTTTTCAATCGACTCTGCAGATTCATCGGAGGAATCACTATCTATGGCAGCTCATAGCCTTACAAAATTTATTTCTTAAATAGTAAGACTTTAAAATCAAAATGACTCCTTTATCCATGGGCTGCAGAATGGATGTTGTGTTCGCAGGCATGAAAACACCATCTCCTTGCATATCTCCATTAGAGCTCTTGGGTGACCAGGTCCACTGTCCATGAACAGTCATATTTTCAAAGAAATTTTTCTGAACAACAGACCACAAAGAGGGCTTAAAATATTCAGTAAACCATGCTGTAAACAGATGTGCTGTCATCCAGGCTTTGTTGTTCCATTTACAGAGCACAGGCAGAGGAGATTTAGCATAATTCTTAAGGGCCCTAAGATTTCCAGAATCATCATTGAACACCGGTTTCAACTTCAAGTCACCAGCTGCATTAGGCCCTAACAAGATTCAGCCAGCTGTGTGAAGCTTTGAAGCAGTGCCTTCTCTCTGGCTATGAAAAGTCCTAGATGGCATCTTCTTCCAACAGAAGGCTGTTTCACCTACACTGAAAATCTTCGATTTACATGCAGCCACCTTCATCAGTGATCTGAACTGGATCTTCTGGAGAACTCGCTGCAGCTTCTCCAGCAGCACTTGCTGCTTCACCTTGCACTTCCATGCTATGGAGATGGCTTCTTTCTTATACCTCATGAACCAACCTCTGCTAGCATCCAAGTTCTCTTCCACAGCTTCTTCACTTCTCTCAGCCTTCATCAAATTAAAGAGAATTAGGGCTTCCTCTGGATTAGGCTTTGGCTTAAGGGAATGTTGTGGCTGGTCTTATCTTTTATTCAGGCCACTCAAACTTTCTCCATTATCAGCAATAATGCTGTTTTGTCCAGGTGTTCACTGGAGCAGCACTTTTAATTTCCTTCAAGAACTCTTTCTTATGAGAGTTTGGTGTTTGGTGCAAGAGGCCTAGCTTTGGACGTATCTCAGCTTTTGACATGCGTTCCTCACTAAGCTTAATCACTTCTAGCTTTTGATTTAAAGTGAGAGGCTGTGACTCTTCCTTTCATTTGAACACTCAGAGGACACTGTAGGGTTAATTGGCTTAATTTCAATATTGTTGTGTCTCAGGGAATAGGGAGACCTGAGGTGAGGGAGAGAGATGGTGGAACACATGCAACAGTGATATTCGCTGTTTTATATGGGTGCAGTTAGTGGCACCCCCAAACAATTACAACAGATGACTGATCAAAGATGACTGATCACAAATCACTGGAACAGATATAACGATTATGAAAAAATGTGAAATACTGAGGAGTACCAAAATGTGACACGGAGACACAAGTGAGCACATGCTATTAGAAAGAATGGCACGGAAGACATGCTCAACGCAAGATTGCCACAAACCTTCAACTTGTTTAAAAAAAAAAAAAAAAAAAAAAAAAAAACATAGTATCTACAAGGCTCAAAAAACCAGGTATGCCTGTACAGCTTTATATAGGAGAGCACTAGAGAAAAAGCATAAAGTGCGCTTGAGGGGTAGCGCACGCTCCAGACAAAAGCCCAGAGCACAGTGTTAAGGTGAGACATGGATTACAGCCTTTTATAAATTTTAAGTCACCAGAATCCTGTATAGAGCAGATAAAAGAAGAGCAAGCTGCCTCGATCCAGGCAAAATCAAGAGCTTGGAAGAGAGGAGATGCACCATACAAATCAGCTCCACTCAACAGTGGTTCAAACACGTTTACACTAAAATTATGACTCCCATCTCACCAGGCTCTGAAAACAAGCCTGTTCAAATTGTGAAACAGACACTCAGACACAATGGACAAATAAGGTCACAAAAATCGTGGCTACTAATGTTTATGGATACAATATAGAAATTGATGCCAATTCAGAAATTTCTAGCTCTAATAACAGCTCTTTGTATAGAGTGTGGTTCTCAACTTGGGGGTGACTTTACCGCTCGGAGGACAATTTGGCAATGTCTGAAAACATTTTTGTTTTAAGGCCAGGATGCTGCTAAATACCCTACAACACACAGGATAGCCCCCTACAACACACAGGATAGCCCCCTACAACACACAGGATAGCCCCCTACAACAAAAACTTATCCGGCCCCAAACCCTGCACTAGGGTAACATGGCATCTGGGGACGACTATCTAAAATGCAACAGAATTTAATGAGATGGTTTTAAAATAAAGCTTCTTAGACAATACCCCATAACATTAAGATTTCTTTCCAATCTCCAGTAGCAATATTTCAAGAAACTTAAGATACAACGAAGTAAAAGTATGCTACATTATTTGTAAATCTATCATCGTACGTTCCACTCAGTACTCTGTCCTCTTTTAGTTCCATGGGATAGGATCTTGATCTGCTGTATCCCCAGTGCCTGAGACACGGTAGACATGCAAACATATTTGTAATGAATGAGCAAGTGAAGGAGATTACTAACTGGACTTCTCTCTCCAATACAGCACGATCATTGTAGCCAGTGGTGTTAGAAATAACGAAGTATCTTTGGTTCCAGACAGAGTTATTTCTCACATCCTCTTTGAGAAGTTGGTCCACATACTGCAGCTCATTATCCCAAAGTTTAAATTCCTAAAGGAAAAATTTAGAAAAATCATCCAATTAGAAATGTCCCATTATTTGTGAACAAAAATAAATAAATAAAACTACAACAAAGAAGGTAGAACTGAGGACAAAGGATTTCTCACAAATTCAGAAGGTAGTGACAGCTGCAAGTAAAGGAAATAGAGGAGGATACAAGTATGAAATTGATGATAGAGCCTGGAAAGACACATACAGAAAGCAGGAAAAAAGACATACAAGAAAATTTTGAAGGAAAAAAGCCCCACCAAACTCACTAGTAAGAGAATGAGTGACCACAGTATAAATTTGATGTGACTTGATATTAATGTATCATTTATTTATTTTTTTTTTTTGAGACAGAGTTTCACTCTTGTTGCCCAGACTGGAGTGCAATGGTGTTATCTCGGCTCACTGCAACCTCCACCTCCTGGGTTCAAGAGATTCTCCTGCCTCAGCCTCCCAAGTAGCTAGGATTACAAGCATGCACCACCACACCTGGCTAATTTTGTATTTTTAGTAGAGATGGGGTTTCTCCATGTTGGTCAGGCTGGTCTTGAACTCCCAACCTCAGGTGATCCACCCACCTCGGCCTCCTAATGTGCTGGGATTACAGGCATAAGCCACTGCACCCAGCCAATATTAATATATCAAAGTAAAAAGGCAGCATTCAAAGATGAAAATTAAGTAAAAGGGTAGCATTCAAAAGTGCACATATATGATAAAATTACATTAAAATACATGGAGAGAAGCATACATGGTCAAGAGTGGTGGCTCTCATGGGCAATCCCACTGCTTCAGGAGGCTGAGGCAGAAAGGTCACTTGAGGCCAGGAGTTTGAGACCAGCAGAGGCAACATAACAAGATCTCGTCTCTAAAAATAATAAAGACAGTCCGGGCGCGGTGGCTCAAGTTTGTAATCCCAGCACTTTGGGAGGTCAAGGTGGGTGGATCACCTGAGGTCAGGAGTTCGAGACCAACCTGGCCAACATGGCTAAATCCCGTCTCTACTAAAAATATAAAAATTAGCCTGGCGTGGTGGCAGGCGCCTGTAATCCCGGCTACTTGGGAGGCTGAGGCAAGAGAATCGCTTGAACCCGGGAGGTAGAGGTTGCAGTGAGCTGAGATCACGCCATTGTACTCCAGCCTGGGCGACAGAGCAAGGCTCTGTCTCCAAAAAATAAAAATAATAAAAATAAAAAAATTAGTCGGGCATGGTGGCACATGCCTAGAACCCCAACTACTCAGGAGGCTGAAAAGGATCACTTGAGCCCAGGAGTTTAACGCTGCAGTGAGCTATGATCGCACCACTGCACTCTGGGCAACAGAAAACAGACTCTGTCTCAAAAAAAAAGAGAAAAGGAAAAGAAATATACACAATTGGACAAAGATATAAATTTCTATTATTTTTATTGAGACAGCATCTCACTTGGTCACCCAGGCTGCAGCGCAGTGGCATAGTCTCAGCTCACTGTAACCTCCATCTCCCGGGCTCAAGCGATATTCTCGCCTCAGCCCCTCAAGTAGCTGGGACTACAGGTGTGCGCCAACATAATCAGCTAATTTTTGTAGTTTTCGTAGAGACCGGGTTTTACCATGTTGGCCAGGCTGGTCTTGAACTCCTGAACTCAAGTAATCTGCCCACCTGGGCCTCCCAAAGTGCTGGGATTACAGGCATGAGCCACCACACCCAGCCAATATAAATTTTTTGTATTATAAAGCTCTCTTAATAAAAAAAAATCATGGGGGAAGAGAACCAATTAAGATAATTTAAAAGAGGGCAATGATAAAAAACTTATAAATACTTTGAAAGTAGGGGACATTATAAAAAAGATAATGGACTTTTCTTATTTGGTAACAGCAAAAAAGTAAGAATCTCCTATGATAGTCCCCGATTTTACAGGTGATCATAGCACTGGGCCGGGCGCGGTGGCTCACGCCTGTAATCCCAGCACTTTGGGAGGCCGAGGCGCGTGGATTGTGAGGTCAGAAGATCGAGACCATCCTGGCTAACACAGTGAAACCCCATCTCTACTAAAAATACAAAAAAATTAGCCGGGCATGGTGGCGGGCGCCTGTAGTCCCAGCTACTCGGGAGGCTGAGGCAGGAGAATGGTGCGAACCCAAGAGGCAGAGCTTGCAGTGAGCCGAGATTGCACCACTGCACTCCAGCCTGGGCGACAGAGCAAGACTCTGTCTCAAAAAATAAAAATAAAAAATAAAAAAATAAATGCATTAAGGAAAGTAACATTTTTGTGAAAGCTCCTAGTGGTGTTCAGGAACTAGTGCCTAGTATGGGCACTGATTGGTGTCCTCCCACTGTTCTCAGTCTCCAGCATGCTAAGTATAGAAAGAGAGTAAACACCTACAAGCTTTTGTATCAATGTAACAATTTTATGTCTGCTAAGTCTAATAATGAAAAACAAGGAGTAATGTTTTCTATACATATGTTTCTGTTTGTTTTCAGACTCACGGAAGTTATAAAAATAACACAGTGCCCTGTGTACCCTTCACTTAAGATTCCCCAAATGGTAAACATCTTACTAACTAAAGTGCAATCCCAAAACCAGAAAATGACATCTGTACATTGTTGTTAATGGAACCGCTCACCTTATTCAGATCTTACATGTACTCACTTGTGTGTATGTGGTACAGGTGGAGGAGTGGGGGTAGAATATAATTCTACACAATTTTATCCCATGTATAGTGTAACTACCACAATCAAGATGGAGAACTATTCCCTCAGCACACAGAAACTACCTCATGCTACCCCTTTATAGCTGTACCCCCTTTTCCCTCACCCTGGCAACCTCTGATCTGTTCTCTAAGTCTATAATTTTGCTGTTTCAAGGATATTATCTCAATGGAGCCATACAGTATGAAACCTGAGACTTCCCCTTCCACTAAGGATCATACCCTTGAGATCCATCCAAGTCGTTGCCGGTATGGATCATTCATTTCTTTTGACTGGTGAGTAGTATTGTGTGTGTCTGTCTGTATTTCACTTTTAATTTTTTTTCTTTTGAGACAGGGTCTCATTTTGTTGCCCAGGCTGGAGTGTAGTGGCGTGAGCACAGCTCACCATAGCCTCCACCTCTTGGGCTCAAGTGATTCTCCTGCCTCAGCCTCCTGAGTAGCTGCAAACACAAGCATGCGCCACTACGCTCGTCTAATTTTTTTGTATTTTTTGTAGAGACGGGGTTTTGCCATGTTGCCAGGCTAGTCTTGAACTCCTGGCCTCATGGGATCCACTTGCCTGGGCCTCCCAAAGTGTTGGGATTACAGGCGTGAGCCACTGTACCCAGCCTCATTTTTGAAGTAATTTATTTTCAGTGTATTTTATATAAATGAGATATACATGAAATACAGTAAAATACATCCAATCTGGGATCGGTTGGGGACAAAGAAGAGTCCTCCACTCCTTCATTTAAGAAGCTCTAGTACAGTCAATGCCAATGACATACAGGCCATGAATGTTTATAATTCATGTTTAAAACTAACGTTTAAAACTAAAATTTTACCACATTTTTAATATATATGTCATGAAATATTTTTTAGAGATCTCATAGTCCCATTTTAGGTCATCAAAGAGTATGCTGAATTCATTAAATCCTCATTGAAAATAACTGAAATATTAATAAAATAGCTTTCCATATAGAAATAGACCACAGTTCCTTGGCTTTGACACTACTGAGAGTATGGGCTGGATAATTCTTTGTTGTGGGGGACTGTCCTGTGCATTTTGGGATGTTTAGCAGCATCCTGGCCCTCTACCCAATAGATGCCAATAGCAACATGCCCCAAGTTCTGACAACCAAAAATGTCCCCTAGGGGGCACAATCACTGCTGCTTGAGAACCACTGACTCACATAATTTTGTTTTTTTTTAATAAAAATAAACAGAGAAAACCTGTTCTTAAATCATGAAGACCAGAGGAAAGTGCCACACAGTCCCCCATCACAAATTATGCAGTTGAGCTTCCCCCATTTGGGGAAATTGCAGGGGTCAGCACATCCGCAGTGCAATGAATGTGAAAGGCACCTTGGTGATCATATCTTCCCTACCAGGTAAGTAACTCACATGAATTAAATAATGTATAAAATAAACAGAAATGCATAAGCTACAACACAATTGAGGGATATTCTGGAATCCTTTCTCATAGGAACCTTTTATGATAATTTCAGTAAGAAGCATGCCAGTTAAGGGGGCTTTTCAAAAATACTGGTTATGTTCCATGTCTTAATCTATTGTAGCAGATGGAGGGAGCTGTATGTGTAAAATGTATGCTTTTTGTGATTAAGTTTTTCAGAGATAAGTAAAAATACTGAATACCTTTAGAATATGTTATCCTTTTAATCAAATTTGGAAAAGTTTAAAAATATTTAAGTTCTAAATCTTTGGTGAAATGCTTTTGGTCTAATGAATAGTGCAAAAAGTAGCAATCCCTGGAAAAAATTCACAGGAAACACTACTAGAACTGTTTAAAATAAATAAAATACCCAGAGTGGGAGTTACAACTATTCTATTCAGAATTTAGCATAAAACTTTTGACACATGGGTAGAAATAAAAAACTTAAGTTACTGTAAAATCCTATTCCAAAGTTTATATATGAAAAAAACAATGTATAATATGCCTTTGTTAGTTAAAATAATACATCTGCAGTAAAAATATGCTACTTTTTATACTCAATTTGCTAGCAAATATGATACAAATTCAATCTAAAAAATACTAAAAATTTACTACATTCAAAGAGATTATAAAGGTTAGCTAACATGAAGGATGTCAGGTTTTAAGTATGTTAATAATTCTTTCCTTTTTTTTTTTTTTAAATAGATGGAGTCTCACTCTGTTGCCCAAGGTAGAGTGCAGTGGTGTAATCATAGCTCACTGCAACCTCAAATTCTTGGGCTCAAGCAATCCTCCTGCCTTAGCCTCCCAAGCAGCTGCGACTACAGGTGTGTGCCACCATGCGTGGCTAATTTTTGTTTTTTGTTTTTTTTTTTTTGAGACGGAGTCTTGCTCTGTCCCCCAGGCTGGAGTGCAATGGCGGGATCTCAGCTCACTGCAAGCTCCGCCTCCCGGGTTCACACCATTCTCCTGCCTCAGCCTCCCGAGTAGCCGGGACTACAGGCGCCCACCAACACGTCCGGCTAATTTTTTGTATTTTTAGTAGAGACGGGGTTTCACCGTGTTAGCCAGGATGGTCTCGATCTCCTGACCTCGTGATCCGCCCGCCTCGGCCTCCCAAAGTGCTGGGATTACCGGCTTGAGCCACCGCGCCCGGCCAATTTTTGTATTTTTTTAGAGACGGGGGTCTCACTTCGTTGCCCAGGCTGATCTCAAACTCCTGGCCTCACTCAATCCTCCTGCCTTGGCCTCCCAAAGTACTGGGATCACAGACATGAGCCACCACACACGGCCAATAATTTTTAGTTATACATTGTGTGCAATGATCTACATATGTGTGTGTTTTGGTTTAGAAACAGACTTTAAGAGTAATTTTATTTAGTTCAGTTAAAAAAAATCTGAAAAACACTGTACAAGAAAGGCAATACCTGAATAACCCACTGTCGATGCTGCCAGGCATGATAATTCTTTGCATCCTGATTAAGAATATCAGCAATAAATTCAAGCTCCTGAGATGGATCTCTTAGCCATTCCACTAATACTCGCCTATGATGCCTAAAGCCCAAAGAAGGGAGAGAAGTTTTTTGTTAATTTACCCAAGAACTAAAATATCAGTTGCACATGTTGTAAAGGTGACATGACAGGACACGCAACAAACAAAAATTCATCTCTGATTCTCAACACTCTACTGGAGAGAAAAGGTAACATAAAAAAAATAGAAAAAAAATGCAGATAGTTTATCTCTTTTTTTTTTTGAGACGGAGTCTCGCTCTCTCACCCAGGCTTGAGTGCAGTGGCACGATCTCGGCTCGTTGCAAGCTCCGCCTCCTGGGTTCACACCATTCTCCTGCCTCAGCCTCTCGGAGTAGCTGGGACTACAGGCGCCCGCCACCACACCCTGCTAATTTTTTTGTACTTTTAGTAGAGACGGGGTTTCACCGTGGTCTCGATCTCCTGACCTCGTGATCCCCCTGCCTCAGCCTCCCAAAGTGCTGGGATTACAAGCGTGAGCCACCGCACCCAGCCCAGATAGTTTATCTCAAACTACATCTGGTAGTCTCTTTCAACAACCATGAAATTGTGTCAAAAAATTAAGAAACATTACTAGATTGTACAATGAGAGACAAAGAAAATGTGCTATTATTTTATCAAATATGTAAGTTCCGCTACTTAACACACGCCTGTCAATTTTCCCTAAGTGCAAAGTGTCACCAAACAAGCAGCTTCTCATTCTACAAATTAGTGGGCAGAACTGAATTCACTGCTACACTGGCAAGTAGCCATGACAAGTTGCAAGTTGTCAACAGAGGAGTTTTCTTCTTTTTTTTTTTTTTGAGACAAAGTCTCACTCTTGTCCCCGAGGCTGGAGTGCAATGGTGCAATCTCAGCTCACTGCAACCTCTGCCTCCCAGGTTCAAGCAATTCTCGTGCCTCAGCCTCCTGAGTAGCTGGGATTACAGGCGCCTGCCACCACGTGCAGCTAATTTTTTGGATTTTAAGTAGAGACGGGGTTTCACCATGTTTGCCAGGCAGGTCTCAAACTCCTGCCCTCAGGTGATCCGCCCGCCTCAGCCTCCCAAAGTGCTGGGATTACAGACGTGAGCCACCGCACCCGGCCAGGAGTTTCTGCGCTAGGAAAATACTTAAGGATTTTATATTGGGTTCCATTTTTATAATTTTCTTTGGCTGAAATATTTATAGAAATCTGTTAGTGAAAATGTTCTAAAATTCACTATGGTGATGGTTGTACAGATCTGTATATATACTAAAAAACACTGAATTATATACTTTGAATGGGGGAATTGGATGGTAAGTGAACTGTATCTCAATCAAACGGACCTTTAAAAAATCTATTAGAGTATAACATTCAACTAAAAGTGAGCAGAACAATAGGAAAAAAAGAAGGATTTAATGCTTAATGAATTACCTATTCTACATGCCTGGAAAATTAAAAAATTCGTCTTACAGATTAAGACAAGATACTACCAAAAACAAAAGCCTAGACAGAAGGTTTCCAAATTTATTTTAGAAATCTTCTAAGTCAGTGAACACTAGCTGCATTTTATTTTTCCAGGTTGCTGGTGAGTTCAGTAATTTAGAAAAGCTAAGAATCAGATCCTCCAGGATATCAAAATGAGGAAGAAAAAGTTCATGCTGATGTTCTCCGATTTAAGGAGTTACACGGCTTTATGTTATAGCATAAGTTTTCATAGTTAGAAGTTAATAAAAGTGACTAGTTAACTGGGATACAGAATTTGCATCGCCTGTACTACATTGGTTATAAAACGAACAGAGTGGACAATTAGAAATGTACAACAATTTAAAAACTGCTGGGCTTTCCATAGCAGCTACTTTGAGTGGTTTTGTGTTTTACCTAACAGTGGGTGATGAAGTGCTAATGACGGTGTCTACAGTATCCAGAAAAGAGAAGCAATTTCTCTTTAGCAAAAACTCGATGTAATCAAATACTAATGCCTGTCATGTCAGAATTTTATAGCTACAGATTTTTACATAAAAGCACCTTAATTCCACAGGGTAAATAACTTTAGTGAGGGTCTGCAACTCTACATTTAACCTCTTTTCTCATTAAATTATTTCATAATGTAATTTCTTAGAAATACAACAATCTTGTAATCAACAGGCTACAATGGTAAAGTTTTTAGTTTTTTAATTTTTTTTTTTTTTTTAATTTTTTTTTGAGACAGAGTCTCACTCGGTCCCCCAGGCTGGAGTGCAGTGGTGCAATCTCAGCTCACCGAAACCTTCACCTCCCAGGTTCAAGTGATTATCCTGACAGCCTCCTGAGTAGCTGGGATTATAAGCACACCACCATACCCAGCTAATTTCTGTATTTTTAGTAGAGACGGGGATTCACCATGTTGGCCAGGCTGGTCTCAAACTCCTGAACTCAAGTGATCTGCTCGTCTCAGCCTCCCAAACTGCCGGGATTACAAGCACAAGCCACTGCACCTGGCTACAGTAGTAGTTTTTAAATAAAATTCTAGGCTAGGCGCGATGGCTCACACCTGTAATCCCAGCACTTTGGGAGGCTGAGGAGGGCGGATCACCTGAGGTCAGAAGTTCGAGACCAGCCTGGCCAACATGGCAAAACCCCGTCTCTACTAAAAATAAAAAATTAGCCAGGCGTGGTGGCGTGCGCCTGTAATCCCAGCTACCCAGGAGGCTGAAGCTGGAGAATCGCTTGAACCCGGGAGGCAGAGGCTGCAGTGAGCCGAGATCACGCCACTGCACTCCAGCCTGGGAGACAGAGCTAGACTCCAAACTTACCAAACTTGATAGTTTTTGGGCTGCTCCTCAATTATTGCAGTGATGTAGTTCATTTCCTCATGTAGATCCTTCTGAAGTGACTTTAAAAGAACTCTCCGGAAATGCCTAGGGCAAACATAAAACATCCAAAGTCGCATCATTCCACAGAAGTTCCCTAATAACAATATCAAATACAGCTACAAGTCAGCAATACAGTTAGACAAATTTTGGGGAGGTAATCTGTATAATTTAACAATTATAGGCCAAGCACAGTGGCTCATGCCTGTAATCCCAGCACTTTGGGAGGCCGAGGTGTGCGGGTCACATGAGGTCAAGAGTTTGAGACCAGCTTTGCCAACGTGGTGAAACCTCGTCTTTACTAAAAATACAAAAAAATTAGCTGGGCATGGTGGTAGTCCCAGCTGCTCGGGGAGGCTGAGGCAGAAGAATCGCTTGAATTTAAGTGCTTGTGAGTGTCCAAATTCATACAACTATCTGGTGACTGGAAGAAATGAAGCACTTTTAGTAAAAATAGTGAAAGGTGGCCAGGCACGGTGGCTCACGCCTGTAACCCCAGCACTTTGAGAGGCTGAGGCAGGTGGGTCACCTGAGGTCAGGAGTTTGAGACCAGCCTAACCAACATGGAGAAACCCCGTCTCTACTAAAAATGCAAAATTAGCTGGGCGAGGTGGCACATGCCTGTAGTCCCAGGTACCTGGGAGGCTGAGGCAGGAGAATCACTTGAACCAAGGAGGCAGAGGCTGCGGTGAGCGAAGATCACGCCATTGCACTCCAGACTGGGCAACAAGAGCAAAACTCCATCTCAAAAAGAAAAAAATAGTGAAAGGTAACAAGTATGAGATAGAAGAAAAGTAAATTTCTGATTCTTAAGTAATGACAGACAACCAACTAAAATTATTTTCAGGTACTACTCTGGTCACCGGTGTTCTATAATATAAGAATCAAAGACATCTCTTTCCCTATACAGTACACGTTGTTCGTGTAGATGCATTACCCATATAATAAATTAATTCTATTATAAACATTAACAAAATATTTACTTTTAGAACAACCACAAAAATGCTACTTGTAAATGAAACAAGTTTAATTTCCCCATAGGTGGAGTTTAATCACCACCACCACCAAAAAAAATTTTCCTAAAGACGTCGTTAGTTCTGGTCTAGTTTTACTTCAAGATTTCAAAAATTTCCAACTCAATATATAGTAAGGGACATTCCAGGACCTAATTTTATTAGCTTTTAAAATGAACTGCTAACTTTGGGAGGCCAAGGCAGGCAGATCACTTGAAGTCAGGAGTTTGAGACCAGCCTGGCCAACATGACAAAACCCCATCTCTACTAAAAATACAAAAATTAGCCTGTAATCCCAGCACTTTGGGAGGCTGACGTGGGTGGATCATGAGGTCAGGAGATTGAGACCTGGCTAACATGGTGAAACACCACCTCTACTAAAAATACAAAAAAATTAGCTGGGCGTGGTGGCATGCGCCTGTAGTTCCAGCTACTCGGGAGACTGAGGCAGGAGACTCGCTTGAACCCGGGAGTCGGAAGTTGTAGTAAGCCATGAGTGCGCCACTGCACTCCAGCCCGGGCGACAGAGCGAGACTCCGTCTCAAAAAACAAACAAAAGCACAAAAATTAGCTGGGTGTGGTGGCAGACATCTGTAATTCCAGCAATTCGCGACACTGCAGCACGAGAATCACCTGAACCCCGGTAACGGAGGGTGCAGCAAGCCAAGATCACATCACTGTACTCCAGCCTGAGCGACAACGTGAGACTCCATCTCAAAAAAATTAATAAAAATAAAATAAAATAAAACGCTAAATAGGAGAGACAACAGTATTTCTCTCCATTATTATTCCAAAAAAAAAAAAAGGTAGACATCCCAGAGCATGTAAATATAAGCCCTTGGCTTTTATGGGTAAGGATTCCAGGTATATTGCTTCTTTCAAAACAGCAATAAACTCACAGGAAATCTTTAAGTGTATTGTAAGTTCCAAAAATGATGAAACACACTGAGAATTCCAGTTAAACAGGGTGGCTTAAGTAAACAAGTTTATTCTCACTCCCTAATAAAACCCCACTAAAATGACAACAAAGGAATAAACCCACAAGAACAAAGAGAATCAGGGGCAAAGATAACACAGCAACTGGAAGAGGTCAACAACATTATGGGAAGCGTAAGCAGATAGACAAGATTTAACTAAAACACAGAATGAGACTTTAAGAAAATTCCAGAAATCAGAGGTACAACATATTTCCAAAACTGGGGGTCAAAGGTGGGACTAAAAGCAGTGGAATGTCCATAGAAAGAGTCCTTGGAGGCCAAGACCGTTCCCACTACCCTGAGCAGAAGTGACATCCTGTCTTGGGCAGGAGACAAGTGGCTTTATTCTCTGGAAAAATCTGAAGCAGAATGGGTTACAAGGCACACTAGAAGGCAGGGTGAGTTAAAGGGTGGAAATAAGGACATTTAAAATGTTGAGATACAAAGTTAGAAAAAAAAAGTTTCTATTTAAAATCACAACAGGATAAGATCTGGAAAAAGCAAAAAGTTGACATCCTAAACAGTGAGACTCTCCTACCATCTTCCCCTGCCTAACACCCCAGAACTGTGGCAGTTAAATGTACACTCCTTAGGCAATAAACTACTTAATCCTCTTTGAGAGACACACTGTCCAAGAGAAAAGACTTAAATACTGACAAGTGAGATTTCACTACAACACAGCCACATCCCCACTCAGTAACTTCACAGTGAAGTCCTCCAGCTGATAAATCCTGCCACATACAGGGCTTCCAATCAGGATTTTTCCTGTCTCTCTTATACGCATAAAGAGAAAGTCAAGAATTACCAACCATTTGAGAAAAATATTTATATGAAAGAGAACGAGAGATGAAAAGATCTCACATCCATGAAATTACACACACACACACACACACACACACACACACACACACACACACACACACACACACGATGCTTTGGGAGGCCGAGGAGGGCAGATCACGAGGTCAGGAGATCAAGACCATCCTGGCTAACATGGTGAAACCCCGTCTCTACTAAAACAATACAAAAAAATTAGCTGGGCATGGCGGCAGGCACCTGTAGTCCCAGCTACTTGGGAGGCTGAGGCAGGAGAATGGCGTGAACCCAGGAGGCAGAGCTTACAGTGAGTGGAGATCGAGCCACTGCACTCCAGCCTGGGCAACTGAGTGAGACTCTGTCTCAAAAAAAAAAAAAGCATATTCAGACCAAAAACACAGCTCCCCCAAATTAAAAATGAATGCAGAAATCTTTAAAACTCGATACAAGAGTTAGAAAATAAAATTGGCGAAATCATATCAAAATAATAAACAAATGAAAATAAGAAAAATTGAGGGATACAACACAGAACTAAAAGGCATTCCAGAAAAAGGAAACAGAGGAAAGAGAAGAAATTATCAGAACACAGAAAAATCCCCAGAACATAAAGAGAAAAAGAAAAGTTTTTTTTTTTTTTTTTTTTTTTTTTTTTTTTTGAGATGGAGTCTTGCTCTGTCGCCCAGGCTGGAGTGCAGTGGCTTGATCTCGGCTCACTGCAAGCTCCGCCTCCCGGGTTCACGCCATTCTCCTGCCTCAGCCTCTCTGAGTAGCTGGGACTACAGGCGCCCGCCACCACACCCGGCTAATTTTTGGTATTTTTAGTAGAGATGGGGTTTCACCGTGGTCTCGATCTCCTGACCTCGTGATCCGCCTGCCTCGGCCTCCCAAAGTGCTGGGATTACAAGCATGAGCCACCGCGCCCGGCCTGAAAAAAAAAAGTTTTAAACAAAGGAATGGAAACCTTCTCAACCTGAAAACAAGCTAAGAGAAACAGAAAGAGTTTCAAAATTCTGAGGGAAAATAATTGCCAATCTAGAATTTTATTACTAAAGTTGAAGGGAGACTAACGATTTTTAATTGTATAAATCTCAAAAATTATTTTCCATCTTTCTACTCAATGATGTGCTCTATGAGAAAGTAAATCAAGAGAGAGAAAGGTATGGGATCTAGGACACAGGGGATCTAACACACGAATGAGCTGAAAACCAGGTATGCAGCATCCAACTGGTGAAGAGAAACATGAAACTGAAGGATGACCTGTGTTCAATAGAAAAATGATACTTCACATATATCAAAGCATCTGGAAGACAAATTACCCATTGGTACAAAGAAAACAAAAATGACACTGTTACAGGGAATGTAATTATACTATTAAATGTGGGTCAGCAGCTGGGTGCAGTGGCTCACGCCTATAATCCCAGTACTTTGGGAGGCCGAGATGGGTGGATCACCCGAGGTTGGGAGGTTGAGACCAGCCTGAGCAACATGATGAAACCCCGTCTCTACTAAAAATACAAAATTAGCCGGGTGTGGTGGCGCACATCTGTAATCCCAGCTACCTGGGAGGCTGAGGCAGGAGAATCACTTGAATCTGGTAGGCGGAGGCTGCAGTGAGCCGAGATTGCACCACTGCACTCCAACCTGGGCAACAAGAGCAAAACTCCACCTCAAAAAAAAAAAAAAAAAAAAGTGTGTCAGCATGAACATAAATTGAGTGCTCATTTGTGATGGAGGGTGGGTAGTGGAGAATGAACTATCTTTCACAGAAGGAATAATGTTTTAAATGAAAAAAATAAGCCAGGCACGGTGGTTCACGCCTGTAATCCCAGCACTTTGGAAGGCCGAGGTGGGCAGATCACGAGGTCAGGAGATCAATGCCAGCCTGACCAACATGGTGAAACCCCATCTCTACTAAAAATAAAAAATTAGCCAGGCATGGTGGCGGGCACCTGTAATCCCAGCTACTGGCGAGGCTGAGGCAGGAGAATCAGTTGAACCCTGGAGGCAGAGGTTGCAGTCAGCCGAGATCGTGCCATTGCACTCCAGACTGCGTGACAAAGCGAGACTCCATCTCAAAAAATATATAAATAAAAAATAAAATAATATAAAATAAAATGAAATGAAAAAATAATAACAGTTAAGCAAATTATCTAGAATATGGAGGTTAATTCAAGAAAAATATCGCTAAGAGTTACCACCTCTGTGGAGTGGGACTGGCAGTGGGAGGGAATGGGCTGGCGATTGCTACTTTTCATGCAGCTTCTGACTTTTAAACCCATATGCGAATTGCTATTTTGATAAAAATTAAAGGCCAGGCGCAGTGGCTCGCGCCTGTAATCCAAACACTTTAGGAGGCCGCGGGGAGTGGATCACCTGAGGTCAGGATTTCAAGACCAGCCTGGCCAACATGGTGAAACCCTGTCTCTACTAAAAATACAAAAAAATTAGCCGGGTGTGGTCGTGGGCGCCTGTAATCTCAGCTACTCAGAAGGCTGAGGCAGGAGAATCACTTGAACCCAGGAGGCAGAGGTTGCAGTGAGCCGAGATAGCACCAATTGTACTCCAGCCTGGGCAACAAGAGTGAAACTCCACTCCCCCTCCAAAAAAAATAAAGTACAGTTTAAAAAAATTAAAGTACAGTTTAAAAAAAGAAAAGCCACTTGAAGTACAACATTTAAGCAGGGAATACTGATGATGTGTATTACTTACCACACTGTATAATTGGCTGCATTTAACTCAATAGCATCCCGGGTTAGCTTAAAAGCTCGTTCACTTCTTTCATCACGCTGCAGGACAGCTCGGAAGTAATCATAAACATCTCTAACTAGAGATAGAGCACACAACTACATTAGGACCATCTTACTTAAAATTAGCACTATAATGTATAATGTCACTATACCTATAAAGATATTTTATTGGCCTGTGTATCGTTTATACCAACAAGCAAAATAAAGAGTCAAATGGCTGTGGCCGCCACCCCGATAATGCCCTAGTGTCTCAGCCACAAAAAGCATGGACTATTTATATATAACCGTATGCTTACTGCTTACGTGTGTGCATATGAGTTCATGCCAGATTCCAAACCTCCCATAGGCCTTATGTATAAAAGAAAAATTAGGGGTGCAAATATTCAAATATATTCATATAGCTGTTTTTCTGACATTTTATTTTGATCAGACTTTTAACTGAAAACTATGCCCAAAGGCAGAAAACTCAAACAGTACAAAAAGGTTCACACTAGATTTCCATTCCACTAAATTCCCAAGCCTCTTCCCCAGAAGCAACCATTATTAACTCATTCTAGTGTATCCTTCCAAATATATTCTATGTATCTACAAGTATATAGCCTAATTCCATCCTTCATTTTTATGCAAACAAGATCCCATCACACTCTGAGCTTTGCATTTTTCACTCATACATTATTAAAGATCGTGTAAACTAGTACAAATACTTCTACAACAAATCATTAAAATTTACATACTCTTTGACCCAGTAATTCCAGCTCTAGAAACTTCTCTCACAAATATACTCCCATATGTGTGCAAGTATTCAAGGATATTTATTGGGAGCACTGGATTACAAAAAAAACAAACAAAAGACTGAGGCATGCAGATCACTTGAACCCAGCAGTTTGAAATCAGCCTGGGCAACATAGGGAAACTCTGCCTCTACAAAAAATACAGAAATTAATCAGGCGTGGTGATTCAGGCCTGCAGTCACAGCTACTTGGGAGGCAGAGGTAGGAGGATCGCTTGAGCCTGGGAGGTCAAGGCTGCAGTGAGCCATGATCGCAAGCACCCAGCCTGGGTGACAGCGCAACACTGTCTCAAAAAAAAAAAAAAAAGGAACTGCCAGGTATGGTGGTTTGCACCTGTAATCCCAGCTACTTGGGAGGCTGAGGCAGAAGGACTGCTTGTGCTTGAGCCCAAGAGTTTGAGACCAGGCTGGGTAACATAGTGAGAGCCTGTCTCAGAAAAAAAACAGAAAGGGGTCATTTACAGCCAAGTAGAATATTAGATGTGGGTAATGTGGGGACCCACTACTTGCAATGGCATCTGAAATAGGATGGATGTTGCAGCACTGATCCCTTGGCCTGTGGGGTCTGTGCTAACTCTGGGTAATGTAAGAACTGAATTAAATTGTAGGGCAACTAGTTGGTGTCTACAGAAAATTGCTTGGTGTGAAAAATCCAAACATTTGCTGTTGAAGTATTTTGACTATAAACAGTTTTTTCCTTTTAGCCTGTAATATTGAAAGTGAAAGTATCAGACAAGAATATGAACAATTACTCCTCTTCACAAAATTCTGAGGTATAAAAAGGTTACCTAGTTCTAAACACTACCTTTAAAAAGTTGAATTTGAGCAGTGGCTCAGGCCTGTAATCTCAGCACCTTGGGAGGCTGAGGTGGGCGGATCACTTGAGGTCAGAAGCTCAAGACTAGGCTGACCAACATGGTGAAACCCCATCTCTACTAAAAATACAACAATTAGCCGGGCATGGTGACACGTGCCTGTAATCCCAGCTACTCAGGAGGCTGAGGCACGAGAATTGCTTGAACCTGGGAGACAGAGGTTGCAGTGACCCGAGATCACGCCATTGTACTCCAGCCTGGGCAACAAGAGCCAAAGTCTGTCTCAAAAAAAAAAAAAAAAAAAAAAAACCAAGCTTCCAAATAATTTCAAATTTAAAACAAAATGATAAGATGTTAACTATGCATACAAATGTATGTATATATATATATATACATATAAAAAATACATTATTTTACACACACACAGACACACATAAAACATACACATATGCACATTGATAAAATAAACTGGGAGGCTATCAGGCTGGGATAGCTCCAAAGCCTCAGGTTCCTATGTAAACAACCAAAATCCAATTCAATGTAAAAGGTAAAATGAAACAACATTATTCTTTTAATTCAAAAATTATAAACAACAGACCAGGCGCGGTAGCTCACGCCTGTAATCCCAGCACTCTGGGAGGCCGAGGTGGGCGGATCACCTGAGGTCGGGAGTTCGAGACCAGCCTAACCAACATGGAGAAACCCCATCTCTACTGAAAATGCAAAATTAGCCAGGCGTGGTGTCGCACGCCTGTAATCCCAGCTACTCGGGCAGGCTGAGGCAGGAGAATCACTTGAACCCGGGAGGCGGAGGTTGCGGTGAGCCAAGATCGCGCCATTGCACTCCAGCCTGGGAAATGAGCGAAACTCCATCTCAAAAAAAAAAAAAAAAAAAATTATAAGCAACGTATTGTCATGCTCAAAGTTTCTAAAACTTTGACTTTTTTAACTCAACATTGTTTCTGAGATCTGTTCATGTTATAATAGATCTAAATCCTCTTAATGGTTATATAGTATTCAACTGTATGACAATGATACATTTTATTTTATCCATTTCTCCAAAAGATAGACGTATAGCTTCCAATATCTTGCTTTTTCAAAAAATGCTGCAAATTATAGTAGCTAACATATATAGTGCTTACTATGAGCCAGACGGTATTCTATTATTTTATGTAAATAATTTACTACATCTATAGTTACTACCAAGATCCTCATTTTACACAGGTGGAAACAGAGGCACATAGGAGTTAAATAACTTGTCCAAGATTACACAGTCAGTAAAATGTGAAGTTAGAATTTGAACCAGATGGCCTGGCTCCAAAGTCTGTGCTTTTAACCTCCTGTGCATATCTTCTCATGCCATGTGCCAGAATGAACCCAGAATATTAAATTAGAAGCAACACTGCTAGGTTGTAAGATAAGTGCATTTTCCAGTTTTAACAGATATACCAAACTGCTTTCCAAAATGGCTAAACATTCGAAAACTCCCATATGAAATGTATGGAGCTCTTCATATATCTTAATACCTAATATAATATCAAGACAGTTTTCATTTCTGCCACTTAAATCATGGGGGGAAAATGGAATTCTCATTTTAACCTGTCATTCCTAAAGGATTCTTCCTATTTTATTGGCCATGGCATTTTCTTTTCTGTGAATTGCCAGTTCATACCCTTTGTCCATTTTTTTATTAAACTCTCTGTCTCCTTATCCTGTTGTAGAAACGTCTCAGTTTTAATATGGACCCTGTTTAAATGACATATCTTCTTCCACACTGCTGCTTGCTTTTTAACTTGTTCATGGTTTCTTCTGCTGTGTAAGTTTTAAATTGATATATTTGTCTATAAATGGTTGACAGGTCAAACTTATCTGTTCCTTTAGGGTTTCTAACCATGGTGTATTTAAGAATTCACGTTAATTTTTTTTTTTTTTTTTTTTTTTTTTGAGATAGAGTTTTGCTCTTGTTGCCCAGACTACAGTGCAATGGCACGATCTTGGCTCATTGCAACCTCCACCTCTCGGGTTCAAGTGATTCTCCTGCCTCAGCCTCCCGAGTAGGTGGGATTACAGGCGCCCGCCACCATGCCCAGCTAATTTTTGTATTTTTAGTAGAGACAGGGTTTTGCCACGTTGGCCAGGCTAGTCTCAAACTCCTGACCTTAGGTGATCTGCCTGTCTCAGGCTCCCAAAGTACTGAGATTACAAGCGTGAGCCACTGCGCCTGGCCCAAAATGTTAATTTTATACCTTGCAAAAAGGTTAATTTACTCTCAATGGAAACATATGATTATATTAGTTTCCCCCAACATCTCTGTTACAAGTACTTATGAATCTGAATAATTTATGGTTTATATTTCTCTGATCACTAGTAAGGTTAATATCTCTTCATAGATATTTCTATTTTGTGAATTGTCTCTTCACATACACTATCTCTCAAAGTATGAGAGTTTTGCATTTCCATGCAGTTATATATTCTGACCTTCTTAATCGATTCTGAGGTTTACATTTTGCCTAATAATACCTTCTCCATCCTAAGAATGATAGGAATACAATTCTGCTTTTATCTAAGTGCACTGCCAACTGTTCCAACCATTATGTGATTAATCCACCCTTTTCATAAAGGTATAAAATGTCCTTTTTATCACATATTAAGCTTTCATAGAGTGAGGATCTATTTCTAGAGTCTTTACTAATCTATTTCTGTGCTACTTCCACTTAATCATTTAGTAATATATCTGCACACTTAATAAGGCAAACCTATCATTATTCTTTTTTAAACATTTATTGTCATTTTATTATCAGAAAAAAACGCTTTTGTAAAAGAATGATCTTAGAAAAGCCTTAACTGAAAGACATATATATACATAAAATTACAAAACTATCGTTCCATTTTATTCATTTTCCCTTTCCTAGAAGAACTAACAATTAACATTTCCACGACCTTCAGTTTACATTTTCACAGTCATTATAAAAGAATATTTTGTCAAAAAAAAATCCACTCATTTTAATATCAATAAATGTATTCCAACCGAGCTGAACACTTCACTGCCAAAACATATGTTTAAATCCTGATGTTTCAGCAACCAAAGTTTATTCTAAAAACAGTAACTCATTTATACTGTGTGGTACATGCATAATCTCCCTGGCAGTGGAGTCTCCAGCAAAGAAAAGAAAACCACAATCACACAGTAGCTATTATCTATTTATACTGTAACGTTTATTATTTAGAATATGTCCAGTCTTTGGGCAAAATAAAACTTTTAATCATAAAGCTAAATCACACACACACACAAAAAAAACACAAAATTAACTCATCTTAAGTCATTCAGATTTTTATTAGACAGAAATTTGTCATCTATCTTGCTGCATAGTTGTGAATTCCAATTCTGCTACTATATTTAACTTACAGACCTTTTCCTAATATAAACAAACTTACATTTGTCACTATAAATGATCTGGACCACGGGATTGGGGCCATCATTCTGCGGCACTGGATCTATATCAGCCCATTCTGCTCTGTCCCTGAAAATAGACATTCCCCAACCAGTGGTTACATTCAAATACAGAAGAAAAGGGACTCTGGTGTTTTTAAAATGACAATAATTACACTCACATTGATATTAGTAACTTACAGGGCTCATAATGTAATCATGGTTGGATTCCTCATGACCAAGTTCTGCCAATATGTTTTACGTATTAAAGTAAAATTAAAACAACCCTCAGATGCTGAACAGTTAATCAACAGTTTTCAAATTTAAAGTTTTATAAGTAGAAAAACATGTTTTTGCAGCAAGTAGACAGTACTTTTTTTTTTTTTTTTTTTTTTTGAGACAGAATCTCACTCTGTCTCCCAGGCTGGAGTGCAGTGGTGTGATCTCGGCTCACTGCAACCTCCGCCTCCAGGGTTCAACCGATTCTTGTACCTCAGCCTCCCGAGTAGCTGGGACTACAGGCGCGCGCCACCACGCCCAGCTAATTTTTGTATTTTTAGTAGAGATGGGGTTTCACCATGTTGGCCAGGATGGTCTCAATCTCTTGACCTGATGATCCACTCACCTCGGCCTCCCAAAGTGCTGGGATTACAGGTGTGAGCCACAGCTCCCGGCCTCACAGTATTTTTAACTTAGAAGTCAATCTAACTCATTGGTCTAGTAAGATTCTTTGAGTCAGTCAGCATTTTTAAAACGTTTGAATAACAAAATACTAGGAATTGACATTTAAAGATAAAAATAAGTACTATTAATTTACTCAAGAGGTGGCGCAGGTGATCATTAATAAGAAAGCTGGCTCTGGAATCTGACAACTGCCTAAGTCGTAACATTGGCTGGAGCACATACGAGCTGTGTGACCTTCAGAAGTTACTTATTGGGGCCTCAGTTTCACCATTTATAAAATCAGGGCAATATTATTACCTACCAACCTTAGAAGGGTATTTGGAGGATTAAATGAGATAACAGACGTTCAGCACTTAAAACATCCACAGCACACAGGCGGCATTCAATGACTACTTAATAAGCAATGCTAAAATAACTGTATAGTGACAACAGTGGGTGCTTACAGAAATTTCTGTGAACTACCTACCCAGTGTGACCAAATTTCTCTTAAACATTTTCACTTATATTCTTTTCCTTTCACTTTTTTTTTTTTTTTTTTTTTGAGACGGAGTCACGCTCTTGTCCAGGCTGGGGTGCAATGGTGCAATCTCGGCTCACTGCAACCTCTGCCTCCTGGGTTAAAGCGATTCTCCTGCCTCAGCCTCCCGAGTAGCTAGAATTACAGGTGCCCGCCACCACGCCCGGCTAATTTTTGTATTTTTAGTAAAGACAGGGTTTCACCATGTTGGCCAGGTTAGTCTGGAACTCCTGACCTCAGGTGATCCGCCCGCCTCAGCCTCCCAAAGTGCTGGGATTACAGGCGTGAGCCACCGCACCCGCCCTTCCTTTCACTTTTTATTTCTCTATAATGATCAGCTATTGACAGCAGAGATTCTGTGGCATCCAATGCGCAATGCTAGAAATTGTGTCCATTATACAAGGAGAAATACAAGAGAAATCATGACCTAAGACTTGACACCTAGAGCCTGGGGGAGTGGCCTGGGAAAGGTAATGCTGTATTTAGTCACCAGGAAATCACACACAGTCATGTGAGAACCTGAGTATTTCACAATCCACAGAGTAGACTTGAGGATTATGGGGCTACCAATTTAAATCAGTAAAACATTATCTCCAATCAAAAAAATATATATGGGTAGTGACTTCTACTCATTCACAAAATCAAGGTAAACAAGCCATCGAATGGATTTACCTAGAACTACAGATGTAAGACCTAAGGCGATTATCTCTGCAGGTTCACAGGGAATTAGGAATCAACATTACCATCTGAAAGCAAAGAACTGATGGAACTGGGTGTCAGCAAAGACAGGGTGACAGAAGCAAGAAAGTTACCGCAGTCCCCAGTACGCCTCACTTGTATTATGTACGAGGCGATGCAGGGAGGCTTGAGAGGTTCAGTAGCAAATCTCTTTTCAGCCTTTAGACTGGCTGATACGAGGCGCTAAAATACGGATTGGATGAAAATGTCTCAGGGCTCCAAGCAGAGCCAGCCACTGGAAGCCCTCACACCTCGTTTTTAGGGTGAGCAAATCTGGCCCTGGTTTCCTGCCCGGCTACCAGAACTGCACCCTAGCCCTTGGGTATTCACTGGTTGTTAGCGACACAGCGTTCTGGGAAGCCGTGGAAGAGAGCGGGAAATTTCTTATATTTACAAATCGCGACGCCTGAACAGCTGAACGAGTGCAGTCCAGGGTGCAGCAGTTTCCGCGTGGCTTAAAGCAGGCGGGAAGCCGAGACCTCGCTGCTTCGCGTCCCCGCGGTCTCGCGCCGGCGCCGCCCTGAGAAGCGGCGACCTCCCGGCAGCCGCCCGGGCCCAGCGCCCTGCATCGGCCCACGCGGCGCCGCGGGAACTTCGGCCTCGCGCGCCGGCGCCGGAAGCGCGCGCCGCGGGTCTTGGGGCAGCTGGGCCTCCAGGGAGTGTCCCGAGCCGCGGCCGCCGCGGGGGCGTTACCTGTACAGGACGTAGGAGGGCGAGTCCAGGCTCACAAACCCGTCGTCCATGGGGGACGCCACGGCTTCCCCAGCCTCGGCCGCCATCTCTTCCTCGTGCTGCTGCTGGGGCGGCGGTGGGTGCGGCTGGGGCGGGGGCTGCTCAGGCTGCCCGGGCTCGCCGCCTTGCGCAGCCTCCCCGACCCCCTCGGTGGCCGCCATCTCGCCTCGGTCCGCAGCGGAGGTGGTGGCGAAGGCCCCGCCCCCAGGAGGCCCCGCCCCTCCCTTCCCCCTCTCGAGGCCACTTCCTGTTTTCTGGGTTTCCTACCATAGAGGTGCGGGCCAGAGTGTCTTGGCGGGCCGCCGGGGTCTGGGTGGCAGGGTGCGGGTGCTGGCAGCGTCCGCCGAGGGGTTGCGCGGCTCTTCCGAGGGTCCCCAGGCTGCTACGCGTCTTCCCATCTGTCGCCGTTCCCGAGCTTTGCAGATGTCATTCGGACCGTGTTAGTGCTGTTAGTGGCCCCAGCAGGGAGAGGGCGATTCCTTCTTTGGACAGAAGCTGCAACTGAGGGTGGCTGGCAGACACTGAGCATTCAGCCCTTTGGGTCCATCTCAGCATCTCAGCATTTTCAAAACGAAATATAAAGCCCGGGCGCGGTGATTCACGCCTGATCGCCTGATCCCAGCCGCTCGGAGGCCGCGGCGGGATGATCATGTGAGCCAGGGAGGTGGAGACCAGCCTGGGCAATCTAATGCGACCCCATCTCTACCAAAAATACAGAAATTAGCTGGGCATCATGTGGGTGCCTGTGGTTCCAGCTACTCGGAAGGCTAAAGTGGGAGGATCGCTTGAGCTGGTAGTTCGAGGCTGCAGTGAGCAGAGATCGCCACTGCACTCCAGTCTGAGGGACAGAGATCCTGTCCCAAAACACACACACCATTAGAAAAAGAAAGTAATTTTTGTTGAAGTTTTTGTTTATATTTATATGTGTTCGGATATAATGGTGTAAACCAAAAAATAAAATTCTGAACCCAACACCAAACCATCTGAATAGACCCTTCCTCTCTGCCAAGGGCATTCCAAAGTTAACCTGAAAAACTTGTTCAGGCCATGATGGAAGCGGGTGGGAGTGGACCATTAACATCAAGGCCGACCTTAAGTCTGATGAGAAACATTTACAATCTATTCTTTCTGAAGCCTGTTACTTGGAGGCTTCATCTGCATAATAAAACTTTGGTCTCCACAACCCCTTATCACAACCTGGACATTCTATTGATAACAACTTAACCAATTGCTAATCAGAACATACTTAAATCTACCTAGGATCTGGAAGCACCCCTCTCCCTGCACTTTCAGTTGTCTTGTCCTCCCAGACGAACCAATGTGTATCTTACATGTATTTGATTGATGTCTTATGCCTCCCGAAAATGTATAAAACCCCACTGTGCCCCAACCACCCTGGGCACATCTTCTCAGGATCTCTTAAGGGCTGTGTCACAGGCCATTAATCACTCATATTTGGCTCAGAATAAATCTCTTCAAATATTTTCCAGAGTTTGACTCTTTTCATTAACAATGGGTCATATGAATGTATGTTGTTGGGGCTCAGAAAAGAATATCCCAAATGAAGGTCTAAGCATCAGCTTCAGAAGCACAGTCTCTCTCTGACCTTCTCCTGCCCTCCTCTCTGTGGCCACTCATCCTCTCCTGAAGCAAGCACAGCAACTAGAATCTCTCTTCCCCCTCGCAGGTCATAGAAACCAGAACCCTTTTCCCCCAAAGCCACCCATGGCACTTAAAAATATTACTCTAACCTTCCTCCAGCCCTGCCTTTCTATGTGACAGCTGGCTGTAAAGAAACTAAACCCTAGTTCCAAAGGGCTCCTCTCCCACTGGGGGTTGCAGGGAGGAACAGTGAGGCCAAGGAAAACCTGAACAGACAGGCCCTATTGAATTTCTCCACTCCATATATTAGCATTAAATCATCCTCTTTTTGTTCAAAGAGGGTATAGTATTGGGGCAGAAATAGCTAAATCAAATAATGGACACAGTAGAGAACTCACAAACAGATCCATGCATATGTGGATGCTTGAGAATAGACAAAGCCTTCACTGCAGAAGATTGAGAAAAGGATGGTGTTCTGAATAATGGTGCTGGGTCAGTTGGGCACCCACAGAGGAAAAGAAATTGCATCCCTACGTTATACTACATAGACTTCAACGTGAAAGGCAAAACATAAAAGCTTAAGATTCTGCACAAAACAGAAAACCCAAAATGGCAAATAAGTGTGTGAAGAGATGATCAATCTCATTAGTAATCAAGAAAATGCAAATTAGAAATATCTTTATATACCATACACATCCACTACGTTGGCAAAAATGGAAAAGCTTAACAATTCCAAGTGGCTTTGGAAAATAGGTTGGCATTATGTAGGAAAGCTGAAGATACACAATGCTATCACCCAGTGCTATAGTTTGGATGTGTTTTGTCCCTATCAAAACTCATTCAGGGTTGAGAGGCAGGGCCTAGTGGGAGCTGTTTGGGTCATGGGGGCAGATTCCTCATGAATAGATGAATGCCGTACCTCAAGGATAAGTGGGTTCTTGCTCTTGCAGAATAGATTAGCTGTCTTCCTTGGTTTCTCTCTCTTGCTTGCCCTCTTGCTGTGTGATCTCCTTGCACATACTACTCCCCTTCCACTTTCCCCCACGAGTTGAAGCAGCGTGAGGCCCTCACTACATAAAGCTACCCAGTCTTGAACCTTTTGGCCTCCAGAATCATGAGTCAAATAAACCTCTTTTCTTTAGAAATTACCAGCCTCAGGTATTCTATTATGGTAACACAAAATGACTAAGACACCCAGTAATGCTAAGATACATATATATATATATATATATATATATTTTTTTTTTTTTTTTTTTTTCTGAGACGGAGTCTCACACTGTTCCCTGGGCTGGAGTGCAATGGCATGGTCTCGGCTCACTGCAACCTCTGCTTCCCAGGTTCATGCGATTCTCCTGCCTCAGCCCTCAGCCTCCCGAGTAGCTGGGATTACAGGCGCACACCACCACACCTGGCTAATTCTTTGTATTTTTAGTAGAGATGGGGTTTCACTATGTTGGCCAAACTGGTTTCGAGCTCCTGACCTCATGATCCAGCCACCTTGGCCTCCCAAAGTGCTGGGATTACAGGCGTGAGCGACCGTGCCTGGCCAGATATATATCTGCAAATATATATATATATATATATTTTTTAAATGATGCACTCACATGCGTAAGAACACACAAACAACAGTACTGGCAACACATTGTAATAGCCACAGACCAGAAAAAACCAACATGCTCATCAAGAGTACAATGTGATATAGCCATATAATGGAATACTATGCAAAAATGAAACATATGAACTAAAGCTCATACACTAATAAGCGTAGTTAGAAGAAAATCATGGCTGGGCACAGTGGCTCACATCTGTAATCACAGCACTTTAGGAGGACAAAGCAGGAGGATCACATGAGGCCAGGAGTTTGAGACTAGCCTGGGCAACATAGCCAGAACCCAACTCTAAAAAAATACAAAAATTAGTTGGACGTGGTGACATGTGCCTGTAATCCCAGGTACTTGGGAAGCTGAGGTGGGAGGATCACTTGAGCTCAGGAAGTCAAGGCTACAATGAGCCATGATCACACCACTGCACTCCAGCCTGGGCAACAGAGTGAGAGCCTGTCTCAAAAAAATATAAAAAAAGAAAAAGACGGCCAGGTGCGGTGGCTCACACCTGTAATCCCAGCACTTTGGGAGGCCAAGGCAGGCAGATCACCTGAGGTCAGGAGTTTGAGACCAGCCTGGCCAACATGGTGAAACCCCGTGTCTACTAAAAATGCAAAAATTAGCTGGGCATGGTGGCAGGCGCCTGTAATCCCAGCTTCTTGGGAGGCTGAGGTAGGAGAACTGCTTGAACCCAGGAGACGGAGGAGGTTGCAGTGAGCCGAGATCACACCACTGCATTCCAACCTGGGTGACAGGGCGAGACTCCATCTCAAAAAAAAAAAAAGAAGCTGGGCGCGGTGGCTCACGCTTGTAATCCCAGCACTTTGGGATGCCGAGGCGGGCGGATCACGAGGTCAGGAGATCGAGACCATGATGAAACCCCGTCTCTACTAAAAAAATACAAAAAAATTAGCCGGGCGTGGTGGCGGGCGCCTGTAGTCCCAGCTACTCGGAGAGGCTGAGGCAGGAGAATGGCGTGAACCCGGGAGGCGGAGCTTGCAGTGAGCCGAGATTGCGCCACTGCGCTCCAGCCTGGGCGACAAAGCGAGACTCTGTCTCAAAAAAAAAAAAAAAAAGGAAAAGAAAAAAGAAAAACACTTGTTTCCTCTACTCACAACACTTCTGACACCAAATGTGTGAGGTTTTCCTTCACATTAAGCAATCCTCCAACCCTACTGACACCAGATGGGTAAACTACAATTTGGTTATGACACTAACTACCCCGAGCTAGTGGAGACCCCACAGGTTAAGGGTTCGGTCCCACAAGACTGCTCCCCCACTTCAGATGCCAGTCACAAGTCCCAGGTTATCACCTGAACTTCTGACAAACTGGCTATAAATCAGAGGTTCCCACAACCCCACATCTGACAATTTGCTATAATGGCTCATAGAACGCAGGGAACCACATTACTTATATTTACTGGTTTATTATAAAGGATATTACAAATGATCCTGGTGAGGAGGTACATAGGGTGAGGTCTGGAAGGGTTCTGAGTATGGGAGCTGCTGTTCCCATGGACTTTGGGGTCTGCTACCCTCTTGCATGTGGATGCATCCTTTCTCAGCAACCCTGAAGCTCTCTGAGCCTCTTCAGTTAGGGCTTTTATAGATGCTTCATTACATAAGCCCAGTTGATTAAATCATTGGTCACTGGTGATTGACTCAACTTCTAGCCCTTCTCCCATTCCCAGAGGTGGGGACGGCTGAAAGTTCCAATCCTCTAATCACATGCTTGGCTTCCCTGGTGTCTTAGTCCATTTAATGCTGTGATAAAGGAAAAGCTGAAGCTGGGTAATTTATAAGGAAAAGAGGTTGACTTGGCTCATGGTTCTGCAGGCTGTGCGAGAAGCATTGTACCAGCATCTGCTTCTGGTGAGGGCCTCAGGCTGCTTCCAGTAATGGCAGAAGCTGAAGGGGAGCCATTGCGCAGAGATCACAGGGCGAGCGAGGAAGCAGGAGGCGGGGAGGGGCCCATCCCTTCCTAACAATCAGCTCTTGTGGGAATCAATAGAATGAGAAGCCACTCATTACTGAGAGGATGGCACCAAGCCATTCATAAGAAAAATCCACCCCCATCACCCAAACACCTCCCATAGGCCCCACCTCCAACACTGGGAATTACATTTCAACATAAGATTTGGAGGGTCAGATATTCAAACCATAGCACATGGCAACCAGCCCCCGCCCTCCAAGAGTCAGCTCATTAGTATAAACTCAGGTTTGGTTGAAAGGGTTTGCCATGAATAACAAAAGACATGGACAGGCATGGTGGCTCACACCTATAATCCTAACACTTTGGTAGGCCGAGGGGGGTGGATCATCTGTGGTCAGGAGTTCAAGACCAGCCTGGCCAACATGGTGAAACCCCGTCTCTACTAAAAATACAAAAATTAGCTGAGCATGGTGGTGCATGCCTGTAATCCCAGCTACTGGGGAGGCTGAGACAGGAGAATCGTGTGAACCCGGGAGGCGGAAGTTGCAGTGAGCCAAGATCGGGCCACTGCACTCCAGCCTGAGAACAGAGGGAGACTCCATCAAAAAGGCTGGGCGCGGTGGCTCACGCCTGTAATCCCAGCACTTTGGGAGGCCGAGGCGGGTGGATCACGAGGTCAGGCGATCGAGATCATCCTGGCAACACACGGTGAAACCCCGTCTCCACTAAAAAATACAAAAAAAGAATTAGCCGGACGTGGTGGCGGGCGCCTGTAGTCCCAGCTACTCGGGAGGCTGAGGCAGGAGAATGGCGTGAACCCGGGAGGCGGAGCTTGCAGTGAGCCAAGATTGCGCCATTGCACTCTAGCCTGGGCTACAGAGCCAGACTCTGTCTCAAAAAAAAAAAAAAAAAAAAAAGACATTCCTTTCACCCTTCACCTTTATCACTTAAGAATTAAAAGAATTATAGGCTCTCTGGCCAGGAGCTGGAGATAAAGACCAAAGTACATATTTATTATATCACAATACCACAGTTGTATAAACAAAGTGCTGAGCAAAAGAAACCACAGTATATAATTCTACGTACATAGAGTTTAGTAACAGGCAAAATTACAGCCTATTGTTTTTACTTAATGATAAAACTAAACAATTAAAGAAAATCGTTACCATAGAACTCAGACTAGTAGGTACCTCTAGGGGAGGAGAGGAGGTTATGGTTGAGAAGGGACATGTGTAGGGATCCCAGGGTCAGTAACACAGGGAGAAACGTGGAATTCTGCGTTCCCAAGTTTCATGTATGTCGAATGTACTCCAGGTAAAGGTTTTATGCTAGGTTAATTTGAAAGTGATCACTTTTCTAGAAAATTGCATAAAAGCTGTACTTCACTAAAAACAATTATCTGTTAGTAAAAAAAAAAAAATCTATAACTCACTTTTCATAAAGGCTGTTTGAAATTCTGTAAGGGAACAAATGTGACTTTAGCTTTATGAAGGCAGCTTGATTCTTCCTGTCTAAACACTCTGGAGACAAATGTTGAAATATATTGGCCAAACAAAATGTGTAGCTTGGTCTCCTCCACAGAAACAGATAGTTTTTAATGACTGCATGATATTTCTTTTAGATATTGTGCTTTATATAGTAGTTAATAGTTATGTAGCAGTTGCAGGCTCACAAGTTTGAGACCAGCCTGGGCAACCCCATTGCTACAAAAAAAATTAGCTGGGCATGGTGGCGCGTGCTTCTCATACCAGCTACTCAGGAGGCTGAGGCAGGAGGATCACTTGAGCCGAGGAGGTTGAGGCTGCAGTAAACCATGACTGTGCCACTGCACTCCAGCCTGGGCAACAGAGGGAGACCCTGGATCTAAAAAATAATAATGTTGGCCGGGCACAATGGCTCACACCTGTAATCCCAGCACTTTGGGAGGCCGGGATAGGTGGATCACGAGTTTAGGAGTTTGAGACCAGCCTGGCCAAGATGGCGAAAACCCATCTCTACTAAAAATACAAAAACTTACAGGCGTGGTGGCACGCGCCTGTAATCCTAGCTAGCTACTCGGGAGGCTGAGGCAGGAGAATCGTTTGAACCCGGGAGGCAGAGGTTGCAGTGAGCCGAGATCGTGTCATTGCACTCCAGCCTGGGCGACAGGATGAGACTCCATCTCAAAAAAAAATAATAATAATGTTAATAATAAAAAATAATCTATTGTTGAATGTTTAACATTGTTTTGAATTTCTCACTTGGAATGTTTCATTCATGAGTATCTTCATATTAATAAATGTATCTAATAAACATTCATTTTGTGATCATTGTGGACTGCTATTCTCAACAGTGGTGATATAGCAGTGAAAACAAAATTTATAACAACAACAAAAAAACTCTGCTCTTATGGTATTTTTATTCTAGTGAGGGAGATAAAGAGGATAAATGTGTAATAGTTGTTGAATATTATCTAGTGATAAGTGCTAGGGAGGAAAAGCAGGGAAGTGTAGGGATGGATTATAAGTGATAGCTCATCACTAGGGGGAAGTCCTCATTAAGAAGGTGACAGTCAAATAAAGATTTGAGGGATATGAAAGAGCAAGCCCACGTGGAGGTCCTCTAGACCATTCCTGGCAGAAGTCCAAAGATACTGAGCAGGGAGAATCTGGTGCATCTGTGGATCTAGGCAGCCAGTGTGGCTGGAATGGAGTGACCAGATGGGAGGGTGGGAGGAGGTGAGGTCGGAGATGGAGGTGGAGCATATCACAGGGTCTTACTGCCACCCAGGCTGGAGTGTAGTGGCGCAATCATAGCTCACTGCAGCCTTGAACTCCTGGGCTCAAGCAATCTTCCCACGTCAGCCTCCCAAGTAGGTGGAACTACAGGTGTGTGCCATCATGCCTGGCTGATTTTTTTTTTTTTTTTAATTTTTGTAAAGAGAGTATCCTGCTATGTTGCCCAGGCTGGGCTCAAGCAGTCCTCCTGACTTGGCCTCCCAAAGTGCTGGGATTACAGGCATGAGCCATCGTGCCTGGCCTGACATAAATTTTGAAATCAGCAAGTATAAGCCCTTTATATTTACTTTTTATAATGGAAAATTTCAATCTACACAAATATAGGGGAAATAATTCAATAAACCCTCATATCCTCTCAGCCAAGTACCAAAACAATCATCAACTCAAGGATATTAATTTCAATACTTTTCTCTCTTTTTTTTCTTTCTTTTTTTTTTTTTTTTTTTTTTTTTTTTTTTGAGACAAAGTCTTGCTCTGTCGTCCAGGCTGGGGTACAGTGATGCGATCTCAGCTCACTGCAACCTCTGCCTCCTGGGTTCAAGTGATTCTCCTGCCTCAGCCTCCCAAGTAGCTGGGATTACAGGCATGAGCCACCAGACCCGGCTAATTTTTGTATTTTTAGTAGAGACGGGGTTTCACTATATTGGCCAGGCTGGTCTCAAATGGCTAACCTCAAGTGATCCACCTGTTTCAGCCTCCCAAAATCCTGGGATTACAGGCGTGAGCCACCGTGCTCGGCCCTAATACTCTTCTTTTAATCTCTCACCCTACAGAAATATTTTGAAGCAAATTCAAGACATCATATAACATTATTATAATATAAAAAATATAACTATCATTATCCTGCCTACAAAATTGGCAATAAAGATTTCTGTGGCCGGGCATGGTGGCTCATGCCTGTAATCCTAGCACTTTGGGGGGCCGAGGCAGGCGGGTCACCTGAAGTCAGGAGTTCAAGACCAGCCTGACCAACATGGTGAAACCCCTTCTCTACTAAAAATACAAAAATTAGCTGGGCATGGTGGCACGCACCTGTAATCCCAGCGACTCAGGAGGCTGAGGCAGGAGAATCGCTTGAACCCGGGAGGCAGAAGTTGCAATGAGCAGAGATGGCACCACTGCACTCCAGCCTGGGCAGCAGAGCAGACTCTGTCTCAAAAAAAAAGAAAAAAAAGTTTTCTGCTACTGCCAAGATGGAGTAACAGGGATCTGCCACCTGAAACAACTAAGACAGCAGGACCAAAAAAATGAGACAACAGTTCTCATCAGGACATCAGGAAAATAAGAACCATAAACTCTAAGCATGTGACACAAAAAAAGATGAATCCTGGCCAGGCACGGTGGCTCACACCTATAATCCCAGCACTTTGGGAGGCTGAGGTGGGCGGATCACGAGGTCAGGAGATCAAGATCATGCTGGCCAACATGGTGAAACCCCGTCTCTACTAAAAATACAAAAATTAGCCGGGCGTCGTGGCGTGCACCTGTAGTCCCAGCTACTCAGGAGGCTGAGGCAGGAAAATTGCTTGAAACCGGGAGGCAGAGGTTGCAGTGAGCCAAGATCGCGCCACTGCACCCTAGCCTGGACGACAGCGCAAGACTCTGTCTCAAAAAAAAAAAAAGAAAAAAAGAATCCTGCAATTGCCTTAGCTTATAGCTTATGAAAAAAATTCTAGGGGCTGGGTGTAGCCCTTATATACCTCTAATCTCAGTATTTTAGGAGATTAGATCTTTCTAATCTCCTAAATTGCCTGAGATCAGGAATTTGAGACCAGCCCAGGCAACATAGCAAGACCCTGTCTCAAAAAAAAAAAAAAAAAAAATTAGTTGGACTTGGTGGCATGCACCTATAGTCCCAGCTTCTTGGGAGGCTTCGGTGGGAGGATCACTTGGCCCCAGGAGGTCGCAAGGAGCTATGATCGCACCACTGTACTCTAGCCTGGGTGACAGAGTGAGACCCTGCCTCTAAAAAAAAAATTAATTAAAAATGCGCAGGTCATGGCTGGGTACAGGGGTTCACACCTGTAATCCCAGCACTTTGGGAGGCTGAGATGGGCACATCACTTGAGGCCAGGAGTTTGAGACCAGCCTGGCCAACATGATGAAACTCTGTCTCTACTAAAAAAAAATACAAAAATCACCCAGATGTGGTGGTGCGTGCCTGTAATTCCAGCTACTCGGGAGGCTGAGGCAGGAGAATCACTTGAACCCAGGAGGCAGAGGTTGCAGTAAGCCGAGATCACACCACTGCACTCCAGCCTGGGCAATAGGGCGAGACTCTGTCTAAAAAAAAAAAAAAAAATGTGCAGGCCATGATGTAGAGGGCAGAGCACAATGGCCCCTCCACAATTGAAGAGGCAGTGCTGGACAATTGAGGAAGCCAGTGTGGCTACTTTTTACAGGGCAAGATACCTGAAGGAGACAGTTACAGAGAGAAAATTCTGAAGACCTGCTGACGGTCGCCCTCAAGTATTCAGCTGCATAACGATCAGTGTATGTATTGGAGGAATAACCAAGGATGGAGAAAGGATCACACAAAGGATTAGATGCGAGAATTCCTGAAGCTCACACAAGGTCACAAATACTGCCTGTTCAGATGGATTGCTTGGGCCCAGGAGTTTGAGGCTGCAGTCAGCTATGATCATGCCACGGCAATCCAGCCTGGGTGAGAGAGCAAGACTCTGTCTTTAAAACAACAACAACAACAAAAACGAAAAAGGAAATACTGCCCGTTTTAACCACCTACAGTGAGAAATCTTAAAATTCACAGAGTATCAGGTAGAGTACTCAACAGGGTCTTCCCTTAGTTGTGGGGTGAAATTATCCCAAATGTAGACATGGTTGGGCAAGACCCAAAGGGATCAATCTGCTTCCAATTAACCTAACTGTACCCTATTAAAAAGTTCAAGAATTATTTTAGGAATAGAAAGATATTCATCACCCAATGAAATAAAGTTCACAATTTCTGGCATCCATTTTAAAGTTTCCAGGCACACAAAGAAGTAGGAAAATTTGCCTCATTATGAGGAGGAAAAAATTCTACCTATCAAAACCAACCCCGAACTGACACAAACATTACAATCAACAGACATGGGCACTGAGACAGTTGTAACTATGTTCTTATGATCAAGAAGTTAGCAGAAATACTCCACATGTTAAGCAGAGACATGGAAGATGTCAATGAAAAATAAATTTAACCTCTAGAAATTCAAAAATACACTGGATGGCATTAGCAGCAGATTAGACATTCTAGAGAAAAAGATTCGTGAATTTGAAGACATTAATAGAAATTATCCAAAATGAAACTGAGAGAAAAGACTGGAAAGAGATCCACAGAGCATCCGTGAGCTGTCAGACACCCTTAGCTCACTAATATCTGTGTAACTAGAGTTCTCAGAGAGGAGCAGAAGGATAGAAAAAAAATATTTGGAGACATGATGGCTGCAGTTTTTCCAAATTGGAGAAAAATTATAAACCTACAAAGGAAGCTCAAAGAAGCCCAAGCACAAGAAATGTTAAAAAAGATACATGACAAATCAAAATCAAATTGCTCAAAAGCAGTGATAAAGAGAAAAATCTTAAAATCCACCAAAGAAGAATACACATTAGGTAAAGAAGAACAAACCTGGCTGGACAAGGTGGCTCATGCCTGTAATCCCAGCACTTTGGGAGGCCGAGGCGGGTGGATCACCTGAGGTCAGGAGTTTGAAACGAGCCTGGCCGTTATGGTGAAACCCTGTCTCTACTAAAAATATAAAAATTAGGCCGAGCGCAGTGGCTCACGCCTGTAATCCCAGCATTTTGGGAGGCTGAGGTGGGTGGATCACCTGAGGTCGGGAGTTCGAGACCAGCCTGACCAACATGGAGAAACCCCCGTCTCTACTAAAAATACCAAAAAAAAAAAAAAAAAAAAAATAGCCAGGTGTGGTGGCGCATGCCTGTAATCTCAGCTACTCCAGAGGCTGAGGCAGGAGAATCACTTGAGCCCAGGAGATGGAGGATGCAGTGAGCCAAGATCGCACATTGCACTCCAGCTTGGGCAACAAGAGTGAAACTCCATCTCAGAAAGAAAAAAAAAAAATTAGCCAGGCATAGTGGTGGGCGCCTGTAATTCCAACTACTCGGGAGACTGAGGCAGGAGAATCACTTGAACCCAGAAGATGGAGGTTGCAGTGAGCCGAGATCGCGCCACTGCACTCCAGCCTGAGTGACAGAGTAAGACTCTATCACAAAAACAAAAACAAACAAAACGAAACAAAAACCTACAGATGACAGCAGATTCTCACTGGAAGCTGTAGTAGGCAGTCTCGCAGATGGTCCCTAAGGAGCCCACCTCTTGGAATTCATACCCTTGTAAAGTCCCCTCCACTTGAGTGTGGGCTGACCTCATGACCAGCTTCTAATGAATAGAATATGGCAAAAGTGGCCAGACCTGTAGTCCCTAGTACTTGGGAGGCTGATGTGGGAGGATCACTTGAGCCCAGGAGTTCGAGGCTGCAGGGAGTTATGATCATGCCCTGAACTCCAGTCTGGGTGTTGGAGTGAGAGAGACTCTGTCTCAAAAAAGAAAAAAAAATGGCAAAAGTGATAGCATGCCACCCTGAGATTACAAGACTGTGACCTCCACCATGTTTGCCCCCCTGCTCCTGCCCTTACATCTCTAGGAGCCCTCATTTTGAGGGAAGCATATGGCCATGTTGTGAACTGCACTACGGAGAGGGCAACGTGGCAGGAAACTGACGTATCTGGCCAGTAGTTGGTAAGGGCCTGAAGTGTGCCAACAGTGACGTGAGTGAACTTGGAAGCAGATCTTCCCTTCGCCCAGCTTTTTTTTTTTTCCAGGGTCTCCCTCTGTCGCTCAGGCTGGAGTGCACTGGTGCCATCTCAGCTCACTGCTGCCTCTGCCTCTCGGGTTCAAGTGATCCTCCTGCCTCAGCCTTCCCAGTAGCTGAGACTATAGGCATGCACCATCACACCTGGTTTTTAAATTTTTTATAGAGGTGGGGTTTTCGCTATGTTGGCCAGGCTGGTCTCAAACTCCTGGGCTCAAGAGATCCTCCCACCTTGGCCTCCTAAAGTGCTGGGATTGGCCTGGCACAGTGGTTCACACCTGTAATCCCAGCACGTTGGGAGGCTGAAGTGGGAGGATCACCTGAGGTCAGGAGTTCGAGACCAGCCAGACCAACATGGTGAAACCCCACCTAAATAAAAATACAAAACTAGCTGGATGTGGAGGTGGGTGCCTGTAATCCCAGCTACTTGGGAGGCTGCGGCAGGAGAATTGCTTGGACCTGGGAGGCGGAGGTTGCAGTGAGCTGAGATGGTGCCACTGCACTCCAGCCTGGGCAACAAGAATGAAACTCTGTCTCAAAAAAATAAATACAGTGCTGGGATTAGAGGAGTGAGCCATGCTATCTGGCTGGTTTTTTTTTTTTTTTTCATTATCAAAAGTCAGTAATATTTTTGTATATTTCCTCCTAACAGATTTTTTTACACAAATTTTTACATGGTGATAATCAGATTTTATATACAATTTTGCATCCTACTTGTCCCTTGACATATCCCCGTGTTATTTATTGTAAATACAACATCCCATCAGGAGGGACATACCAAATTTTATTTAACTATTTATTGCTGGACATGGAGATTATTTTTTATTTTTCTCTACATAATGTGACATGCCCCTTTATGCATACAAGACTTTTCTGCAGGTGGGATTACTTCTTTGGGCTACTGAATTTTTTTTAAGGCGTTGACATATATTGCCAAGTTCCTTTTTCAAAGAGGTTGTACCAAGGCACCAGAGTGGCAGTTGTGTTGAACGTACCTGGGACCAAAGTTGAAGACACCCTTGCAGGAGTAGAGGAGTGTGAGTGAAGGTAATTTGTTTAATTCATCTTGTACTCTATTTAAGGTCTTCCCTCATTCTGTTTTTTTTTTTTTGTTTTTTTTTTGTTTTTTTAGACCGAATCTCCGTTGTTGCCCAGGCTGGAGTACAATGGCATGATCTCTGCTCACTGCAACCTCCGCCTCTGGGGTTCAAGCAATTCTTCCTGCCTCAGCCTCCCGAGTAGCTAGGATTGCAGGCGTCTGTCACCACGCCCGGCTAATTTTTTGTATTTTTAGTAGTGACAGGGTTTCACCATGTTGGCCAGGCTGGTCTCGAAGTCCTGACTTCAGGTGATCTGACTGCCTCGGCCTCCCAAAAGTGCTGGGATTACAGGCATGAGTCACCATGCCCAGCTGGTCTTCCCTCATTCTTATGTGATATTTTAATGATAGTATAACACATATATAGAAAAATAGAAATTGTTAGTCAACAGCTACACAAATGATCATAAACAAGACACTCTCATGACACCAACGTCTGCACCAAATTACAGAATATTCCCACCGACCAAGCTGTCCTTGTGCCCTCCCAGGCACTCCCCCAAGGGTAATTATGTTTTGCCTGTTTTTGAACTTTATATGTGTAGACCATGCTGTATCCATTTTTGTGTCTGACTTTTGTTCAATACTGTATCTACCAGAGTCAACTGTGTTGTATGTAATAGCAGTTCATTTGCTGTCACTGCTGAGTAGCGTTCTATTTTATGGATGTGCCACAACCTCTTTATCCATTTTACTTTAATGGATATATGAGTGGTCTCCAGTTTTGACTCTTATATACAGTGCTACTGTGAACATGCTAGTATATGAGCTTTAGTGAATACACGCATGCTTTTCTGTTGAGCATATATGTAGGAGTGGAGTGGCTGGGTCATGGGGGATATGTGTTTTCAGCTTCCTGCTCCAATTTGTTCTTTTTTTTTTTTTTTTTGAGACGGAGTCTGGCTCTGTCGCCCAGGCTGGAGTGCAGTGGTGCAATCTCGGCTCACTGCAAGCTCCACCTCCCGGGTTCACGCCATTCTCCTGCCTCAGCCTCCCGAGTAGCTGGGACTACAGGCGCCCGCCACTACGCCGGCTAATTTTTTGTATTTTTAGTAGAGACGAGGTTTCACCGTGTTAGCCAGGATGGTCTTGATCTCCTGACATCGTGATCTGCCCACCTCGGCCTCTCAAAGTGCTAGGATTACAGGCGTGAGCCACCGCGCCCAGCCTCCTGCTCCATTTTTTAATGGATCATCTTCAGTTGAAAGGAGATGGAGGTTCAGCAGCAATGATCGCATTGAGGAGTTGGGAATTCTGATCCCCAAGGCCTACGACCTATGGGGGAGGGTAGGGGTCTGGGAATGGGTGGCACCTGACAAGTATTATCTGTCCCTAGCCCCATGCTAGTTGCTAGGGGGAAGCGATGGGAAGAGAGTCCCTTCTAGGAATTCACCTGAGAAAATAAGATCCTAGTCCAGTTTTGAGATGACTACAGCCAGGACAGGCACCTGGATAGCAGCTTTGTGAGAAAGTTTGAGCAGGAGGGACCAGCTGAGCAGCGTCTGCATTCCCCAGCCACAGAAACTGTGAGCCAATAAATGTCTGTGTGTTCTTTCATGTGGCCAACTTGGGGATTTTCTTTTTTGTTGTTGTTTTTTGAGACGGAGTCTCACTCTGTCGCCCAGGCTGGAGTGCAGCAGCATGATCTGGGCTCACTGCAACCTCCGCCTCTCGGGTTCAAGCAATTCTCCTGCCTCAGCCTCCCGAGTAGCTGGGACTACAGGCGCCTGCCACCACGCCTGGCTAATTTTTTATATTTTTAGTAGAGACGGGGTTTCACCATGTTGGCCAGGATGGTCTCGGGCTCCTGACCTCGTGATCCACCCGCCTCGGCCTCCCAAAGTGCTGGGATTACAGGTGTGAGCCACCGCGCCTGGCCACAATTTCTTTCATAGCAATAGATAAGAAATACAGAAGGCTGGGGGCCGGGCGCGGTGGCTCACGCCTGTAATCCCAGCACTTTGGGAGGCCGAGGCGGGCGGATCACGATGTCAGGAGATCAACACCATCCTGGCTAACACGGTGAAACTCCGTCTCTACTAAAAATACAAAAAATTAGCCGGGCATGGTGGCGGGCACCTGTAGTCCCAGCTACTCGGGAGGCTGAGGCAGGAGAATGGCGTGAACCCGGGAGGCGGAGCTTGCAGTGAACCAAGATCGCGCCACTGCACTCCAGCCTGGGCGACAGAGCGAGACTCTCTCAAAAAAAAGAAAGAAAGAAATACAGAAGGCCAGGCGTGGTGGCTCAGGCCTGTAATCCCGGCATTTTGAGAGGCCGAGGCAGGTGGAGCACCTGAGGTCAGGGGTTTGAGACAAGACTGGCCAACATGGCAAAACCCTGTCTCTACTAAAAATACAAAAATTAGCCAGACATGGTGGTAGGCACCTGTAATCCCAGCTACTTGGGAGGCTGAGGCAGGAGAATTGCTCGAACCCGGGAGGCGGAGGTTGCAGTGAGCTAAGATTGTGCCACTGAACTCCAGCCTGGGCAACAGAGCAAAACTCTGTCTGAAAAAGAAAGAAGAAAAGAAAATATTCTGAACTGAATAAAAAGAAAAACATAGTATATAAAAATTTGCAAGATTTAGGTAAGGTAGTACTGAGGGTTTTTGTTTTGTTTTGTTTTTGTTTTAAGACTGAGTCTCACTCTGTAGCCCAGGTTGGAGTGCAGTGGCACGATCTTGGCTCACTGAAAATTCCGCCTCCTGGTTTCAGGTGATTCTCCTGCCTCAGCCTCCTGAGTAGCTGAGATTACAGGCGCCCACCATCACACCCAGCTAATTTTTGTGTTTTTAGAAGAGACAGGGTTTCACCATGTTGGCCAGGATGGTCTCGATCTTGACCTCATGATCTGCCCACCACGGTCTCCCAAAGTGCTGGGATTACAGGTGTGAGCCACCGCGCCCGGCCCAAAATTCCAACTTTTTAAAAATAGAAGTTGATGAGCTGATTATAAAATTCATATGGCAAAGAACCCAAATAACAAAAACAATTTTGAAAAGGAAAAGAAACTGGAGGACTCACACTATGTGACTTCAACATTTCTTGTAAAGCTACCACAATCAAGGTAGGGTGTTACTGGTGTCAGGATAGAAATATAGATCAATGGAACCAAAAAGGAATCCAGAAATAAATAGGCTTACACATTATACTGAATTGATTTCCAACAAACATGTACAATGCGGTTCAGTGGAACAAATTTCCACTTTTCAACAAATGGTGCTTGAACAGTTTATATACCCACACACAAAATAAAAAGAAAGAAAAGAAACTTCAATCCATATTTTACACTATATGCCAAAATTAAGCCGAAATGGGTAATAAACCTAAATGTAATGTATAACATTATGAAACTTCTAAAAAAAAAAAAAAAGGAAATCTTTGTGACCTTAGGTTAGAAAAAGATTTCTTAGATCCAAGATGAAAATTAAGAAATTCTGCACTTTGAAAGACACACTACTAAGAAAATAGAAAGCCAAGCAACAGACTGGGAGAAAATATATTGCACATCAATTATCTAATAAAGAATTTTTTTTTTTTTCCCGAGATGGAATGTTGCTCTGTTGCCCAGAGCTGGAGTGCAATGCCGTAATCTTGGCTCACTGTAATGTCCACCTCCTGGGTTCAAGCAATTCTCCTGCCTCAGTCTCCCGAGTAGCTGGGATTACAGGCATGTGCCACCACACCTGGCTAATTTTGTATTTTTAGTAGAGATGGGGTTTCACCATGTTGGGCAGGCTGGTCGCTAACTCCTGACCTCGTGATCTGCCCACCTGGCCACCAAAAGTGCTGGGATTATAGGCATGAGCCACTGCGTGCAGCCTTAAAGAACTTTTATCTAGAATACATACAGAACTTTCAAAATCAATAATAGAAAAATAAACCCAATAAAAATGCGAAACAATTTGAACAATAATTTCATCAAAAGATATATATATGGCAAGTAAGAACATGAAATGTTCATCAAGAGGGATGAACATTAATACCACAAGATATCATTATATACCATTAGAGTGGCTAAAATGAAACAGACTGACCAAATCAAAACCACAGTAATACCAGTTCACACCTGCTGGAATGACTAGAATAAAACAGATGGACCCAAGTATTGACAAGGATGTGAAGGAGCTGAAAGTCTCCTACACTGCTTTTGGGAATGTAAAATATACAACCAGATCATAATATAGTTTGGTGGTTTGTAAAAAATGGCCGGTGTGGTGGCTCACACCTGTAATCCCAGCACCTCAGGAGGCCAAAGTGTATAGATTACCTGAAATCGGGAGTTTGAGACCAGCCTGGCCAACATAGTAAAACTCTGTCTCTACTAAAAAAATACAAAAATTAGCTGAGTGTGGTGGCGGCCTCCTGTTATCCCAGCTATTCAGGAGGCTGAGGCAGGAGAATCGCTTGAACCCAGGAAGCGGAGGTTGCAGTAAGCCAAGATCTCGCCACTGCACTCCAGCCTGGGTGACATAGTTAAGCATAGGCTCGGCACAGTGGCTGAGGCCTGTAATCCCAGAATTTTGGGAGGCTGAGGAGGGTGTATCCCAAGGTCAGGAGATCGAGACCATCCTGGCCAACATGGTGAAACCCCTTCTCTACTGAAAATACAAAAATTCGCCGGGTGTGGTGGCACATGCCTGTAATTCCAGCTATTCGGGAGGCCGAGGCAGGAGAATCACTTGAACCCAGGAGGCAGAGGTTGCAATGAGCCGAGATCGCGCCACTGCACTCCAGCCTGGCAACAGAGCGAGAATCTGTCTCAAAAAAAAAAAATTAAAAAAAAAATTAAGCATATGACCTAGCCATTCCACTCCTAGGTGTTTACCCAAGAGCAATGAAAGCACATGTTCATAGGAATGCTTGTAAACAAACATTTAAAACAACTTTATTTGTAACAGCCCCAAAACTGGAAACAACTCAAATGTCTACCACCGGCAAATGCATATAGATTGTGCCTTCATAGTAGTACCCATACAATGGATCCTACTCAGCAGTTAAAAGAAATGAACTATGGGTGTATACAGCATGGATAAATTTCTTTTTTTTTTTTTTTTTTTTTTGACACGTAGTCTTGCTCTGTCACCCAGGCTGGAGTGCAGTGGCGCAATCTCGGCTCACTGCAAGCTCCGCCTCCCGAGTTCAAGCCATTCTCCTGCCTCATCCTCCCGAGTAGCTGGGACTACAGGTGCCCGCCAGCACGCCCGGCTAATTTTTTTGTATTTTTAGTAGAGACGGAGTTTCACTGTGTTAGCCAGGATGGTCTCCATCTCCTGACCTCGTGATCCACCCTCCTCGGCCTCCCAAAGTGCTGGGATTACAGGTGTGAGCCACCGTGCCCGGCTTGCATGGATGAATTTCAAAATAATTATGTTGAGTAAAAGAAGCCAGACAAAATGAGTACATACTATATGATTCCACTTACATAAAATTACAGACTATGCCAAATAATCTAGTGACAGAAAGCAGATAAATCATTGCCCAGAAATGGGGGTGAGTATATGGGAGCTTGGAGGGACTAGAGGAATGACAAAGGGGCCTGAGCAAACCTTAACTAGGAGTATGAACAGTTCATCACCACACACACGTGTATTCATATTTTGGACAATATCCTTAAAATATAGTCCCCCAAGCTGGGCGCGGTGGCTCACCTGTAATCTTAGGACTTTGGGAGGTTGAGGCAGGCAGATCCCTTGAGTTTAAGAGTTTTGAGACCAGCCTGGGTAACATGGGGAGACCCCATCTCTACTAAAAATACAAAAATTAGCCAGGAGTGGTGGCACATGCCTTAATCCCAGCTATTCAGGAGGCTGAGGCAGGAGAATCTCTTGAACATGGGAGATGGAGGTTGCAGTGAGCCGAGATCATGCCACTGGACTGCAGCCTGGGCAACAGAGTGAGACTCTGTCTCAAAAAAAAAAAAAAAAAAAAAGGGAGGGGGGTGGGCTGGGTGCAGTGGCTCAAGCCTGTAATCCCAGCACAGCACTTTGGAAGGCCAAGGCGGGCAGATCATGAGGTCAGGAGATGGAGACCATCCTGGCTAACCCAGTGAAACCCCGTCTCTCCTAAAAATACAAAAAAATTAGTCGGGCGTGGTGGCGGGCGCCAGTACTCCCAGCTACTCGGGAGGCTGAGGCGGGAGAATGGTGTGAACCCAGGGGGCAGAGCTTGCAGTGAGCTGAGATCACACCACTGCACTCCAGGCTGGGCAACAGAGCAAGACTCCATCTCGGAAAATAAATAAATAAATAAATAAATAAATAAATAAATAAATAAATAAGCCAGATGTGGTGGTGCACACCTATAGTCCTAACTACTCAGGAGGCTAAGGCAGGAGGATTGCTTGAGCCCGAGAGTTTGAAGTTGCAGTGAGCAGTGTTTGCGCCACTGCACTCCAGCTTGGGTGACAGAATGAGACCCTGTCTTATGAATAAATAAAGTCCCCCAAATTAGGCACCAGAGTACTTAACATTTTATATGTAACTTTTTTTTTGAGACTGAGTCTCCCTCTCGCCCAAGCTGGGATTCAATGGCGTGGTCTCGGCTCACTGCAACCTCCACCTCCTGGTTTCAAGCGATTCTCCCACCTCAGTCTCCCAAGTAGCTGGGACTACAGGCGCGTGCCACCACACCCGGCTAATTTTTGTATTTTTAGTAGAGACAGGGTTTCACTATGTTGGCCAGGCTGGTCTCGAACTCCTGACCTGTGATCCACCTGCCTCGGCCTCTCAAAGTGCTAGGATTACAGGTGTGAGCCACCGTGCCTAGTCGACATTTTATATATAACTTTTTTATAGCTTATGTTACGTGCAATTAGATACCTACCAAAAGAAGTATGAGTGTTACTTGTGGCTTCGAACCTACCAGATTTCTGTGTAGTTTCCACCTCAGGTTTTGTTCACACTGAAGTCATGTACCTGACTGTTGTGCACAGTGAACGTGCTTGGCATAGAAGTCAGAAAATGGGGAAAGATTTTACCTCAAGAAGTATGGTCCTCATAGCAGACATTTTCCTTCGAGTCCAGAGTGGCAGCTGTGTAACCTGGTCATCCTACTACTGAGATTTGCAGTGTATTCTGTCACCCCATGGACCTGGTCTTGTCCATGACAGTTTTGACAAATAAGAGACGTGATGCCATGTGGTTTCCAAGGCTGGGTATAAGAAGCTGCGAAGCATTCACCTGGGTCTCTTAGGACTCTTGCTCTAGGGAAAGCTGGCTGCGTGGAATAACTCACCCAGCCACCTTGTGAGAAAATCCAAACAAGTCCTGGCATGATGCTGTGTGGAAATGTCCAATGTGCCTTGGAGGTGCCATCCATATCAGCCTGTGTGCCAGGCATGTGGGAGAGCAAGTCTTCAGATGACTCTGGCCTCACACGTCATCTAACCTAACCACACCCAAATGGCAGATCCCATCTGAGAACAGCAGAGCCTGAGCCTGTCTCCAGACTCAGGAGGGATAATAATAGGTTGTTTGAAGACCCTAGGTTTTGGAATGGTTTGTGATACAGCAATAGATAATCAGAACAGTAGCAAAAATGTATTTAAGGCAAACCTGGAAGGTCTTTGGCTGGGGAACACTTCTTTTTACAGGGTTTTGCTCTGTTGCCCAAGCTGGAGTGCAGTGGCACGATCTTGGCTCACTTGCAGCCTCGACCTCCTGGGCTCAAGTGATCCTCCTGCTGAGTAGCTGGGACTACATTTGTGCATCACCATAACTTCCACTGTGAACTTTAATGCTTAATTAATATGGGTATCTCCAAGCAAATGAGTAAAGAAAACTTGTATTTATTTTTCTGACATTAAACTGGGTACTATTTTGGCTAAATGTATACTAGTTTTATTTTGCTGCTAACTTCACTTTGGAACTAACAAGTTGTTATTTAATGTAAATATAATCAACTTCCATTCTGCTACTACCATTTTAAATAACACCAGAGATGCCAGATTTCCATGATTAGGGGAAAGCTGGGGGAAAAGGATAAATTGTAAGGATCTAAGAAGGTAGGAAAAGTGCATTTATTGCCTAAATAGGGTGTCAACAATGCTTTACATTGTGACCTTAAGTTATCACAAAGAATACTATACTCTCTGTGGCAAAATCATGGCAACGTGCTAGCTCTAGAGAGAAGCAGCCATGTTTCATTTTTATCCTCAAAGGCTAATCAGCTTACAAACATAAAGTACCAGCCTAAATCAACATGAAATCTACCACCAGTACTGGAAAAAACCCAAATAATACTCCTGACTTACGCTCACTGCAACCTCTGCCTCCTGGGTTCAGCAATTCTCCTGCCTCAGCCTCCCAAGTAGTTGGGACTACAGGTGCATGCTACCATGCCCAGCTAATTTTTGGATTATTTATTTACTTACTTGCTTATTTATTTATTTATTTATTTATTTATTGAGATGGAGTCTTCACCCAGGCTGGAGTGCAGCAGCGCAATCTCGGCTCACTGCAACCTCCGTCTCCTGGGTTTAAGTAATTCTCCTACCTCAGCCTACTGAGTAGCTGGGATTACAGATGCTGCCACCAAGCCCGGCTAATTTTTGCATTTTTAGTAGAGACAGGGTTTCACCACATTGGCCAGGCTGGTCTTGAACTCCTGACCTCAGGTAATCTGCCAGCCTCGGCCTCTCGAAGTGTTGGGATTACAGGCATGAACCACCGCACCTGGCCAATTGTATTTTTAGTAGAGATGGGGTTTCACTGTGTTGGCCAGGCTGGTCTTGAACTCCCGACCTCAGGTGATCTGCCTGTCTTGGCTTCCCAAAGTGATGGGATGACAGGCATGTGACACTGCTCCCAGCCAGTGACATAATCTTTAAATTGATAGGACATAATGGCAAGTCTCAAAGGTGAGTGGAAGAATATCACCAATTATGAAGTACATTTGTCAGAGTTTAAGAGCAGAAAAAAGAAATCTAGGCTGAATTTTTATACAAGTCTTTATTTACAACTTGTTTAACAACTGTACACTTTTTGCAGCCTTGAAAACATTTTTGTACTTGAATGGGAAAATATAGTTTGACCAAATCTTAACTTTATTCTTCATATACATATATTATATGCATACATATAAACACATACATATAATTAATACCATAACAAGTTGGCAGTCATAAAATTAAAATGAGTAAGTGATATCAAAAGGAAATACAAGATTTCAAAAACACTAAAAATCCATCTTCTGGTGGTTTCCTGGACTTTATGTTTTTGTGATTTTAGTTGAAATTTCTTACTGAGGCTCTTTAACAAGTCATTCACCTCAGAAAAACAGCACGAAAACCCACCAATCTCAACACATAGTAAATGGTTGGAAAACTCAGTAAACAGGTGGAAAAATGCTTGGACATCATTATGTACAACACTGCTAAATCTGTATTTCATTTTTGAAGTGAGAAGTTCCAAGTCCGATGTGGACATCGTTTTTAGATTATAATGACAAAGAATGAAATTGTGAAAAATGTAAATTCAATATTCAATCAGAAATAAGAATATACCTAGCAATATCCTTTTTGCAAAGACTAAAATGCAAGGTGGATTACTACAATGTCAAATATGAAACTAACAACAATTCACAGAACAATCAATAGTACTTAAGACATGAATATAAGGCTTCAGAGGTGGGGCTGTCAATACAACTCCAGCTCCAATGTGCTAAGGTTTCATCCAGCTCATCTAAAAAGTTTTAAAAATACTACAGGGGAAAAAAAAGCCTCTTTCTATCCCCAAATTTTTTGATATAATTTATTAATCAAACTAAGGCAAATTATTATTAGATATGTTTGAATTTTTCTATTCATTTCATAATCAAAAATTGAGTGTTGTAAATGGTGGGCAATTGTCAAAACCTGAAAACTGCAAAACAAGATAAACCTAGAAATTATTTTCTAAGTACAAAGCATTCTGAATTACACAGAACCTGTAAACAGCAAAGTTCATGACAGCGATGATATTTTAGCGCATTTGAATTATAAATAACTAAGGCTGTTAAAAAATAAAAGATTTGGGCCGGGCACAGTGGCTCATGCCTGTAATCCCAGCACTTTGGGAGGCCAACGTGGGCAGATCACAAGATCAAGAGATGGAGATCATCCTGGCCAACAAGGTGAAATCCCGTCTCTACTAAAAATACAAAAATCAGCTGGGTGTGGGGGCGTGTGCCTGTAGTCCCAGTTACTTGGGAGGCTGAGGCAGGAGAATAGCTTGAACCCGGGAGGCGGAGGTTGCAGTGAGGCGAGATCGTGCCACTGCTCCAGCCTGGTGACAGAGCAAGACTCCGTCTCAAAAAAAAATAAAATAAATAAATAAAAGATTGCTGTTAAGAATATTACAAGGCCCCCAAATCACTGATTGGCATTTGTGTACAGTCATTTCTTGTATTTAGAGTAAAATGCTATTTCTTATTTCAAGCATATTGAAAACGTCCCTTAACTAATATGAATCACTACAGAACACATAATAAAGTAGGTCACCAAGAAGATAATAAACTGAAGTCACACCACTTACTCATCTGTACTTGAACTACAATAAGAATTTCATCATAACTTGCTTGGAATTCGACACTGCTGGATCAAGTCTGTTGCTTGATTACAAAAACTTAAAAGAGAAAGAAGAAAGCATCAAGACTTCCTAACAAAATAATTCTAAGCACCAAGCTGACTCAAAAGGATTAGGTTAGTCCCTTATTTCCATTAAAAAATTTAGACATGTTACTATAGATCCATTTAGTTATGTTAAGCACTTTAGTAACAGGCCAAGTAAATTAATACATATTTTAAATGTTTTCATTAGCTAAGTCACTGGAATAGTAAATGCCTCATACATAAAACTTAACTTGATTCATAATACAAGTTAATAAGAGCAGGAAGTTATGAAGATAAACAAAAAAATTGTTTGCATCTTGATGTACCTTTAAGGTGGACTTTCAGGGGAAATGTTTAAGGGACAGAAACAAAAAAAAAACTGTTGGCAATGTTCATTAGATCTATATAAATTTAAAAGGAAGGATATCATGAAATGTATCAATCTTTATTTGAAATAAGCATTCATATCAATTTGCCTGATAAATGTTAACTATATAACATCAATTTATATTATATATTTTTTTAGAGACAGGGGTCTTGCTTTGCCACCCAGGCTGGAGTGCAGTCAGGTGTGATCAGACTGTACTGCAGCCTGAACCTCCTGGGCTTAAGCGATCCTCCTGCCTCGACCTCTGGAGTAGCTGGGACTATAGGCATGAGCTACCATGCCCAGCTAATATCAATTTAAAAAGAGTACATAAAAAGGGAAAAAACACTGAAGATATTAAGAAATGATTTATAAAATGATTTTATCACTTGAAAAATAAGGTATTGAGAATCTGTTCTTAGAAAAATATATACTGAAGACTAGCTTAAAGGAATGGGGTTTTGATTTTTTCCAAGGTCTTTAAAAAGGATTGGTATTAATTTTTATAAGAGAAAAACTTTCTCTAAGTATGGTGGTAAAATCTCAGAGTTGTCATAAGTTACTTCACTGCCTTTATTTTGTCCTTATTTTCTCTCTGGGCAATAAAAGTGCTGTTGAATAGCATTTTCGGCAATACTGGAAATGTTCTATACTTGTACTGTCTGATAGGTAACCACTATCCACATGTGACTGTGGAACACTTGAAATGTGGCTAGGCCACTGACAAACTATAGTTTTAATTTTACTTAATTTTAACTGTCACATATGGTTACTGAATAATCTACTCTTGTCTAGGTTAACAAGAAGACAATGGAAGTTAAGATACTTAGAGACTTAATCATTCAACAATTAATTAGTGGAAGACATTCAGAACATTGTATTTCATCCTTATGTGTTATGTTTCACTTTTAGTTTTTTAATTTGGGAAAGAAAAACAGCAGTCCTTTCCCTCAAAGGCCAGGGTCTAGACTTCTCTATTCCAGCGTTGCTCTCTTCTAGATGAGCTTCTTATGCAAAGCATGTCAGTAGAACAGGGGGTAAGGTAGAAGAGAAACGTTTTGTACTTTAAAAGCACGTCTCTCATCTACAAACAGAACAAAACAAATGCCAGAATGTTCTCATAAGCAAATCTCTCTATTCTTTGGCAGTAATTGTGTCCATATTTACGTAATGTAATAAACAAGTATTTCAGTATTTTTGAACTATGATTTGAATATTAATATACTCAAGTTATAAATGTAGAAGTCCTGGCTCCTAAAGAAAGTCTCTCGGTAGACAAGCTGAAAACTTTGCTATATATGAATGTAAGAATTTGGCCAAGTTCACTGGGTATGGTAGCTCACGCCTATAATCCCAGCACTTTGGGAGGCTGAGGCGGATGGATTACCTTAGGTCAGGAGTTCAAAACCAGCCTAGCCGATATGGCGAAACCCTCTCTTTACTAAAAATACAAAAATTAGTTGGGCGTGGTGGTGGGCACCTGTAATCCTAGCTACTCGGGAGGCTGAGGTGGAAGAATCACTTGAAACTGGGAGGTGGAGGCTGCAGTGAGCCAAGATTGTGCCACTGCACTCCAGCCTGGGCAAGAGAGTGAGACTCCATCTCAAAAGAAAAAAAAAGAAAAAAGAAAACAGCCAAGTTCAGAAAATCTATCTGTTACAGGGGAACTCAGAATGCTTTTGCAGCCTGCCATCTTTAGTGCCTGCCTTTTCAGTCACCTCTTCCCCACCATTTTCCTGATCCTCTGACTTGACAGCTCCCGGAACTCGGCTTTCCTGTCTTTTAGGTACATGCAGTGACGGAGGCACTGCTGAAGTTAGGGGCAATCTGCAGGTTTGTGTTTCAGGAGGCAGGCAAACCAAAGGCAAGAACATCTTCTGATTAACTGTAAGATGGGATAATTTTTATGAATACAACTTCAGAAAGCATCAAGTTTCAAGGGTGTTTGCGTTTGAAAGGATCTGGCTTCTAAGTATTACATTATAAAAGAGTCTTCTTAAGGAGACATGTAAAAAGTAACTCATACCCAGTAGCTCCAACCCAGCTTCCAACAGATTTCTAGACTCAGACCTTTAGATTCCTGACTATAACAGAAAATGCCAGAAAGGTAGAGGGGAAGAGGGAAAATAATGATCTAATATTAGTAAAGTGCTACAAATTTTGCAGTAAAATATACTACATAAATGACTAGAAGTAACAGTAAATAATATTAAGATACTATATAAAGACTATATATTAAGACACTAAATAAAATAAACACACTATAGAATGTACATGGAGTAATCACTACCCATGGGTTGACAAATACACCAGAATAAACACAAGTCCTTTTTATTAATTTTACAACATAACTGCTAAAGTAATTATTTTCCTTCATAAAGTTAGTTACCACTCGAGTGGTAATGCCTACCTGGAAGTCTCCCACGTTAAAGCCTCAACATGCTTTGGTAGTCCTCTTTCTCTCAAGTAGGAGCTGCTTTTCTCATGATACCTAATTCCTCCTCTAAGCTCTAAGTAGATATAATTCGGATTTGATAGTCCCATGGGCCCAAACTTTGAGGCCGTGGACACCTCTGATTTCACCTTTATCAGGTACATAATGGCGCAATGTTGAATATACTTTAAAAATGTCTACTTTTGCCTTCATTTAAAACAAAACTGTGTGGGGCTACTGTGTGTAAATAAGAGGGACATAAAATTGAGCCTATGGCTTGCAAACTAGATAAGGCAGATCTAAATAACACCAAGTTGGTCATGATCTTCAGCCACCGCAGATTTCTTCTCGTCTCATCAAATCATAGTATCCTTGGCGACCTAAAATCACTTTCTCAGCTTTAGCCAAACAGTCTCAAAATGAAAATAAGTGTTTTTCCCTTTACTAATAAACATATACAACTACATTATGCGCCCAGTTAATACTCAATGAAGGGAAGGACAATTAGAAAATAAATTAGATATTTGTTTACTCTTTTACTGAATAATCATGTAATACAGAGGATTTTAGGCAAACTATTGCTTTGGGAACATCTGTTTAGATAATGCAAATTTTCATTGTATTAGGACTTCCCTCTGCCTGCATATTTGTTTATAATTAGGCTATTTCTTATCCCAATGATCCACTGCACTTTCTAGGAATGAATTTGCCTTAATAGCCTTCCATTACATTTTTAGGTTTCTATACTCATGCAAACACACACAGCATGCAAACCGAGTCTTACAGAGTATTACTGGAAATTATAAGAAAACAGAAAACTTCTGAAGAGACATCAAGTAATTCCTGATCTATATCTATATATTTATCTATCACAGGAAAACATTTATAACCCCCCACAATCACCAAAACTCATATACTTGCCATAATTAGGTTCAGGTCTCTTGTTTCTCAAACGAATGTCTCTTTCTCTATCATTTCAGTGCAATGTGGAGAATCCAAGGATGCTCATGTTTTAAGTCAACATTAATTAAATATGTTTTGTAAGTTTCTATAGTCATAAAGATAATACATGTGAATTGGTTTGATAAAAGGCTATTTAAAAAATACAATCATCTATACACACTTCCCCAGAAAATCATCAGTGATTTAAAAGAGATGGATGCCACCCCATTTGTGCTGCCCCTTGTTTTCTAGAAAGGAAGCTAAATATTAATACTTCGGTAATTTGAGGGATTGGGTGGAAATTAGCTCTGTTAGCAGCATATTATGTTATGTTTTTTAGTCTTCTGGGAACTGAACAGCATTTGCTGCAAAACTTTAGACGACTTCTGTGCTAAAACTAGACAATAAAACATTTTCAACAAAAGGAATCTACACCAATTATTATTTAAATATTCTTTATAGATAGAAAATAAAAAATTAGATGACAGATACATTGAGAATAGCCTTCTTCACAGAAAAAACTTCATGATATAAAACATTCAAATCACTATCATAGTTATCAAGAATAAGCTCTGAAACCTCCTTCTAAATGTAATGAAACTAGGTTGGATAATTACCAAAAGAAACTGCCATTTTGACAGAATTATAGGAAGACAGATTATCCTTATTGAATGGAAAATCCTTCTAATTTATAAAAATGAAAAAATAGAAAAAAAGATAAAATAATTTTCAAAGATTCTGACATCCCATTTTATTTTGCTCAGAATAGTCTTTCATCCTACTGTATGGTATCACACAGGCTTCACTGTTAAGAAGTACAATGCTAGATCAGTTTGACGGCCACTGCTAGGCAAAGAATCCCTTCATAATATAAGAATAAAAACTCAAAATATTCTCCTACAGTTTCATGAATAGACAACAAAAAGCACTTTGTCTTCATGTTGCTATTTTGCCCTCAGCAAAAAGCAAGACACCAAGCACTTTCCTCTCACTTTAGAAACAAAGATGTTCTTATCCATGTGGCTGTAAACTAGCTTGGTTTCCACTAGCTGTGGGTTGTGGATGCTTTTTCAGATAAATCACACACGATCCAACTGGGGATAACTGGAGTTATCCTGGAGTCAGAGATCTAGATAATAGGAGACTAAATGCAGAGTTAAGAGAATTTTTAGAAGTAATTTAGATTTTTGTTTCAAGATAATTCTTACATTGGGATAAAGACTTCCAAGTTTTTAACATGCTGTTATCATTAAAACAACAGGTGAATTTTTGTGAGGGAGCAAGAGAGGCTGAAAAATATTTCAAACGATTACTTAGCAAACAAGAATAAACCAAACTGCTACTTTCGAAAAGGAGATAGGAGGCTGGCGCAGTAATGCATGCCTGTAATCCCAGCACTTTGGGAGGCCAAGGTGGGCGGATCATCTGAGGTCAGGAGTTGGAGACCAGCCTGGACAACACGGTGAAACCCCGTCTCTTTGTATTTTGTAAAAATCCAGAAATTAGCTGGGCGTGGTGGCAGATACCTGTAATCCCAGCTACTAGGGAGGATGAGGCAGGAGAATTGCTTGAACCTGGTAGGCAGAGTTTGCAGTAAGCCAGGATCGTGCCTCTGTACTCCAGCCTCGGGGAGGGGAGGCGAAGGGAAAGGAGGGGAGGGGACGGAAGGAAGAAAGGAAGGAGAAAAGAAAAGAAAAGAGAAAAGGAAGGAAGGAAGGAAGGAAGGAAGGAAGGAAGGAAGGAAGGAAGGAAGGAAGGAGAGATAGCAAAGTGGCTCATCAATAAAATGTATATTTTCTTTAACCTAGCTCATCTTTCACTTAACAATCACTCACTACTGATCTATTTGCACAACACAGATTTTCGTTCTTCTGTGAGAACTACTGGAATATACAGGCTGATGTTTCTTTTCTTTTTTTTTGAGATGGAGTCTCACTCTGTGGCCCAGGCTGGAGTGCAGTGGCACAATCTCGGCTTACTGCAACCTCCACCTCCTAGGTTCACGTGATTCTCCTGCCTCAGCCTCCCGAGTAGCTGGGATCACAGGCTCCTGCCACCATGCCTGGTTAATACTGCATTTTTAATAGAGATGGGGTTTCACCATATTAGCCAGGCTGGTCTTGAACTCCTGACCTCAGGTGATCCACCCACCTTGGCCTCCCAAAGTGCTGGGATTACAGGCATGAGCCACCGCACCTGGCCACAGGCTGATGTTTCTGACTGGATAACATTTAGCTTAATTTTGTACAGTTGAGCTTTTATTATATTAACAATAAAACCTCAACAAAATTACAAACAGCAATTTCATCCTTATTATAGTCTAATAATCTAATTAAAACACTTATATCAGGTTAAGGATGTCTAATAGAAATGGCAATCTTGGTAAATTTTGGAACATGGGGTCTTTAGGGACTTCTTTTTCTGCATTACTATCAAATAGACAAATGGTAAAAGATATGATGGAGTTTTTCAAAGTTCTTTAAAAATATGTACAACTGTATACTTGATTCTCTTTTCAGATATTATACACTACTATACAAATTTCTAAAATACACACTGTGGAACATAAATGCTAGGTTTTAATACTCTTTAGTTCTTTACTTTGTATTTTCTCACCCTGGTTAGAAGGAAAACAGAAAATGATCTTCCTGTTTATAAGACTTCAGACACTGTGGTGACAGCGTGCTCCAACCCAACACAGTAACCCTGCACTTGCTCCATGCTGGTGCCTGGACAAGCTCCACTGCACAAGCCAACATGGCCCCAGGAAGGTGCTGTATGCGGGAGTTTGTAAAAATACAGCACAGCATCACTCACGATGAGGCAAAGCTCCTACTGTCTTTAAATTTCCAGATAGACCATACAACATCACGAATCTCCTGAGGAATCATTAATCATTATTAGAGAAACGGAAATGTCATAAACCCTATCCAAATCTGGACACCGGACATGGAGTCGCCACCATTAGAGCTAAATTTTATTCTTGGCTTTCTGATACCTAAAGTATATTCAGAAGCTATTTTTTTTTTTTTTTACAACAGGGTGTTTTGTTTTTAAACATCATAAAATGTTTAGAAATATAATTTCTCCTATGTAATGAAACTAATATACTAAATTTTATAGGTACAGTAAAGGAGAATGAAAATTATAAATGTAGGCCGGGCGCAGTGGCTCACGCCTATAATCCCAGCACTCTGGGAGGCTGAGGCGGGTGGATCACGAGGTCAGGAGATCGAGACCATTCTGGCTAACATGGTGAAACCCCGTCTCTACTAAAAAATACAAAAAATTAGCCGGGCGTAGTGGCGGGCGCCTGTAGTCCCCACTACTCAAGAGGCTGAGGCAGGAGAATGGTGTGAACCCGGGAGGCGGAGCTGGCAGTGAGCTGAGATCGCGCCACTGCACTCCAGCCTGGGCGACAGAGCGAGACTCCGTCTCAAAAAAAAAAAGAAAGAAAAGAAAATTATAAATGTAAACATCAAAATAATAGCATACAACAGATGCTGAAGAAAAGTCAGAAGTACGACTGGGCGCGGTGGCTTGTGCCTGTAATCTCAGCACTTTGGGAGGCCGAGGTGGGTAGATCACGAGGTCAGGAGTTTGAGACCAGCCTGGCCAACATGGTGAAACACCATCTCTACTAAATCACAAAAATTAGCCAGGCATGGTGGTGGGCACCTGTAATCCCAGCTACTCCGGAGGCTGAGGCAGGAGAATTGCTTGAACCCAGGAGGCGGAGGCTGCAGTGAACCGAGATCGCGCCACGGCACTACAGCCTGGGTGACGAACAAGGCTCCATCTCAGGGGAAAAAAAAAAGTCAGAAGTAAAACTGCCCTCTAAAAGCCTGGCACCTTTCCAACCCAGATAGAGAAAAAATATCTGGGTAGGTGGATGGGTAGGAGATTAGGACTGGGGCTGTAAATAGAAAATGAAAATGAAAACCTCTCATCTCACAGAACAAAATTCATTCAGTGAGTAGTTCACAGACTGTTTTTTTGTTTGTTTGTTTTTTCTTGAGACGGAGGGAGTTTCGTTCTTGTCGCCAGGCTGTGGTGCAATGGCACCATCTCGGCTCACTGCAACCTCTGCCTCCCAGGTTCAAGAAATTCTCCTGCCTCACCCTCCCAAGTAGCTGGGACTACAGGCACACACCAACACGTCTGGCTAATTTTTTGTATTTTTAGTAGAGACGGAGTTTCACCATGTCGGACAGGCTGGTCTGGAAGTCCTGACCTCAGGTGATGCACCTGTCTCAGCCTCCCAAAGTGCTGGGATTATAGGCGTGAGCCACTGCGCCTGACTCTTGTTTTCATCCATCATATTCTGCAGGTACAATTTTCCCAAAATTTTAACTTACCAAGGTCAGTGCTCATATCCCAATTTGATTGATTGATTGATTGATTGATTGATTGAGACAGAGTCTCACTCTGTCACCCAGGCTGGAATGCAGTGGTGCGATCTCAGCTCACTGCAGTCTCTGGCTCCTGTGTTCAAGTGACTCTCCTGCCTCAGCCTACCAAGTAGCTGGGATTACAGCCACATGCCACCATGCCCAGCTAATTTTTGTAATTTAGTAGAGATGGGGTTTCACCATGTTGGCCAGGCTGGTTTCAAACTCCTGACCTCAAGTGATCCACCCCCGCCTAGATCTCCCAAATGGTGGGATTACAGGCGTGAGGCACCACGTCTGGCCCCAATTTGCTTTAAAAATAGTTGGATCTTCAGGCTATTTGTGAAATATGGGTAGAGGTAAGAACCATCTGAAAGTTTTTTATCTTTTACTTTGGAAACTTTCCAGGTGATCAGGTCTGCGTAGCCTCCTGAAGCCCTACAGCAGTTCTACTCATGGCTATCTCCATTTATCCCCAGCTTTTGCTGCTTTGTGGTCTTGTCAGGCAGAAGCATTCATGCTGTGCTCAGACTTCTGTACTTAACGTAAAAAATTAGCACAATGTATGGCTCCACTTCTGTGTATACTCCAGTATCTTTCTTCGACTATGGCTTCTGAGGACAAACAAATACTACTGATTTTTAGGTCATCTTTCTTATTAAAAAGTAAGAAAGAATTTAAAAATCAAACACTTGAATATAGTTTCTGAAAATTCTTAATTACATTTAGCTTGATTTGAGGTTACTTATTCGTATTTAACATAAAGAACTAAATGAAACCTGAACTTGCAAATAGCAAGTACATGAGAAAACATTCTCCTATATTAAGTGACCTAACCTAAAAATAAACAAAAAATACCATGACCTAATTTCAGAAATTTTTTGCTTTCAAAAAATGGGCTATATTGCAAGAAAAAAGACTTAAATATAATTTGGGACCAAATACATAAGTCAATATGGAAAGTTAGAAGGCATTTCATTTTTAAATGAATGATATTTCACACTTATATAGCACCTTATATATACAAAGTGCTTTACAATGATTACTCAACAGCCCATTCATCAATGTAAATAAATGTGGTTTACAGTCTGTTAACAAATGTAAGCACTTTGAGGCAACCAAATACCCAAGAAAATCTATTTAGTAACAAATTCCTGGACTAGCAGATAGATGTGAGAAAAAACATAAAGAGGTCTGCCATAATATAACATACAAGAAGTTACTAATGTTAGTGACTGACATTAAGATGTCAAGTGTTAGGAATTGTTAAAAAATGGAAGGGTTTATATTAAAGAACAAGTAAAACAAATGGGGCATAAGTCAACAAACAGCCCAAAAATAAGACTACCAATAACTTGTACATATATGAAAGATAACTCTTTTAGATGTGGAAAGCAACTGAAGGTATGTCAACCACATTGCTAGACAATGATCCTCAGTTACTAAGATATTCCAAAAGAACAAGAAATTAATGCAGTGCCTGATTTTTTTTCTTTTGTAATTTATCCCAAAATAACCTCACCAAACATTCACTTCTGCCAGCAAACAAGATGGCAGGAAATAATGAAATTTTATGTATTTATGTTTTAAAAATAGTCTCCAAATCTTTGGACAAATTTAATTTCCTATAAAACAATGTGAAAACTCATTTTTTCCTCAAATAATTCTACCAGGTGCCTTAGGGAAGATGTGATTAGCAACTCTGCCAATGTATTCACGTCTTTGCAAAAAGAACACTTGTCAACCATTTTGTATAGTAAATATGCAAGTTATTTGAACTGTACTTGGAAAACAATTGAAAACACAGATTAATACATCATAAAAAGATTAATTCCCTTTAAACAAAGACATTCTTATAAAGCATGGTAACACACAGGCACAATAAAGAATATAAATTGTATATCAATTATTGGCAGAAAATCTAATTCATTACAAAGCCTACACCTTTGAGGAAGAGGACATTTTCATATAAAGAAAAGTATTACACTATTATACAACATTTTTAATTGAACATGTACAAATTTTTGGCACATTAAAAAGAACTGAAAGGACTACAAAAACCGAAGAAACTAAAACAAAGATATGGGAGAGAGAAAAAGTCCTCAAAATGAGAAACACTAAGTACTGACATAGAAGAGAAACAAAAAATAAGCTGGCTGAGTTTCCTGAAATGTTGTTGTGTGTAACAGAAGTATGCTGTGGGTGCAGGTATCTGTGTTTGAGGGGCACGACTTCTCTACCTTGCTGTGGCCGGCTGCACGTGGCCTGGGTATGATCTTCTGCTGCTGGTTGCTTGCCTCTGCCTCGCCAGAAACGACTGCCCTGAGCCTGTGCTTGCCAGTCTATCTTCAGCTGCCTTTTTATGCAGAGTCATTCCCTGCAACATTAAAACAAAAAAAGGAATCAATGAAAAAATAGTGGAACATACTTCACAAAAGAAAATTTCATCATGCAGAATTTGTTACATTGTATCATAAAGCACAACTAGGAATGTTAATACTATTCGCTATAGATTAAAATCTCATAGAGGCATTTTAGTTCCCACAATTAGGCACAAATTTTCTTTTGGAAAAATTCAGGCTTAGTTGTCTGATTTTACAATAAACAATACAGCAGATGATGGAGACAGACATTACCCATACTCAATCATACTTCCTTTCAAATTAAATGTAGAAAGTGATTTTTTTCCAGGGAAAAGAGCATGATTGGTAGCAGTTGATTCACTCCAGTGGTAGAAATCACAGGGTTTATTTAGAATGAAAAACACAAATGCTTGTGTTGTTTCTTAAGGTGGAAAGTCACACTAGGTAATGTACATACCACCATGCTGTTTTTCTTCACTTCAAGGCAGACTTGTATTCTCAAACAAATTAACAAAACTTCCTGACAGTCCACAACAGAGGGCCCAAATGAGAGAAGGGGGTCCTTCTTGAAGACAGGAGAAGGATCGCCTACTAACTTAGAAGGGAGAGGAGGCAACTGCTGGACCCACAGCATCTTAACAGGAGGGAGGAAACCTCCAGGGCACTCCCTGACTGCAGAGGAATGACAAGAATACGATAATGACACTACTTACTAAAGGCAGAAGTCTACGAGTAGATCAGGAAAAAAGCAGTTTTTTGGTACTCATTTAATAAGACAATGAAGAATCCTGGCCAGAGAAACATTAAGAACTGAGAGATGGCCAGGATCGTGGTTCATGCCTGTAACCCCAGCACTTTGGGAGGCTAAGGTGGAAAGATCACTTGAGGCTAGAAGCTCAAGACCAGCCTTAGCAAAATAACGAGAAACCCCCTCTCTAAAATAATAAAAAAATTAGCTGGGCATGATGGCATGCCCATAGTCCCAGCTACTTGGAAGGCTGAGGTGTGAGGCTCGCTTGAGCCCAGGAGGTTGAGGCTGTAGTGAGCCGTGATTACACCACCGCACTGTAGCATGGGAACAGTGCGAGAACTTGGCTCAAAAACGGTAACAACAACAAAAATGAAAGAACTGAGAGCTGTTGTTTAATCTCACCAGTGACTGAATGCAAGTAAACTGCTGGGCATAAGTAGAAGCTGGCAGCAAGGAAGAAAAAAGCAATCAAGAGGCAAAAGGAGAGCCAGGTGGAAAAGCCAAACTACGGGATGTAATGAAGGATGTGCAGAAGACAGAAGGCTGGAAGATATATCACTAGCTAGTTTCTAGGGAAAACAGGTCATGGCTTTGCATTGTTTTATCTTTTTTCATTGTTTTTTTAGACGGAGTCTTGCCATGTTGCCCAGGCTGGTCTCAAACTCCTGGGTTCAAGAGATCCTCCCACCTTGGCCGCTCAAAGTACTGGAATTACAGGCATGAGCCCATGCGCCCAACCTCAGCTTTGCATTTTTAATACAATTTCAGTCTATCCTGTCAATCCAAATACATAATATTTTCCAAATAAGAAAAATCTAAAACATGTTTTTAAACTCAACTTGAAATCAGAGCATTTAAAGTTTTGAATAAAATTGACAAATATTTATTGGTAATCTTTAACTTATACATTTGGCTACATATATTAAAATTTGTATTTTATTTAAATATTCTCATTTTTCCACTTTCACATTTCAAGCAACTTATTCAAATTCTTCACACAGGTTAAAGGCCTCAGTCTATTACAAGGGCATTCTCTGAGCTACTTAATACCTCTTCCCAGCACTCATCATTTCCATTTCCATTTAAGTTACCTGAGAAGCAGAACTTTCTGAATGTAAGCATGATGGTTTACTTATCTGAACATAACTTCTGGGAGTCTATTTGGAGTTATTCCTTCACTCTCTGAAGAGTTAAAAATTAGGACTATTCTGGCCAGGTGCGGTGGCTCATGCCTGTAATCCCCGCACTTTGGGAGGCCGAGGAGGGTGGATCATGAAGTCAGGAGATCGAGACCATCCTGGCTAAAACAGTGAAACCCCGTTTCTACTAAACAAAATACAAAAAATTAGGCAGGCGTGGTGGCGGGCGCCTATAGTCCCAGCTACTCGGGAGGCTGAGGCAAGAGAATGGCATGAACCCAGGAGTTGGAGCTTACAGTGAGCCAAGATCGTGCCACTGCACTCCAGCCTGGGTGACAGAGCAAGACTCTGTTAAAAAAAAAAAAAAGAAATTAGGACTATTCTTTAGCACCACTTCACAGAATAAATCAGTCTGGCTCCATAAGAAACACAATATGTGAAGTCATAAAAATCAATCCAGAATATGAAATTATTGGGCTCAGCGGGGTGGCTCATGCCTGTAATCCAGCACTTTGGGAGACTGAGGCGGGTGAATCACGAGGTCAGGAATTCAAGAACAGCCTGGCCAAGATGGTGAAACCCTGTCTCTACTAGAAATATAAAAATTAGCCAGGCGTGGTGGCAGGCGCCTGTAATCCCAGTTACTCGGGAGGCTAAGGCAGAGACTTGCTTGAACCCGGGAGGCGGAGGTTGCAGTGAGCCAAGATTGCACCACTGCACTCCAGCCTGGTTGACAAAGTGAGACTCCGTCTCAAAAAATAATAATAGTAATATGAAATTATTAATAAGGCCTGAAATGCAGAGCTCCTAGATTGCTAACACTAAGCTTCCAGGAGGACGGGGAAGAGACAGAATAGTTTAAAAGTTAGGACTAATTCCCAGAGAATTTCTTTAAATATATAGTTTTATTTTTTCTATTTTTCGAATTTTAATTTTCAAGAAATCTGTATTTGTTTTCTGAGACGCAGTCTCACTCTGTCGTCAAGGCTGGAGGGCAGTGGTGTGATCTCAGCTCACTGCAACCTCTGCCTCCCGGGTTCAGGCGATTCTCCTGCCTCAGCCTCTGGAGTAGCTGGGATTACAGGCACCCGCCACCACATCCTGCTAATTTCTGTATTTTTAGTAGGGATGGGGTTTCACCATGTTGGCCAGGCTGGTCTCCAACTCCTGACCTCAGGTGACCAGCCCACCTTGGCCTCCCAAAGTGCTGGGATTACAGGTGTGAGCCACCGTGCATAACCTATATTTGTCAATAATCGTATTCTAACTCTGATACGATTTCCTCTTTGGTTTTTAAATTGCAATAAAATCTTAGATATGCAGGTTTTGTTTTTTGGTTTTTTTGAGACAGAGTCTCACTCTGTCACCCAGGCTGGAGTAAAGTGGTGCAATCCCAACTTCCGCCTCCCGGGTTTAAGCGATTCTTGTGCCTCAGCCACCTGAGTAGCTGCGACTAGAGGCGCGTGCCACCACGCCTGGCTAATTTTTGTATTTTTAGTAGAGATGGGGTTTCACCATGTTGTGGCCAGGCTGGTCTCAAATTCCTGACCTCAGGTGATCTGCCTGCCTCAGACTCCCAAAGTGCCAGGATTACAGGCATTAGCCACCGCACCCAGCCATAGATATGCAGTTTTGACCAAGGCAAATACAGATGTGAAAATAATATATAATGAAATTTATGAATTTTTGACAAAGATCAAATCACAGTGTTCAGAGGCCAGGGACACTAACCTTTAAGAGGCAGTATCAATTATAACTGTAAAACAAAAACAATGGTACTGTGCCAGTAACAGAGCTACAGGGTCACAGTGGGATGTTAGAAGGAATCTGGGGCTGGGCGCGGTGGCTCACGCCTGTAATCCCAGCATTTGGGAGGCCGAGGCAGGTGGATCACAAGGTCAGGAGTTCGAGACCAGCCTGGCCAATATGGTGAAAACCTGTCTCTACTAAAAATACAAAAATTATTCGGGCGTGGTGGCAGGCATCTATAGTCCCAGCTACTCGGGAGGCTGACGCAGAAGAATCGCTTGAACCCGGGAGGTGGAGGTTGCAGTGAGCTGAGATCACACCACTGCACTCCAGCCTAGGATACAGAGCGAGACTCTATCACAAAAACAAGTAAATAAATAAATGGAATCTGGTCCCATTTCTTACCTCACACAATTTTTTTTTTTTTTTTTGAGACAGAGTCTTGCTGTGTCACCCAGGCTGGAGTGCAATGGCACCATCTCGGCTCATTGCAATCTCTGCTTCCCAAGTTCAAGCGATTCTCCTGCCTCAGCCTCCCAAGTAGCTGGGATTACAAGCATATCCCACCATGCCCAGCTAATTTTTGTATTTTTAGTAGAAACAGGATTTCACCATGTTATCCAGGCTGGTTTCAAACTTGTGACCTTGTGATCCGCCTGCCTGGCCTCCCAAAATGCTGGGATTACAGAAGTGAGCCATCACGCCCGGCCAACTAACATTTTTTAAAGGCAGAAGTAGTCTTATTGGGAAAAACAAAAAACAAAAGGAAGACAGAAAGTCTTGAAAAAATACTTCAGAAGTGCAGCACTCTTTAAAATCCATAACTATTCACATCCCAACCAGGATGCTGATGAGCATTAGTTTTTGTGTTGGAATATTCAATTTCAAAACCTGCAGTAGTTCAGGATCTGACATTGTAAACATTTTCCAAACCCTATGAGATAAACTACCCTCAATCAAATACCATCCTGCAAAGACACTGAAATAATCCCACAAAACAAGAACTATTACATCTGTGTTTAGATGGTATTAATGTCCCTTCTCTTACAATAAAGTCTTCGAGGGACAGAAATTAGACTGACATTTATCTTTCTATCCTCTAGAAATAATGTTTTCAAAATGCTCTAACCCTGTTTACAGTGGTTCTCATAGTTGCTTTTCAGTTCAGAAATAGCATTAAGATTCTGTTAGTGTATGTTAGGATAGTAATTACTTTCAGATTCATTTGGTAGAGTGACTTCTACAGTAAAGGGAATATAATAAGTATTACATATTCATTGAAGTTTTCATTATGCTCCAAAGCACTATTTTCTTACCATATTGTACCAGGCACTAACAATATATTTCTCTTCCATCTCTCTCTGACTCTTTGTTTTCTCATATTCTTTCTAAAAAAAAAAAAAAGCACATGTCAATATGTGAAGATATAAAATAACTCAATATAAATAAAATACCTACAATTAATTGTTAAAACCCATGAACACAATTGTAAAATATGACAAGGCTCCCAGAATATTAAAATCAAAACATAATTATTTTATTGTACAGTATAGTAAACTACCTCTAATGAGTGGAACAGTCGGTCTCGTTCCTGGAGCTGATTTTTAAGAGCTTGTATTTCTGGTGCTGCTCCTTGATTCTGTTTAGGATCTAAAGTACGGATGACCTGCAAAAAATAATAAAAGAAAAATTTAAAGTCTCAAACTTAAAGAATGTAACGTTTAAGAAAAGAATGACTATTTTTTTAAAATAAAAGGATAAACTTATGAAAAATCAAAGGTTATCTTACAAGGGTATTTTAAAAAGTAAATGCGGCCTGGAATGGTGGCTCATGCCTGTAATCACAGCACTTTGGGAGGCTGAGGCAGATGGATCACTTTAGCTCAGGAGTTTGAGACCAGCCTGGGCAACATAGTGAGAACCATCTCTACAAAAAGTGTTTAAAAAATTAGCTGGGTGTGGTGGTGCACCCCTATAGTCCCAGTTACTCAGGAGGCTGAGGCAGGAGGATCACTTGAGCCTGGGAGGTTGAGGCTGCAGTGAGCTGAGATCATGTCACTGTGATCCAGCCTGGGCAACAGAGCAAGAATCTGTCTAAAAAAAATTAAAAGTAAATGTATGAAATAGTATTAATTGTTGTAACTTGAAGCAAAAATTTTTTATGGGTACATAATATTTGTACAAACATAAAACTTTTTACTTATATAAAGAACCAATTATAAAAAGTAATTCTGGCTTAAAATTAATAAATGCAGTCATGTACCACATAATGATGTTTCAGTCAATGATGAACCACATATATGATGGTGGTCCTATAAGATTATAAAGGAGCTGAAAAAGTCCTATCACAAAGACAACTTACCATTGTGTAACTATTTCCTTATACTATTCAGTACAGTAATGTGCTGTACAGGTTTGTAGCTAGAAGCAATACTCCATACCATATAGCCTAGTTGTGTACTAAGCTATAGCATACGGTTTCGTATAAGTACACTCTACAATGTTTGCACAATGACAAAATCACCTAAGGATGCACTTCTCAGAACGTGTCCATTATTAAATGACATGTGTCTGTACAGCAGACACTACTGACAGTGGTCTACTCTTTTCCTTTCCTCTGATCTGGTCTGCTAGCCTTCGTCTCTGATCAGATATGTACTTTGGGGGAGAGGGTCCTGACTGGTGTAAGCCTATCACCGTGGCCCCATTTCTTCCTCTGCCAGCAATCCTGTTTGGGCATGGACATTGGATGTGATTCAGGCTGGCCAACTAGAGGACGGCTGGGAAAGGTCTTTTTACTTCTCCACCCAATATTTTTATTTAGTTTTATTTTATTTTTAAAGACAGGGCCTTGCTCTGTCACCCAGGCCAGAGTGCAGTGATATGATCATAGCCCACTGCAGCCTTGAAGCACTGGGCTCAAGTGATTTTCCTGCCTCAGCCTCCTGAACAGCTAGGATTACAGGTGCATGCCACCATGACCAGCGAATTTCTTAAAACTTTTTGTACAGATGGAGTCTGGATATGTTGCCCAGACTGACCTCAAACTCCTGGGCTAAAGCAATCCTCCAGCCTTGACCTCCTACAGCGACAGGATTACAGGCGTGAGCCACTGTGCCCAGCTCCCCTAATACTTTTACTATCAAAATGTTCAAGCCCATAGAAAACTTGAAAGGGTAGAATAAAAACCCATTTACCTTTAACCTAGACTCACCGATTGCTTCATTGCCATATTTGACTTCTCTACACACACACACACACACACACACACACACACACACGCTGTTACTTATTTGGGAGGCTATTTTAAAGTCTCCCAAATAAGTTATTCAGGCCTTATAATGCATAACCTTTAAATACTTGAGCACAAATCTCCTTAGATTAAGGATATTAACCTACATAATCACAAAGCATTATCATCTGTAAGAAAACTGACCCCCTTGGCCAGGCGCGGTGGCTCACGCCTGTAATCCCAGCACTTCGGGAGGCCAAGGGGGGCGGATCACAAGGTCAGGAGATTGAGACCATCCTGGCTAAAACGGTGAAATTCTGTCTCTACTAAAAAATACAAAAAATTAGCCGGGCGTGGTGGCGGGCACCTGTAGTCCCAGCTACTAGGGAGGCTGAGGCAGGAGAATGGCATGAACCCGGGAGGCGGAGCTTGCAGTGAGCCAAGATTGCGCCACTGCACTCCAGCCTGGGCGACAGAGCAAGACTCCATCTCAAAAAAAAAAAAAAAAAGAAAATTGACCCCCTTAACCCCCAATCCAGGACTCAGAGATGAATGCCTTGATTTGGCAATTAGCAGGGTGCTCTTTTCAACTAGAATGGGTCCTGTGCTCTCCCACAATCCACGGCCTGTTCTTGTTTTCACGACAGTGACTTCTATTCCAAATTTTGGATTTACCCGATGGTTTCCTGAACATGTTATTTAGCTTGTTCCAATAAATCTTATTTTGCCTGTGAACTGGAAATAGAAGGTTGCTTAAATTCAGGTTAACTATTATTTACAACGATACTCCATCAAGAGGCACAGGATATCGGCTGTCCTATCATTAATTGGTGGTGTTAATTTTGATGACTAATAAGGTGACAAATGCCACTCATTTCCCACACAAAGTACATTTTCCTCTTGGTAATTAGTAAGTAATCCATGGAATGACCTATTTTGACCACTGCTTCTTGCCTAGGTTCTTTTTATTTGTTATAAGATTTGTTCTTCTCCTGAGAGTTTTCTGCATAAGAAGTTGCTGTAGTGTCCATCCATTATATTTGAGACTTCACTGAAATGTGATCAGAAGGTAGAGTGAGATGCCTACAAAATTCATACTTACACTTTTGGCTTTCTCTAAGTATTTTTTGTATCGTTCTTCCATTTGCTTCATTTCTTCCTCTTTCTTTCGTAAAGCTTCTTGTAATTCTTCAATTTTTAAGGCTGCAGATGAGACATAGTAAAATATATTTAGATAATATATATAAATTGTTATAATATAAATAAATTTATTTTAGATTACAATTTAAAAAATATTTTAATTGACTAATAAATAGTTAACAGCTTTGAGAGACTGGTCTATTTTTACACATAATTTTATTTAAAAAAAAATTCAGAATTTTTTTTTTTTTTTTTTACAAAAAGGTTTTCTTATAAATAAATAAAAACTCCAGTATGGAAGTACATAAATAAAGAATCCATGAGGGATGAATGGATAAACAAAATGTAGCACATAGATATAATATTATTCAGCCTTAGTTATGACACATGCTATGATATGGAGACATTATGTTAAGTGAAATAAACCAGATACAAAAGGACAAACATTATATGATTCTACTTGTATGAGTGACCTACAATAGTCAAATTCACAGAGACAGAAAATGGAATAGCGGTTACCAGCGGCTGGGGAGAGGGAGGAAGGGAGAGTTATTGTTTAATAGAGAACTTCGGTTTCAGATGATACAGTTTTGTAGATGGGTAAAAGTGATAGTTGTGCTATGTGAATGTCCTTAATGTCACTGGACTATACACTAAAAATGGCTTAAAATGGTGTGTTTTGTATATTTTACCACAATAAAAATAAGTCTGTTCTCTCACCTCTCATCTCTTTATTAATACAAACGAATTAGCAAAATCAAGCTACCTACAGGAGTAAATATTTGGGAAGCACAAGTCTGGATGACTTACATGGAACTACATTATGAAAATATCTTAACATCATATCATATTAATTAGAATACAGAGTTAAGGAAAAATTCAAAGTACAATTAGAAAGTAAGACATTATAAAGATGATTATATACTCCCTATATATAAATAGAGCCTATTTCTTTCTTTCTTTTTTTTTTTTTTTGGAGGCAGTCTCGCTGGAGAGCAGTGGCGAGATCTCAGCTCACTCCAACCTCTGCCTCCTGGGCTCAAGCGATTCTCCTGCCTCAGCCTCCCGGGTAGCTGGGACTACAGGTGTGTGCCACCACCCCAGCTAATTTTTTGTATTTTTAGTAGAGACGGGCTTTTACCACGTCGCCCAGGCTGGTCTCAAACTCCTGAGCTCAGGCAATCCACCCACCTCAGCCTCCTAAGAAAGTGCTAGGATTACAGGAGTGAGCCATCATTGCTGGCCTTCTTTCTTTTTTGTGAGATGGGGTCTTGCTGTGTTCCCCAGGCTGGTCTTGAACTCCTGGGCTCAAGCGATCCTCCTACCTTGGCCTGCCAAATTGCTAGGATTACAGGCATGAGCCACCATACCCAGCCAATAGAGCCTATTTCTTAAATAAAAATTTAATATAGGCCAGGTGCGGTTGCTCACATCTGTAATCCCAGTACTTTGGGAGACTGAGGTGGGCAAGTGACTTGAGCTCAGAAGTTCAAAACTAGCCTGGGCAACATGGCAAAATCCCGTCTCTACAAAAAATTATAAAAATTAGCCAGGCAGGGTGGCTTATGCCTGTATCCCAGCTACTGGGGGGGTGGTTAGGTAGAAGGATGGCTTGAGCATGGGAGGTCAAGACTGCAGTGAGCTGTGATCATGCCATTTACTCCTGTCTGGGCAACACAGCCAGACCCTATCTCAAAAATAAATAAACAGGCTGGGCGCAGTGGCTCACGCCTGTAATCTCAGCACTTTGGGAGGCCGAGGAGGGCGGATCATGAAGTCAGGAGATTGAAACCATCCTGGCTAACATGGTGAAACCCCGTCTCTACTAAAAATACAAAAAATTAGCCGGGCGTGGTGGCGGGCGCCCGTAGTCCCAGCTACTTGGTAGGCTGAGGCAGGAGAATGGCAAGAACCCAGAAGGCGAAGCTTGCAGTGAGCCAAGATCGCGCCACTGCACTCCAGCCTGGGTGACAGAGTGAGACTCCATCTCAAAAAAATAAATAAATAAATAAATAAATAAATAAAAATTATGTAAACTCACTATCACTATGGCAGTATACAGCAAGCCCACTTAAAAACTATCCTAATTAGGAAAACTCACAGCTGTTGTTAAATCTTGGCTCGAGATCTTCAATAATGGCTCTCTTCTTCTGTAGTTCATTATTGGCTTCATGCAGCTTCTCTCTGTAACAAACAGGTAAATATCACCTACTACTGCTTCTGTAATTTTTTCCTGTTCAAATTAAAGATCTAAGTTCTTTATATTTGGATTACACTTGCATTGCATGCAAGTGATATGAAACACATATGAAAAGACAAAACACAAATTTAATATATTTAAAAAATAAGTAAAAAATAAAGACAAAAGAATTCCTCTGTTTGAAAAAGCAGACATTTAGTTTAGATAGACCTGCATAAAGAAAGGGTATAGATTTTTTCTAGGAATATTTAAATAACTTTGCAAAGGTTTTACCATGCAAAATCTTGTTGCAAAAAAATGAAGTTCTAAAAATAAGAATTAAACAGAACACTACATATCAATAAAAAAATGAACTAATGATATACTCAACCACATGAATAGATCTCACAGAATGTTGAACAAAGGAAGTCAAAGGGGTTATTAACAATGTACGATTCTGTTACGTACATTGATGTTAAAATGAGCGGAAGGTGATACAGATCAGCTGTGTGGCTAGTTTTGTGGTCAATCTACTGGGAGGAAGAATGAAGAATCCTGGTGGGTTACTGGATATATTCCATATGTTGATCCGGGTCACCTAGGTTTGGGAGGCCTTGGCAAGCGGATCACTTGAGGTCAGGAGTTCAAGACCAGACTGGCCAACATGGCAAAACCCAGTCTCTGCTAAAAATAGAAAAATTAGCTGGGTGTGGTGGTGGGTGCCTGTAATCCCAGCTACATGGGAGGGAGAATCGCTTGAACCTGGGAGGCGGAGGTTGCAGTGAGCCAAGATGGTGCCACTGTACTCCAGCCTGGATGACAGAGTGAGACTCCATCTCAAAAAAAAAAAAAAAAAATCTAGGAACTTAAGACGTGTACTTTATATGTTATATTCCAATATAAAGGTATTTAAATAATTAACTGAAAGTGAGATATTTTCCCCTGGTATTTGATAATATGTGTAATTTTCCCTTTATCATATTTAATATGGCACTATGGAACATAACTAGGAAAAAAGGCTGCAAAAGTGGGAAGATACAGAAAATCACTAATTAAAAAAATATAGCACTTTATGTCTTTCTGATCTTTTCTATGCATGATGCTTTAATAAAACTTTTCCTTTCTCAATAAATTTTTTGAGGATGTGACTTGTATGCATTTATGACCTATGACAAAGAACATATACAATATAACAGTTGAAAGAATAATAAAACTAAGCCCAGTGAATCACTACCATGTTAAAAAATAGAAATTGGCTGGGCACAGTGGTTCATGCCTGTAATCCTAGCACTTTGGGAGGCCGAGGTGGGTAGACTGCCTGAGCTCAGGAGTTCGAGACCAGCCTAGGCAACATGGTGAAACCCCATCTCTACTAAAATACAAAAAATTAGCCAGGCATGGTGGTGTGTGCCTGTAGTCCCAGCTACTCGGGAGTCTAAGCTGGGAGAATTGCTTGAATCTGGGAGGTGGAGGTTGCAGTGAGCCGCGATTGCACCACTGCACTCCAGCCTGGGCAACAGAGTGAGACTCCGTCTCAGAAAAATAAATAGGCTGGGCGCAGTGGCTCACACCTGTAATCCCAGGCACTTTGGGAGGCTGAGGCAGGTGGATCATGAGGTCAGGAGATCAAGACCATCCTGGCTAACACGGTGAAACCCCGTCTCTACTAAAAATACAAAAAATTAGCCGGGTGTGGTGGTGGGCGCCTGTAGTCCCAGCTACTCGGGAGGCTGAGGCAGGAGAACGGCATGAACCCGGGAGGTGGAGCTTGCAGTGAGCCGAGATCATGCCACAGCACTCCAGCCTGGGCGACAGAGTGAGACTCCATCTCAAAATAAATAAATAAATACAAATAAAAAAATAAATAAATAGACCAGGTGCAGTGTCTCATACCTGTAATCCCAGTACTTTGGGAGGCCAAAGCGGGTGGATCACAAGGTCAGGAGTTCAAGACCAGCCTGTCCAACATGGTGAAACCCCATCTCTACTAAAAATACAAAAATGAGCCAGGTGTGGTGGTGGGGGCCTGTAATCCCAGCTACTTGGGAGGCTGAGGCAGAGACCCACTTGATCCTGGGAGGCGGAGGTTGCAGTGAGCTGAGATCATGCCACTGCAGTCCAGCCTGGGTGACAGAGTGAAACTCCGTCTCAAAAAAAAAATAAAGTTTAAAACATAAAAATAAAAATAAATACAAATCATCCCCAAAACTTAGTAGTCATGCATGTCTCTATACTCTTCCCAGAGGTAACCAAAGTCAGAATCTGAATCATTCTCATGATTTTCATGACGGTTTTATTGTCTTTGTGCTATTCCTAAAAAATATATTGCTTAGGCCGGGTGTGGTGGCTCACATCTGTAATCCCAACACTTTGGGAGGCCAAGGCGGGCGGATCACGAGGTCAGGAGATCAAGACCATCCTGGCTAACACGGTGAAACCCCATCTCTACTAAAAAAATGAGCCAGGTGTGGTGGCAGGTGCCAGTGGTCCTAGCTACTCGGAAGGCTGAGGCAGGAGAATGGCGTGAACCCGGGAGGCGGAGCTTGCAGTGAGCTGAGATGGCGCCACTGCACTCCAGCCTGGGGAACAGAGCTAGACTCCATCTCAAAAAAAAAAAAAAAATATATATATATATATATATATATAGAGAGAGAGAGAGAGAGAGAGAGAGCTTAATTCCGTGCAATTTAAATTTTATACATTAATCATTATGTATTATTCTGACTTGCATCTTTCACTAAACACTATTTTCTTGAGGTTCATCTGTGTTGATGTATTAGCCATGATTTCACATTTCCCCTACTGTTTGGTATTCTATTGTTTGAATATACCTCATTCAATCATTTTCCAATTGGTGAACATTTGCATATTATTTTTACTTTTCTGTGATTACAATGTTCTTCCATACTTTCTTCTACATGCCTCCTGGTATGCACGGACAATATTTCTAGGAATCTAGGATATACATAGTAGAACTGAGAGGTCACAGAATATGTGGCATGTCCAGGTTTACTAAGCAGACTGATGTATACTCCTACCAGCAGTGGATGAGAATTGCCATTGCTCAACATCTTCAGCAATACTCAGTATGTTGGATTTTTTAAATGTTAACAATTTGATGTGTAAAATGGTCTCCATTGTAGTTTTTTTTTTTTTTTTTTTTTTTTAAGATGGAGTCTTGCTCTGCCACCCAGGCTGGAGTGCAGTGCCATGACCTCGGCTCACTGCAACCTCTGCCTCCCAGGTTCAAGCAATTATCCTGCCTCAGCCTCCCAAGTAGCTGAGATTACAGGTGCGCATCACCATGCCTAGCTAATTTTTTGTATTTTTAGTAGAGATGGAGTTCTACTAAACCCACCCCGCCAGGTTCATGCCGTTCTCCTGCCTCAGCCTCCCAAGTAACTGGGACTACAGGCACGTGCCACTGTGCTTGGCTAATTTTTGTATTTTTAGTAGAGATGAGGTTTCACCATGTTGTCCAGGCTAGTCTTGAACTCCTGACCTTCAGTGATCCACCTGCATCAGCCTCCCAAAGTGCTGGGATTACAGGCGTGAGCCACCGCACCCGACTTTCTTTCTTGTCTTTTTTTTTTTTGAGACAGAGTCCTGCTCTGTTGCTCAGGCTGGAGTGCAGTGGTGTGATCTCGGCTCACTGCAACCTCTGGTTTCCGGATTCAAGCGATTCTGCTGCCTCAGCCTCCTGAGTAGCTAGGATTACAGGTGCACACCACCATGCCCCACTAATTTTTGTATTTTTAGTAGAGACAGAGTTTCACTATGTTGGCCAGGTTGGTCTCAAACTCCTGACCTCAAGTGATTGACCTGCCTTGGCCTCCCAAAGTCCTGGGATTACAGGCGTGAGCCACCACACCTGGCCCATTGTCATTTTAAGTATGCATGAGGCTGGCCATATTTGGAGATATCTGTGGCTCCTGTGGTGGGCTGAATTATGTCTCCTAAAAAGAAAAATTGAAGTTTTAATTCCTAGGATATATGAATGTGACAATATTTGGAAATCGGGTGTTTATAGATGTAAGTAGCTAAGATGAGGGCACACTGGATCAGGGAAGGCCCTAAATCCAATGATTGGTATCCTTTTAAGAAGGTCACAAGACACAGACATACAGAGAAAAGAATGACATGTGAAGGTGGAGAAAGAGACTGGAGTTATCTGTCTACAACCAAAAACATCAGGACTGCTGGCGGTTACCAGCCACAAGAAGGATCACAGAGCAGATTGTCCCTCCAAACCTCTAGAAGGAACCAGCCTGCTGCCACCTTGGTTCTTCTAGCCTCCAAAACTATGAGAGCATAAATGTATGTTGCCATAAACCATCTAGTGTATGGTAATTTGACATGGTAGCTATAAGAACTAATACACGCTCCATCTTCACTAATAAACCCTTTCTGATGAAGATTTTTCACTATGTAAATGACTGCGCACAGAATAATAGTCAGTTGGTAGTTTTATGAAATGACAGGTATTATATTTTTTGCCATAAAGGAATGATAATTTTTTTTTTAAAGGCCAGAATTCAGTACTAAATTCTCATTGCAGGTAATCTCACAAAAGGCAAAAGTAGTATTTTCTGTTCTAGTACATTAAGAAACTGCCCACTGCTTGAATTGCTGGCAAATCCGTCACCAGGACTATCTTGTGTCTCCCACATTTACCATTTAAAACCCAAAAACACAAACTGGATAGCCAGAAGAGAATTTCTTTTGCATCCTAGTAGAATAAACCCAAATTATCTTTGTGGTACTGAGGATGTCTGGTTTAGCACAGTGTAAAGTTGTAACACTTTAACAGGCTATCAATTCACAGTCACTAATTCAATGCTTGCCAGGAGTTTTGCTAGAAAAGGATGAGAAGGATTAAGGTTGTTACTGGGTGCAAGAAAAATTATGAAACATCTCTAATATGGTCAACCTCAGTTAAAGATAAAGAGAGAAGATTTCTTCTTCATGAAAAAACAAATGTGAATATTTTAAAATTTACTTCATCTTTTATACCAAAAAGTCCTTGTTTGTAATTCCAGGAAATATTTGAAAATCTACTGACAAGCTTTTATAGATTTTAAAAAATTTACTTAAGAAAGAAGATTAGACTGGGTGTGGTGGCATGTACTTGTAATCCCAGCTACTCAGAAGGTCGCAGCAGGAGGATCACTTGAGACCAGAGTTCAAGTCCAGCCTGGGCAACATAGTGACCCTGTCTCTTAAAGACCTTAAAGTCTCTTAAAGACAGGGTCTGTTTTTAAAAAGACCCTGTCTCTTAACTTTTTTTTTTTTTAAATAAATAGATTAAGCTGGCAATACGTTAGAGCTGGCAAGCTATAGCCCATGGGCCAAAACCAGACTGCTGCCTGTTCGTATCTATAAAGTTTTACTGCAACATGGTCACAACCATTAATTGATGTATTGTCTATGGCTGTTTTCAAGCTACAACTGCAGAGCTGAGTGGCTATGACAGAGACCAGCTTTCAACTCCTAAAAAGCAATTACTATCTGACCCTTTGTAGAAAGAGGTATCTGACCCATGATCTAGAGTGTCTCAAACTCCTAACTACGATTATCACAAAGACAGAAAACCCTGAAGTCTCATTTGAGAAGGCAGTTCTAAAGCAGTCATTATTCTGACCTGAGACCCTTGGGGAGAAGTGACCCTTCAGACTCTCTTAATGTATTATAATTTTCTGTTTCTTCAAGGGCCACCTGTGCCAACGCCTAGACACACTGTAACTACCTGACACAAAGCACATGTGTTCCACTATAGAAGAATCAGCCTCAACAGCTTTTATACTTACAGATGTTCTTCAAGCTTCTTTTTTAGAAGGACTGACTAAAAATGAAAAACAAAATTAGTTTATTACCTCACATTTTAACTAAATAGTATTTTCTTTTAAGTTAAAAGTACAATAGTCATTAATTTTGAGTGAGCTCTCAGTAATTTGTTTGGTCAAAGAGCTGAAAACACACTATGTACCCCAGTTTAAATCTCTTTAATAAAGGGAGAGCGCAGCCCCTAAGGGATGACAATCAGTATGAAATACCCACAACCTGGATATATATGAATTCTCTATTTATAGTCAGGCAGATGAATAAAATAGGAATGAAAAAGTCACTTAATTATAGACCTAATATTCCTGGATTTGGCAGGCAGACAGGACCCTAGTAATAATAGACTTCCTTTAAGACACTTATCTGCTATACTATTTTTCTTGAGTCATGATAAAGTATTGGGTCAGCTTCTATAAATACATCTGACTTAATCAGTGACTTATGAAAATGCACAGGTTACAAATAATTTATGCAGTGGTATGGGAATGTGAAGGATGGCATATGCACAGCCTTTAATATGCTGGAGAATGTAGCTTTCACTGGATAAAAAAAAAGTCTCCTGAAAAGCAGGAGATCAAAATTGACCTAAAAATAAACAATAAAGACATTCTCTATAAGATCACTAAATTTCATAATTTAACACTTATACAGTACATACTATTTATAAATTTTATGAAACATTTCATTTTGAGATAAATGGTTATATAATTAATTCAGTCAAAACCCAATTAATATAGGCTTATAAAACAAATTGTCCAATCAACGCCAGTGATGAGGGAAAAGGAACCCTCACACTAAGTTATTTTGATAATAATTACCATAATTTTTTATTCATTTCCATTCTAACACAGCTCTATAATACTTCAAATTTCACTTCTTTCCTCAATATGTTAACTATAGTTACCTCAGTAGATCCACATTTCCTCTATCACTGCTTCCCAAATATACAAAAAGATAACCCTGTTAACTTTATTTTATAAAAAATTTAAAAAAAAATAGAGACGGGATCTCACTTTGTTGCCCAGGCTGGTCTCAAACTTGTGGGCCTCAGTGATCCTTCTCCCACCTCGGCCTCCCAAAGTGCTGGGATTACAGGTGTGAGCCACTATGCCCAGCCAACTCTATTAACTTTCGATTACTGCTCATTCCTTCTTTAGCACAGGGATAAAATGTAAATACTTTTTAGAAACTTTAATTCTGTGCTTACGTTTTGATTAGACTCTAGCAAAACTTTAACTCTGAGAAGATATATAATAACATAGTTAAATGGGTAATATGCCAAACAATGCTCTAAATCATGTCATAGACACTGTCATATGTAAACCTCACAGCCTGTGTAACAACAGCCCCATCTTCGTTGAGGAAGGGCAGGCTGGAGAACATTTAGTAGCTTTTAAGTGGCAGATCCAAAACCCAGGTCTGCCAGACCCCAGAGTCCATGCATGGCCTTCACCTCCATGCTTCCTATGCTGCAGTGCCTCTCCAAACTGAAGACTGTTCCTACCAAAGCATGGGGCAGGAGGAGGGTAGACTGTATCAAGATAATTTATATAAATGAATTAATTATAATAATGGGATGGAACAGGAGTGGAATGGGGAATAAAACCAAGAGCAGACTTCTTGTTGGCTGACTCTTTAAGAGTTCGATATCCTTTGAGTATCTTAATTGTAAAGGTCCTAAACCTATAAGGCAAGTAATCCAAATATTCATTTTGCACAAAACTACCTTAATAAAATTTTCCACACCATCAACTACGATGGCAGTCTAAATCCAAAAACTGCTCACTATATGAAAATGAAAAGGAAGCCATACTTACAATAGCCTTGAGCAGAAACCATGCCAAGAGACAGAGAGGACAAATTAGTATGAAGCAAACACAGCAGCCAAGAGAAGGAACGATTTAGTAATTCATGAACAGAAGTAAAAGATAAGTACTTTTTTTTCTTTCTTTTTTTTTTTTTTTGAGACGGAGTCTCACTCTGTTGCTCAGGCTGGAGTGCAGTGGCGCAATCTCTGCTCACTGCAAGCTCCGCCACCCGGGTTCACGCCATTCTCCTGCCTCAGCTTCCTGAGTAGCTGGGACTACAGGCACCCGCCACCACGCCCGGCTAATTTTTTTTTGTATTTTTAGTAGAGACGGGGTTTCACTGTGTTAGTCAGGATGATCTCGATCTCCTGACCTCGTGATCCGCCCGCCTCGGCCTCCCAAAGTGCTGGGATTACAGGTGTGAGCCACTGTGCCCAGCCCAAGATATGCACTTTTTAAAAGAAATGTACATTTTTCTTTTTTCTACCGTCTCCTCATCCTGTCGTGTTCTCTGAAGTTTTATATATTGTGGCTAGCTCAAATTATCCATATGGCTGGATATAACAATGTTCTTCTGCTTCCATGCTAAAAACAAATTACATGAAAATAATAATAAAAATGTGCAACCCCTTCTACTCTGACTTAAGATCACATGAAAGGACTGTGCTTTTGATAACAGAAGCTGGCAGAAATTATGTTGTTCTTCTCCAGAGGGGACCACTTCCTTTGGCAGGTTGCTTTATGTGTTGCACATTCCCGAGATGCAACACTCTAAGTTAGAGAAAGAGAAAAGTAAGACAAAAACATAAAAATATTTGCTGGGGCAAGAACCATATATCCTGTATAGCACTATTTATTTCTCTAAGCCATTTGGAGGCACAGTTTCAGCTATCTGAATCTTTTCTACATATAGAAAAGAGCTCAGAGCAAAGTTCTGCTTAGTTTACAGCAAGACATTTGCACCTGGATAGTCAAATAAATGGACTAGTTTATGTAAATAGTACTTGACAGGGCTAGCATCTCACTTCTGAAATACGTTCTGTTACAGTAATGGCCCACAGCATATTTAATTAGATTTGATTACCATAGTGATACCTAATCAAGCTATGCCAAATTATCTTTTGAAGAATAAATGCTTTTATGTTTTAATGTAAGAGAACCATGCACAATGGCCATCATTGTAACACTGAAGTTTAAGCTGATTCTGATATTTCACCATTTTTACTTCCTATGTACCACATGCCCTTCCCTCACTCCCATAACAAATCAATAAAAGTCTCCTCAGACTTTTAGAGACCAGAATGGATTTTACATTTATCTCAGCTTAAAGGACCTAGTGATTTCACTGAATTAAGAAATGTTGCCCCATTCAGTTCATCTCTAAGGTACTTAATTAGGCTTAATAATATTTTAATACACTAATGGTAGTTTTGTTTCACCTCTTTGTGGTTTAGCATTTTGAATAAAAACATGTTTTAGATTTTAATAAGGGCATAAGGAAGTTTAAATGTTGGTGACAATTTTAGGAATCAGAAATCAATCTCAGAATCTAACAAGGACTGCCAACACATTGATTAAGGGATGAGCTAACATCACCCATGTTAGAATGAAGGACATGTTGCCAATATACACGAGATGATGTCTGGAGAAACTCATTAAGCTAGGCCATGGATGAGCTTTTTGTATCTAGTATTCACAAGTTTTAAGTAACATACTTAACTCCCTTTCTTTGGTTCCTTTTGCTTTTATATCCTCTTATGTTAATAAGGCCAAATGGAATTGGCTACATCTATAGTTTTGAAGTTAATCCTCTAAAATGACTCTATCGACGGAAACAAACACTTATGCTCAAATGCCAGAGTTTACAGCAAATTACATTGGTAACAGGAAAAAAACAAAACATCTGGTTGAAGCAAAGACTCATCACCAAAATTTTGTTTTTTCTCCTCTTTACACTATTTTTGAACACTCTAAGTCTTAGCTCTGTTGTTTACTGTTCATTAAACATAAAGGATTTGCAAAATTTGACTTACTTACACTTTTGCCAGAGATAGACGACTATGTGCTACCTGAGTACTGTGATAGAAGATTAACACACAGGTGTGAAGAAAGGCAGTCCTTGGCTAATACATTTACACTATTCTAGTGCAAGTGTGCAGAGCTGTGACAGAGACGCAGAGTGCTGGGGGATGTGCAAAAAAGGGCCAGTGCCGGGGAACAGAAGGAGTAAGAGGGATTCAGAGATTTAGAGAAAATGCAATACTAGGGAAGGCAGTATTTTCTTAAAGTCACTTTTACATTAAAAATTTCTACTTGAACATTCCAAATTCCCACTAGCAATTTTTTTTTTTTTTTTTTTTTTGGCCAAAGGGGAAAAACCCTACACTTCATCTTTGAATACTGAGTTGAGCACATTTAAAACAATAAAGCCTCAATTAATTCCTCAGTTGGTAACTAGAAATGAACTTCTATTTCCCAGCAGAGTGAATCTGAAGAGACAATAAAGTACTATCTGGTCCTTTTTATAAGAAATGTTAGTAAAAAGGAAAACACTATTTCTTTTCTATAACAATATAATACTAAATTATTTTGATAAAAAACATCAAATAAAAAATAAAAGTTATTTCTCAACATTGTGAAACTGATGGACTATGGTTGGTACATATTAAAACTTACATCTTCTGCTTTTGAGCCTTGATCCTGTAAAGATTTTTGTAATTCTTCAACTTGTGACTGTACTTCCAGAAGTCTTTGATTCACCAGCCTAGAAATGAAATGTACATTAATTTTCCAAGTGGTGACTTATGTATGCCTTTTTTCCTTAGGTTGTCATATTAGTTAGAAAGTATAATTAGCAAAATCAAGTCTCGTGTTATAGCAGTAGTAGTATAGTAGTGGCCTGATGTCATGAGTGGCAGCTTACTTTTCTGATTATTTTTGGTATTGCTTGAAATTTTGAATGATGACTTCTAACACAGTGCTTGGGTGGGCACATATTTTAGAACCAATGTACTTATGCATATTAATTTCTCTGAAATTCACTTCAATACATGTTTATGAAGACTATGTCTCAAGGACTGTGCTCAGCACTAGTATTAAAAGATCTCTGCACTCAGGCAGGGCGTGGTAGCCCATGCCAGCACTTTGGGAGGCCAAGGTGGACGGACTGCATGAGCTCAGGAGTTTGAGGCCAGCCTGGCCAACATGATGAAACCCCATCTCTACCAAAAACAGAAAAATTAGCCAGTCATGGTGGTGAGCACCTGTAAGTCCCAGCTACTTGTGGGGATGAGGTAGGAGGATCGCTTGAGCCCAGGAGGTCGAGGCCGAAGTGAGCTGTGTTCGTGCCACTGCACGCCAGTCTGGGCAACAGAGTGAGACCCCGCCTCACAAAAAAAAAAAAAAAAAAAAAAAAAAAAAGATCCCTGCCCTCATGGAATTACAGTCTAGTGGGGAGGAAAAAGTGTAAGCAAATAAAATACAATCAGATAAAAACTTCAAAGTAGTACATAGATGCATATAAAAATGATGGTCAAAGAAGCAATAACTCTCTGGAGGAGTTAAAATACTCTGGACTTGAAATGAGACTAGAACAATAAATAAAACATCTATGGGTTAAGGGTGGAAAGGAGATTCAAGACAGAGGTCAGTATGTCCAAAGTATGCAGAAAAATAAGAGGATGCAGTGAATTCAGGAATGGTATGGATGATGAGTATGTTATGAGAGGAGGAATGGCTGGAGAGAAACTGGGGGGAAAGGAGATCAGCACAACCCTGTATGGAATACAAAGTGTCTGCTGGGATTATCCTGTTATCAGCAAGCCTCAAGTCAGGCTGAAACTGGAATAACTCAGATAACCTTAAATAACGCTGATTCCACGGCTTGACTTTCTTTTTTCTTTTTCTTTCTTTCTTTTCTTTTTTCTTTTTTTTTTTTTTGAGATGGAGTCTCCTTCTGTCGCCCAGGCTGGAGTGCAATGGTGCAATCTCAGCTCACTGCAACCTCCGCCTCCCAGGCTCAAGCAATCCTCGTGCCTCAGCCTCCTGAGTAGCTGGGATTACAGATGCGCACCACCATGCCTGGCTAATTTTTGTATTTTTAGTAGAGACGGGGTTTCACTATGTTGGTCAGGGTGGTCTCGAACTCCTGACCTCAGGTGATCCACCCGCCTCGGCCTCCCAACGTGCTGAGATTACAGGCATGAGCCACCGCACCCAGCCCATGGCTTGACTTTCATAAATTCTCTAGGTCATGATGCAACATTCAGGAGACCAGCTTACCTCCCAAGGTCTCGGGTGATACCGAAGGATTGCAAGAAGGGAAAACATGGTCAGACAGATCATACAGGTAGTATGTCAGACAGATCACTTTGGTTTTAAAATGGAAGATATTATCAAAAAGGTTCAAGAGCAGGCATCAAGATGACAGAAGGCTATTACTATTGCTAAATATGCCTGAAATAGAAAGGGACAGAGGAGGAAATAGAAAGGGACAGAGGAGGAACTATCTTGAGAAAAGGCAAAAGAATATAAGGATTTTGGTATTCACTGAGAAGGGAAGACAAAAGGAACAGGATAAGAAAGAAATACAGGGATCTCATTTTACATTTGTTGAAAATGAAATGCCTAGAAATTTGTCAAACAGCTAGATACCTCAATCTAAAGCACAGAGAAGCCTGAGTTGAACATACAGATTTGGGAGCCATTTGGAGTTAACTGAGGCCATGAGCAAAAATGATATTGTCTAGAGAGAATGTGAAAAACAGTGTAAAAGACTAACAAAGAAGGCCCATGGCGGATCAACCAAGGGGTAGAAAGAGGAACCTCACCCTGAAGAATATCAGAGAATGAGAGAGAATGTAAGAGATGGGTATCATTGAAATAAAAAACTTGAAGAAGGGGGAACTGAATAACAACACTGAATATAGTAGAAAGATGAGGAAAGATAAAAGTCTTGAGTGCTGCTACGGGATTGGCCATTTAAGAGATGACCAGTTATCTTAGTAAGAAATACTTTCGTGAAATGCTAGTAGTAGAAGCCAGACTGCTCCAAATTAAGGAGAAAACAAGACAACAAATGTTTAGAATCCAAACGGCCAAATAGTTTAATAAGAAATGCTTTTACTTAAATTACAAGAAATTATAGGTTTATAATTTAGAAAGGATCACAGTAAAAATTTAATTAAAGCTATAACTTTTTCACATCAAGGTAAAAAAATCTGAGTGGTTTTGAGTAACAAAAGAATAAATTACCTGAAAAATCCACATTCAATATGGGGACACAGGTCCATAAACACATTACTAGTAGTACCATAATACTGTTCAGTCTTTTCAGAAAGCAAAATGGAAATATGTATTCAACTAAAAGATTATTTCAACTATCCATCTTAGTCATTTTTGAGATTATTTCATCAAACAATACTGCAAGCCAACTACGTGGAAGCCATTGTAAACATCATAAGACACAATCCAGTATGTACCAAGATGTTCTTTGGAATGGTTCAAAAACAGCTAAATTCTCTCAATGGGGAATAGGTGAGCAAAAATAGTAACGTAACTGTTCAAGTATGAAGTATGTAAGCAACATAAATATAAGAAAATATTTATGAAAAAAAATCTATAAAATACTCAAAAAATTGAAATAATATCAAGCATCTTCTCTGAACACAATAAAACTAGAAATCAGTAACAAAACAAATTTTGGGAACTATACAAACACATGGAAATTCAACAATATGTTCCTGAATGACCAGTGGGTCAATGAAGAAATCAACAAGGAAACTGAAAAATTTAATGAAACAAATGATAATGGAAACACAACATACCAAAATCTATGGGATACAGCAAAAGCCATAGTAAGAGGGAAATTTATAGGCATAAGTACCTACATCAAAAAAGAGAAAACCTTCAAATAAACAACCTAACAATGCCACTTAACGAACTAGAAAGGGAAGAGCAAACCAAACCCAAAATTAGTAGAAGAAATAATAAAGATAAGAGCAGGCTGGGCGTGGTGGCTCACACCTGTAACCCCAGCACTTTGGGAGGCCAATGTGGGTGGATCACTTGAGGTTAGGAGTTTGAGACAAGCCTGGCCAACATGGTGAAACCCCATCTCTACTAAAAATACAAAAATTAGCCAGGGGTGGTGGTGCACACCTATAGTCCCAGCTACTCTGGAAGCTGAGGCAGGAGAATCACTTGAACCCAGCAAGTGGAGGGTGCATGAGCCGAGATCGCGCCACTACACTCCAGCCTGGGCGACAGAGTGAGACTCTGTCTCTAAATAAATAAATAGATAAGAAATAAGGATCAGAGCAGAAATAAATGAATTTGAAATGAAGAAAACAATACAAAAGAGCAACAAAACAAAACAGTTTTTTGAAAAGATAAACTGACAAACCTTTAGGCAGACTAAGAAACAAAGAGACAAGACCCAAATAAATAAAATCAGAGACAAAAAACGAGACATTACAACTGATACCAGAGAAATTCAAAGGATTACTGGTTATTATGAGCAACCATATGCCAAAAAATTGAAAAATCTAGAAGAAATGGATAAATTCCTAGACACATATAATCTACCAAGATTGAATCATGAAGAAATCCAAAACCTGAACAGACCAATAGCAAGTAATGAGATTGAAGCCATAATAAAAAGTCTCCCAATAAAGAAAGGCCCCAGATCTGATGACTTCACTGGCAAATTCTACAAAACATTTAAAGAAGAACTTATACCAATCCTACTCAAACTATTCTGAAAAATAGAGGAAGAAGGAATACCTCCAAACTCATTCTATGTGGCAAGTATTACCCTGATACCAAAACAAGACAAAGACACATCAAAAGAAAAAAAATATATATATAGGCCAGGCACAGTGGCTCACGCCTGTAATCCCAACACTTTGGGAGGCCAAGGCAGGTGGATCACCTGATGTCAAGAGTTCGAGACCAGCCTGGCCAACACGGTGAAAACCTGGCTCTACTAAGCTACTGCACTCCAGCTTGGGCAACAGAGTAAGACCCTGTCTTAAAAATATATATATAAGTATAGGCCAATATAACTAATGAATATTGATGCAAAAATCCTCAATAAAATACTGCAAACCAAATTCAACAACACATTAAAAAGATCATTTATTATGACCAAATGGGATTGATCCCAGGTATGCAAGGATGGTTCAACATCCTCATACCAACTAATGTGACACATTATATCAATAGAATAAAGGACAAAGACCATATGATCATTTCAATTGATGTTGAAAAAGCATTTGATAAAATTCAATGACAATTCATGATAAAAACTCTCAAAAAACTAGGTACAAAAGGAACATACCTCAACATAATAAAAGTTACATATGAGAGACCCATAGCTAGTATCACACTGAATGGGGAAAAACCGAAAGTCTTTTGTCTAAGATCAGGAACAGGACAATGATGCTCACTTTCACCCTGTTATTCAACACAGTACTAGAAGTCCTAGCTAGAGCAATCAGACAAGAGAACCACCTTCTGCATTCAAGCAATACTCCTGCCTCAGCCCTCTTAGTAGCTGGGACTACAGGCGTGTACCACCACACCCGGCTAATTTTTGTATTTTTAGCAGAGACAGGGTTTCACCATGTTGGCCAGGATGGTCTCAATCTCCTGACCTCGTGATCCGCCTGCCTCAGCCTCCCAAAGTGCTGGGATTATAGGCAAGTGCCACTGCACCTGGCCAAAAATCAGTAACTTTTTTTTTTTTTTTTTTGAGACAGGAGTCTCACTTTGTTGCCCAGGCTGGAGTGCTGTGGCGTGATCTCAGCTCACTGCAAGCTGCACCTCCCAGGTTCATGCAATTCTCCTGCCTCAGCCTCCTGAGTAGCTGGGACTACAGGTGCTCGCCACCACGCCTGGCTAATTTTTTGGATTTTTAGTAGAGACGGGGTTTCACCGTGTTCGCCAGGATGGTCTCGATCTCCTGACCTCGTGATCCACCCGCCTCGGCCTCCCAAAGTGCTGGGATTACAGGCATGAAATACCGGGCCCAGCCAAAAATCAGTAACACCTCTATAGGCCAACAGCAAACAATCTGAAAAAGAAATCAAGAATCCCATTTATGATCACTACAGATAAAATAAAATACCTAGGAATTAAGCAAAGAAGTGAATGAGCTCTACAATTAAAACTATAAAACACTGATGCAAGAAATTGAAGACACAAAAAAATGGAAAGATATTCTATGTTCACGAATTAGAAGAATCAGTATTGTTAAAATGTCCATGCTGGGTGCGGTGGCTCTCAGGGAGGCAGAGGCAGGAGGATAGCCTGTAATCCTAGCTCTTAGGGAGGCAGAGGCAGGAGGATAGCCTGAGCCCAGGAGTGTGAGACCTGCCTGGGCAATTTAGTGAGACCCAGTTCTCCACTAAAAGGAAAAAAACAAAACAAAAACAAAGTACTCAGTATGTCCAAGTGCCATATGTTGGCATATTGTTGGCCAGACGCGGTGGCTCACACCTGTAATCCCAGCACTTTGGGAGGCCGAGGTGGGCAGATCACCTGAGGTCAGGAGTTCGAGACCAGCCCGGCCAACAGGGCAAAACCCTGTCTCTACTAAAATACAAAAATTAACCGGGCGTGGTGGCTCATGCCTGTAGTCCCAGCTACTTGGGAGGCTGAGGCAAGAGAATCACTTGAACCTGGGAGGTGGAGGTTGCAATGAGCTGAGATAGTGCCAGTGCACTCCAGCCTGGGCAACAGACACAGATTCCATCTCAAAACAAAACAAAACAACAAAAAAAAAAAGTCCATACTACCCAAAGCTATCTATAGATTCAAAACAATCCCTATCAAAATAACAATGATATTCTTCACAGAAATAGAAAAAACAATCCTAAAATTTATATGGAACCACAAAATATCCAGAATAACCAAAGCTATTCTAAGCAAAAAGAACAAAACTGGAGGAATCGCGTTACCTGACTTCAAATTATACTACAGAGCTATAGTAACCAAAACAGCACGGCACTTACATAAAAACAGACACATAGACCAGTGGAACAGAATAGAGAAGTCAGAGATAAATCTATACATCTACAGTGAACTTACTTTGACAAAGATGCCAAGAACATACTCTGGGGAAAGGGCAGTCTCTTCGATAAATGGTACTGGATATCATTATGCAAAATAATGAAACCAGACCCCCTATCTCTTGCCATATACAAAAATCCAATCAAAATGGATCAAAGATTTAAATCTAAGACCTGAAAATAATAAAACAAAACTGGAGAAACGCTCACCGGACATTGGTGTGGGCAAAGATTTCTTGAGTAATACTCCATAAGCCCAGGGAACCAAAGCAAAAACGAACAAATGGGATCACACCAAGTTAAAAAACTTCTGCATAGCAAAGGAAACAATCAACAAAGTGAGAGATAACTGACAGAATGGGTGAAAATACGTGCAAACTCCCCATCTCACAAGGGATGACTAACCAGAATATATAAGGAGCTCAAACAACTCTAGGGACATGGATGAAACTGGAAACCATCATTCTCAGTAAACTATCGCAAGGACAAAAAACCAAACACCGCATGTTCTCACTCATAGGTGGGAATTGAACAATGAGAACACATGGACACAGGAAGGGGAACATCACACTCGGGGGACTGTTGTGGGGTGGGGGGAGGGGGAGGGACAGCATTAGGAGATATACCTAATGCTAAACGACGAGTTAATGGGTGCAGCAAAACAACATGGCACATGGATACATATGTAACAAACCTGCACATTGTGCACATGTACCCTAAAACCTAAAGTATAATAATAAAAAAAAAAAAAAGAAAAACTCTAATAATCCGATTTTAAAAATTGGCACAAGGAGAGCTGGGCATGGTGTCTCATCCCTGTAATCCCAGCACTTTGGGAGGCTGAGGTGGGTGGATTGCTTGAGCCCAGGAGTTGAAGACTAGCCTGGGCAACATGGCAAAACCCCATCTCTACAAAAAAATAGAAAAAATTAGCTAGCCATGGTGGACATGCCTGTAATCTCAGCTACTTGGAAGATGAGGTGGGAGGATCACTTGAGCCGGGCTGTCAAGGCTGCAGTGAGCTATGACTGTGCCACTGCATTCCAGCCTGGGTGAAGGAGTAAGATCCTAAAAAAAAAAAAAAAAAAAAAAAGACAAAAGATCTAAACAGATATTTATTTCTCAAAAGAGGCTGGACATGGTGGTTCATGCCTACAATCCCAGCACTTTGGGAAGCTGAGGTGGGAGGATCCCTTGAGTCCAGGAGTTTGAAACCAGCTTGTGCAACACAGGGAGACCCTGTCTCTCCAGAAAATTAAAAAATCAGCCAGGCATGGTGGTGTGTACCTACAGTCCCAGCTACTCAGAGGCTGACATGGAAGTATAGCTTGAGCCTGGGAGGTTGAGTCTACAGTGAGCTGTGATCATACCACTGCACTCCAGCCTGGGCAACACAGTGAAATCCTGCCTCAAAAAAATAAAATAAAATAAGAAAATTAATAGGCACAGAAAATGTGGTATATGTAGATGTACACAATGTAGCACTGTTTAGCCATAAAAAAGAATGAAATCCTGTCATTTGCAAAAACATGCATGAAACTGAAGGTCATTACGTTAAGTGAAATAACAGGCATAGGAACACAAACTTCACATACTCTCACTTATTTGTGGGAGCTAAAAATTAAAAAAAATTAAACTCATGGAGCTTGAGAGTAGATGGATGGTTACCAGAGGCTGGGAAGGGTAGTGGGGAGAGGTTAATGGGTACATAAAAATAGAAAGAATGAATAAGACCTAGTATTTGCTAGCATAACAAAGTGACTATAGTAAAAAATAATGTAATTGTACATTTAAAAATAACTAAAGAGTATAATGGGATTGTTCATAACATAAATGATAAATACTTGAGAGGATGGATACCCCATTTACCCCAATATGATTATTATGCACTGCATGCCTGTATCAAACTATCTCATGTAACTCATAAAAATATATACCTACTATGTACCCACAAAAATAAAAAAAATAAAAAGTTCATCTACAAAATAAATGAGGATTATAATGCCTACCTCATGGGGTTGTTTAAAAGACTAAAGTGTGCCTAGCACAGTCCCTGCACATTGCAGGTATTCTATCAATGTGAATTGCCTCTGTCTTCTTTCTCCCACTTCAGGGATTGAGATAGTTAACATTTTAATCAAAGTCTAATTGCTGAATATATACAGCTGTGGGATGCAGGGACCGGGTGAGCTTGAGATTATAGCACAGTCTGAGAGGTACAGAAACAAGATCAGGTCTACTTTGACAGAATTCCTGGGGAATCCTGATGTGGCTTCCCTCTCAACCCTCCACCCTCTTCTAATATTGTTTGAGGACTGGCAGGTATTACAGATACATTAAAGTGCTCTCTCTTGGGAAAACCAATTGGAAAGGACTTTAGAGGTCTACGACAGACTTTGCTTTCTGACAGGTGATATACATGGGCAGTGAGCAAACTGTAACAGACTCAGTGGGACCAAAAGCTGTAAACTAGTAGGATATTAAGCTAGAGTCAAGGTAATATAAATACTCATTAAATTCAGTAAGAACAAACTTACGGTAAGTCACTTAGGAGAAAAAACATCCTGTGAGAGGAAGACAGGAAAAGGAATAAATATTGTGCAAACGTAGTAGAAGGTAAATTGGCAAGAAAGAGGGTATGGACTAGGTATGGAGGCGTTGGAGTCAGGCAGCCAGGGTCTGAGTCTGAGTTCCCCCATCTGTAAAACTTTCATAAAGTAAGAACGCATATTTAAGACACCCAGCACAATGCCTGAGACAAACAGGTGCTTAGTAAATATTACCTGTTGTTATCGTTATAGATCATAGGCAGCCATAATCTAAGTTATTTATCATCAGTGTTGTAATTTAAGAAACAATCACAACCCTAAGTTGTACCAGCGGTTAAGTCACACAGGAACTTGGGTGCTGATTAGTCATCCACAGACATGGACACTGTATAAATGACAATTGGCTGTCCTGTCTCTGGGAAAAAGAGCAACAATTACAAAGCCCGTGAGAAACAATGCAAAGCAGTATGAAGAAAGTTGTGGGTGTTTTCTCACTAAAAAAATCCTAGGGTAGGGAGAGACTTTCCTGACTAAAATGCCTAAAATACAGCCCAGAGGCAAAGGATGAATGAGGCGAACATCAAGACACTTGCACCAGAGGGACTGCCCGCCCGCCAGCCGCTCCCGCAATCTCCCCCGCTCCACTGTCTCCATTTCCCACTTTTTCTGAGTACTTTAAAAAATCCCTCATTCTCTAGACTCCTAAGAGTTGATGTAAAATTTTCTCCTTCTGTTTATGCTTGATGGTGCTCTTATAATCACTCTAGCATTTATACTGATTTACACTGTTTGTTGATTCTATCTCAGTAGCTTTAAAATGTAAAGCTACAGGAAGAAGGGTGGGATGTGTACAACTGTCACAGCAATTGTGACTCCTAAGATTGACTTCCATCTGGGAGAAGCCAAATCAATCACTCAAAATAAACAAAGAATCTGTAATGTCAGGTGAGCTATGAAGCTATTAATAAAAACGTCGAATCCTTAAAAAATGACAGTATCACTGCAGTAAAACAAAAACAGAGCAAAACAAAACAAAAAAAGAAAACAAAAACTGTATGTTTGGGATCTAAGAAACATTTCAAAAAGGAAAAGAACAAAAAGACAGTCACAACAAAATATAAATGTAACCCTTGTCAGAGTAAATCACTGATTTTAAAGTAACTGACTTTGAGTGAATTGCACCATGTTGCTGAAAACTTACAAGCAGAAAAGTGATATTCTTGTTAATTTTGCAGATTTTAAATTCTCACAATAAGTCAGTTGCTCCTAAGATGAATCATTTCCTTTTAGGGTCACAATAAATAACAGATTAGAAGAAAAATGCTTTGTCAATCCAATTACGAGGGAGCTACTGCTCTCCCCACACCAACAGAGCTCCAACACACTGGCCTGTGGAAATGGTAAACTCTATTAGCCCAACAACAACTGTGAATTGAAATTCTTGTGAAAGACTGAATTATCAGATTTTTAAAAATCCTCTAGTTTTAATTAGTGATTAGAAAGGGTAAATGGTACAGCTCTGGTATCATTTTGCATAAGAAGTAAAGAGGACAACACCATTCTAAAAAGGCCCAATGTTTTTTGGCAAGTCTGCCCAAAAGTGGAGAAATGGATTCAAGTTCTTTAAAAGGGAAAGAGAACAGCACATGGCCATTTTTCAAACTACAATTCAGATCTTTGTTGTTGGTTTTTTTGTTTGTTTTGAGACAGAGTTTTGCTCTATTGCCCAAGCTGGAGTGCAGTGGTGTGGCCTTGGCTCACTGCAACCTCTGCCTCCTGGGCTCAAATGATCCTTCTACCTCCACCTCCTGAGTAGCTGGGACCACAGGCATGCACCACCACGCCTGGCTAATTTTTGCATTTTTTGTAGAGATGGAGTTTCATTCACCATGTTGCCCAGGCTGGTCTCGAACTCCTGAGCTCAAGCAATCTGCCCTCCTCGGCCTCCCAAAGTGCTGGGATTACAGGCGTGAGCCACCATGCCCTGCCAGTTCTTTGTTTAAAGGATTCAGAATCAAGGCAAATGGGGAAAACTTACAGCCAGATGCGGCCACCTATAATACTCTACCTATTCTCTGTCTCCAGTTCATTCTTGCGTAGATTTGCATCATCTAGAAGGCTCTGCAATAAGGCTATTTTTTCATTGTCCGAACCTTCTTGGTTAAGCTTTAACATCTTATTCTCATGCTGAAGCCGGATAAGTTTCTCCCTGAATGAACAAAATAAAAACTAAATATTATATACAGTCATTTGGTGCATTAATATACAATACAGGTATCAAATCCAGCTAAGCACTCTTACAAATTTAATACCACAACAGAAATGAAAAATAAAGAACCTGCAACAAATTCAGCTATTATAGCTGGTAAAGACATTACATTTCAGGTTTTATATATTTTCTTTATAGAAATAATACAGTCTCTAAATATCATGATTTGTAATAAATATGATTTCAAAATCCTATTTCTTCCCTGATTTAAATATTTAAACTATGAATGCATTTACTTATTTGTTATTTGATTCTTATCAGAGAACATAATCTCTAATGCTATGATCTTAAATTATCAATCATTTGGTGGCAAGATACTATATTCGACAAGAATCACTTCAAGACATTCGGTCTACCCATTCCTGTAATATGTAAAATGAAATTCTTGAAACAAACCAGATCATTACAATCAGGTTACTGGACTGCACTGTTTTGGACTCTGTATATGCCAAAAGCTTACATTAAGGGATATTAAAAACAGTATCCATACAGAACTTGCCACCATATTTACTGCAGGGACAATATAATTAACTTGTTGAAGATACAATTCATTCTTTCTTTACATAGGGTCATCTTTAGAGGGCCCCATGAAGAGAGTATGAACAGATACTAGATACTATGAAAAGCTGTGGAAAAGCTTCTTGCGGATAAAGAAAAATCAAAGAAAGAAAGAAACATACACACACACGCATTGCTCTTATTTTGTAAACACAGTAAATCTTGGTACCTGCTATTTACACCTAAAATTTCGCAATCTTTTTATATCATTAAACATACTTGAATATTTTAAATGACATGGCATTAAAATCGTTACTTATTTAATAAACACCCAATTATTGGGCATTTAGATTACTACCAATTTTGAGCTTTAACAAGTTAATAAGATGAGCTTTATAAATACACTTTTCTGTATATCCTTGGTTTTCCTTAGGATTAACTCCCAGAAAAGTAATTTTTGGATCAAAAGATAGGCGCATTTTTAGACAACAGACACATCCTGCCAATGTCCCCAAAAGAAAGGTTGTACCACTTTAATCTTTTCCCTTTAGTTTATGAGATCTCCAATTTGTCCACACTGTTAACGTCAATGAAAAGTATCAAATATTAACCCACTGTCTAAAACATGTTGCAAAATTTTCATCCGTTTATCATTTTTCCTTGATAGCTGTCTTCTGGACACAGAGCATATTTTAATCTGTATCTAGTCATACTCAGAAAAGCCATATTTGCTGAATCCTTATCATCATTGTTCTTTTTTTTCAGACAGAATCTAGCTGTTGCCCAGGCTGGAGTGCTGTGGTGCAATCTAGGCTCACTGCAACCCTGCCTCCTAGGTTCAAATGATTCTCGTGCCTCAGCTTCCTGAGTAGCTGGGATTACAGACATGTGCTAGCACGCCCAGCTAATTTTTTTATATTTTTAGTAGTGACAGGGTTTTGCCATGTTGGCCAGGATGGTCTCGAACTCCTGGCCTCAAGTGATCCACCTGCCTTGGCTCCCAAAGCTCTGGCATTATAGATGTGAGCCACCGTGCCTGGCCTATCATTGTTCTTAGTTTAAAAAACCAACTGTATTACCAATAAGTTTCCTTAAAAATTGTGAATTGTTTTGGACATAACCACTTATTTATAAATGTTCATAAATACATGTTCATTTATTCAACAAATCTTATTGGTTCAATTATAAAGTAGCATATCAGATGGCAGAAAAGAAAAAGGTACACAAGATACTTCCAGACTTGGTGCTGCCTTACATGCCTTTTGTTTGTACTTCTTATTTTTTTTTTTTTTTGAGATGGAGTTTCGCTCTTGTTGCCCAGACTGGAGTGCAATGACGTGACCTCGGCTCACTGCAACCTCTGCTTCCTGGGTTCAAGTGATTCTCCTACCTCACCCTCCCGAGTAGCTGGGATTACAGGCATGCACCACCAAGCCCAGCTAATTTTGTATTTTTTAGTAGAGACAGGGTTTTGCCATGTTGGTTGGGCTGGTCTCGAACTCCTGACCTCAGGTGATCCACCCACCTTCGCCTCCCAAAGTGCTAGGATTACAGGAGTGAGCCACCACGCCCAGCCCATTCGTCCTTCTTAAACAAATGCTAACCAACAACTACAAATTGTTTCCATTTATTCAAAAAATACTTGAATGCTTATTTCAACTTTTACAGTGTATGAAACCCTTACACAATTGTTATTTAATATCCACCAAGGAGTTTATGAAGAAGCAAGGCCAGTGTCCATTTTGAAAAGGGGCAAATAGGCCCCAAAAAGGTAAAAAGTAATATTCAGAATTAATCAGTCTCCTTTTAGTGGACACTTGGTCTCCCCTACTTATTTTTCATTTTTATACATAAAGCTAGTTATGCATAAAAATAAATGAAACTGGCTGGGTGTGGTGGCTTACACTTGTAATCCCAGCACTTTAGGAGGGCAAGGCAGGCAGATCACTTCAGCTCAAGGAGTTCAAGACCAGCCTGGGAAACATGGCAAAACCCAGTCCCTACAAAAAATAGCCAGGCGTGGTGGAATGCGCCTGAGATCCCAACTACTAAGCAGGCTGAGGCAGAAGGATTGCTTGAGCCCAGTAGGTCATGGCTGCAGTGAGCTGTGACTGTGACATTGCACTCCAGCCTGGGTGACAGAGCAAGACCTTGCCTCCATTATTATCTTTCCCAGACCTTTCCATGTGGTTAGCAGATAAATCTTTTTTTTTTTGAGACGGAGTCTCGCTCTGTCCCCCAGGCTGGAGTGCAGTGGTGCAACCTCAGCTCACTGCAAGCTCCGCCTCCTGAGTTCACGCCATTCTCCTGCCTCAGCCTCCCAAGTAGCTGGGACTACAGGCACCCGCCACCACACACGGCTAATTTTTTGTATTTTTTGTAGAGACAGGATTTCACCGTGTTAGCTAGGATGGTCTTGATCTCCTGACCTTGTGATCCGCCCACCTCAACCTCCCAAAGTGCTGGGATTACAGGCGTGAGCCACCAAGCCCAGCTGGTTAGCAGATAAATCTTAATAACTAATAATTTTGCATGCTTATACCTAAGCATAACTATTGTCTACAGGCCAAATGTCTTCATTGCTTAATGTCTGCTGAGGATACTCAAGCTTTGGACATAACAATTGGCTTTATATGTGTGAAAGATGGTCTTATTGAAGTGAGCAAATCAATTTTCCGTAGGCCAGTAGAAGAAAGCTTTTAACATGTTGAAAACATAAAAATTTAACACTGAGTTCATGTTGAAAGTGTCAGTGAGAAAGAATAAGGAAATGATCTTCTTCATATCGTAGAGAAGTACGTTTTCTCCAGGAATACTGTGCAGTGTAAGTGTGAACACTACAATCTCCTTACCTGATTTCAGGTGTAACAATCTCTGCAGCTAGACTGTCTGAAGACTCCTGACTTCCAAGAGGCATTAACCCTGTAAATATACAAACATAAATATAAGGCTAATGGAAAACACAGTTATACAACTTTCGATATGAAACCCTACTTTGAGCATTAATTTTAACAGCAAAAATCATTTTCAAGTAAAGGACCATGTCACAGTTGTCTTAAAATATTAAGTATTATTATTTTACCAATTTAAGCATTTTTAAGTGTACAATAGAATGGCATTCAGTATATTCACAATGTTGTGTAACCATCACTACTATCTATTTTCAAAACTTTTTCATCATCCAGATCACAAACTCTGTAACCATTAAGCAATAATTCCCTATCCCTCCCTCCCCTATACCCTGGTAACCTCTATTCTATTCTTTTTTTTTTTTGAGACAGAGTCTCGCTGTCGCCCAGGCTGGAGTGCAGTGGTGTGATCTTGGCTCACTGCAGGCTCCGCCCTCCGGGGTTCACGCCATTCTCCTGCCTCAGCCTCCCGAGTAGCTGGGACTACAGGCACCCGCCACCTCGCCCGGCTGATTTTTTGTATTTTCAGTAGAGACGGGGTTTCAGTGTGTTAGCCAGGATGGTCTCAATCTCCTGACCTCGTGATCCGCCTGCCTCGGCCTCCCAAAGTGCTGGGATTACAGGCGTGAGCCACCACGCCCGGCCCCAGCCTTACTTTTTAAATGTAATGATGTAACATACATATTTCTCTCTGTCAGGTTTATAGAAAATATTCCTTATTCTTTTTCTTTTTTTTTGTTTTTTTGAGACGGAGTCTCACTCTGTTGCCCAGGCTGGAGTGTAGTGGCATGATCTTGGCTCACTGCAACCTCTGTGTCCTGGGTTCAAGCAATTCTCCTACCTCAGCCTGCCAAGTGGCTGGGATTACAGGTGCCCACCACCATGCCCAGCTAATTTTTGCATTTTTAGTAGAGATGGGGTTTCACCATGTTGGCCAGGCTGGTCTCGAACTCCTGACCTAAGGCAATCTGCCTGCCTCAGCCTCCCAAAGTGCTGGGATTAAAGGCATGAGCCACCACGCCCGGCCACTTTATTCTTTTAAATGGCTCTACTGTATACAGTTGAATAAGAATACTATTCCTGTTACTGCTGAACTTTCAGGCTGTTTCAAAATCTATTAGAAACAATGCTTTAATTCATTAGGGTAAATTTAATTCCTAGAGCAAAAGTGCTAGATCAAAGGATACATACACAAAGAGGGTGTCCTAGTCCTTTTTCTGTTGCTTATAACAGAATAACTGAAACTCAGTAATTTATAAGAAACTATTTTTGGCTGGGTGTGGTGGCTCATGCCTGTAACCCCAGCACTTTGGGAGGCCCAGGTGGGCGGATCGATTGAGCTCAGGAGCTCGAGACCAGCCTGAGCAACATGGTGAAACCCCATCTCCACCAAAAATACAAAAAATTAGCCGGGCATGGTGATGCATGCCTGTATTCCCAGCTACTTGGGAGGCTGAGGTGGGAGGATCACTTGAGCCCAGGAGGCAGAGGCTGCAGAGCTGAGATCGTGCCACTGCACTCCAGCCTGGGTAAAGGAGTGAGACCTCATCTCAAAAAAAAAAAAAAAAAAAAAAATTATTATTTACAATTCTAGAGGCGGAGAAGTCCAAGACTGAGGGGGCACATCTGGTAAGAGCCTGCCTGCTGGTGGGGACTCTCTGCAGTCCCGAAGCAATACAGGGCATCACACAGTGAAGGGGTTGAGCATGCTCACTTGTTCACTCAGGTCTCTTTTTCTTTTTATTGAGGAGTTTCACTCTTGTCACCCAGGCTGGAGTGCAGTGGCGTGATCTCGGCTCACTGCAACCACTGCCTCTCAGGTTCAAGTGATTCTCCTGCCTCAGCTTCCCCAGTAGCTGGGATTACAGGAGCCCGTCTCCACACCCAGCTAATTATTGTAATTTTAGTAGAGACGGGTTTTCACGTCAGCCAGGCTGGTCTCCTGACCTCAGGTGATCCACCCGCCTTGGGCCTTTCAAAGTGCTGGGATTACAGGTGTGAGCCACCGCACCAGGCCCTCTTTTTCTTATAAAGCCACCAGTCCCACTCCCATGATGACGCATTACTCCATTAATATATTAATCCATGGATGGATTAATCCATCCCTGAGGGCAGAGTCTTCATGCTTTAATCACCTCTTGAACGCCCCACCTCTCAAAACTACCACATTGGGTATTAACCTTCAACATGAGTTTCAGAGGGGTCATTCAAACTATAGCAGCAAGGTTAAAACCTATAGGTTTACAGGTGCAAAGAAACAAATGTGATAGTTTACATGAAAGGCCTTATGGTTTCTTGATATCAGAGCTGAAAGAAAAAGGGTTAAATTTCAGGTTAGATTCTTAAAATTGTATAAAAACTCATGTAGAGGCCGGGTGCAGTGGCTCACACCTGTAATCCCAGCACTTTGGGAGGCCGAGGCAGGCGATCACCTGAGGTCAGGAGTTCAAGACCAGCCTGGCCAACATGGTCTCTACCAAAAATACAAAAAATTAGCCGGGCATGGTGGCAGGCGCCTGTAATTCCAGCTACTCGGGAGGCTGAGTCAGGAGATCAGTTGAACCCGGGAGGTGGAGGTTGCAGTGAGCAGAGATCGTGCCATTGCGCTCCAGCCTGGGCAAAAAGAGCAAAACTCCATCTCAAAAAAAAAAAAAAAAAAAAAGAAGAAAAAAAACTCATACAGAGATGATTAGAGATATGTGAAAGAACTGCAAGGCAGCAATGAGGATGCTGTTATAATCACAAACGATATATTTTTGGTGAAAACAAGAAAGATATATAATAATTTCCTTCAGTTGTCCTTGGTAATCTGGAATAGAGAAAAAAAATTAGCATATTTCAATTAGGGTTTGACAAGCTTGGTCTAGAAACGGTCAAGAGAATAAAGGACAGTGGTGGTGAGAACAAAGTGAAAATGGTTTCTGTGCAGCTGGGTAAACTAGAAAATGAAGCAAGAAGAGAGCTGATTAATAAGACAACAGAGAGAGGGCTAGGAGGTGAAATGAAGGAGAGGAGCAGGGAAAAAAGAATGTGGTAGTGAGAGGAAAAGAAAAATTCCAGTTTCAGGTAACTGAAAAGCCACAGGCTGGTTACTAGTCTGGGAGTGAACTGTGAAGCCAAACAAGCAATCCATCAGCCTCCACCATCCCCAGCTGGTGACAAAGGAGTGGGGAGGGGTAAACCTTGAGTGAAGTGTGGTTCTTTTCCTAGGAGAAAGAGCAGTTTTCTCCTTAGGATCTAAGTTCCTTAATGGATTGACACCAATTCAACTCTTCTCAGTTGAAAAAAATTCACTGCTTTAGGAAGTCTGATGTACTTAAAAGAAAAGCATCATTTTCTTTTAGAGACATGGTCTCACTCGGTCACCCATGCTGGAGTGAAGTGGCACAATTTTGGCTCACTATAACCTCAAACTCCTGGGCTCAAGTGATCCTCCCATCTGAGCCTTCCAAGTAGCTGGGACTACAGGCATGAGCCACTGCACCCAGCCATTATTTTTATTTTTATAATATATATTTAGAGACAGATGGAGTCTCAATGTGTTGGCCAGGCTAAACTCAAGCTCCTGGACTCAAGAAATCTTCCTTCCTTGGCCTCCAAAGTGCTAGGATTACAGGCAAGAGCCACCATGCCTGGCCCATATCCTATTTAATCTTTGAAATAATTGTGTCAAGTGTGCAACACTAAATTACCTGCCACTAGGTATGAGCTTAGGGCACCAGGAAAACTAGGTCACTCTAATCTGTCAAGAGAAAATGGTTATCTGGCTGGGCACGGTAGCACATGCCTGTAATCCCAGCACTTTGGGAGGCCATGGTGGGCAGATCACCTGAGGCCAGGAGTTCAAGATCAGCCTGGCCAACAGGATGAAACCCCTTCTCTATCAAAAATACAAAAAGTGGCTGGGTATGGTGGCTCATGCCCGTAATCCCCAGCACTTTGGGAGGCCAAGGCGGGTGGATCACCTGAGGTCAAGAGTTCAAGACCAGCCTGGCCAACATGGTGAAACCCTGTCTCTACTAAAAATACAAAAATTAGCCGGGCGTGGTGTCAGGTGCCTGTAATCCCAGGTACTCAGGAGTTTAAGGCAGGAGAATCGCTTGAAACCGAGAGGCGGAGGTTACAGTGAGCTTAGATAGCACCATTGCACTCCAGCCTGGGGGACAAAAGTGAGACTTTATCTAAAAAAAAAAAAAAAAATTAGCCGGGCGTGGTGGTAGGCACCTGTAATCCCAGCTACTCAAGAGGCTGAGGCAAGAGAATCACTTGAACTCGGTAGGCAGAGGTTGCAGCGAGGCCGAGATCACGCCATTGCACTCCAGCCTGGGTGATAAGAGCGAGACTCTGCCTCAAAAAAAGAAAAAAGAAACTGGTTATCTGATATGTTCTTAAGAAAGAATATCAGAGTATTACAGCCAACATAGGAAAAAGCACAACCTTTTCTATATTACATTTAATACTGTTTTCATTTAAAATTACACATTGGGGAGTGCTTTGCATTACTAAGAGCATCTAAAACTCTTCATCTGGCTCTGGAGAAAGAAGTTATGATTCTCATTTCGCAGAACAAACCAAGTGTTGGAGAGTTTAGTTACTAGCTCAAGCCGCACAGCTAGTTAGTAGCAGAGCCCATTATGATGGTATTCAGTGTTTATGACACCTTATGTTTATGTTAGTACATACCAGTTTTCTTTTTAAAGTTGTGAATCTTTTGGGGCCTTCTTTAATGGTTAAGTGCTTTAGTTTTTTGTTTTTGTTTTTTTTTCTTTTTTTGGAGACAGAGTCTCACTCTGTCGCCCAGGCTGCAGTGCAATGGTGCTATGTCAGCTCACTGTGGCATCCACCTCCTGGGTTCAAGCAATTCTTGTGCCTCAGCCTCTCGAGTAGCTAGGATTACAGGCACGCACCACCATGCCTGGCTAATTTTTCTATTTTTAGTAGAGGCGGAGTTTTGCCATGTTGGCCAGGCTGGTCTCCAACTCCTGGCCTCAAGTGATCTGCCTGCCTTGGCCTCCCAAAATGCTGGGATCACAGGCGTGAGCCACTGTGCCCAGCCTAATGGTTAAGTGTTTTAATCAAATAAAGCGTATGATAAAGTTAACCTAAATATGTTTTGGGGTATCTCCATACATCTTTTTTTTTTATCTTAGTGATTGTAAGTTTGAATGATATGGAATCATCAGCCCACCTAAATGATTGAGCTTTGGGTCTTTTTGGGTCAACCAAGGGAAAATGAGAAGGAAGTCAAGCCAAGAAACTACTCTCACGCCCTTCTGTGGTTGGTTGTATTTGCAAGACAGGGGGTCCCCAAGTGTCTTCACTTTTTGATCCTTAGCATGGTTCCCATTTTAGAAGCTGAGGTCCTAGACTCCTTTCTGCTTATATAAGGGGTGTCAGGCAACAGAGTGTTATTTAAGAAAATTTTTTCTGTAAGTCATTTCATTAATACTTCTTGAGGACTGTATGATCTCACGCGGATAATAAAGGGGATGACAGAAAGGTGAGATACAAATATGTTCTCCCAACATGCAAGGTGAGGAAATGAATTTTACTTCACATCTGCCTCCATTATCCTATGCCAGAGGGCCTAAAACATTGATGTGCACAAAAAACATCTGGGGCACTATTTTAAAATTCACCTTTCTGAGCCTTGTCCCCAGAGTCCCTGATTTGTAGGCATGAGTGGACCTGGGAATCTGCATCCCAGGTGATTCTAACACTATTCACCATGCTGTAAGAAACACCATTCTTTCTTTGTTTTGTTTTTGAGATGGAGTCTCGCTCTGTCCCCTAGGCTGGAGTGCAGTGGCGCAATCTCAGCTCACTGCAAGCTCCGCCTCCCGGGTTCACGCCATTCTCATGCCTCAGCCTCCCGAGTAGCTGGGACTATAGGCGCCCGCCACCATGCCCAGCTAATTTTTTGTATTTTTAGTAGAGACGGGGTTTCACCGTGTTAGCCAGGATGGTCTCAATCTCCGGACCTCGTGATCCGCCTGCCTCGGCCTCCCAAAGTACTGGGATTACAGGCACAAGCCACTGTGCCTGCCCAAGAAACACCATTCTTATACAAACTTGATGAGGTTTAAAAAACTCAAATTGCAGTTAAGTCTTTGTTTCTGTCATCCTTACCAAATTGTCCTATTACTAAATTGGCCCTTTTCTTTTCCTTTTTGTTGTCCAGGCTGGAATGCTGTGGCACAACCTCAGCTCACTGGAGCCTCTGCCTCCCAGGCTCAAGTGATCCTCCTGCCTTTGTCTCCTGAGTAGTTAGGCCCACAGGCACACGCCACCATGCCCAGCTAATTTTTAAATTTTTTTTGTGGGGGGGTGTCTTGCTATGTTGCCCAGGCTGCTCTTGAACTTGTGAGCTCAAGCCCTCTGTCCACCTCAGCCTCCCCAAGGGTTGGATTACAGGCATGACCATGCCCGGCCTAAATTTGCCCTTTTCTACAAAACACTAACAGCCCCTAACCTGAATAGCACTGTTGGGTCTAGGCTTAAATTGTCTGCCCAAAGCAATTTACAACAAAGTAGGAATTAGACTTAAATCATCTCTTATGACACTTGGATTCAAAAAAAAATATATATATATATACACACACATACATATATATATACATCTACATCTACATCTTGGCTGGGTGCAGTGGCCCACACCTGTAATCTCAGCACTGTGGGAGGCCAAGGTGGGCAGATTACATGGTCAGGAGATTGAGACCATCCTGGCTAACACGGTGAAACCCTGTCTCTACTAAAAATACAAAAAATTAGCCGGGCGTCGTGGCACACCCCTGTAGTCCCAGCTACTAGGGAGGCTGTGGCAGGAGAATCGCTTGAACCTGGGAGGCGGAGGTTGCAGTGAGCCAAGATCTCGCAACTGCACTCTAGCCTGGGTGACACAGCGAGACTCCGTCTCAACATATGTATCTATCTTAAGGTAAGTATTAGAATACCTCTATTACACTACTTTTGTTTCTCCTTTGGAGAAATTAGCAAGCAGTGTTGTCTAATTCGATAGCTGGAGAAGTCACGTCCACTTTTTTCATGGGCTTGATAAAGCCCTATCATTCATTCTTGACTCATCCTGTGTCTTTGGGAAGCCTTTCTGGGTAAACCTATCCACAAGGAAGAGCCTTTATGCCACTACCAGCCCCTGCACACGTTTCAATTATAGCACCTATCATCTTGTACCACAATTGCCTAATTTATTTTTGTATCTCCAGCTCTACTAATAGATACAGTGCCTGGCAAACAGCAGGCACTCAATAACTGCGGGATGAATGAGGCCATGGCAGGAGACTAGGCCGGGAGTTTTAAAAATCAGTGCTGACTGAGAAATGAAGTATGGAAATGTCAAGGGCTGGAATAAAAATAATCCCTAACAGCACAGAATCCTCCTTAAGGGAACACAGGTCAGGCAGGTGTCCCACCCCAGCAGCGCTGAGGGCTTGGTGGTGTTTTCGTTGTTAGGAAACAGGCGGGCTCTCTCCTCCCCACAACCCCTCAAGAGCCCGGCCTCCCAGGTTCCTGCTCCCTGGGTGCGCCCCACCCGTAGCCGCCTCTCTCCAGCCCGCTGCTTGTCCTCACCGGAGCCACCCCTTCCCGTCGCTACGCCAAGGAGGGGCGTTCATATCCTCCAGGGAGGGCCTAGGAGGCCTCTCTTGGCCAATCAGTAGCCAGGCCCTGCAATTCGGGAGGGACTCGGCATCCACACAGACAGCTGGACTGCCAGGTGATTCCTTAGGGTGCTTGTTTTACGTAAGGCTTAGAGGTCAAAAATAAGGGGACAGAGTCCTCTGAGAATGGAAAGGAGCCGCAAAGACTGTCTAGGTTTGGCCATTTTCTAAGACGAACCAACTGCTTTTCAGATTCCTCTCCGCCTTTTGCGCATTCGTCTGAAAAAGGCGGGTGTGACTGATTTGGAAATTGGCTCAGTGACTAAGGGTTCGGACCACCATTTGGACCAATAAGAAAAGGCAATCGCTGGAGCCCGGGCTTTGCGAGGAGGAGCGCACATGGGCCCAATGTTTCATTTTTATCTATTAGCACAATCATGTTCAAGTGAACCAAATAGTTTTATTTATAAAATTAGAAATAAATCATCTGGCTGGGCGTGGTGGCTCACGCCTGTAATCCCAGCACTTTGGGAGCCAAAGCGGGTGGATCACCTGAGGTCAGGAGTTCCAGACCAGCCTGGCCAACATGGTGAAACCCTGTCTCTACTAAAAATACAAAAATTAGCTGGGCATGGTGGTGTGCCTGTAATCCCAACTACTTGGAAGGCTGAGGCAGGAGAATCGCTTGAATCCGGGAGGCAGAGGTTCCAAGAGGCAGAGGTTGCAGTGAGCCGAGACAGTGCCATTGCACTCCAGCCTGGGCAATAAGAGTGAAACTCCGTCTCAAAAAAAAAAAAAAGAAATCATCTGGTTTGTACTCGCAAAACGTTTTTACCTTGAGTTGTGAGCTGCCCTTCTTGAGCTTGTACACAACGAAGCTCTTCAATCGTTTCCTTCAGAGAATCCCTTTCTGTTCTCAGCCTCTGGAGAGACACAAAAACATGGAGGGTTAGCTTCACGTTTTAAGAATTTATTCATCAGAGGCCTCTGCCTTACCTAATAGAATGATAAACAATAGTGAACATGAACATGTTTTACCTTTTGCATTTCTATGGAAAGATCATAGAAGGAGGAAAAGATTAAAACAATTTTTCCCATTTAACAATACTGAATATCTACTATGTGCAGGGCAATATGCTATCCACAGTTAAACAAAACTGTCTACTTCATCTTTAACAATTAGTAACTAATTTCTTAACATTCTTTTCACTAGACATAAAACATTGGAGAACAAAGACAATAAATATTCATAAATCGTGACAATGTAGAAATATTTTTAAAAGATTTGAAATATGCTGAACAACAAAAAGTCCTCTATTAATCATACAGAAAACAAGAAAGCTACACAAACTTATAGAAAGTCATGAACAATGTAATCATAGAAATGAAAGTCATAGAACAATGTAAAGGAGGCAACAGTGGTAGAAAAGATACCTATATAAAAAAGAAATCTGAATGGAAGTATTATAAAAATATTCTTTCCACTTTTTTGCCTTATTTCTGAAACACAAATGGAATTCTCCTATAGCTTAAAAATAAATGGGATTTCTAATTTTTAAATTCATAAATAAAATGAATGTGGCCAAACATGAATTAAACATAATCACTTTAATTTTAGCAGTGCTCAAAACCAAAATGCCTAATACATATACTCACGTCCTTTTCTTTTTGCAGACTGTCAACTTTTTCTTTTAGCCGCTTATATTCAAAATCTAGTTTATCTGCTTTCTTTGATTCTTCGGATAATCTATTTTGTAGTTCTACTACCTGATACAGAAAGATACCATTACTTATACATAATCTGAAACATTAGAAATTATCCTTATTTTCTTCTACAGGTTTAAGAAAACCAAACCCTCTCCCACCAGTACTCAAATGCATATGATCCAGCAGTCTAACACAGTGGACAGAACTAGGAATAAAAACCTGCCCAGTTACTATTGGGTCCCAACCAGAATCATCCAGTGTAACAATGTTCAAAATCATAAAAGAATCTATAGCATTTTCATTTCCAGCAATAGAGATAACAGGGTAGCCTGAAATTCTTTTTGTATAAAACAAAATAAATGCTGGGGTGGGGCAGGGCGATTCCAATTGCATAGCTAAGCTTACAAGAAAATAAGGGAAATCCTCAGAGATTAAAACCAGAATGAGAAGTTCATGCAGATGCTCTGGGTACCATGAGGTGTCAACTGCCGATAACAGGAACCTAGAGCTTTAAAAGGAGATGAGTGGTTGTTAAACCACCCTGGGCTCTAAAAGGTAGCAAATCAGCAAATAGGTGGATTAGGAAAAAAAATTTCATCAGCTGGAAAAATAAACCGAGTGCTTTGGGATTAAAAAAGGATAACTTGGGGGCTATGTGCAGTGGCTCACGCCTGTAATCCCAGTACTTTGGGGAGCTGAGGTGGGAGGATGGCTTGAGCCCAAAATTTGAGACCAGACAAGGCAACATAGTGAGACCCTGTCTCTATAATTTAAAAATTAGCTGCGTGTGGTGGCACATGTCGTAGTTCCTCAGGAAGCTGAGGTGGGAAGATCACTTGAGCCCAGGAGTTCAAGATTGCAGTGAGCTATGATCATACCATTGCACTCCAGCCTAGGAAACAGAGTGAGATCCTGTCTTTAAAAAAAAAAGTAAGAATGAAAGAAAAAAAGGGTAACTTGAAAGTTTGTAACCACAGCCTGTTAATAATACGTGGACTTGTGTTTGAATTTTTACTACTCGCATTGTCTGGGAAAACCTAAGCCAAGCAATTAGAGGGGTATTAGTTGGTAATGCTGTGGAAAATCTGCCACAAACAAACACACATACTGACCACAGAAACAAAACCTCAACCCATGAATCTCAGGATTCCCCAACATAAAGATGAGCTAATGAAAGAGCAAAATCCAAAATTATAAAGGCCATAAAGAAAATGCCACAATGAACAAGACTCTGTGGAAAACATCAACAGCAATAACAACCAAAAAATAATAGAATAAGATCTCCAAGGATTTCAGATTGGAATTATCAGATACAAAATATACATACTTAAAAAAATAAAGAGGAAATCTAAATTTTAAAAGGAGTTAAGAGGCCAGGCACGGCGGTTCACACTTGTAAGCCTAGCACTTTGGGCGGCCGAGGTGGGCAGATTGCCTGAGCTCAGGAGTTCCAAATCACCCTGGGGGCAACACGGTGAAACCCCGCATCCACTAAAATAGAAAAATTTAGCCGGGCTTGGTGGTGCACTCCTGTAATCTCAGCTACTCGGGAGACTGTGGCAGGAGAATTGCTTGAACCCGGGAGGTGGAGGTTGCAGTGAGCTGAGATTGCACCACTGCACTCCAACCTGGGCCACAGAGCCAGACTCTGCCTCAAAATAAATAAATAAATAAATAAAATAAAAAACAAAAAGGAGTAAGAGACCATCAAAAATAACCAGGGAGATTTGAAAAAGCAAAGAGGGCTTGTAGACGAAATATTATCATTTAAAAAATAAAGTGGCCAGGCACAGTGGCTCACGCCTGTAATCCCAGCACTTTGGGAGGCCAAGGCAGGTGGATCACCTGAAGTCAGAAGTTTGAGACCAGCCTGGCCAACATAGTGACACCCCGTCTCTACTAAAAATACACAAAAATTAGTCTGGGATGGTGGCGGGCGCCTGTAATCCCAGCTACTCGGGAGGCTGAGGCAGGAGAATCGCTTGAACCTGGGAGGTGGAGGTTGCAATAAGCCAAGATTGCACCACTGCACTCCAGCCTGGGCGACAGAGCAAGACTCTGTCTCAAAAAAACAAAACAAAACAAAACAAAACAAAAAACATATAGCAATCTTTGTAATATACTGGCAAAATAAAACATTCTGTACATAATCAACAAGGAATGCTTTCCCACCATTATTTTTACTCCAAGTTGTATTGAAGTCCAGGTATGCTGACTAAGAAGAAAAAAAAGGATATGGAATAGAAAGGGAGAAATTCGGCTGGGTGCAGTGGCTCACGCCTATAATCCCAGCACTTTGGGAGGCCGAGGCAGGAGGATGTCTTGAGCCCAGGTATTTGAGACCGGCCTGGACAACATGGAGAAACCCCATCTCTACAAAAATTAAAAAATTAGCTGAGTGTAGTGGCACACACTTGTGGTCCTAGCTACTTGGGAGGCTGAGATGGAAGGATCATCTGAGCCTGGGGAGGTCGAGGCTGCAGTGAGCCATGACTGCACCACTGCACTCTAGCCTGGGTGACAGAGTGAAACCCTGTCTCAGAAAAAAAAAAAAAAAAAAAAAAAAAGACGGAAATTCCTTTTATTTCTTTACTATATCCCTTCCGACAAGAGAATCTACAGACATTATCAGAAGTAATATGAGAATTTGGCAAGGTTGCAGAATCAATATATAAAAGTCAATTTCATTCATATAAATTAGCAATAAAGTGAAAATGGTATCTTTATTTAACTGCATTTAAAACAACTCAAAACACAAAGTACCCAACAGTAACTACAATGAAATATGCACAAAATCTTTAGAAGAACATTAATAAACTTAACCCAAAGACATGGAAGACCACGGAAAGGTATCATGTTCAGACAGGAACAACTCTCCCCAAATTGATTGACAGAGTCAATGTAATTCCAATTCCCAAGAGTTTGGAGTTTAAAGGGAAAGCAAAGGGCTGAGAACAGACACTTCTGAAAAAGGACAAAGTATGAGAGTCTGCACTACCACCTATCAAAATTGCTAAAAATTTGTAAAACATGAGTGTGACATTGGTGTAGGAAGAGATGAATATACCAAGGGAACAGAAGAAAGTGTCCAGAGATAAACCCACACACAATGTGGATATTTTAGAAATACAAGGTAGAACTGCAGGTCATTGTGGAAGAAAGGACTATTAAATAAATGGTGGTAGGCTGACTGGTTACCCACACAGACAAAAAGAGTCTCAAAGGGATCCCTACTTCATGCCCTACACAAAAATTAATTCCAAGTGGATTAAATACCTAAATGTGCAAAACAAACTTTAAATCTTTGTAAAGAAAATAGAGAAGATTAGACTATATCCTTATATAGGAAATAATTTCTTAAAATATAAAAAGTACAAATCATAAAAGTACTTGAAGTCCATTACGCTGAAATTATCAACCTCAAAAAAGTAAAAGGACAAGTCATAGATCCATAGGAGATTAAGTAAAAATATGTGCAAGTGATAAAGAATATCTAGAACATATAAACAACCTTTAGAAATCAGTAAAAGAAATGATTCAATTTTTTAAGTAGGTAAAAGATAAAAATAGGAAATTTACAAAAGAAATATGGTCAGTAAATATATTTGTAATCAGGGTAACATGAAGTATAATTAAAAGGAGACACCATTTTATACCCATCTAATTGGCAAATTTTACTTATTTTTTCTTCTCTCAAGACAAGGTCTTACATGTCCCATGTTGCCAGCAGAGTCACATGTGGCACAAAAGCAAAGCTGGAGTGCAGTGGTGCAATCATAGCTCACTGTAGCCTCTGAGGCCCAGGCTCAAGCGATCCTTCAACCTCAGCCTCCCAAATAGCTGGGACCACAGGTTCATGCCACCATGCCCAGCTAACTTAACGTTATTTTTAGAGATGGGGTCTTGCTATGTTTCCCAGGTTGGTCTGGAACTCCTGGGCTCAAGCCACTCTCCTGCCTCAGCCTCCCAAAGTGTTGAGATTACAGGCATGAGACACTGTGCCAGGCCAGCAAAATTTAGGTTGCCAATACTGTGTGTTGGTGATGATGGGAAGCAACAGGAATATAAACTGCTTGTTGGTAACGCAATCACTTTAAGGAACAATCTGCTAATATGTAACTAGATTGAAGATACTCTTAGATAGAAATTCCATCAAGTTGTAAAACCTTCACACATATATGGTAGAGGACCTGTACAATGCTATTTATATGGCATTTCTTTTAACATGGAAAAAAAAGCTGAAACATCCTGTAGGTCTCTTAACAGGAAAATGGATAAATTTTGGTACAGAGACTAACTGAGATACTATACAGCAGTGGAAATGAATGTTATAAAGCTATACCTATCATGATAAATAATCTCACTGAGCAAAAGAAAAAAAATTACGAAGAGTGCTTTCACTGTATCATTTATATAAAGTTCTGGAACATGTCAAAATGCTATAAATTTGTAGGGATAAATATATATATATGTAGCAAAAGTATAGAGAGACTAATGGGAATGAAAGCCGCAGCATGGAGGCTGCCTGTAATGAGGAGGGGGAGAGCATGTTTTATTCAAGCATGAATATTTACTGAACTATGCTTTTACATTTGTATATTTCTTAAGTATTACATAATAAATAAATAAATAAGTAAATAAAATAAAAGTACCTGCTATGGAGAGTTTAAAGCCTTTAAATATTAGATAAATATAAATAAATACAATAGGCCAGGCATCGTGGCTCACGCTTGTAATCCTAGCACTTTGGAAGGCTGAGACTGGTGGATCACTTGAGCTCAGGAGTTCAAGACCAGCCTGGGCAGCACAGTGAAACCCTGTCTTTACCAAAATACAAAAAATTAGCCAGGTGTGGCAGCATGCGTCTGTAGTCCCAGCTACTCAGGAGGCTGAGGCAGAAGAATTGCTTGAACCTGGGAGGTGGAGGTTGCAGTGAGCTGAGATCATGCCACTGCACTCCAGGCTGGGTGACAGAGTGAGACTCAGTCTCCTAAATAAATACAATAAAGAAAAGGTAAAAAACAGAATACCATGAAAACAAGTCAGTAATTTTGGTAAGCTACATGTCATAACCGAGAGCTTGCCTGAAACCATCATCAAGATGCTGTTTCTTTTACCTGTCTCTTGTAGGTTTCAAGTTGACTTCGCGCTGCGTTGGCCTTTCTTAACTCTTCCTCTAGACTGACAGTGTTCTGCATATACATGGTATTCTTCTCTTCTAAGAGTTTAACCTGTCGCCTTAAATCACCAAGGTCTTCTAGCTTCTTTTTATAAGATTCTACTTGACCTTCTAGTTTAGATACTTTATCAGAAGAATGTCTAGAATTAGATGGGAAATTAAAAAAATCAGAAACACATCCACACTTGTAAAGTTGTTTCAGTGTTAAGAAGGATTGCCAGGAAACACACATCTAATGAAATAAGACAAAAGTGATTCCAGGTTAATTTTCTGCACAGGTTAACAAATATGACTTAAGTTACAACTAAATGTTTAATGGAGAATAATAATTTAAGGAAACCAAGCGGAAGAGGGCAGCCAGCAGAGTCACATGTGGCACAAAAGAAAAGTAAGTTTAACAGTGTCCAAATAATTTGGCAATTATCAGTGACCACCGGAATAGCAGCTTCAGTGGGGCAGTGTGGGCAGATAGTGGGGTCGAGGAGAGAACGTCAATTTTACCTTACGTAATCTAAGTTTGGTTCTGGTGGGAAGGAGAGAGTAATAACTCCCGCTCTTTTTAAGATTAAAGAGACCTAAATGTGCGTGTGCATGTGTACGAAGGAGAGAGATTCAAAAGGCAAAAGAAATGAGGATTGATGTAACACAGTCCCTGTGTAGGCCAGAAAGGTGGAGGTCCAGAACACTGAAGAAGGAATTAACCCTGAACAGGAGGAAGAATAACAGGTCTACACTCTCTAAAGAAAGGGTGGGTGGGAACCCAGGGAAGTTTAGAGGTGCAGGAGACAAAAAACATGGAGAGTTCAGCAGTTCATGGCCTCTTTCTTCCCTACTATAGGAGACAAGGTCATCTATTGAGACTAAGGCATGGGAGGTGTGTGGGGAGGGCAGCCAGGGGAGTAGAATCCTGAGGAATCAGAATGGCTGTGAGTGAGACAATGAGCAGGGGGAGGGCGGGCCATTGGGAAGAATCCAGCTCAGAAGGAAGCCACCAATTGGCAGCAGCACAAAACTATCAATTATGCATTTCCCCGTTCTCAGTATTCAAAGAGCAAAAGTGGAAAATGTAGATGGTTGAGATAATCAACAGAGGATAGGAGACTGTACAAGTTGAGGGGGGAAAAAATGAGGTGGCAGGGAGTGATGCAGCTCATGAGAGAACTGAAGGGATAATAACAAGGCCCAGCAGGAAAATGAGGCCTTGCGGGCACGGCAGAAGAACAGCTCCAGAGCTGTACAAGTAAGAAGTGACGGTCAGAATTTCTATTTTACAAACATTTGTATATCGCTTAATTGCCAGACACTGTTGCAAGTGTTTACAAATATAAATTCACTCAAGTCCTCATATAAACTTGAGGTAGGCATGTGTATTGTTTCCATTTTGCAGATGAGAAAACAGCCATACCGAGGTTGCATAAGCAGCAGACCTGGGATCTCAGCCCAGGTAGCCTGGCTCTTAAGCTTGCTAGATCCTCAGAAACCCTAGAGTTTCTAACACCAGAGCCAGACTGTGCTGGGCGGCAAAGGTGAGGTTTTTACCTCAGCACGTCGATCTCATCTTTCAGAGACTGAGCTTCATCTGCCAAAGTGGTCAGTTCCTCATTCTGTTGCCGAAGTTCAGAGATCTCCTTTTCTAACTCTTCACAGCGTATTCGATAATCATCTTTGGCTGCTTCTAGTCTGTAACCGACATAAAATAGACCAAGAAAGCACTATTTACCGCCTCCTCATTCTCCTTAGAACAGTAAAAGAAAAATATAAAGCATGAGAATAAAGCCTTCTTGAATATGTCTCCCATGTTAGTGGCCACAAGCTGCATTCTCAAGCACTAACTGTCATAAAAATGAACTCCACTGTCCCAAGTCTTGGGAACAGTGACAACTGGTTACGATTTCCCTACGAGAAAGCAAGACATTATGCAACATTTTTCCGAAATACTGCAGATACAATTTATTTAAGGGCTTTTATTATAAAATTAAGACATATGGTCCGGCACAGTGGCTTACGGTAATAAACCCATTATGTTAATAAAAACAACATACTCTTTATGAAAAATAACTATTTTCTAAAACAGAAAAAGTGAGAAGAGTGGCACTGTTTTACATTTTTGTGATTCTATTATCTGTTTTAATAGAAGACAGCTGGGTTCTCATATTTGTTTCTACATTCATCTGTTGGTGACATGTTTTTTTTTGGCTGAAGCATATGAAGAAAATCCAGCCTTGCAGACACATAGCTGAAAAAGAGAGGGTCTTGCAGATTCTCCAAAATGGTATCAGAGGACCTCCAGGAGCCTCGACCATTCTTTGAACTGCTGACGTGGACCAAAGGGAATGGGCTGTTTCTAAGGAGCCTAAGAAAAGTTTGTTACTTTTCCTGTTAAGGTGAAAGAAAAAAAAAAAATCCAGAAACATTTCACTGAGGAGTAACGAGAATAGTTATGTTACCACACTCAGTTACTCAGTAAAGTAAAAATCTAACTGATGTTTAATTTCTGTTTTAACACTAGAAATCTATGGCGAGGTAAGAAACAAGTCATGACGCACTTTTTAGTAAACCGTAACAAAATATTTTCATCATACTCTTAAGTCTTTCAATTTTGTGCTTCTGTCTTATTTTGCAGGACATATTTTCCTTTTTCTTCTTTTTCCTTTCACCACCCAAAGGTCAAAGGGCCCTTCTTCCTTCTTTTTGGACTTTTCTTCCCACAGAAGATGTCTGGAAGATTGTTCCTTTAAATCTCGCCTGTCCTTTTAAATCAGCTCACCCCTTTAAATAAGCCTATCTCTATAAACACACTCATACACACACACACATATAGATTTCTGTGTCTATAAATGCATCTGTCTTTTAAAAATCCCTGCCTGCAACTTTTCATGGCATCTGGCCCTTCCCGAAGATGTGCTTATTTTGAAATCCCTAATCTGTGGTTTATGGTCTGCTCTGACAATTACTTTTCCAAACAAAAGTCATTTCAGATTTTCAGTGAAATTTAATCTTTCTGGTGATCATGTCAACTCGCCTTCAGGCCTCTTCACAAATGTTCTTCCTTGGTCTTTCTTGAAAGTTTCCTCAGTCACCTTTGTTTCCCACAGAGGCGCAGGTGTGGGGTGCTTCTTCTCACTCAGGTATTCTGTAGTTGCGGCATTCTGCCTTCAAATAATAAGGAGGGTGGCGCTCTGATAGAATGTTTCCTAGATGTGAAGTAGTTTCATGTTGTGTGAGGAGATTCTGAGAAGTTGTTTATTTGGAGCCTCCATGGACTGCAGCTTCCCAGAAGTCCTAACATTATATTCTTTTTTTTCTCTCTTTTTTTTTTTTTTTTTGAGACAAAGTCTCGTTCTGTTGCCCAGGCTGGGGTGCAATGGCACGATCACGGCTCACTGAAATCTCCACACCCCCAGTTCACGCGATTCTCGTTTCTCAGCCTCCCGAGTAGCTAGGATTACAGGCACCCGCCATCATGCCTGGCTAATTTTTGCATTTTTAGTAGAGATGGGGTTTCATCATGTTAGCCAGGCTGATTTTGAATCCCTGACCTCAAGTGATCAGCCCGCCTCAGCCTCCCAAAGTGCTGGGATTCCAGGCATGGGCCAACGTGCCTGGCCAATATATTCTTAACCTTAAATGACAGCTAACAAATTTTTAAAAAACAGATTTTAATGAGTTGTCTTTTACCTGAATGTTTCTTCTTGGAGCTGTTCTAATTGAGTCTGGAGCTGCAAATGCCTTCTTCCTGCTGGACTGTTAGGGTCTTCTATAGAATCAGATTGATTGAGTCTTTCCATTAATACCTGATTCTCTGCCAATAAACTACTTTTCTCTTCCTGCAATGCTGCAACCTGTTGGAATATAGGACAAAGGCAGTTATTTCTTCCAATTACACTGGCATCAGCTCAATCACTTGTGAATTACCATTACAAATTAAAGCCTATATATATATATTTTTTTGAGGCAGAGTCTCGCCGTTGCCCAGGCTGGAGTGCAGTGGCGCAATCTCGGCTCACTGCAAGCTCCGCCTCCTGGGTTCACGCCATTCTCTTGCCTCAGCCTCCTGAGTAGCTGGGACTACAGGCGCCCGCCACCACGCCTGGCTAATTTTTTGTGTTTTTAGTAGAGATGTGGTTTCACCATGTTAGCCAGAATGATCTTGATCTCTGGACCTCATGATCCGCCTGCCTCGGCCTCCCAAAGTGCTGGAATTACAGGTGTGAGCCACTGCGCCCGGCCATTAAAGCCTATTTTTAAACAAGTACGATCAATCTCCACTCAAAACATTTACATCATTTTGGAATACTGCACATGCAGAGCAAGATGTAAGAGTAACAATTCATTCTTATTTCATATTTGAAGCAACACCTCACCAGACAAGATATAGAGATGGCAAATAAGCACACTAATAAATAATCATTAGTTATCAAGGAAATGCAAATTAAAATCACAATATTATATAACTACACTCCCACTAGAATAAATAAAATTAAAAAGACTTTTACCAAATGTTGGCAAAGAAACTTGTGGTGAGAATATAAAATGTTTCAAACATTTTGGAAAATAGCAGTTTCTTAAAGAATTAAACATGCAACTACCACATGACTGATTTAGCCATCCTACTCCTAGGTATTTACTCAAGAGAAATAAAAGCATATGCCCACATGAAGACTTAGGAAGAATGTTTATAGCAGCTTCATTTGTAATAGAAGAAAACTGGAAACAATCCAAACGCATGCCAACAAGCAAATGGATAAATGATTTGCAGTATATCATATAGGTTGAACACCCCAAATCCAAAAATCCAAACTCAGAAATGCTTCACAATCTGAATGTTTCTGAGCACCTACATGACACTCAAAAGAAATGCTCATTGGAGCCATTTCAGCTTTTGGATTTTTGGATTTAGGATGCTCAACCAGTAAGTATATAATGCGAATATCCCCAAATCCAAAAATATCCTGAATTTCAGATATGGAATACTCAACCTGTATAAAAGAATACTACTCAGCAATAAAAAGGAATTAACAATTTACAGCTACAACATAGATGAATCTCAAAATAATGTAAGAAGTCAGACAAAAGGCCGGGCGGGGTAGCTCACGCCTGTAATCCCAGCACTTTGGGAGGCCGAGGTGGTGGATCACCTGAGGTCAGGAGTTCGAGACCAGCCTGGCCAACATGGTGAAACCCCATCTCTACTAAAAATACAAAAATTAGCCAGGTGTGGTGGCAAACGCCTGTAATCCCAGCTACTCAGGAGGCTGAGGCAAGAGAATCGCTTGAACCTGGGAGGCAGAGGTTGCAGTGAGCTAAGATCGTGCCATTGCACTCCAGCCTGGGGCACATGAGGGAGACTTTGTCTCAAAAAAAAAAAAAAAAAGAAGTCAGACCAAAAAAAGTCAATATATATGGCAGAACTCCTTTTCACACAGACAAAAAGAATCTAATTTTCAAAACATAAACATGGCTGGCATGGTGGCTCATGCCTGTAATCTTAGCACTTTGGGAAACTGAGGGAGGAGGATTATTTGAGCTAGGAGTTGGAGAACAGCCTGGGCAACACAGTGAGACCCTGTCTCCACAAAAAAAATTAGCTGGGTGTGGTGGTGAATGCCTGTGGTCCCCACTACTTGGGAGGCTGAGGCAGGAGGATTGCTCAAGTCCAAGAGGTCGAGGCTGCAGTGAGCCATGATCACACCACTGCACTCCATCCTGGATGACAAAGCAAGACTCTGTTTCAAAAATAAAAAAAACACAGGCCAGGTGCAGTGGGTCACGCCTTTAGTCCAAGCACTTTGGGAGGCCAAGTTGGTAGGACTGCTTGGGGCCAGGAGTTTGAGACCAGCCTGGGTAACATAACAAGACCCCATTTCTACCAAAAAAAAAAAAAAAAAAGAAAGAAAATTTTAGCCAAGCCTAGTGGTAGGCGCCTGTGGCCCCAGCTATTTGGAAGGCTGAGGTGGGAGGATCACTCAAACCCAGGAAGTTGACTGCAGCAAGCTGTGATCATGCCACTGCACTTCAGCCTAAATGACACAGCATGACCCTGTCTCAAAAAACAAAACGATAAACCAGATGAGGTGGCTCACACCTGTAATCCCAGCACTTTTGGAGACGGAGGTGGGCAGATCACTGGAGCTCAGGTGTTTAAGACCAGCCTGGGCAATATGGCAAAACCCCAACTCTACAAAACATAAACAAATTAGCTGGGCGTGGTGGCGTGTGCTTACAGTCCCTGCTACTCAGGAGGCTGAGGTGGGAGGATTGCTTTAGCCCAGGAGGCGGAGGTTGCAGTGAGCCAAGATTGCACCACTGCACTCCAGCCTGGGTGACAGAGTGAGACCCTGTCTCAAAAAACAAAACAAAACATAAACATGATTATTTAAGAAAATAACAAAGCAAAGGGGCTTATAACGAAAAGCTACAGTTTCCTACGGAGTTTTCCCACTCTCCAGAGAATAGTTTTTACGGTGCCTAATTTTATTGCTTTTGGTTGTCACTTTACATATCTAAATAATGTTACACAATTATTTCTTGACTTATCAACCTCAGACATTATCTAGTGACTCTCTCCTCTGATATGTTTGATTATAGCAACTTGTGCCATTCCTTCCTACCATAAATATAGTTAATCACTGTTCTCACTTCCTTCACTGATCACCTCTGCGACCTTAAACTACTTATTGATTCATTTCACTCAGTCACCCACCCACTCATTCCTCACTCACCTACTATGTGCTAGGTATGGTTGCAGTTTTCTAAGTGCAAGGGATACAGTGATGAAAAAAGGGAAGTTCTTACTCATGTATTATATATTCAAAACAAACTATAAGTAAAAACAAATCATTGCACAAGAAAGTAAATTAATAAATACATGTAAAAACCAGAATATGAAGTGCTATGCAGAGTGATATGGTTTGGATATTTATCCCCTCCAAATCTCATGTTGAAATGTAGTCCCAAATGTTGGAGGTGGGGCCTGGTGGGAGGTGTTTGGATCACAGCACTGGATCACTCATGAATGGCTTGGTAGTGTCCTCATAAGTGAGGGAATTCTTGCAAGACCTGGTTGTTTAAAAGTGTATGGCACCTTTCCACCCCTTGCTCCTACTCTTGCCATGTGACACAGCTGCTTCCCCTTTGCCTTCTGCCATGATTGGAAGCTTCCTGAGGCTCTCACCAGAAGCAGATGCTGGAGCCATTCTGGAAAGCCTGCAGAACCGTGAGCCAATTAAACATCTTTTTTCTTTACAAATTACCCAGCCTTGGGTATTTCTTTATAACAATACAAAAACAGCCTAGTACACAGAGGGTTAAAATAAGAACAACAAAAAAGACTGGGTGATTATTTGGGATTACTCAACCATGGAAGGCCTTCCTGAAGAGAACTACTTTAGACCTACTTCAGTGCCTGATGCATCTCAGTGCCTGACATTTTATGACAAATAAATCAGGTGATTTTTGAGCTGAGGTTGAATGACAAGGAGCAGCCAGCCATGTAATGATTGTCTCCCTGTAGAAGTGGTTCTAGATGCCCTGCTTGGTTAAGATGAAAGCCATCATTTCTGGCTCTCCCTTTCCTTCATCATTCCTGTTTTACTTCTCAAACTCTATCACTGGCATCTTAACTTTTACAATGATGTTTCTCTATAGGACAATTCTAAATGTTGAAAACCAGTAAGGTTTACATTAAAGATTACATGCTTATGACTGTGTTGCTGTTTTCTCCACAGCAAAACATGCTGTAGGGCTACCTCTTCTCTTCTCATAACCTCTCTGCAACACTATCATTCATTTTGCAATCTGTCCATACGTGGGATTGGCAAACTGTTCTGGTGTAAAGGACCATATTGTAAATGTTTTAGGCAAGTACTCCACTCTGTCGCTGAAGCCTGAAAGCAGCCACAGACAATACATAAAGGAGCCATGATAAAATTATATTTGTAAAAACAGAAAGCAAGCCATAGTTTGCCAATGCCAGTATATAAATTTAATTTTATATTACTAAAGATACTTATATTCTGCTTATAAAAATAATGAAATCTTATTAGTATAACTCTTAGCATTTGTATATAAATTCTAAAATCTGAAATGCAATTAACAGCACTTACATTACAACTTTGTAAATATTATTTCCTAGATAACCCAACAAGTGTGATGTGATTACTTTCTGCATCCAATGCAATGACCAACTCATATGCCTTTCAAAGCAAAATGCCTCTTCTATTACAAAGTATTATGAACTCTACATATGCATAACCCAGTTTTAACAAGTACCAAAACATGGCCAACTATGTCTCCCATGTATGTCCCCCTCTTTAGTCAAAGTAAATTCCAAAAAAAAAAAAAAAAAAAAAAAAAAAAAAAAAAAAAAAAAAAAAAAAAAAAAAAAAAAAAAAAAAAAAAAAAAAAAAAAAAAAAAAAAATTCCAGACAAATAATCTTATTTTTGTCTGTTATTTGTGAAAGGTATTCTCAACTTTACCTTTAATTATGCTCTTGAATTTTTTTTTTTTTTTTTTTTTTTTCAGATGTAGTCTTGCTCTGTCACCCAGGCTGGAGTGCAGTGGCGCAATCTCAGCTCACTGTAACCTCTGCCTCCCAGGTTCAAGCAATTCTCCTGCCTCAGCCTCCCAAGTAGCTGGGATTACAGGTGCCCACCATCACATCTGGCTAATTTTTTGTATTTTGGTAGAGATGGGGTTTCACCATGTTGGCCAGGCTGGTCTCAAATTCCTGAGCTCAAGTGACCTGCCCCTGTCAGCCTCCCAAAGTGCTGGGATTACAGGTGTGAGCCACTGCGCCCAGCCATTTTTTCCCTAAAAAAGAGTTGCGTTATAGTTAAGATATACTGTATGGCAGTCCATAGCACCTTTGGTGGTACTTACAGTGGTATGTTTCAAAGAGGTGGTGCACAGAACAGATCTCTTACCTGCATATCCAATTCATGGCATCTTTGAGCAATTTCTTCCTTTGCTGACAAAGCTTCATTTAGTTCCTCTGTAGTTTTCTTCAGCTAGTTAGAAACAAAGAGATAAACATTTTAATATGAAGTGGTAACAATTAATAATTCATATATTCAACACAGAATTAAAACATTTCCCCCCTTTCTTTCCTAAAGAGCGAAGGGTGCAAGAGGAAATCAAGAATCCTGTGGAAGGGTACAAAGACAGCACTTTTAACTTTAAATTAATTTCTTTTACTCTAAGTCTTGTTTTTTCCGTCCTTTGAATTTGGCTCATTCCCCATATCAAGTTTTCTTATGCATCTTTTTTGATCTAGACTACCTGGTTCTTGGTAAGGATAATTCTTTAATAACTGAGAAATTTTACCTTCGTAAAATATGTATGTGCTAGAGGAATAGGGATTTTAATTGTTAAAATATGCAGCTAGAACATTTCAACACAAGTGTTTTAGTCATATTAAAACCTCATGCTGGGGGATGGGGGAAGGAGAGTCATATTAAAACCTTATGGTAAGGCAAGGGGAGGGATACCATTAGGACAAATACCTAATGAGCGCGGGCCTTAAAACCTAGATGATGGGTTGATAGGTACAGCAAACCACCATGGCACATGTATACCTATGTAACAAACCTGCACATTCTGCACAGGTATCTCGGAAGTTAAAAAAAAAAAAAAAAACCTATCAAAAACTGTTGTGAAAATAGTTAGAACATGACGAAAATTTTGCATCTCCTGAGATTAAGAAAACAAAAATATTACTGAAGGAAAAAACCTTATGTTAATTTGTATAGCACCATTAAAAAATTTGTTTACTCTCAACATAAACCAAACATTCCTGAGTTGTATCTCATTACTATATAAACTCTAAATTAGCAAAGTATGAAAAAAATTGATTAAAAGAAAATTTTATTGTCTCTTCATTTCATGTGACCAAACCTCTGTGTGGTAGATTAAAAAAAAATTAAAGCTTGGGTTAAAATTGCAACATGTCCAAAGATTTTCCTGCAAAACATTTAGAAACCATGAGGAGGAAGTGAAAGAAGACAAAGAATACAAACATTTCTATTCATGTATTGCATGAGATGTACAAAATAGCTTGAACACAGAACCTGACAGTGTAATTAACACTTCATTAAGAAGCGATATTTAGGCCGGGCACGGTGGCTCACATCTGTAACCCCAGCACTTTGGGAGGCCAAGGCTGGCAGATCACAAGGTCAGGAGATCGAGACCATCCTGGCTAACATGGTGAAACCCCGTCTCTACTAAAAATACAAAAAAAAATTAGCTGGTCATGGTGGCAGGCGCCTGTAGTCCCAGCTACTTGGGAGGCTGAGGCAGCAGAATGGTGAGAACCCAGGAGGTGAAGCTTGCAGTGAGCCGAGATTGCACCACTGCACTCCAGCCTGGGCGACAGACCAAGACTCTGTCTCAAACAAACAAACAAAAAAAAAAAAAAAAAAAAAGGAAGCAATATTTAAAAGTACAAAGTAACTTTTCTGTTAAAATCACAAAAATACATTGCAGGATTCCTTTAAAAATACAGTAGTTCTTTAGAGCATTTAATTATTCACTACTTCACAGAAATGAGGGGTGGGATCGAGAAGACATCTTCAACTGACAAAAGAAAATAAAAGGTAAGTATTTGTTGCATTATATACAAACCATAAAAATAAATTCATATCATTTTCCAGGAATTTGACATGTCATTTTATATTTCATTTTACGAGAAAATGACATGAACTTATTCTTATGATTCATATAATCATAAGCTGTAACATCTATTGTGTTAAATGTGGCACACTGATATCACTAACAGAAAAATAAAAATTCATGACTAGAAAACAGGAGTCACAATAAACTAAAAAAATTAATCTATTTCAAAGTAGGTTATGCAACAGCATTTTAATTGCAAATGCATTTTATTACAAATTATAAACTTAATTATAAATGTGTAAATTCCATTAGTAAAAAAGCTTATGTTTTTAAAATTTTAGGTAAAATATGAAGAATTAAACCAATATAATCCAAAAGCAATTTTAACCCATTCTTCTCATTAACATCTGAAGCTTATCCTTTTCAACCTTTTCATGAATAAAAACAATGTATAATTATATACCTGACGATCAAGGTCAACATAGGCATCATTTCCAGCAGAGACAGGAGATTCCTTACTCATCAGCTGAAATCAAGATTTAAATGATTATAACTATGAGGCAAAAAAGACATTCTACATAAAATACTTGACATAAGAAAATGAATACCCAGCCACTATAGAAATTAAAAATTAAAATGAAAACACACATGTAAAACACTTTACATTAAAGCTTCTGAGTCTGGAACTTTTTTTGTCCCCACTCCAGAATAATGCCTTCATTTAAAATTAGAGGGCTGGGCGCGCATGGTGGCTCACGCCTGTAATCCCTGCACTTTGGGAGGCCGAGGTGGGCGGATCATGAGGTTAGGAGTTCAAGACCAGCCTGACCAACATGGTAAAACCCGTCTCTACTAAAAATACAAAAATTAGCTGGGTGTGGTGGCGCCTGCCTGTAATCCAGCTACTCAGGAGGCTGAGGCAGTAGAATCGCTTGAACCTGGGAGGTGGAGGTTGCAGTGAGCCGAGATGGCGCCACTGCACTCCAGCCTGAGCAACAGGGCGAGACTCCTCTCAAAAAACAAAAATAAATAAATAAAATAAACAAATAAATACATAAATAAAATTAGAGGGCTGTCAGCACCATAACACAGGGCAAGAGAAAAAAAAGTAAATAAAATAATAAATTGAATTAGAGGTCTAAATTCTGATGCTCATTTTCACCGCAAGCCTGGTAATAAGAATCTAGTATTACTTATTCTTATCACAAAAATGACAAATCATTAAAATTAAAATGTGGCTACATACTTAAAAATAGTGGCTTCTCACTAAAAATAGCAATACTATTTATTTCTAAAGAATAAATGTGGACAACATCAGTATTAGCGAAAATTACTGGCTAATGTTTAATGATAACACACACATACACACACTGATGCCCTAACCCTTATGTTGCAAAGAGAGAAGATCCGGAGATCTTCTGGATCTCTGGGGAGAAGGGAACAGAATTCTGGTTATGACAACTGTCAGAGAGAGACTCAAATGGCCCCAGTCTTCTATTGCTTCCTTCTTATATTCTGTTTTAAAGACAAAAGGGAGAGGGGCCGGGCGCGGTGGCTCACGCCTGTAATCCCAGCACTTTGAGAGGCTGAGGCGGGCGGATCACGAGGTCAGGAGATCGAGACCATCCTGGCTAACACAGTGAAACCCCGTCTCTACTAAAAATACAAAAAATTAGCCGGGCGAGGTGGCGGGCGCCTGTAGTCCCAGCTACTCGGGAGGCTGAGGCAGGAGAATGGCGTGAACCCCCGGGGGGCGGAGCCTGCAGTGAGCCGAGATCGCGCCACTGCACTCCAGCCTGGGCAACAGCAAGACTCTGTCTCCAAAAAAAAAAAAAAAAAAAAAAAGACAAAAGGGAGAGGGACAATCAGTAATGTGGGGATGTATAACTAGGTGTGGTGGTACGCGTCCTTTAGTTCCAGCTACTAGGGAGGCTGGGGTGGATGGAATGCTTGAGCCCAGGAGTTGGAGAATATTGTGATCACACCTGTGAATAGCCACTGCACTCTAGCCTGGGCGATGTAACAAGACCACATCTCTTAAAAGAAAAACAGGCATAGGGATGTACTGTTGAGATCTTGTGATTCTAGCAACAACTCTCAATAAAAATCTAGGTATCCTACTCTGAGCACAACCATCTCTCATCGTAGGCCTCTCATTAAATTTTATCTGTTCCTCAACATCAGGAAGACTTCTGGGCCCCATCCCTCTGTACTTTCTCCTTGTCTTTCAGTCTTAGCCCACCGTTTCACTTTCTTCCTCACTTAGCTCAGACTTGATAGTGAACACAGTTGATTTTGCCTGCCTAAAGTTTACTCCTGCTTCTTCTGCTAACATTGTCTACCATTGTCCCCTCCCTAATTTCGATTCCTAGGTTCATTTGCTTAATCAATTTTTTTTCTCTAGATTTCATGTCTTTCTATGACTTTTGTCAATATTCTATACTCTCCTCTTACCTCATTTTTTCTTACTGGCAAAATCTCAATCCAAGATTAATCCAGCTACAACTGCCTATATGCTACCTATACCCTGACTGCTAAAGTCATCCCACAGTATAGATGGGGAACTAGTTCTAGGACTCAGGGATATACCAACATGCACACACACTCAAGTCCCATAGGTGGCCCCGCAGAACCTCCCTATGTGAAAAGTTGGTCTCTGCACATGTGAGTTTCACATCCTGCAAAGACTGTATATTCCATCTGTGATTGGTTGTAAAAAAAAAAAAACTGCACAAAAGTAGACCTGTGCAATCCAAACCTGCATAAAAGTAGACCTGTGTTGTTTAAGGGTCAACTGTATTGAGAGGGTAAAAAAAATTTAAAAACCACAAAACTGGTGTCACTATTAATAAAGTTTCCAATCTCAACTGGGCCTTCAGTGCTACTCAAAAAGCATAGCTGTTTTCCCCAGCCAGCAGCCTCATTTTCATCAGAGATTATTCCACACTGTTTCTGCTTCTCGAACCTCACCAACTCACCCACACTCATCATCAGACTATCTTGCCTTCAGATAAGAATTTCCCATACCCTAATTTACAAACTTAGTGACAGGCACGCCCACCCCTTCCTTTCTTCATTTCTGTTACAACACAAGGGCTCTTCTTCTCACCCAAGGCTAATCCCCAACTGTGCTTTCAACTCCATCTCTTCCAGCATCTCCTATGAGATTTATGTTTTGTGAGGCAAGAGACCATGTCTATCTTTTTCATGGTTGTATCCCTAGTGCTGACTACAGTGCTTGGTACATACTGGGTACTCAATAAGTATTTGCTAAATGAATATGCAAATAATAGACATATTAAAAATCTAATTTGGATTCTCTTTTACATACAACTTTATATCTTATTCTGGTCATTTGACATTTAAAATTTTTTCCTTCTGTCCTAAGATGCTCTTTTACACATTTTTATCAACTAAGTAATATTCCATCATATGGACGTACCACAATTTAAACACTAGCTTACTAATGGATATACCTTGTTTTTACACTTCTGTTAATATAAAATAGTCTGATAAACATTGTTGTGTCCAGTCTTGGTCTGAGTTTTTAAATAATTCCTTGCGATAGGTTCACAGACAGTCACTTGGTCACAGACTTAATTTAAAAAACATTCCTGGTTATAGATATACCACCTGTTAATATAGAAAAATTTAAAAATATAGAAAAGGGTAAAGAAAATTCAGCTATTTGGAGAGTTAACATTAAGTAAGTTTGTTTTCCCTCATCTTAATTTTTATTTTTAACAGAAATGGGATCATATTGTTCACGTGCTTTCTATCTACCTTTTTAAACCTGATATGAGCTTTCCCTTATGTCATTAAATATTTTTCAAAGATATGCTTCAATGCCTAGGTAATATGCCAGTATACTGGTACACCATAATTTATTTATCCATTGCCCTACCGCTGGGTAGTTATTTCTAATGCTTCAGTACTAGGAAATAATACTGAAGCACACTATATTGAGGGATACAGCACAATGGTTGTAGGTATGGGCTCTGCACTCTTAGACCTGAGTGCTATCTCGGTCACTACTTCCTATGTGAACCTAAGCAAGTTACTCAAACTCTCTGTTTCTTTTTATAAAATGAAGACACTAATATACACCTCACAGGACTGTACTGAATTTTCCTTTATACTGTGATAAATATACATAACAAAAATTGCCATTTTAACCACTTTAAGTATAAGTTCAGAGGCATTAATTGCAAGTGTACAGAAATTTAAATGGAATTTGTTAACAAATGGAAATTGCTTAGTCACAGCCCAATCTAGTATATAGGAGATGCTAGATAAATGCTTGTTATGACTACTATTATGTATCTTTGTATTTTACTTTTTTTTTTTTTTTTGAGATGGAGTCTCGCACTATCACCCAGGCTGGAGTGCAGTGGCACAATCTCGGCTCACTATAACCTCCGCCTCCCAGGTTCAAGCGATTCTCCTGCCTCAGCCACCCAAGTAGCTGGGATTACAGGTACGTGCCACCACGCCCGGCTAATATTTGTATTTTGAGTAGAGACGGGGTTTCACTGTGTTGGTTGGGCTGGTCTTGAACTCCTGACCTCGTGATCCACCCACCTCAACCTCCCAACGTGCTGGGATTACAGGCGTGAGCCACCACGCCTGGCCATATTTTACATTTTTTTTTAAGGATAAATTCCTAAAAGTGGAATTACAGGATCCACTACACTAAGGCAGAATGGTTGGCGGTCCTCTTATTCTTTTCCCTGCTCTTGCTTAGTAACAGAAGCCTGGAATTTTGGTTGGGTCCATGACTATCTAGAATAAAGACCCCCCTTTCCCAGACTCCCCCATGTGGCTAGGTGGATATCTGGCTAACAGGAGTGAGAATTCCTGCAAATTTACTTGCAGGAGGTGGATAACTCTTTCCTCAATCCTTTCTGCTGGCTAGAAATATAAACGTGAAAGCCAGCACTGAACCACTAGCTGGGAATCATGTATTAAGAACGGCACAGCAGCAAGATGGAAGAAAGCTGGGTTCCTGATGACTATAGAGCCTCCACACCAACCTAGGACCACTTGAGAGCAAATTAAACTCATATCCTGCTTGGGTAACTGTAGTTTTGGTATTTTAACATGACCAATCTAATCTTATATGATATAAAAAGGGATAACATTTTTAAGGATATACCAGTGTGCATTCCTGCCATCAGTGCTGACTGCTAAACCAATGCACTCTTTAGAAGCTTTGCTGGGTAATAAAGAATTTCCCTAGAGATAGGAGTTGTCTTTGCTATTCACAGTGGGCCCTTAGATAGTTTAAGCTAAGGAGATGACTGCAGATGGGAGCTGGCCACTCCAGAAAGACCATCATGTGATTAGAAGGTTGGGGCTTTGTTATCGGCCTGACCTCTGGGAAACAAAGGAGGCTGAAAATTGATTTGGAAATCATGGTCACTGATTCAATCAAACATACCCATGTAATGAAACCCCAGTAAAGAATCTGGATATAAAGGCTCAGGTAAGCTTCTCTGGTTGGCAATACTCTACATATTGCTACCATGGGGCGGGGACAAAACAAACTACATGTGGGACCTTCCCTGACCTCACCGTATGCATTTTTTGGTTTAACAGAAACTTAACAATCCAGAAATGCATTTAATTTGATTTGTATCCATTTGCTGAAATAAAGCTGTTATCATTCCTGACTTCTGTGAGTTGTTCTAGTAAATTACAGAATGTGTGGGGATAGTGGGAATCCTTGAATTTGTAGGCAGTTGGTCAGATGACAGGGTGGCCTGGAGACCCCTGAGCCTGGAGCTGGTGTCTGAACTGTGGGCAGTCTGTGGAGAGTGATACCTTTAAATCTGTGAAGTTTGGCCCAACTTTGGGTAGTTGGTGTCAGAAGTCATTGCAAGATTTTTTAAGCACAATTTCATCTTAATTTGCATTTAATTGAATATTTTTCATGTTTTTCTTTTGTATTTTTCTTTTTTTGAGACGGAGTCTCGCTGTCGCCACTCTGGAGTACAGTGGTGCGATCTCAGCTCACTCCAACCTCTGCCTCCTAGGTTCAAGTGATTTTCCTGCCTCAGCCTCCCGAGAAGCTGGGACTACAGGCATGTGCCACCACGCCTGGATAATTTTTGTATTTTTAGTACAGACGAAGTTTCACCATGTTGGCCAGGATGGTCTCAATCTCTTGACCTTGTGATACGCCCATCTTGGCCTCCCAAACTGCTGGAATTACAGGTGTGAGGCCACCGCACTCGGCCTGTCTTCTGTATTTTTCTATGTTAGGTGCGTATTCATGTCCTGCATACACTTTCCTATTTCTCTTAAGGGTTTCTTCCACTGCTGTTATGATTAAAAACATTCTCACATCCTGAACTTGACTGGCTATTAGTCTCTGTTTTATTTTTACTTTTACAGTTTTATGTTTTACATTTAAAACGTAAATATTCATCTAGAAATTGCTTTGGGAATGGCTGGAGGTGAAGATCTATTTTCTGCCAAACAGGAAACCACCAGTTAAGTGTGAGGAAGACTGCTGCCTTAAGATAGATATTATTTGGCCAGGCGCCGTGGCTCACACCTATAATCCTAGCACTTTGGGAGGTTGGGGAGGGCAGATCACCTGAGGTTCAGGAGTTCGAGACCAGCCTGACCAATACGGTGAAACCCCATCTCTATTAAAAATACAAAAACTAGCCAGGCGTGGTGGCATGTGCCTATAGTCCCAGCTACTGAGGAGGCTGAGACAGGAGAACTGCTTGAACCTGGGTGGCGGAAGTTGCAGTGAGCCGAGATCACACCGTTGCACTCCAGCCTGGACGACAGAGTAAGACTCGGTCCAACAAATAAATAAATAAATAATAGATATTATTTATTATTAGCTTTAGGAATTAGTCTGCTATTACTATTTCATTAAGGGCACTTTAAAAAATTAGGAATAGTTGGCCGGGCGTGGTGGCTCACACCTGTTATCCCAGCACTTTGGGAGGCCAAGGTGGGCAGATCATGAGGTCAGGAGATCGAGACCATTCTGGCTAACAAAGTGAAACCCCATCTTTACTAAAAATACAAAAAATTAGCTGGGTGTGGTGGCACATACCTGTAGTCCCAGCTACTCGGGAGGCTGAAGCAGGAGAATCACTTGAACCCAGGAGGCGGAAGTTGCAGTGAGCCCAGATCGCACCACTGCACTCTAGCCTGGGTGACAGAGCGAGACTCCGTCTCAAAAAAAAAAAAAAAATTTAGGAATAGTTATATCTATACCTGCAAAATAAATGTTTAAGATTTAAATAAAATTGGAAAATTTAAATGAGTATGATTTTTTAGAATAAAAACAAGAAAAGTTATATCATAAATGCAAAGTAAAAACTCTTTAAAATGAGGAGAATCTCTTTTAAAATTTTCTACTTGTATTATTCATACTCATGTTTACTCCTTTAATTTTTCATAAACTATAAGCATGAAGCTCCAACATACCTCTTGAATGGCTGTCATGACAACATGTTGAACAGATTCCTCCATCATCATAATGGCTTGGATGTACTCTGAAAACAAGAACAATCTGGAATGTCACTGTTCAAGTTAAAGATGGTCAAGGGAATCAAGGCTCATACTTCATAAATTCTTATAAGTCGTTTCCCTGTGTTTTGATTCCTCCTAGGAATCCCACATATACCATTAAATGTATTGGTAAAGTCTGAAAATCACACTATTTATCTTTCCTTAAGATCTTTTCTTTCCTTTTCAACATTCCTTCTAAAGTTGAGGCTACAGCTACAGGTCACGAGAATGGAATATTGGCATGAGTATGTGCCAATGTAAAACGATGAAATGGTAAAGCCTGAAATCAGGATGGAAAAATCTCTGTATTACTTTTTTCTAAAATCTAAAAATTATCTTTCACATTACTCTTTGCTACACAGTTAAAAGAAAACTTTGAACTCTGTGCTTTATTTTTATGTGACATAAACGTGCTGCATTATTCTGCCTTAATATTTCCTTTTTTTTTTTAAGATGGAGTCTCACTCTGTCTCCAGGCTGGAGTGCAGTGGCGCCATCTCGCCTCACTGCAACCTCTGCCTCCCCGGGTTCACGCGATTCTCCTGCCTCAGCCTCCCGAGTAGCTGGGACTACAGGCGTGCGCCACCACGCCCAACTAATTTTTGTATTTTAGTAGAGACCAGGTTTCACCATGTTGGCCAGGATGGTCTCGATTTCTTGACCTCGTGATCCGCCTGCCTCGGCCTCCCAAAGTGCTGGGATTACAGGCATGAGCCACCACGCCCAGCTTGCCTTAATATTTTCTTCTACAGTAAACAAAGAAAATGAAACTGAGAGCTGCTTAGGACAAAGAATTGCGACAAATTTAAGATACAAATTGATACCATAGTTAAACAAATATTGTATAATCCCAGGCTTTAAAATAATTATTGACTGGTCTAAGGGTAGTGAGTTATCACAACTGACTGTTCACAGTTACAGATGGAACTCCTTGTTCTACTACTTCCCCCTTCTCACTAAGGCACTTGACCGGTCAAACACAAAAAATAAAATGATTCACACCTCCAATAAGCTAAAGCAGCAAACTCCATCAATCTCATCCTCACCAATGCCAAAAAATAGAAAGATCTCTTTCTTCTTAGTAATGACAAACTTGAAAATAATTTCTTGCCTTTGCAATAAGAAACATGTAAAAGAGTAAAGTAATTAGGAAATTTTAGGCTCAACCTACCTCTCCAACCCCATACATCCAAACAACATGTACAATAAAAATCTCACTCCTTGAGGCAGTATACGAAGGGGTCTTACCATGAAACTTTCAAAGTACTCTTTTGACAAGAGATTCACGTATTTGAAATGACAACTGTAATCGTCTACCCAACAGAGGATTTAAAATAAATGAGGTATTTTTACAATACTATTAAATTATGACTTCTGGTTAATGCTAAAGCTTTAGTTTATCAGAAACATGTTTTTAAGGAAGTATTGTCCTAAGGCTACTTGTACCCAATCAATTGTTTGTTCATAAGTACAAATATACATAACACAACTAAATCATAGGCATTGTTCTTAGGCCAATAGGAATATCATAACTTAATCACTAGTCAAAAAAGAATTCCTTTAGTCTGAGCTCAATTTTTGGTTTTGTTTTCTTAATGAGAATCACCCTATGAGTATTGGAATACAGAAAGGGAGCTTTTAGATGTTCTGTTCAAAAGTATCAAACACAGAATTTAATGGCTATGGAGAAACCAGCATAGGTAGGTTGACTAAACAGCTCTAAAAGTAAGACTGTGAACATGGAAGAGAAGAAGCAGTGGCACTGATAATGGGAAAGGAGAATTTAATGACAGCCTATTGAAAGTGAAGGAAATAACAGTGGACTTGAGGAGTGAGGGGTTAGTAGGTGTGAGAGGGGAAGCGTTAGTTAAGAAGCGGTGTTGCCACGTCAAGGCCCTTCCCCGCGAACACCGTAAAATGCTAAATGATAAAATGATGATGAGAACTAAATTACTGTACAGTTTTCTAAACAAAAAAATTTACGAATCTTTAAAAGTCCAAAATACAAATGATATGCTATTACTGGGTGTGTGTCTATGAGGCAATGCTGGAGAATGAGGTTTGCTATGTGAGGTAGCTTATCCTGAAGCCTTCACTGTGTAAAATTCACAGCATAGTTTATCACAGGGAGTATTAAGTTTAAATTAAATGTGGAAGAAACATGAGTTTTTTGTCCTTGTCTAGCCTCTCACAGGTAGGAAGTATTGGGCAAGTCACATAACACTTACAAGTCCCAGCTTCCTAGTCTGTAAAAAGCATTTTTTGGTACCAGAGAGAAGGGAAATAATAAATAACTATTATTAGTGTGTCTTCTACTACTAATCTTTGTTTTTTCAAATTTACCACCATTTGATTTGCCCCAATTTAAGAAGATAGCCAAGATAAATGTGCACTGAGTCAACATCCCTAGCAGATGCTCCTCACTTCTTCTAATTAGGAAACACATTTAAACATAAGCCCCTTTTAATCTGTACACTGCTTTATGGAGTACAAAGCACACACACACACACACACACACACACACACAGACACACACACACAATTTCATTCACTCCTCATGACAACCAGCTTTTACATCCTTATTTTGCAGACAAGGACACAGGCTGAGTATCTCATCCCAAGCGAGTCAGGTAGTAAACAGCAGAACTGCTTTAGTGAGTTTTACGTTATATACCATAAATATGCAGTGACAGCTAATATTTTACCACTCAGACACTCATGTACTCGATTCTTAGCACTCTACTATGTTCCTGAGAGCAGAGGATGTCCTAAATCTAGACAAATGAGATGTTAAAATTTTTTTCAGTAAGTTTCCATCATTTATACAATTTTGGGGGGAAACTCAATCTAGGTGTTTCTACAGAACATTTGGTCTGAGTGAGAACTTCAATAAATATTATAATTGACTATCTTCTTTCCCATAGGAATATGCATATAGGTAACATCTTTGTCTTTTCCTAGTCCTATTCTGTAGTAAATATAATTAGCTGACTCTCAACAGTTATGCACTTCCAAAGACCCCTACATATTAAGAATTCCAGAAGTCAATGAATTTCCTAAAAGGATACATAAGAAGTTATTATCTGATATCAATCAACTTCAATTAAATAATTTCTATTTTCCACCTTAAAATCAAAGCATCTACTCAAAAGATTTAATGTCTCAAATCTTAGATATACCAATCTCCTAATCTTTGACAGAACCCTTGTTAGACACTCCAGGAATATACATAGATCACAACTGCAGAAAATTCCATATTTGATTCTTGAGCTAAACTGAATAAGCAAACTAAAATTTACCTATAAGAAAATGGTGGCCGGGTGCTGTGGCTCATGCCTGTAATCCCAGTGCTTTGGGAGGCCAAGGCAGGCGGATCATGAGGTCAGGAGTTCGAGACCAGCTTGACCAACATGGTGAAACCCCATCTCTACTAAAAATACAAAAATTAGCGGGGCGTGGTGGCACATGCACCTGTAATCCCAGCTACTCAGGAGGCTGAGGCAGGAGAATTGCTTGAACCTGGGAGGCAGAGGTTGCAATGAGCTGAGATCACACCACTGCACTCCAGCCTGGGTGACAGAGCGAGAATCTGTCCCAAAAAAAAAAAAGAAAGAAAGAGAGAAAATGGTATGATAAAATAGGAATGGGGCTAGAGAGAAAGAAATACATTGTTTGAAAAAATACCGAATTGGAGACCTATAAAATTAGTCATAACTTCAAGAAAATAATGCTGTCTATTATTAAACTTACCATGGAACACCAAAAAAGTACAAACAACAAGTTAATAGAAATCTGTTTTGCACTACAAGGGGTAAATGGTGGGGAAACAAGAAAAAAACCTTTGGGCTTAAAAAAAAAATCCATCGTCTTCAACATAAGTAATAGTAACATACTGTGCTGTCATCACTTATAATAGCCCCTGTCTCCTGCCTAATTTTCCTTCATCCTTTTCTCACTATACTCCAATTATAGTGTGGTGGCTTTTTTAATTCCTCAGAGATAACCTAGGTCTTTCCTACATTCAGCTTCTACTATTTACATTACTCTTAATCCACTGTCTTCCATAGCTTTGCTTAAATGACTTCCCTGACCGCAAACCCAGGCTGTCCCCCTTTAAGCTGTAGCTGCGGAACACTCACCTCTGTGCTCATCATACGGGTATCTGTGGCATTATTTAATGTCCTTCCACTCAAGTTCCTTGAGGGCAGGCACTTGTCTGTTCTAACACTGTGTTCCTAGCCCCTAATGTAATGTATAAGTTCAATATTTATGAAATAAATTTAATATAGAAGAGAAAATGAATTTAGGGTAAAATTTATCTGCTTTATTGCACGATAAATTTGAACTGCAGCTTTTAGAAAACAAGTGATTTCTATGCAAATCAGTCGTTGTCAATAGAGGAAAAAAGCTATTTAAGATTAGATAAGCACTTTGGAAGAACTATAAAAAAGATATTAATTATATTATTATCTATATATCAAAGCTAGTCTTCAAGTAACTTCAACAAAGTTCAAATCTGTCAACTTGGACTTGCTGTACACATAAAAGTACACTTAACTAACAAAAACTGTAAATAAAAAGTTAACTTACTGAGAATAGCCTTCTCTAATTCTGTGTTAGTAGTTTTACTAATTTACATTCCACTTATTGATAAAATAAATATAATCATTGAACACCACCTAATGACATTTAAAAAATTGTGGCTACCTTAAAGTTCACAAAAGCACACGATAAAATAATTAAATGAAAATGTTTTAAAATACTAATATATAGGCTGGGGTGGTGGCTCATGCCTGTAATCCTAGCACTTTGGGAAGCCAAGGCGGGTGGATCACTTGAGGTCAGGAGTTTGAGACTAGCCTGACCAACATGATGAAACCCTGTCTCTACTAAAAACACAAAGCATTAGCCAGGCATGGTGGTGCACATCTGTAATCCCAGCTACTCAAGAGGCTGAGGCAGGAGAATCGCTTGAACCCGGGAGGCAGAAGTTGCAGTGAGCTGAGATCATACCACTGCACTCCAGCCTGGGCAACAGAGCAAGACTCCATCTCGAGAAAATAAAATAAAGTAGAATAAAATAAAATAAAATACTATATGTAAAACTTGTAATGTTTTCACATTTCCTAGTAATAACTAATGTTCTGTGAACCACTACTATGTGCAAGACACTGCACTGTTCTATATACATGATCTCATTTAGTTTCCACAATAACCTTAGGAGGTAGGTACTAGAATGCATCTCTATTTTACTAAAAAACTAAAATACAGAGGTTAAGTACCTACTCAATGTCCTTGAGATTGTCTGCGAGAGGTGGAAACGAGTTGAAATTCACGGGGTGAGGCACACTGCAGCTCATGCTCTTAATCTCATATTTCAATGTAATAATAATGATAGAATATATTGGGTTATTTCAGCTCTGGGAGCTTAAAATGGGGTATTTTAGATTGCAATACAAAGGACATGGGAAAAAATGAAAGTTTTCAGATTTACACGCTTAGCGAGAAATTTTTCTAGCAGTGATAGACACCATTAATTTATTTTATTATTATTTTTTTCTGAGAAAAAGTCTTGATCTATCGCCCAGGCTAGAGTGCAGTGGCGCAATCTTGGCTCACTGCAACCTCCACCTCCTGGATTCAAGTGATTCTCCTGCCTCAGCCTCACAAGTAGCTGGGATTACAGGCGCCCACCACCGCGCCCAGCTAATTTTTGTATTTTTAGTACAGATGGGGTTTCACCATCTTGGCCAGGCTGGTCTCAAACTCCTGACTTCGTGATCCACCTGCCTCAGCCTCCCAAAGTGCTGGGATTACAGGTGTGAGCCACTGCGCCCAGCCCCATTAATTTTACAAGCCTGTTTATCGATGTGAAAATTAATCCCAAGGTTTTCCAGGTTTTTCAATGTTTTCTTGCCAGAGTATGTTACTACAAACTATCCTGTGGTATTTTTCTCTTTTTTTGAGACAGGGTCTTGCTCTGTCGCCCAGGCTGGAGTGCAGTGATGCGATCTTGGCTCATTGCAACCTCCGCCTCCCAGGTTCAAGTGATTCTCATGCCTCAGACACCTGAGTAGCTGGGATTACAGGAGTCTGCCTCCACACTCAGCTAATTTTTTTTTTTTTCTAGTAGAGATGTGGTTTCACCATATTGGTCAGGCTGGTCTCCAACTCCTGGCCTCAAGTGATCCGCCCACCGTGGCCTCCCAAAGTGCTGGGATTACAGGCATGAGCCACCGTACCCAGCCTCCTGTGGTATTTCTAAGAGTTTTACAATTATTTAAAAATAAATGAAACAATATTGATATATGTAATACTATACTTTCCTTTAAAAGATAGTCAAGGCACCATCTAAAATTTAAGTCAGGGAGTAATTTCTTAAGGAAAAGTATCTGCCAGATTTTGGGGTAGGAAACCCAATTCAAAATTTCTTTTTATTATTTAAACATTGCATATAATGATACGCTTCCCTCTCTTTTTCCCCACAGTAAAGGCAAACTTGCAAATGTTTTCCAAATACAATATGCCTAAAAAAAGAAAAAGGAAAAGCTGAAAGCATCTGTTATAGATATATGTTGGGAAGGCAGACCTGAATATCTATTAAACTGCTGTATGTCTCTGCTCATTTTTTCCAGATTAGGTAGATGTTGTCAAATTAACAGCAAATTTCACTGCATTCAGTGTAGTTATCTACCCAAGGAATTATGTGGTATTGTACAAAAGAAAAAATATCACCCCAATCAAATTTATTTTAACGTGCAAAATTCATTTAGGCTTAAAAACAAATTACTAGTATAACTGTAGAAAATGGCATTCTTTGGGGGTGGCCTTAAACAGATGTTACTGTTGGTACTGGTGATTTATATATAAAATATAAAATATACATTACTTCCCTTCATTATTTTAAATGCAAACACTAACTTGAAACAAATTACCTTGCTTCTGTTCACAGTTCACAGCACAGCCTAAGATGAGCTGAAGCATCCTTCCAAGCTCTGCTGCATCAGAATGCTCCCCAATAAGGTTCACATCAGGAAGGGTAAAGTCATTAATTTGCTGTCCTAAAATCTGAATGGAGATAAAAGGATTATAATTGCATTTACATTTATATGACCAAAAAAAAGAAAAAAACTTGATCGAGGTTAGTTTGTTATTACCAGAAACTCATTGCCAAGGACAGAGTGATTATGTTCCATTTCACTCCCAATTTCTATTTTTACCTCCCATACCTAAATTATAACTATCTTGAGTCACAGCAACTTAGTCCCTACTCTGGTATGTGGCATGTACATCGAGCAAAAAAAACAAAAAACAAACAAACAAACAAACAAAAAAAACCCTGAGTACTCCAAGAAGAAATGGGTGTATACTCTTTGAAGAAGTAGAACTAAAAAGGTTATGAACTAGGGGGCACCAGAAAGAGCTGAGATTAAATATAAATTCATGTCCCCAACAGTAAGGTTCTCACTAGCCACCTTCACTCCATTTGATTCCCAAAACACTGGCAGCAAAATACCTACGTCAGGAAGGAGCATGAAGGATTTCTTTACACGGAAATTGACTGTTCCCACATGCAATGATTCATATGCAGACAAATGGGCAGGTCTCTGCCTGACAATCCTACAGTGAAATGTACCACTCAAAAAGCACCCCCAACTCAGATTCCAATCAGCTTTTGATAGTGGTTTACTTTTAAATGTCAACAAACAACCAAGGACCATTAAAACATTTGAGAAGTCTCCAACATTAAAAATAGGCAAAAACAATGAAAGCAAACTCAGAAAAAAGCAAATAATGAAGCAAATGAAAGAAAATAAAATTTTAAACATCCTATAACTAGATGTACATACAGGTGGTAAAACTATCAACACAAACAAGAAAATAATTACTTAAAAAGCTGGGAATCATGGTTTTCCCTGGATAGGAGGTGAGGAAAGAGGTTGTGATCAAGAAGGTAAACACAAGCCCTGGTAGGTGCTGGTGACATTCAACCGACCTATGTTACATAGTTGTTCACTTCACAATTACCTTTAAAATGTACATATACATGTGGTAAGCTTTTCTGAATGTACGTTTATTCTACAATGAAAAAGTAATGTGGGTTTTGGAGGAGCGGGACTGGTATTTTACTTTTTATTTTTTTGAGATGGAGTTTCGCTCTTGTTGCCCAGGCTGGAGTGCAATGGCATGATCTCGGCTCACTGCAAACTCCCAAGTTCAAGCGATTCTCCTGCCTCAGCCTCTCAAGTAGCTGGGATTACAGCCATGTGCCACCACACCCAGCTAATTTTGTATTTTTAGTAGAGACGGGATTTCCCCATGTTGGTCAGGCTGGTCTCAAACTCCTGACCTCAAGTAATCCAACTGCCTGGCCTCCGAAAGTGCTGAGATTACAGGTGTGAGCCACCGTACTTGGCCAAGGGATTGGTATTTTAGATGGATGGTCAAAGAAGCCCTCTACGCTAAGTTAAAAACTGAGCAGAATCCTGGAATGAAGAGGTAGACCATACAGTTATAGGTGGGGAGATACAACACAGAGGTTACCATGGGCAAAGTCGTGAGGGAGGAGTGCACTTGATAAACTCCAAGAACAGCAGGGTCAGTATGGCTGGGAAAGGAGTGGAAGACAAGGTCCAGGGGTTAGGATGGGGGAGGCATGTCACTTAGGTCCTCATAAGTTATGTCAAAGATGTGAGTTTTATTCTAAATAATAAGGAAAACAAATTGAATTAAATGAATAGAAATATACCACCAACCAGATTAAATTAAATTTTTCTCCTTGAATAGGAAAATCAATTCCTAGAAGGATATAAAAGAAAATACTGGCCAGACACAGTGGCTCATGCCTTTTTTTTTTTTTTTTTGAGACAGAGTCTCGCTCTGTCACCCAGGCTGGAGTGCAGTGGTACAATCTTGGCTCACTGCAACCTCTGCCTCCCAGGTTCACACCATTCTCGTGCCTCAGCCTCCTGAGTAGCTGGGACTACAAGCGCCCACCATCACACCCACCTAATTTCTTTTTGTATTTTTAGTAGAGATGGGGTTTCACCGTGTTAGCCAGGATGGTCTAGATATCCTGACCTCGTGATCTGCCTGCCTCAGCCTCCCAAAGTGCTGGGATTACAGGTGTGAGCCACCGTGCCCAGCCGGCTCACGCCTTTAATCCCAGCACTTCAGGAGGCCGAGGCAGGCAGATCACCTGAGGTCAGGAGTTTGAGACCAGCCTGACCAATATGGTAAAATCTCGTCTCTACTAAAAATACAAAAACGAGTTGGGTGTGGTGGCAGGCGACTGTGGTCCCAGCTACTTGGGAGGCCAAGACAGGAGAATTGCTTGAACCTGGGAGGCAGAGGTTGCCAGTGAGCCGAGATCGTGCCACTGCACTCACTCCGGCCTGGGTGACAGAGCGAGACTCCGTCTCAAAAATAAGTAAATAAATACATAAATAAATAAAATAAACAAAATGAAAAGACCAAACCTATGTTTGATTGGTGTACCTGAAACTGACAGGGAGAATGGAACCAAGTTGGAAAACACTCTGCAGGGTATTATCTAGGAAAACTTCCCCAACCTAGCAAAACAGGCCAATGTTCAAATTCAGGAAATCCAGAGAACACCACAAAGATATTCCTCAAGAAGAGCAACCCCAAGACACATAATCGTCAGATTCACCAAGGTTGAAATGAAGAAAAAAATGTTAAGGGCATCCAGAGAGAAAGGTCGGGTTGCCCACAAAGGGAAGCCTGTCAGACTAACAGCAGATCTCTCTTCAGAAACCTGACAAGCTAGAAGAGAGTGGGGGCCAATATTCAACATTCCTAAAGAAAAGCATTTTCAACCCAGAATTTCATACCCAGCCAAACTAAGCTTCATAAGCGAAGGAGAAATAAAATCCTTTACAGACAAGCAAATGCTGAGAGATTTTGTCACCACCAGGCCTGCCTTACAAGAGCTCCTGAAGGAAGCACTAAATACGGCAAGGAAAAACTGGTACCAGCCACTGCAAAAACATACCAAATTGTAAAGACCATCAACACTATGAAGAAACTGCATCAACTAATAGGCAAAATAACCATTAGCATCATAATGACAGGATCAAATTCACACATAACAATATTAACCTTAAATGTAAATGGGCTAAATGCCCCAATTTAAAGGCACAGACTAGCAAATTGGATGAAGAGTCAAGACCCATCAATGTGCTGTATTCAGGAAACTCACCTCACATGCAAAGACACACATAGGCTCAAAATAAAGGGATGCAGGAAGATTTACCAAGCAAATGGAAAGCAAAAAAAAAAAAAAAAAAAAAAAAAAAAAAAAGCAGGGGTTGCAATACTAGTCTCTGATAAAACAGACTTTAAACCACCAAAGATCAAAAGAGACAAAGAATGCCATTACATAATGGTAAACGGATCAATTCAACAAGAAGAGCTAGCTATCCTAAATATATATGCACCCAAAACAGGAGCACCCAGATTCATAAAGCAAGTCCTTAGAGATCTACAAAGAGACTTAGACTCCCATACAACAATAGTGGGAGACTTTAACACCCCACTGTCAATATTAGATCAACGAGACAAAAAATTAACAAGGATATTCAGGACTTGAACTCAGCTCTGGACCAAGCAGACCTAATAGACATCTACAGAACTCTCCATCCCGTATCAACAGAATATACATTCTTCTCAGCACCACATCGCACTTATTCTAAAATTGACCACATAATTGGAAGTAAAACACTCCTCAGTAAATGCAAAAGAACAGAAATCATAACAGTTTCTCAGACCACAATACAATCAGATTAGAACTGAGGATTAAGAAACTCATTCAAAACCGCACAACTACATGGAAACTGAACAACCTGCTCCTGAATGACTACTGGGCACGTAACGAAATTCAGGCAGAAATAAGTAAGTTCTTTGAAACAAATGAGAACAAAGACACAATGTACCAGAATCTCTGGGACACAGCTAAAGCAGTGTTTAGAGGGAAATTTATAGCACTAAATGCCCATAGGAGAAAGCAGGAAAGATCTGAAATCGACACCCTAACATCACAATCAAAAGAACTAGAGAAGCAAGAGCAAACAAATTCAAAAGCTAGCAGAAGACAAGAAATAACTAAGATCAGAGCAGAACTGAAGGAGACAGAGACACAAAAAACCCTTCAAAAAAAAAAATCAATGAATCCAGGAGCTGGGTTTTTTTAAAAGATTAACAAAATAGACCACTAGCCAGACTAATAAGAAGAAAAGAGAGAAGAATCAAATAGACACAATAAAAAATGATAAATAGGATATCACCACTGATCCCACAGAAATACAAACTACCATCAGAGAATACTGTAAACACCTCTACGCAAATAAACTAGAAAATCTAGAAGAAATGGATAAATTCCTAGATACATACATCCTCCCAAGACTAAACCAGAAAAGAAGACAAATCCCTGAATACACCAATAACAAGTTCTGAAATTAAGGCAGTAATACCTTACCAACCAAAAAAAGCCCAGGAGATGGATTCACAGCTGAATTCTACCAGAGGTACAAAGAGGGGCTGGTACCATTCCTTCTGAAACTATTCCAAACAACAGAAAAAGAGGTACTCCTCCCTAACTCATTTTACGAGGCCAGTATCATCCTGACACCAAAACCTGACAGAGACACAACAAAAAAAGAAAATTTCAGGCCAATATCTCTGATGAACATCGATGCAAAAATCCTCAATAAAATACTGACAAACTGAATCCAGCAGCACATCAAAAAGCTTATCCACCACCATCAAGTTGGCTTCATCCCTGGGATGTAAGGCTGGTTCAACATACTCAAATCAGTAAACGTAATACATCACATAAACAGAATCAATGACAAAAACCATAGGATTATCTCAATAGATGCAGAAAAGGCCTTCGATAAAATTCAACACCCCTTCATGCTAAAAACTCTCAATAAACTAGGTATTGATGGAATGTATCTCAAAATAATAGGAGCTATTTATGACAAACCCACAGCCAATATCATACTGAATGGGCAAAAGCTGGAAGCATTCCCTTTGAAAACTGGCACAAGACAAGGATGTCCTCTCTCACCACTCCTATTCAACATAGTATTGGAAGTCCTGGCCAGGGCAATCAGGCAAGAGAAAGAAATAAAGGATATTCAAATAGGAAGAGAAGAAGCCAACTTGTCTCTGTTTGCAGATGACATGATTGTACATTTAGAAAACCCCATCGTCTCAGCCCAAAATCTCCTTAAGCTGATAAGCAACTTCAGCAAAGTCTCAGGATACAAAATCAATATGCAAAAATCACAAGCATTCCTATACACCAATAACAGACAAATAGCCAAATCACAAGTCAATTCACATTCGCAATTGCTACTAAGAGAATAAAATACCTAGGAATACACAACTTACAAGGGATGTGAAGGACCTCTTCAAGGAGAACTACAAACCACTGCTCAAGGAAATAAGAGAAGACACAAACAAATGAACAAATATTCCATGCTCATGGATAGCAAGAACCAATATCGTGAAAATGGCCATCCTGCCCAAAGCAATTTATAGATTCAATGGTATCCCCATACAGCTACCACTGACTTTCTTCAAAGAATTAGAAAAAACTACTTTAAATTTCATATGGAACCAAAAAAGAGCCAGTATAGCCAAGACAATCCTAAGCAAAAAGAACAAAGCTGGAGGCATCACAATATCTGACTTCAAACTATACTACAAGGCTACAGTAACCAAAACAGCATGGTACTGGTACCAAAGCAGATATACAGACCAATGGAACCGAACTGAGGCCTCAGAAATAATGCCACACATCTACAACCATCTGATCTTTGACAAACCTGACAAAAACAAGCAATGGGAAAAGGATTCCCTATTTAATAAATAGTGCTGGAAAAACTGGCTAGCCATATGCAGAAAACTGAAACTGGACCCCTTCCTTACACCTTATACAAAAATTAACTCAAGATGGATTAAAGACTTAAATGTAAGACCTAAAACCATAAAAACCCTAGAAGAAAACCTAGGCAACACCATTCAGGACATAGGCATGGGCAAAGACTTCATGACTAAAACACCAAAAGCAACTGCAACAAAAGCCAAAATTGACAAATGGGATCTAAGTAAACTAAAGAGCCTCTGCACAGCAAAAGAAACTATCATCAGAGTGAAAAGGCAACCTACAGAATGGGAGAAAATTTTTGCAATCTATCCATCTGACAAAGGGCTAATATCCAGAATCTACAAGGAACTTAAACAAATGTACAGGAAGAAATCAAACAACCCCATCAAAAAGTGGGCAAAGGTTATGAACAGACACTTATCAAAAGAAGACATTTATATGGCCAATAAACATGAAAAATAGCTCACCATCATTGGTCATTAGAGAAATGCAAATCAAAACCACAATGAGATACCATCTCACACCAGTTAGAATGGCGATCATTAAAAAGTAAGGAAACAATAGATGTTGGAGAGGATATGGAGAAATAGGAATGCTTTTACACGGTTGGTGGGAGTGTAAATTAGTTCAACCATTGTGGAAGACAGTGTGGCGATTCCTCAAGGATCTAGAACCAGAAATATCATTTGACCCAGCAATCCCATTACTGGGTATATACCCAAAGGATTATAAATCAATCTACTATAAAGACATGCACACATTTATTGCAGCACTATTCACAATAGCAAAGACTTGGAACCAACCCAAATGCCCATCAATGATAGACTGGATTAAGAAAATGTGGCACATATACACCATGGAATACCATGCAGCCATAAAAAAGGATGAGTTCATGTCCTTTGCAGGGACATGGATGAAGCTCAGAAACCATCATTCTGAGCAAACTATCACAAGGACAGAAAACCAAACACCGCATGTTCTCACTCATGGGTGGGAATTGAACAGTGAGAACACATGAACACAGGGAGGGAACATCATCCACTGGAGCCTGTTGAGGGGGTGGGGGGCTAGGGGAGAGATAGCATTAGGAGAAATACCTAATATAGATGACGGGTTGATGGGTGCAGCAAACCACCATGGCACGTGTATAGCTATGTAATAAACCTGCATGTTCTGCACATGTATCTCAGAACTTAAAGTATAATAATTAAAAAAACATATGAAAGTAAAAAAAATCTATGATTAATATTCTCATAGAGATAAGAGAAACTATTATATTCATAAGCAAGAACAGGATATAAAAGTTACATTCAGAAAACAAAAAGCAGTCTTGCAAATTAAAAATGTGATAGCAGAAATGAAAAATTCAACAGGCAAGCTAGAAGAAGGTGTATAATCATCTCAGTAAGTACAGCAAAAACACAAGAGAGAAAATAAGAGAAAGGGTTACATAATTAAAGGATTAACCCACGAGGTTCAATAGCTAAATAGTTCAGAAAGAGGATAAAGTACAGAAAAATAAAGTGATAAAATAAATAATAATAAGAAGAAAATTCCTTCCTTCCTTCCTCCCTCCCTCCCTCCCTTCGTTCCCTCCTTTCTTTCTTTCTTTCTTTCCCTCTGTGGCCCAGGCTGCAATCTACTCGGCTTGCTGCTGCCCACGACGCGGACTGCCTGCGACTGCCACGCGCGCCACCACTGCCTGCATTTTCTCCTTTGCCTACAGGCCCGCGTTCGCCATGTTGGCCACGCTGGTCGCCGTCTCCTGACGACGACTGCTCTGCCCGCCTCAGCCTCCAGAGGTACTGGGACAGCAGACGCAGTCTCGCTCACCCGGTGCTCGGTGTGGCCCGGGCTGGAGTGCGGTGGCGTGGTCTGCACTCACAGCAGCCTCCGCCTCCCAGCCGCCTGCTTTGGCCTACCAGGGTGCTGGGATTGCAGGCCCTGCCCGGCCACCGCCCCGTCTGGGAGGTGGGGAGCGTCGCTGCCCGGCCGCCCCTCTGCCCGGCCTCCCCATCTGGGAAGTGAGGAGGGCTTCTGCCCGGCCGCCCCGTCTGGGAAATGAGGAGCGCCTCTGCCCGGCCGCCCCATCTGGGAAGTGAGGAGCGCCTCTGCCCGGCCACCCATCGTCTGGGAAGTGAGGAGCGCCTCGGCCCGGCCACCCACCGTCTGGGAAATCAGGAGCGCCTCTGCCCGGCCGCCCTGTCTGGGAAGTGAGGAGCGCCTCCGCCCGGCCACCCACCGTCTGGGAACTGAGGAGCGCCTCTGCCCGGCCACCCCGTCTGGGAAGTGAGGAGCGCCTCTGCCCGGCCGCCCCGTCTGGGAACTGAGGAGCGCCTCTGCCCGGCCGCCCCGTCTGGGAAGTCAGGAGCGCCTCTGCCCGGCCACCCATCGTCTGGGAAGTGAGGAGCGCCTCTGCCCGGCCACCCATCGTCTGGGAAGTGAGGAGCGCCTCTGCCCGGCCGCCCCGTCCAGGAGGAAGTGAGGAGCGCCTCTGCCCGGCCGCCCCGTCCGGGAGAAAGTGAGGAGCGCCTCTGCCCGGCCGCCCCGTCCGGGAAGAAGTGAGGAGCGCCTCTGCCCGGCCGCCCCGTCCGGGAAGAAGTGAGGGGCGCCTCTGCCCGGCCGCCCCGGCCGGGAAGAGGTGAGGGGCGCCTCTGCCCGGCCACCCATCGTCTGGGAAGTGAGGAGCGCCTCTGCCCGGCCGCCCCGTCTGGGAAGTGAGGAGCGCCTCTCCCGGCCACCCATCGTCTGGGAAGTGAGGAGCGCCTCTGCCCGGCCACCCATCGTCTGGGAAGTGAGGAGCGCCTCTGCCCGGCCACCCATCGTCTGGGAAGTGACGAGCGCCTCTGCCCGGCCACCCATCGTCTGGGAAGTGAGGAGCGCCTCTGCCCGGCCACCCACCGTCTGGGAAGTGAGGAGCGCCTCTGCCCGGCCACCCACCGTCTGGGAAGTGAGGAGCGCCTCTGCCCGGCCACCCACCGTCTGGGAAGTGAGGAGCGCCTCTGCCCGGCCACCCACCGTCTGGGAAGTGAGGAGCGCCTCTGCCCGGCCACCCACCGTCTGGGAAGTGAGGAGCGCCTCTGCCCGGCCACCCATCGTCTGGGAAGTGAGGAGCGCCTCTGCCCGGCCACCCATCGTCTGGGAAGTGAGGAGCGCCTCTGCCCGGCCGCCCCGTCTGGGAAGTCAGGAGCGCCTCTGCCCGGCCACCCATCGTCTGGGAAGTGAGGAGCGCCTCTGCCCGGCCACCCCGTCCGGGAAGAGGTGAGGGGCGCCTCTGCCCGGCCACCCATCGTCTGGGAAGTGAGGAGCGCCTCTGCCCGGCCGCCCCGTCCGGGAAGAAGTGAGGAGCGCCTCTGGCCGGCCGCCCCGTCCGGGAAGAAGTGAGGAGCTCCTCTGCCCGGCCGCCCTGTCTGGGAAGAGGTGAGGGGCGCCTCTGCCTGGCCGCCCCGTCCGGGAAGAGGTGAGGGGCGCCTCTGCCCGGCCACCCACAGTCTGGGAAGTGAGGAGCTCCTCTGCCCGGCCACTCACCGTCTGGGAAGTGAGGAGCGCCTCTGCCCGACCACCCACCGTCTGGGAAGTGAGGAGCGCCTCTGCCCAACCACCCACCGTCTGGGAATTGAGGAGGGCCTCTGCCCGACCACCCACCGTCTGGGAAGTGATGAGCGCCTCTGCCCAGCCACCCACCGTCTGGGAAGTGAGGAGCGCCTCTGCCCGGCCACCCTGTCTGGGAAGTGAGGAGCGCCTCTGCCCGGCCGCCCCGTCTGGGAAGTGAGGAGCGCCTCTGCCCGGCCACCCATCATCTGGGAAGTGAGGAGCGCCTCTGCCCGGCCACCCACCGTCTGGGCAGTGAGGAGCGCCTCTGCCCGGCCACCCACCGTCTGGGAAGTGAGGAGCGCCTCTGCCCGACCACCCACCGTCTGGGAAGTGAGGAGCGCCTCTGCCCGGCCACCCACCGTCTGGGAAGTGAGGAGCGCCTCTGCCCGGCCACCCACCGTCTGGGAAGTGAGGAACGCCTCTGCCCGGCCACCCCGTCTGGGAAGTGAGGAGCGCCTCTGCCCGGCCGCCCCGTCTGGGAAGTGAGGAGCGCCTCTGCCCGGCCGCCCCGTCTGGGAGGAAGTGAGGAGCGCCTCTGCCTGGCCGCCCCGTCCGGGAAGAAGTGAGGAGTGCCTCTGCCCGGGCGCCCTGTCCGGGAAGAATTGAGGAGCGCCTCTACCCAGCCGCCCCGTCTGGGAGGAAGTGAGGAGCGCCTCTGCCTGGCCGCCCCATCCGGGAAGAAGTGAGGAGCGCCTCTGCCCGGGCGCCCTGTCTGGGAAGAAGTGAGGAGCGCCTCTGCCCAGCCGCCCCGTCCGGGAAGAGGTGAGGGGCGCCTCTGCCTAGCCACCCACCGTCTGGGAAGTGAGGAGCGCCTCTGCCCGGCCACCCACCGTCTGGGAAGTGAGGAGCGCCTCTGCCCGGCCACCCACCGTCTGGGAAGTGAGGAGCGCCTCTGCCCAGCCACCCACCGTCTGGGAAGTGAGGAGCGCCTCTGCCCGGCCACCCACCGTCTGGGAAGTGAGGAGCGCCTCTACCCGATCGCCCCCTCTGGGAAGTGAGGAGCGCCTCTGCCCGGACGCCCCGTCTGGGAAGTGAGGAGCGCCTCTGCCCGGCCACCCATCGTCTGGGAAGTGAGGAGCGCCTCTGCCCGGCCACCCATCGTCTGGGAAGTGAGGAGCGCCTCTGCCCGGCCGCCCCGTCTGGGAAGTGAGGAGCGCCTCTGCCCGGCCACCCATCGTCTGGGAAGTGAGGAGCGCCTCTGCCCGGCCGCCCCATCTGGGAAATGAGGAGAGCCTCTGCCCGGCCACCCATCGTGTGGGAATTGAGGAGCGCCTCTGCCCGGCCACCGATCGTCTGGGAAGTGAGGAGTGCCTCTGCCCGGCCACCTATCGTCTGGGAAGAAGTGAGGAGCGTCTCTGCCTGGCCGCCCCGTCTGGGAAGTGAGGATCGCCTCTGCCCGGCCGCCCCGTGTCTGGGAAGAAGTGAGGAGCGCCTCTGCCCAGCCGCTCCGTCTGGGAGGTCTACCACGGAGGCCAGAAGCAATGTGGGGGCTGGACGTGGTGGCTCACGCCTGTGGTCCCTGCACTCTGGGGGGCGAGGCGGGTTGATCACTTCGGGCTAGGAGTTCGAGACCAGTCTGGCCAACTTGGCAGAACATGAAAAATACAACAGACAAACCAACCAACCAACTCAGTGACAACAAAACAGGTCTACCCTGGAGTCATACTCTAATTTTTTTCTATTTTCCTCCCTTTCTGATCCTTTATCCCACTTTCTTTTTCTTCCTCTTCCTTCTCCCTCTTCTTTGTCAAATAGAGGATTGAGTTATTATCACTGATCCATATAAAGTCCCTCTCTCATTTATTTTAACTCCCACCCCCCATTTCTATTCCCCGACTTCCCATGTGTAACCTTCCTAATATGTTTGATACGCATCTTTTTGTTTGTATTTTTAGAAAATGTTTATTGTTTTTGTGTGCAAAAAAAATTAAAAAAAAAAAAAAAAAGAAGAAAATTTCCTAAAACTAAAGCTAGTAGGCATTTAGATTTTAAGGGTGTGCTAAGTGCCAAGTGCAATAAAACAAAAGAAAACAACAACGAAAAAACTCCTTCTCATACCAAAGCACAGCAGCATGAACATGGAGATAAAAAGGACCTAAAAGGTTCCAGAAAGTGAACAAGTTACCAACAGGGAGTGGGAGTCCACATGAGAGATGTTAGCAGCAGCACTGGAAGCCAGAGGGCATGGAGCAATGATTTCAAAATACAGAGGGATGACTTCCAACCTGGAATTCCATATTCAACTCAACCACAGTGTAATGAGAACTAAGATTATTTTCAGATTTGTGGAGCTTAAAATAAGTATCTATCATGTATTTTTCTGAAGATGCCACTGGAAAATGGGCTCTACCAAAACATGAAACTAAACCAAGAAAGAGAAATACACAGAATTCAGCAAACAAAATAAGATAGGAGAAAGGCAAAGGAATTCCCAGGAGGAGGGTGAAAGGTAATGACAGAACCATTAATTTATTCTTTTTGTTTATCCTAGAGTGAATAACGTTACGTTTTGCTGCAGAAATGTTAATATAATGGAATAATGGTGTAACCCCAGGCCCCACTGAGGTATTTACACAATACGTGGTGTATGCATCATGTTACCTTTCTAAAAATCTGAAAAACTCTGAATTCCAAAATAAATCTGGCCTAAAGGATTGGGATCTGAAATTGTGGACCTGCATACACATTTTTATAAACATATTTATGTATATTCATGTAAAACTGGTATCATATGGCATATACAATCTCACACTTTTATATTATTAAAGAATATTTATAAATATATATTTTCATGGCTGAATGGCATTTGTCCTACAACATGTTTCATAATTTTCTTATTGTTAGACATTGGGTTATATTCAATTTTTGCCTACTATGAAATAATGAGGTGGATAACCTAATGTAGTTCTTAAAGACCAATTTCTAGAAATAGAACTATGGTGTCAAAGAAGTATGCATTTGCAAAACGTTTAAATATATAGGTAAGCACCTTCATCTAGTTTATGAAGTAGAACACATAAAATGAATTACTAAATGCACAAAGAAATATATAATACAAATCACAGTAGGCAGTAAGAAGGAAAAGAACCTTGGGCTATGAGAATAAATGGGGAAGCTGATACCAAATCATATAGGTATGGGCTCACTAAATGGCAGTATAGGCTCAAATTAAGCAAACTCCAACTACACATACTGATTTTAGTTTTACTCATGCTCCAACTCGTTCTCCTAATCATGTAGTAATGAATATAATTAGGTTTCTAAAATAAGTTCCAAAGACATCACACCATTTTCAGACCACACCATTTTCAGAGACTGGATTTCTTCTTCCTCTCAGGCACACTCAGGCTAGGGGACGCTATGTGGGGCTACAGGTAACGCCAGTAGGCCTAGGACCCAAAAATGTCAGGGGGCTGGGTGAGGGGGAGAAAAAAAAGAAAAATTACAAGAAGGGAAGAGAAAGGGGTGCACATGAGCCTCGGCTTCTCATGTATGAGATGAGGATAATGGCTCAGACTTCCTCTGGGTGGCTTCCACTGAGTGACAGACCTGGCTCAGGATGACACTCCTGAAACAGCATCACTATCTTCAATGCCATACATTTTCTATTCTTTTTTACTATAATACTTTATTAAAAACTACCTTTTTTCATATAATAGGCATGATGCTCAGAACAAAACCAATCACCTCTTTTAAGCACAAAAGATCTAGTAAATATAAGTACTTCTGGTCGAAGGAAAAAAAACACTTTTTGTCTAATACCAACCCTATGTTCGCACTTACATGTATCTTAAATATCATGTTTTTCTTGGAAATTAATATTTTTTTGACATGATTAGGAAACCCTGAGTGCCTGCAGTGTAATAGCACTGTCCTGAGGGCTGGGATGTACCAATGACTACATGAGGTCTGGCTCCAACCTCATTTCATGGCTCTAAGAATATAATGGGGTGGCCAGGCACAGTGGCTCAGGCACTTTGGGAGGCCGAGGTTAGTGGATCACAAGGTCAGGAGTCTTGAGACCAGCCTGGCCAATATGGTGAAACCCTGTCTCTACCAAAAATACAAAAATTAGCTGGGCGTGGTGGTACATGCCTGTAGTCCCAGCTTCTCGGGAAGCTGAGACAGGAGAATAGCATGAACCCAGGAGGCGGAGGTTGCAGTGAGCCGAGGTCGCGCTACTGCACTCTACCCTGGGTGACACAGCGAGAATCTGTCAAAAAGGAAAGGATGGGATGGGAAGAGGGAAGGGAAGGGAAGGCGCAGTGACTCACGCCTGTAATCCCAGCACTCTGGGAGGCCGAGGCGGGCGGATCACGAGGTCAGCAGATCGAGACCATCCTGGCTAACACGGTGAAACCCTATCTCTACTAAAAATACAAAAAAATTAGCCAGGCGTAGTGGCGGGTGCCTGTAGTCCCAGCTACTTGGGAGACTGAGGCAGGAGAATGGCATGAACCAGGGAGGCAGAGCTTGCAGTGAGCTGAGATTGCGCCACTGCACTCCAGACTGGGTGACAGAGCGAGACTCCATCTCAAAAAAAAAAAAAAAGAGAGAGAGAAGAGAAGAATATAATGGGGTGAGACAACCAAATAAACCAACAAATAAGGAGACTGCTGATATGGCCAGGATTAAAGGGAATAAACAGCGTGATGTGACCGAATAATGGGGCTGAGGGGTGAATGTGGCCCTGGCTGAGACAGCACATGCTCAGAGAAAGTCTCTGTAAGGAGGTAACAGAAAGTTCAAATAAGCAAGAGCAAGAAATGCCAGGAGCTGAGGGAAGAACGCTGCACACAGCAACAGCAGTGGGGCAAAGACTAAGGAAGAAAAGGACTTAGCAGATTTCAGGCACAGAAGCAGAGGATGTGGCTCCAGTGCCTTAGGTGTGGGAAAAGTAGTTAGGAAGTCCTTCATGGTAAGAATGTGGATGTGATTCTCAATGCAAGGGGAAACCACAGAGGACTTTAAGGAGGAGACTGATGTGATCACCTTTAAATTTTTAAAAATAATGCAACAGTGAAATCAGGGTCACCAGCAAGACTACTTTAGTAATCTAAGCAAGAGTGAATGATGGCTTGGCATAGTCGGTGGCCACACAGATGGAGAAAGCTCTATTTTGAAGGTTTGACTAATGGGTTTTGCAGATGATATTAGAAGAAAGAAGGACTGCAGGAGGCTTTCTAGGTTCTGGGCTTGAGTAACAGGGTGAATGGTAGGGTCACTTACTGAGATGGGGAAGATCAGTGCTACGGGTATAAACATGGATACTAAATGCAGGTAAGCTTGTAGGAAAACACAGTAGGGAAATAACTAGGGTATGGTGTTGTGTCCATTTGGCATCTTTGATCATAAAATTTAAACTAAAACTAGTTATTTCCACTGCCTGATTTCTTCCCCAGCAATGTCTAACTGTTCTGATGCAGACTCAGAGGACAAACTGAATTCATCTAGGGGTGGGGGGTTTGCCAAGGAATAAAATGAGAGTATGCAATGGTGCATGAACTCTAAAACTATCTTCACAAGTAAAGGAAAAAAAGACAGAATTAATAGATGACATAAAGTAAAATGTGACATTAATTAGTAATCATCTACAAACTACCCATAATACAGTGAAAAGGATCATCCATCTATTAACTGACTGACAGATGGTTGGTTGAACCATCATCCTATTATAGAAACTATAAAATGAAGGACAAACTGATTATTAATTTTGAAAGCAATTTTTCCTTAACTTGAAACTATTATAAAATTAAACTATCCTATAGTAATACTTCTAAGCAGAATGAGAAAAAAGTCTTTACCTCATGATTATAATCCAAGATTCCTTTTAAAATTTTCTTTAAATTGCTTATCTGTTTAAAGAGAGAGAAAACAACTGGGTAAAAGGCAAGACGCATCAAAACATAATTTAACATAAAAAATTTCTGAGCCAACCAATCACTGCAGTTAATCATAAAGTAAACATTAACAAATAAAATTCAAAGGCATATTGAATTACCATCATCATCAAAAAGTACTATTATATAATCCAAGAGATTTATATGTCTCCAATTATGTAGAATTTTCAATGTTATGACCACACTGAAAACAACTGGAGGGTAACTGAATGAGACTTAACAATAAGATTAAATTATTTAGGTTTTCTGTGGGTAAAGTAAAAATATGCCATCCTTAATGAAGACTTGAGTTCAGAGCTATTCTCCCTAGAAAAGTCAAACTGCATCTACATAGAAATTAAGTTCTAAAGAGAGTATTAAGCAAAAATTATAGTAAAATCTCTTTAAAATAACCCATGAAGTATATCTTTAAATTCTTCCCCTACCAGAAAAAAAAAACTACTGTTTCTTCAGTTGAACATCAAAGTAAATATTTATGAGCCATAATGTTAGGTGAAGAATGGGCAGAATCACCTGCACTATTTATTGTAAAGAATGGGCAGAATCACCTGCCCTATTTATTGTAAACTATAATTTTTTTTCTTTTTGTTTGACCCAACTCATACAGTTTTGTTAGGTTAAATGGGCATGTGATATAGTTGATTATTTTATTGATCTAGCTGTCCCTGGGTGGTGTCTGTAGTTGAGACATCCTAGAAAAGAAGCTAATAGGGACTGAGGCTTTCAAATAAGAGCCTGAATCACAGCAATGTGATCCAGTACTTAATTAAAGGCGTATTTATTTGTAAGGAAGAAAATAAACTGAAAACTTGCTTATTTATCTTTACAGGTCTCATAAAATAAACATGCTTAAACGTCTAGAAAAATTTGTAGATATGGAAAATGCATATAATATGCTTTATTTCTTTCATTCTAGGATGTTCATTTTCCCATATTTTTAATATTTGAAATTAGAATGCCTTGAAAATCAACTACCATTCATTTAAAATGGTAGTTTTTTAAGTCACATCACAAAAAGCTGTATCTTATCTTCATTTATGTATTTATTTTTTTGAGACAGAGTCTCCCTCTGTTGCCCAGGCAGGCTGGAGTGCAATGGCGCGATCTTGGCTCACTGCAACCTCTGCCTCCCAGGTTCAAGCAATTCTCCTGCCTCAGCCTTCTGAGTAGCTGGGATTACAGGTGCCTGCCATCACATCCGGCTAATTTTTGTATTTTTAGTAGAGACGGGGTTTCACCATGTTGGCCAGGCTGGTCTCGAACTTCTGACCTCAGGTGATTCACCCACCTTGGCCTCCCAAAGTGTTGGGATTACAGGCGTGAGCCACTGTGGCCGGTTGTATATCTTGTCTTTAATCAACTGCATCATAAAACTGAAGTATAGCATAAAATAAAGTATAGAAAATAAGAAGTTCAGTCCTGAATATTAAGACTATGATAAACTTTTCTACCCGTCTCCATATACTACCACTGTCCTACTCATGACACTGGAGACAGTATATGTGGGTATATGTATCTATCTATGTGCCTGCTGGGAGGAGATATACAACGCCCTCTGATCAAGCCAGTAAGCAGACACAAAATGATTAGTAGCATTATTTTAAACATCATAAATTGTTTTAAACATGCCGTAACATTAAAAAATAATCTTTTTTTTTTTTTGAGACTGAGTCTTGCTCTGTCGCCCAGGCTGGAGTACAGTGGCACAATCTCAGCTCACTGTAACCTCTGCCTCCTGGGTTCAAGCAATTCTCATGCCTCAGCCTCCCAGGTAGCTGGAATTATAGGTGCCCGCCACCACACCTGACTAATTTTTTTTTTTCTTTTTTTTTCCTGAGACAGAGTCTCGCTCTGTCGCCAGATTGGAGTGCAGTGGCGCCATCTCGGCTCACTGCAACCTCTGCCTCCCAGGTTCAAGTGATTCTCTTGCCTCAGCTTCCCAAGTAGCTGGGACTATAGGCTCGCAACACCATGTCCAGCTAATTTTTGTATTTTTAGTACAATGGGGTTTCACCACGTTGGCCAGGATAGTTTCGATCTCTTGACCTGTGATCCACCCACCTCGCCCTCCCAAAGTGCTGGGATTACAGGCGTGACCCACCATGCCAGGCCTAATTTTTGTATTTTTACTAGAAATGGGGATTCACCATGTTGGCTAGGCTGGTCTCAAACTCCTGACCGCAAGTGATCCACCCACCTTGACCTCCCAAAGTGCTGGGATTACAGGCTTGAGCCACTGCGCCTGGCCTGCCAGGTTGAGGCAGGAGGACGGCTTGAGCCCAGGAGTTCGAGACCAGACTGAGCATATAGCAAGACCTCATCCCTATAAAAATTTAAAACATTAGCCTGGTGTGTTGGCATGCGCCTGTAGTCCCAGCTATTTGAAAGGCTGAGGTAGGAGGATTGGTTGAGCTCAGGAGGTGGAGGTTGCAGTGAGCTGAGACTGTGCCACTGTACTCTATCCTGGGTGACAGAGTGAGACCCTGTCTCAAAAAAAAAGTAAATAAAAATAAATAAACAGCTTGTCCTTGAAAGACTGTTTAGAAATTGTAACAGGGCCAGTCAGGCGCAATGGCTCACACCTGTAATCCCAGCACTTTCGGAGGCCAAGGCGGGCAAATCACCTGAGGTTAGGAGTTCAAGACCAGCCTAGCCAACATGACGAAACCCTGTCTCTACTAAAAAATACAAAAATTAGCCGGGCATCATGGCGTGTGCCTGTAGTCCCAGCTACTCGGGAGACTGAGGCAGGAAAATCTTTTGAACTCGGGAGGTGGAGGTTGCAGCGAGCCGAGATTGCACCACTGCACTACAGCCTGGGTGACAAGGTGAGACTCTGTCTCAAAAAACAAACCAAAAAAAAAAAAAAAAAAAAAAAAAAAAAAACAGTGCCATTAAACAGTTTTCATTCACTAGCTTAGTAAAAAGAAGGAATTAGATTTTGGCAAACCCAATACCTAAGCAACAAATAAATACTTTTCTTATCAAACATGTTTCTTTGGGAAAAACTTAAGCTGAACATGTCTTAAGTTCAGGGGCCTCGCATGCTTAAATCATTTGTATGTCTGAGTCTTCACCAGTCTGTATCAAAAAGAAATTGTCGCAGGTTTCTCCACACTGCCAGAAATGACAACTACTGGGTCATAACAATCAATTTAATGTTAACAAAGTCACAGAGATGGAGAACAAATTAGGGGTTGCACGGGACTAGGGGTGGTGTGGATGTGGTTATAGAAGCAGCACAGGAAGCTGTGTGGTGACGGAATAGTTCTGGGTCTTCACTGTGGTGGTAGTTACACAAAGCTACACATGAGACAGAGCTACACTGAACTGCACACACTAACACAGAGTACAAGTAACCTTGGTGAAATTTGAATGAAATATGGACTGTACCAATGCAAGTTCCCTAGTTTTGATATTGTATTATAGTTATGCAAGATGTTACCACTGGAGAAACTGGGTAAAAGGTACACATAACCTCTTAGTACACGTTTTTTGCAACTCCTTGTGAATCTATAATTATTTCAAAATATAGGCCGGGCTTGGTGGCTGATGCTTGTAATTCCAGCACTTCGGGAGGCCAAGGCGGGCGGATCACCTGAGATCAGGAGTTTGAGACCAGCCTGGTCAACAGGGTGAAACCCCGTCTCTACAAAAATGCAAAAATTAGCTGGGTGTGGTGGCGGATGCCTGTAATCCTACCTCCTTGGGAGGCTGAGGCAGGAGAATCACTTGAACCAGGGAGGCAAAGGTTGCAGTGAGCCAAGATTGAACCACTGCTTTCCAGCCTGGGGGACAGAGAAGACTCCATCTCAAAAAACAAAAACCAAAATATAAAGTTAAAAAAATAATTTAGTGGATTACACAAACATTTTTAAAAATAAAATGAAAACATCACTGCCTAACGTAAGGGTAAAAACCTGTTCAGCTATATACACACACACATTTAGGTGGGAAATTGGTTGCAATGTAAACTTTTTTTCTTATTGTAAGTTTTGGTTAAAGAAACTTGTAAAATACTTAAAAGTTACTGGGAAGGAAATGAAAATGTTTCATTCTCTGAGTGTTTATGATACAGTTAATAATGATCAATGTTATCTCATTATAACTACCACGTGCACTATTCTAAGTACTTGGCATAATAGTAACTCATTTCTGTGAGGTAGAAGCTATATTAATCCTCATTTTACAAATGGGGAAACCACGGCAAAGGAAGGTCACAACACTTCCCCATAGATAGTAAATGGCAGAGCTATGATGTGGACACAGGCACACTGGCTCCATGCCCTTAATTGCTATGCATCACTGACTCATGTTATGCCTAGGTCCACAACTCCAGGTGAGTTCAATCTTCATTCTACATTATTTCATTACAGGCTACCTAAGCTTCGAAAGCTCACTGGACACATCAGAGAAAAAAAAATCAACCGATATTATACACATACAAATATTTAAAGATTTAACAGATGGAAAAATAAAATACCTTTAGCCTCCAATTATCTCCTACTTCAGTTTTGATTCTGTTTAGCCAATTTTCATCAAAATATGCAGGATCTCTGCAAAATAAGAAAAAGCTTACATATTAAGATCATGTAGCTATCAAGCTAAACAAAGAAAATTGAATCTCATCCCATATCATCACTTAACTGCAACATAAAGATGTATTTGACACATATCAGGCACGAAATAACTTTACATGTTAGTAACAGTCAAGTTAGCCAGGTATGGTGGCTCACCCTGTAATCCCAGCACTTTGGGAGGCTGAGGTGGGCAGATCACTTGAGGTCAGGAGTTCAAGACCACACCTGGCCAACATGGTGAAACCTTGTCTCTACTAGAAATACAAAAATTAGCCGGGTGTGGTGGGACATGCCTGTAATCCCAGCTACTGAGGAGGCTGAGGTGGGAGAATCCCTTGAACCCGGGAGGCAGAGGTTGCAGTGAGCCGAGATTACATCACTGCACTCCAGCCTGGGCAACAGAGTGAGACCCTGTCTCAAAAAAAAAAAAAAAAAAAAAAAAAACAACAACAAAAACAACAACAACAAAAAACCAGGCAAGAATCTACCATAATTGCAGATTTTCCAAAAGTCAACTTGACTGTTAACACATAATCAATGACACAGTTTTTTGTTTTTGTTTGTTTTTTTTTTTTTTTTTGAGATAGAGTCTCGCTCCGTCACCCAGGCAAGCTGGAGTGCAATGGTGCGATCTCAGCTCACTGCAACCTCTACCTTCCGGGTTTAAGCGATTCTCCCACCTCAGCCTCCCAAGTAGCTAGGATTATAGGCCCACACCACCACACCCGGCTAATTTTTGTATTTTTAGTAGAGACGGGGTTTCACCATGTTGGCCAGGCCGGTCTTGAACTCCTGACCTCAGGTGATTTATCCACCTCGGCCTCCCAAAGTGCTGGGATTACAGGCATGAGCCATCACCCCTGGCCAATGACACAGTCTTTAAACTGAAAAATATACAAAGAAAGTTAAAATAACTTTTTCAGTTAATATTTCAATGAACTCCATCACCTAATACTTCAAAGGTCACCCATAACATCACTAAATTCTGATTTCTTCACATAATATATACCAAGAATCTATTTTCTCAGATGTAGTACTAGGCTTTGGACACATCTGAACACCATTGCTGTTTGCAAAAGACTTAAAATTTAAGATAAAACACTGGTGTGGATAAACATATTGAAACGAGAATAGAATCTGAATATCCTTTATATTTTCCTAGAAAAATTTTCTATGGGAAAATTTCCCATATTTCTAATAAACACTAGGAAGGAAGGAAGGAAGGAAGGAAGGAAGGAAGGAAGGGAGGGAGGGAGGGAGGGAGGGATGGAGGGAGAACAAAACTTTTCAAACCCAGCATGAGCCTCATTTTGCAGGTTTTGAAATTGATCCTCTAAAAATTAAATTACGTATCTAAGGACACACACAGAACACCTAAGTTTGTCCTGCTTGAGCAATTGCTAAGTCCAAAAATCTTTCCATAACACCACAACTGTCTCTATTCACCTCAAAAAAAAAAAAAACAGAATGACAATGAGACTGATAGGTTAAGAAAAAAAGTATGTTTCAACTTTTACTGTAACTCATACTGATACACAATCAGTATTAAATTTTACTCAAATTAGCTTAAAATGAAAGCAACATGATATTCAGAATTTTTACCTATTATGAAAAAAGAAAAATGTATTTATTTAGGTAATAAGTGTATTTTTTTAAAGTTACAACTAAGTTACCTCTATAGAAATCTGTTATGATTATTTTTGAAGCCTGTATCATATCATTGGATAACATATTAACTTCATTATCTATTTACTTTTAAAAACGGCTTTATTGAGAAATAACACACAATTTACCCATTTACAGTACACAATGCATTTTAGTATAGCCAGAGTGGTATAATTATCACCACAATCTAGTCTTAGATCACTTCCATCTTTCCAAAAAGAAACCCTATCTCCATTAGCTATCACTCCCGTTTCCTCTTCTCTCCAGTCCCTGAAAACCAGTAATCTACTTTCTGTCTCTATGAATTTGTCTATCCTGGACATTTCATAGAAATAAAATCATACACTATGTGGTCTTTTGTGTCTGGCTTCTTTCAATTAGCATGTTTTTTAAGGTTTATCCATACTGCAGCATGTATCAGTACTTTATTCCTTTTTCTGGCTAAATAATATTCCATTTATAGATATATCACATTTTGTTTATTCATTTATTGGCTGATGTAACTTGGGCTATTTCCACTTTGGGGCCATTATGAATAATGATGCCTTGAACACTGCTGTACTAGTTTCTGTGTGGACATTTGTTTCATTTGGGTATATGCCTAGAGGTAAAACTGATGGGTCCCATGTTTAAAATGTGAGGCAAGGCCAAACTCTTCCAAAGCAGCTATATTTTGCATCCTCACCAGCAATGTATGTTCTCTATAGCCTTGCCAACACTTGTTATTATCTGTCTTTTTAGTTATAGCCCTCCTAGTGGATGTGCAGTAATGTCTCACTGTGGTTTTGATCTGCATTTCCCTAATGGCTAATGATGCTGAGCATCTTTACATGTGCTTATTGGCCATTGTATATCCTCTCTGGGAAAAAAGCCTATCCAAATTATTTGCACATTGAAAAACTGTGTGGTCTTTTTTATTGAATTGTAAGAGTTTTGGTATTTTATTGTTTTAATATTCAGGATACCACCCTCTTAACAGACATATGATGTGTGAATATTTTCTCCCATTTTGTAGGCTGGTTTTCCACTTTCTTTTTTTTTTTTTTTTTTTTTGAGACAGAGTCTCACTCTGTTGCCCAGGCTGGAGTGCAGTGACACAATCTAAGCTCACTGCAACCAATTCTCCTGCCTCAGCCTCCCAAGTAGCTGGGCTTACAGGCGTGCACCACCATGCCCAGCTAATTTTTGTATTTTTGAGTAGAGACAGGGTTTCACCATGTTGGCCAGGGTGGTCTTGAACTCCTGACCTCAAAGTGATCCACCCACCTCAGCCTCCCAAAGTGCTGGGATTAGAGGCTTGAGCCACTGTGCCCGGCCATGTTTTTCCACTTTCTTGATGGCATATTTTGCAAAGTTTTTAATTTTTTTTTTTGAGACAGGTTCCCACTCTGCTGCCCAGGCTGGAGTGAAGTGGCGTGATCACAGTTCACTATAACCTTGTACTTGTATTCCTGGGCTCAAGCCATCCTCCCACCTCAGCCTCCAGAGTAGCCAGTGCTAAGAAACATCACGATGCCTGGATAAAATTTTTCTTTCTTTTTTTTTTTTTTTGTAGAGATGGAGTCTCACTATGTTGCTCAGGCTGGTCTCAAACTCCTGGCCTCAAGTGATTCTCCTGCCTTGGCCTCCCAAAGTGCTGAGATTACAGGCATGAGCCACTATACCAAGTCAAAGGTTTTAAATTTTGATGAGGTTCAATTTATCTATCTTGAACTTTCTGTGTCATATCTAAGAAGCTCCTGCCTAATCCAGAGTCATGAAGATTTATTGGTATATATTTTTTTAAAAGTTTTATATAACTTAGCTCTTACATTTAGGTCTATAATCCATTTTTGCATGGTATAAGAAAAGGAGCTAAATTTATTGTTTAGCACGTGGATAATCATACTCATCTATTTTTGTTTTAAGCTACTTTAGTTGAGGTTCTTTCGTGTTATTAAGAGAAACCAATTTGAGCAAACTTCTGCAAAAAAGGCAACTTACTGTAAGATCACTGATGTTATGGTACTAAAGATAGCTGGGCCTCACCAAGTACTGGACAATACTCTTTGACTTCCATCTTTGTTTCTTTCTATCCATCTACACTATTTTCTCTCCATAGACCAGCCTTTTCCTATTCCTCCATAAACAACACTAAAAATGGTTGCAGGTATGTTCCAAGCCTGTATCACTTCAGTCCAAGCAATTTGTTTAAAGACCAGCTGTCATTTCGTCCCAATTCTAAATCCCCAGGAAAACCTCAATGATCCAGAGAGTCTCTTTTTCAATCCTGGTCCAATTATAGGTAGCCAAAAGGATGGGGGCTGCAAGGAGGACACACAGAACTTTAGGGACCACGCTGGTCAGGAGAGAACTGAGTTCTCAGGTTCTCTGACTTCTCAAAGAAACAGACACCCCCCAAAAGTGTTCTCTTTGCTTAAGACTTAGAAAAATAGATAATCAAAAGAAAAACAATTGAAGTGATTTCTACATTAAAGAGTTATAAAAATCAATTCAGAAGTCAAAAAATATTCAATATTATTTTTGATCCTTAACCTAAAAAGCTATCACTTAAAAAGCACAATCATTAGCAATCAAGTATTGCTTTCCAACTAAAAAAGACTCACACATGAATCTGGTGCCCTGCAGCTGATGACTATCCAAAGCCAAAGAAAGGCATGAACCCACCAGAACCTACCACCCAAGCGGCAAGTCAGGTTTACTCAGCTGAAAGATTTAGTGTTTCTCTCACCGGAAAGTCCCTTACTTAAAAAAAAAAAAAAAAAGAAATCTTTAAAATGTCCAAGAAATTATATACTCCAAGATCCCCAAGGTTTCCCTAGTAAACTTTGAAGCCATATATGCAGGCATTTAACCGTAGCTTCCACTGCCAAAAGTACTTTACAATAAAATATTTCATGTGCAATTTAGAGTAATACATCTTATGAATAAAAGCACTCAGAGAAGTTCAAATACAGTGTTTCACATCAGGCATCATGATACAGCCTGCTTATTCCTTAAAAGATTACCAAATCAAAACCTAGGGACCATGCCTGAGCTCAGAAGGGAAGACAACAAAATCAGCTGCTACTATCATGTACACCATGTATGACACCAGTGACATTTGTATTACATCAGCAACATACCAAGCATTGAACCAGGCACTGCACATTCACAAAAGCACTTCAGGGAAGGTAGGTATTATTATCCTTATGTTATAGTTAAGGAACATCAGACTCAGAAATTAAGTAATTTTCCCAAGCTCAATCAGACAGTTAACTGTCAGAGTTGATAGTACAATCATTTTTGTTAAAACAGATCAGGAGAGTTCAACACATAACCAGTTCTAGCAAAACACTAAGGTCCTGTGGCTAATTATCCCCTTCATGCTCTGTAAACTAGGTCACAAGTAATAAGGGCAGGCATTTCCACTTATTCATTGCTATCCTTCCCAATCCCCCCATGGCTGGTACATAGCAGCTTCTCAGTAAATTTGCTTAAAGGGACAGCACTTAATAAGTTTCCAATCTACTACTTAGGCAAAATATACCAAGAATAGTAGTCTTTAGACTTCTCATATTCAATATTACTTTGCCTAGTAAACTTTGAAGCCATATACGCAGGCATTTAACTGTAGCTTCCACTGCCATAAGTACTTTACAATTTCAGTAATGTTTTCTAAAGACCCCTTAATTAATGGTCACAGGCTAGAATAAAACAATATAAAGGTAACTTTCTCAAAACTCGTAAGAGATGACAGTTCTGCATAGATATGTAAATAACAAGTGGTAATCTTACTGGGGAAGCTCTTCATGAGTAAGAAGCTATTATTAGCTGCTCCCTATGTCCTAACTCCTGCTAAGAGAAAATACACAAAATCATTTCCTTAATTTGCCAGTAACACATTTACTTGTTTATAACTTTTGTACCAGTCACAGCTTAAGCTAAAGGAAAAGCCCACTAATTTTATTTCTTAGAATAATTCCAGAAGTATATTGTCTTACATCAAATGCCTTCACAGAAATAAAAAAAAAAAACCTAAATTTTATTTCTACTGCTAGAATTATTTAAGCAATGTAATTTTCTTTTTTTTTTTTGCGAGAGAGAATGTCTCGCTTTGTTGCCCAGGCTGGAGTGCAATGGTGCGATCTCAGCTCACTGCAACCTCCGCCTCCTGGGTTCAAGTGATCCTCCCACCTCAGCCTCCCTAGTAGCTGGGACTACAGGCATCCACCACCAGGCCAGGCTAATTTTTGTATTTTTAGTAGAGACAGGGTTTCACCATGTTGGCCAGGCTGGTCTCGAACTCCTGACCTTAAGTAATTTGCCTGCCTCAGCCCAATGTAATTTTCTTAATAAAAGCAAATTAAGATGGGATCCAAAACAAACGGATTTGGTTTCATTTCTTTTTTTTTTTTTTTTTTGTCTTTTTTTTTTTTTTTCTTTCTTGGGAGAACGGGGTCTCCCTATATTGCCCAGGCAGGTCTCAAACTCCTGGGCTCAAGCTATCCTCCCACCTCTTGCCTCCCTGAGAGCTGGGATTACAGGCGTGAGCCAGCGCGCCCGGCCTGGTTTCATTTCTTAACATGGCATCTTTACTAGCAAATTTTAGTGTTTTTTACAGATATATTGATTCTTAGGCATGACTATTTCCTAATAATCTTTTAATGACCTAAAATAATCTTGGTCCTCTGCCATTAAATGTGTGTTAGAGTTTACTATAATAAAATTTCATATCCATAATGACAACAAAAATTTGGCAATTTACACTAAGCCCCTAAGTCAAAATAAACAATACAGGTACATAATGGATAGATTCCAACAGACAACTTAGTGTACTATAAAAAATATCCATTTATGAGACATTCCAGCAGGGTCCACAGCTTGACCTTCATCCTATTTTCTTTTTCCCCTTCTCGACCTTTGAAAACAAAAACCAATGGCACTTGGAGGCACAGCTTGGCACTTCTGACCTTACTCTTTCAATCAGCATGTGGTTGTGTTTTAATAAAAAATATATTTGGTCTCTGTCCCTTATTTCCTGGCACTGATCTCCTAAACTCTTGGAATTTCCTGAGTGGAGTGTCTTTTGTAATTCATAAGGAGCTTCCTTTAAACCATACCAGAGTTTACACTAATGAGGGGATTCATTGTGGGCCCCTTTATTGCTTCAGGATGCGGGCTGGTCACAGAGGAACCAACCGACTTATTAGAGGTTGGAACATTCAGCCCCAAAGGGAAAGGGAGAGGTACTGGAGACTGAGCTCAATCACATGATCAATGACCTTAATCATGCCTATGTAACGAGATCCCAAATAAAAACCATTAACAACAGGGTTTGGCGAGCTCCCAGGTTGATGATCACCTCAACGTGCTGGGTGAGAGGCATGCCCAGAGAGGGCAGGGAAGCTCTGCATTGCCCCTAGTTTTGTTTTTTGCCATATGCTTCTTTTCCACTGGCTGTATCCTTACCAAGCTGTATCCTTTATAATAAAACTGACTGTAATTATAGTGTTTTCTGGAGTGCTGCGAATCATTCTAACAAATTATCCAACTTAAGGGAGCACGGGGGCATGGGAACCCTTGAATCTGTGGTTGGCTGGGTAGAAGTACGGGTGCACTGAGGACTATTTCCAACTAGCTGTCTTTTGGCACTGGGACCTTTAACTTTAATTTGTGGGGTCTGTACTGTCAACCCAAAAGGAAGAGGATGAAGCATAAAATATGATTTAAAGAGTTTACCTGAGCCAAAGCAAAGACAGCTGCCGAAAAGACTTAAACCCAAGTAACCTTGGATATGAGCTCCATTTGGCCTTTGTTATGTGCAGGTCTGTATTTAAAGGTTTCAAAAAAGGGGGGTACGGAGACAGAGAGTAGGTTGATACAAAGTTGTTAGAAATTCTCACTGATTTACAGAAATAGCATTGATTAGTGACTGGCTAGACACCTTTAAGCTACAGGTGTGGATTACACTGTCTGGTGCAGCTTTATTAGGTTAATGTACAGCTACTTGTGTCAACAGCAAGCACTTTCAACAGGTGAACACACAGTGCAAAGCGGGAGTAGGATGTGACTGCTGACGCATCTTAATGTCTCTCTGGGTCTTATAATTTAAAAGGACTCATTCCTCAGATAAAGTTCTTTTCTCAATAGTAATTCTGGGTAGTTCCTGTCAGAATTGAAGGACTATGCCCTTACCTTGTGAGGTCTGAGCTAACTCAGGTAGTTAGCTTCAGAATCCAATGGAACTACAGGGCACCTAATTGGTGTCAGAGAAAATGTTGATGGAAAACAAGAGTGGTAAACCCTTCTTGAAAACAAAAAGCCAGGCCGGGCACGGTGGCTCATACTTGTAATCCCAGCACTTTGGGAGGCCGAGGCGGGCGGATCACGAGGTCAGGAGATCGAGACCATCCTGGCTAACACGGTGAAACCCCGTCTCTACTAAAAATACAAAAAATTAGCCAGGCGTGGTGGCGGGCACCTGTAGTCCCAGCTACTCGGAGAGGCTGAGGCAGGAGAATGGCGTGAACCTGGGAGGCGGAGCTTGCAGTGAGCCAAGATTGCGCCACTGCACTCCAGCCTGGGCGACACAGCGAGACTCCGTCTCAAAAAATAAATAAATAAATAAATAAATAAAGAAAACAAAAAGCCAAAAAAAGATAAATAAGCTTTCTTTTAATTTTACGGTTAAACTGTGTAATTCCATATTCACTTATTCAACAAATATTTTCTGGACACCTATAATAGAGCGGGATAAGAGGAGGTGGCAGTATTAAAAAGGGTGGGCAGGGCAGGCTCCACTGAAAAACTGACCAATGTCAGGGGTGCTGGAAGGTGGTGAGGAGAGTGGGAAGGGAACATCTGATGGAGAGGCAGAGGATCTGCCACGCCAAAGCATTTAGGCAGGAGATATTTGGTGGGCCTGGGATGAGCCAGGGAGCCACTGTGGGAAAGAACACTGGGTGAACGAGGCCAGAGTGGTGACAAGTGGCCCACATCACTTAGGATCTCATGTACTACTGTAAGTACTTTGATTCTTAGCCTGAGTGAAATGGGACACTAATGCAGGGTTCTCAGGAGCAAATCTGCTTTACTAAAGAACCACTTCAGTATTCTAGAAGCCAAATTTTAAAAGTATTACAAGAAGATAAACATGGTAAGTGTTATCAAATGATGCTGACAGGTTAGGAGAAGAACTGAGAATGGACCATTAAAATTAGCAATATATGGCCAGGCACGGTGGCTCACGCCTGTAATCCCAGCACTTTGAGAAGCCGAGACAGGCGGACCTCCTGAGGTCAGGAGTTCGAGACCAGCCTGGCCAACATGGTAAAACCCCGTGTCTACTAAAAATACAAAAATTAGCTGGGCATGGTGGTGGGCACCTGTAATCCCAGCTAACTGGGAGGCTGAGGCAGGAGAATCGCTTGAACCCGGAAAGCGGAGGTTGCAGTGAGCCGAAATCATGCCATTGCTCTCCAGCCTGGGAAACAAGAGCAAGACTCTGTCTTTAAAAAAAAAAAAAAAAAAAAAAGCAATATCTACATCACACTAGCCCTGACAAGTGCAGGTTTTTTGGGTCTTGTTTTGTTTTGAGACAGAGTCCAGCTCTGTTGCCCAGCCTGGAGTGCAGTAACACAATCCGATTTCTAGACTTAGTGATCCTCCTGCCTCAGCCTCCCAGGCATGGGAGGTTAGGACTACAAGTATGTGCCACCATGCCCAGCTAATTATATTTTTGTAGAGACTGAGGAAAGTGAAAATCACCTGGTGACCATTGGACAGTCCCTGGAGACAAAAATTCCTTATCTGAGGAATTTAGAAGGGAGCAAAGTCCACCCGGTGACTAACAATTAGGCCACCAGGAGGCAAAACTCCTTATCTGGGGAAAATTAGAAGGAATTAAACTTCCCTAGTATCTAAAGTTGGCATCTGGCTCCTGGCCTCTTTCAACTTTTATAAGTAATTTCTATACATCTCTGGAATGCCACACTGAAACTCAAGTGATGGGGTTTCAGGTTCCCATGTTAGCCAGGCTGATCTTGAACTCCTGACCTCAAGTGATCCTCCCATCTCCACCTCCCAAAGTGCTGGGATTACAGGCATGAGCCACAGCGCCCGGTGCAGAAATATTTTTAAAGAGAAAAGAAATAACAGTTTGCTTCTATGCTTAAGGATGTGATCCGGTAGAGGAGGGGCAAATGATGATGCAGGAAAGAGGGGAAAACTGGTAAAGTGATGATCTTGAGTAGATTTAACCAGAGTTGTGGTATTGTCAAACAAATACAAAGAAATACGAGAAGGGCCAAGGAACTAAAAATGTGTACAAGGAGTGAACATGATTGGCCATGGAATCTCAGCTGACTAAGAGGAAAGAGACAGAACAGCATGCAGGTGAAGGGCCATGAAGTCCCATCAGTGCTAGAGAACCGAAGAATTCTTGGCATCCTGGTACCAGAGCAAGTTACAGGGAATGACAGGAAGTAGTGATTAAATAGTGGTAAATAGAAAACTGAGATTGTGGAGGGATTACTTATTATTCATAATTATAAGGTATAGGGCATAATCATGGGAATGAGTAGGTGAATATGAAGTTGGGTGCAAGACAAGACTAATGGAGAAGAGCTCAAGAAACTGAGAGGCAACAATATGAAAAATCATCTAGGTGCATACTTAAATCACTAAGAGTTTAGACAAGAGTAGTATATCCATCCAAACTGTTGGGAAATGAGGGAGAATTACAGTAACAATGAAGGGCAGAGAATGTTGTCACAAGATTCAAAATTATAGGGCTTTAGGAAAAATGAAGGTGTGGCTAGAAGCAGTATGGAGGAGCACCACCATGAGTTTCCTGGTATATGAAGCCTGTGGGAGAAACAACAGCCACCACTTGAGAAGCCTGACAAAGCAGTGCTGTTAGGAGAGAACCAGATTTCTTTCAGATCAAGCTAAAGGGAACCAAAGGTGAATCAGGGCCAAGCATTTACTGTTTTTCTGGCGTATGTACTGTGTAGGTTCACCAAGAACTAACTACAAGTTCTACAGCATCAACAATGAATTTAAATTCTTTTTTTTTTTTAATGACTGGCAAAGGAAACATCACTAATCATTATTGAAATGAAAATTAAAACCACTAGACAGCCACTAGAATGGCTAAAATGAAAAGACTGACCTTAGCAAGTGTTGGTGGGACTGTGGAGCAACAGGAATCCTCATACACTGTTGATGTAAATGTAAATGTCACACTGGCTTTGGAAACAGTTTGGCAGTTTCTTGAATATTAAGCATAGACCTACCATATGATCCAGCCACTCCTCTCCTAGGTGGAACAGAATACACCCAAGGGAAATTGAAGCATATGTTCATACAAAGAATTGTACACTAATGCTCACAGCACCTTTATCTGTAATAGCCCCACTGTAAACAGCCCACATGTTCATCAACGGATGAATGGATATGTAAATCGTGGTATATCCATACAATGGGAAATGCACAAACTAGTAATACAGATAACAACATGAATGAATCACAAAATTATACTACATGAAAGAAGAGTCATATTTCTTCCCTCAAAACATACTGAGTCCATTTATATAAAATTTAGAAAATGCAAATTAATCTATAATGACAGAAAGCAGAGCAGTGTTTGCTTGGGGATGGGAAACAGGGTAGCAGGAAAGAAGGGGTTACAAAGGGACATGAGGACACTTTTAGAAGTGATGGATGCATTCATTGCCTTGATTGTAGGGATAGCTTCACAGGCATATACACAGGTGAAAATTTATCAAATTGTATACTTTTTAAAATGTGCATTTATTATATGTCACTTTCATCTCAATAAAGCTGAAAAAAAAAAGTGGGAAGCTCTAAAAAGAAATGAGCCATCAAGTCACAAAAAGACATGGAGGAACCTAAAATGCATACTGTAAGTTAAAGAAGTCAATCGGAAAAGGTTACATGGTGTATGGTTCCAACTATATGACATTCCAGAAAACGCAAAACTATGCAGACAGTAAGTAAAAAGATTAGGGTTTCCCGGGTTTGGAGAGAGGGATAAATAGGTGGAACACAGATACTTATGGCAGAGAAACTATTCTGTTATACTACAATGGTAGATACATAAAACACATTTGTCAAAACCCATAGGATGTACAACACCAAGAGTGAACACTAATGTTAACGATGGCCTTTGAGCAGTATTGATGTGCCAGTGTTGGTTTATCTATTGTAACAAATATACCATTGTGGTGGGGGAAGGCAGTGTGTGGTGGGCAAGGAGGATGTGGGAACTCACTGTATTTTCTTGCCAATATTTTAAAAACTTTTTAAAAATTGTAAAATGTACAACATAAAATTTACCATTTTAACCATTTTTAAGCGCACAGTTCAGTGGTATCAAATGCATTCACATTGTTGCACAACCATCACCACCACCCATCTCCAGAACTTTTTCACCATCCCATACTGAAACTCTTTTCCACTCAATTTTGCTCTGAAGGTAAAACAGCTCTTAAAAAGTCTATCAATTTTTAAAAACCTAAGTAGGGGACATGAATCTACATAGACAAAAAGAATGAGAGAGATGTCAACAGCAATAAAATTTTGAAAGCTGTAAAGCAGATAAAACAAACAAAACAACTTAAAAGACCAAACAGATATAAAAACTTCTACTAACAAAAAGCATACTTAGATCCACTCACATTTCAAATTGCTCCTAAAACTACAAAATGATGTAGCTTCTCACTTGTCAGCTCAGACAAAATGAAAAGGACTGATGTTTCCAGTAAAATCCTCTTTTTGGCACCCACTCACCTGGCTTTCCTCCTACCTCTCTGGCCGCTCTGCCAGTTGCTCCTCTACCCAACAATTAAAGGCCAAATTTCAAGGCTCAGGGTACACATTTTTTCCTTCTTGCCCAATATTCTCCCCTAAAGTGATTTAATCCACACTTACAGCTTCAATTAAGAGATATTCAAATAGATATCTCCAGTTTGGACTCCTCTTCTGAACTCTAGACTGTCAACTTCACATTTCCTCTTGATTTTTCAATACCACTCGGATTTGATATCCCCCAAACTACACTCATGACACATCCAGCTTCCTTCCACAGCAGATCTTTTCTCAGTGTTCCAATATCAGTGGTTTATATCCTCTTCAGTGTATTTGCTTAAGTCAAAAACCTAAAAGTCAACTCCCCTGCATACCAACCATCAAAATATGCTGATTTTATATACCATTTTGAGACCACCCACTTGTCTTCATCTTCTTCAGCACCTCCTAGTCAGTTACCATTATCTTCCTTCTGAATTACTACAAATTTCTTTCTAACTAATTATCCCTCATCACCCTGGCCTCTTCCAATTCATTTTATACCTGCAGCTAGAATATTTTTCAAAATGTAAATCCAATTTGTTAATCCCCCCACCCCCCGCCAAAGCCTTCAACTGCTTCTTATAGCCCTTAGATTATGTCTTTTTTTTTTTTGAGACGGAGTCTTGCTCTGTCGCCCAGGCTGGAGTGCAATGGCACAATCTCGGCTCACTGCAACCTCCACTTTCCCGGTTCAAGCAATTTTCCTGCCTCAGCCTCCCTAGTAGCTGGGATTACAGGAGCGTGCCACCATGCCTGGCTAATTTTTGTACTTCTGTAGAGATGGAGTTTCACCATGTTGGTCAGGCTGGTCTTGAACTCCTGACCTCAGGTGATCCACCTGCCTCGGCCTCCCAAAGTGCTGGGATTACAGGCGTGAGCCACCGCGCCTGGCCTCTTACAGCTCTTAGAATAAAGACACTGCTCTGCATGGTCTGGCTCCATCTACCTTTTCATCCTGATCTGTACCATGCCCATCCTTTGTGCAGTAACCACTGGCACCTTTCCTTTCCATAGCAGTGCTCACCATATTCCACCATCCTGCAGGGCCTTTGAGTAAGCTCTTCCCTCTGTGAAGAAATCTGTGACTTTGAGATTTAAATTACCTTTACTTTCTTGGGTAAAATGTTCATGACCTCCTAAACTGAGTTAAAAATATACCTTGTGTAAACTTTCATAACATTGTGTACTTCTCTGTACCACTTGTTACAACAGCAATTTTGTTCTCATAGTTAATTAAAATGTTTTCCCCACTTATGAACCTCCTGAGGGTGGACACCATCTCTATGTGGCTGGTAGTTTATCAGCCATGCTGGACACAAAGTAGCCATTCAATAAATATCAAATTGACAAAGAAAGAATCAATGTTGGTGAGGTTGTATATATCATACAACTATTTAAAATAGATACTGTGTAACAATATGGATAAATCTCACAGACATTATGTTGAATTTAAGACAAACACAAGAGTACATACTGTATGATTCTACTTACAAGACATTCAAGAACAGGCAAAACTAATTAATGGCACTGAAGTCAGAATCATGGCTATCTTTGGCATAGTGGTATTGAGTAGCGAGGAGCTGGAAATGTTCTGTATCTCAATCTGAGTGGAGGTTACAGGAGATATGCAAAACATACATGCAAAATCATCACTCTTTGTAGAATGCTCTTCTGTGTGACATATCTCAACAAAAGGAAAAAAAAAGGAAGGCATTCTAAGGAAGAAAGAAAGATTGAAAACTAAGTATCGATAAGAAATATGCCCATAAGACTTTGGTAAATGAAAAGACCACTTTGCAGAACACAATGTATATTATGATCTTGTTTACTTCAATTCATGAAAAAATTTTTCAAAATTTACATTGACAAACTGTATTTATGGGTACAAAACTGATGTTATGATATACGTATACAATGTGGACACATTAAATCAAGCTAATTAGTATCCATTGCCTCAAATTTTTATGTTTTATGGTGAGAACATTTGAAATCTGCTCCCTCAGAATTGCGAAATACACATTATTATTAACTATGGTCACCATGCTTTGCAATAAATCTCAAAAAAATATATTCCTCCTAACAGAAACTTCATGCCTTCTGACTATCATCTCCCCATTCCCCTCGGCCCTCTGCCTCTGGTAAACACCATTCTACTCTGCTTCTATGAGTTCAATTGTTTTAGATTCCACATAAGTGAGATGGTATTTGTCTTTCTGTGCCTGGCTTATTTGACTTAGCACAATGTCCTTCAGGTTTGTCCATGTTGTTGAAAATGACAGAATTTCCTTCTTTGGGGGCATGGGCACGTTGTTTTATGCCTTTAATCTCAGCACTTTGACAGGCCAAGGCAGGAGGACTGCTTGAGCCCAGGAGTTCAAGACCAGCCTGGGCCACACAGAGAGACCCCATCTCTACAAAAAAAAAAAAAAAAAAAAGGCTGGGTGTGTGCGTGCCTGTGCTCCCAGAAGCTACTAGGGAGACTACGGTGGGAGGATCGTCTGAGCCTGGGAGTTTGAGGCTGCAGTGAGCCCTGGTCAATCGACTGAACTCCAGCCTGAGTGACAGAGTGAGACGCTGTCTCAATCAATCAATTAATAAAGGCTGAACAGTATTTCATTGTGTACATATACACCACATCTTTCTTATCCATCCATTCGCTAATAGGCACTTATGTTGCTTCCATAAATTGGGTACCTTGAATAATGCTGCAAGAAATGTGGAAGTGCAGGTAGGTATCTCTTCAACATACCAGTTTCAAATCCTTTGGCTATATACACAAAAGTGGGATTGCTGGATCATATGGTAATTCTATTTTTAGCTTTTTGTACAGTTTTCCACAATGGCTGTACTAATTTACATTCCCAAAAACAGTGTACAAGTTCCCGCTGCTCCACATCCTCACCAACACTTATCTTTCATCATTTTGGTAATAGCCATTCTGATAGGTGTGAGGTGACACCTCATTATGGTTTTAATTTATATTTCCCTGGTGATCAGTGATGAGCATTTTTTCATATGCCTGTTAACCATCCGTGTATCTCCTTTTGAAAATGTTTATTCAGGTCCTTCATGCTTTTTTAAATTCAGTTATCTGTTCTCTTGCTATTCAGGTGCTTAAGTTCCTTATACAGACTGGATAATAACCTCTTATTAGATATATGGCTTGCAAATATTTTCTCCCAGTCTGTAGTTTGTCTCTTCACTCTGTTGCTTGTTTCCTTTGTCATGCCAAAGTTTTTAGTTTGATGTAATCCCATTTGTCTGTTTTTGCTTTTGTTGCCTGTTTTCGGGTCAAATTCAAAAAATTATCCCCCAGACCAATATCAAGAAGCTCTCCCCCTACGTTTCCTTCCAGTAGTTTTTCAAATTCAGGAGGATGTTTAAGTCTTTAATCCATTCTGAATTGATTTTTGCATGTGGGGTGAGATAAGGGTCTAACTTTATTCTTCTGCATGTGGATATCCACTTTTCCCAACACTTTTTACTGAAGAGACTTGTCCTTTTCTCATTGTGTGTTTGTGGCACCTTTGTGGAAAATCAACTGACTATAGATGTATGGGTTCATTTCTGGAATTTCTATACTGTTCCACTGGTCAATGTGTCTATTTTTATGCCAGCACTGTGTTGTTTTAATTACCACAGCTTTGCAATAGAGTTTAAAATCGCGTAGTGAGATTTCTCCAGCTTTGTTCTTTTCGCTCATGATTGCTTTGGCTATTTGGGGTCTTTTGTCATTTCCATATGAATTTTATGAAATGCATATGAATTTAGGTTTGTTTCTTATTTCTGTGAAAAAGGTTATTGGAATTTTTATAGGGAATGCATTGACTCTGCAAATCACTTTCGGTAGTATGGACATTTTAACAATAATTCTTCTAATCTATGAACACAGAGTATCTTTCCTTTATTGGAGACTTCAACTTCTTTCATCAATGTTTTACAGTTTTCAATGTACGGATCTTTCACCTTGTTGGTTAAACAAACGTATTCCAAAGTATTTTATTTTACTTGGTAGCTATTATAAATGGGATTGTTTTCTTGATTTCTTTTTCAGATAGTTTGTTGTTAGTACTTAGAAACACTACTGACTTTTGTAGGTTGATTTTGTATCCTGCAACTTTACTATATTCATTTACCAGGTCTAACAGTTTTTTTCCGGAATCTTTATGGCTTTTTGTATGTAACGTCACATTGTCAGGAAACAGTGATAATTTCACACCTTCCTTTCCTATTTAGACACCTTTCACTTTTTTTTTTTTTTTTTTTTTTTTTTTTTGCCTCATTGCTCTGGTAAAGACTGTTGAACAGAAGTGGCAGAGTCAACATCCTTGTCTGGTTCCTGAAATCTTGTTTTGATGAAACAATATATATATACTTTCTTTCTTCTGGTTTCTCTAAGTGATAAAGATCCTACTCAAACTAGCTTAGGCAAAAATAATCATGTATTGAACTATACCTGTAAAGTTCACTTAGCTAGGCCCACACTCTCAAATAATTTTTATTAAGAACTTCTAGAGTGAAACTCTCTAGACAATGGGAAAGCTAAAATTAGGGCACCACTCAGAGGGGACCATGAGAATGACAAGATTACTCTTCTCAGAGTGCTCAAACCAGGGTAGGCCAGGTTTCCAGTGAGCCTTCTTGAGCTTCATTAAAAAACCTGTGTGCCTATATATCTGGAAAAATGTACCATGCATTTTAAGTTATAGAAGAAAGTAAAAACAAGCTGTAGTGTTCAAACAGGAGTCCCCAGTTCTAAAGGCAAAGAGACAGATAATCTAAAATGTTGGCATCTGAGCTCTATGGCAACTCTATGTAGCTAATTGCAAAGAAAATCAATAATTCATTTAATAATGACACTGATTTTCAACAGAAATGCAGGGCAACCCAGCTAGTGACATGTAAATCTTTTTAAATCATCAGGCTGACAAGTGTTCAGGGCTTCAAAATATAAAAGTATCTGCAAATTACAACAAACCCAATGACTTCTTAAATTCACACATAATCCTTTATTTTAAAAAATTCCTAGGTCAAAAGTTGATAGTCATATAATATCAATTTCATAACTATAATGTTTTCAAAGTACTTAGAAGAACTGGGTATGTTTTATATATCCCAAACAAATACTCCTTCCTTTAGTCACTCAACAAACATAAGCACCAACAATGCATATTAAACTAGGAGGAACTGCTGATTTTGATCATTTTGACCTATAAAGAAGAGCAATCTCATATGGTTCAACATAAAACCAGGCATTCGCCTGTTGCTTGGATACAACAGTGAAAACAAATTCCCTGGCTCCATGTGGAGTTTACATTCTGTGTATATGTGTTTGGGGATGTTGGGGCAGTGAATGAACAACCAAATATATGGTATATCAGATGGTGTTACAAACTTGAAAGAAGAACACAAAAGCTTAAGGGGGATAAAAAGTATAAGGGAATTGTTGCTATTTTATATGGGTACTCAGGGCAGTGCCACTGATGAGATGATATTTCAGCAAAATCCTAAAGAAAAATGGAGTAAGCGTCTTAGATACCCCTGTAACAGCAAAATCTGGCCACTAACAAGAAAATTTCTGCCAAGCATATGCCAAAAAATACAAGAACAAATAATTCTGCTAAAACCATTAGAGTACTAAAACAACCACAGCCTTTATTAAACTTGCAACCCAATCTATACCTAACAAGTACATTCCATCAAAACTAGTGCTGCTGCCGCCTACAACTCTTACTCTACACACGTTTCATGTGAGTACTTTGTTTTTTAATCCATGTTTTCAACCTAATAAATATCCATGTATAAGAATACACATAAAGATAAGCAATTCATTCTTACATCTTTTGAAGAACCTGGGCCATCACAACCCCATTCGTTAAATCTTCCACGGTCTGGCATGGTGCATCCACATTAAATGTCTGGATCTGAAGGGAAAAAAAAGGAGGAGGAAAGAGATTCTGTGGTTACCTATGTAGAAAATTTCTTAGGCTTTTTTTTTTTTTTTTTTTTTTTGAGATGGAGTCTAGCCCTGTCACCCAGGCTGGAGTGCAATGGCCTGATCTCGGCTCACTGCAACCTCCACCTCCCAGGTTCAAGTGATTCTCCTGCCTCAGCCTCCCAACTAGCTGGGATTACAGGAACGCACCACCATGCCCTGCTAATTTTCTGTATCTTTAGTAGAGACGGGGTTTCACTATGTTGGCCAGGCTGGTCTTGTACTCCTGACCTCAGGTGATCTGCCCGCCTCGGCCTCCCGAAGTGCTGGGATTACAGATGTGAGCCACCGCACCTGGTAAAAAATTTCTTAGGCTTTTTTTTTTTTGGTGATTATCTCATCTTAGGGATTGGAATAAATTTTAAAAAGAAGTCTAATTGGAAACTTTTGCCTTTAAGGGAAATGTCCTGCCAAGTATTACTGTAATTTTTCCCCACTGGTAAAAGAGAAATCGTGGTGGATACCGGGTGGCTTCCCAGCATCCATTCTACTCACACAAGATCAATCTATGAAAATCACGGCACCTTCATCCCCTCTACCAGTGACTGACTCAGGGACACACAGGGAAAAGACAATTTGGACTAAAGAGAGATAAGGAGACGCTTCTGGGAAAGAAAAGCCAATCTCCTGTTGATTTAAGTATGCTGCCTCCATTACTGTGAGCAGTCATCTCATGACTACAAAGGCAATCATCTTAAGATTAGACCAATGCAGTGAAAGGCAGAGAGAAGAGCTAGAAAGAACTATATCCCCTCCACGACGGCACTCCCCCACAAAAAAAAAAAAAAAAAAAAGAACTATGTCCTTAAGGTAAAAACTGAACTACTGAATTTAAAAATCTTGATGCCTCCTGGTCTGTGAGATGAATTCATTTATTCTTTACATCTGGTGAGGTTGCAGTTTCTGTTACTCAGAGGCCAAATATGTTTACACAGATGTAGAAGTCACACTTAGAATGGTTAGGTTAGATATTCACTTCATTTTGATTTCAAATATATTCTGAAACTTTGTATTAATCGACATGATGTAGCCAAGAAATGTACTTTCCCTAACAGTATAAATTATCTCTCAAAGTAAGAAAATGTAGCTGAGCCAGCAATGATTATACCCAGTAGTGTACTCAGGATTTAGAAGGAAATCAATCCCTGAGAACAGACAGACACAGGCCATCCTCTCATAGAACTTACAACTAGGGAAAATGAAACAGTATAATAGAAGTGTCAACAGCAGGCATAAAGATGAGAAGTGAGAGTGGGATGCAATCTAGGTATGAAGAGCAGCTTGGTACAGATTGGGTAGGGGTAAGAACTGGAGGAAGAAACAGAACAGGGGAAAATAAAACGGTGAAAGACAGGGCAAAAAACTGAAGAATTAACATGTAAAACCTTAGAAGCCACATTAGGACCTTATCCTATGAATAAAGTAAGCAAAGGATTTGAACAGGAGAGTGAGCCATGAGGTTTGCATTGTATTAATATAAGATCTGGCCAGGGGCGGTGGCTCATGCCTGTAATCCCAGCACTTTGGGAGGCCGAGACGGGCGGATCACGAGGTCAGGAGATCAAGACCATCCTGGCTAACACAGTGAAATCCTGTCTCTTCACTAAAAATACAAAAAATTAACCAGGCGTAATGGCACACACCTGTAGTCCAAGCTACTCTGGAGGCTGATGCAGGAGAATCGCTTGAACCCGGAAGGCGGAGGCTGCAGTGAGCCAAGACCATGCCACTGCACTCCAGCCTGGGCGACAGAGCGAGACTCCGTCTCAAAAAAAAAAAAAAAAAAAAGATCATACCGGCTGCAGTATGAAGGAAGGAGTGGAGGGAAAGAGACAGGAAGACCCATTTGAGTAGGTTTATATACTAACACGGATGAAGCTAAACTCAGTACTGACAATGAGAATACTGGGAATAACACTCAGGTGACCATGTCTTCACACATATTTTTATTTATTGGGTTAGAAAAGAAGTAAAACTGCCAGGTCAAAAAGTGTATGAACATTTTACAGTTTTTGATAAAACTGTCAAACTGCCCTAAATATATACTGTAGTAAGAGAATAAAAGAGAATTTATTCTCTTACTAACGGTGGGTGAGTGGCTACTTCTCTGCACCGTATCATTTATCTTTTTTTTTTTTTTTTTTTTTTTTTCAAGACGGAGTCTCGCTCTGTCGCCCAGGCTGGAGTGCAGTGGCGCGATATCTGCTCACTGCAAGCTCCGCCTCCCGGGTTCACGTCATTCTCCCGCCTCAGCCTCCCGAGTAGCTGGGACTACAGGTGCCGGCTACCACGCCCGGCTAACTTTTTTGTATTTTAAGTAGAGACGAGGTTTCACCCTGTTGGCCAGGATGGTCTCATCTCCTGACCTCGTGATCCGCCCGCCTCCACCTCCCAAAGTGCTGGGATTACAGGCGTGAGCCACCACGCCCGATCTCATTTATCAAATCTTTAAAAGACAATTATTGGCCGGTACGGTGGCTCACGTCTGTAATCCCAGCACTCTGGGAGGCCGAGGAGGGTGGATCACAAGATCAGGAGATGAGACCATCCTGGCCAACACGGTGAAACCCCATCTCTACTAAACATACAAAAAATTAGTCGGGCGCCGTGGCGGGCGCCTGTAGTCCCAGCTACTCGGGAGGCTGAGGCAGGAGAATGGCGGGAACCCGGGAAGCGGAGCTTGCAGTGAGCCGAGATCGCGCCACTGCACTCCAGCCTGGATGACAGAGCCAGACTCCGTCTCAAAAAAAAAAAAAAAAAAAAAAAAAGACAACTATTAACAGTACAGTCAGTAGCTTCTTCATATATAATACAGGAGAGTCTTGCAGGTAGAGACAGTTATGGTGGTAGAGGCCCAGGGAATTATCTTAAAGATCCTCATAGCAAGTTTTTACTTGTGTCTATTTGGGAAAGGTGATAAGAGGATCCTTCCAAGCTACCCTGACACAAACCTAATACCTGGTAGAGGTGCAATAAATGATTAGTAAATGAATAAATGAAACAAATAAACACCATATGCGGGAACTGATTTTGAATTTTACTCCATACTATCTCCAGCTGCCTACTCACTAGTAAAAGAAATAAGCACTTAAAAGAAATAAGCACTTGCTTTCATTCTACAGTTGCTAAGTCAATGGCCCATTTTCAAAAAAGAAAACGCAATCTTTCTTGTAGGTTTGTTTAGAAGGAAAAATAGAGGCAGCAGTAAGGACTATGTCTCATTCTTCTCTTTATCACTGACCTCAGCACAATGCCTGATACGAACAAGCCTTCAGTGAACGCCACTTTGAATGAAGGGAGCTAATTCTAATCCCTTGTTTCGCCCTGTAAATTTGGACAGGATGTTTGATCTCTCTCAATATCAGTTTTTCCATATGAAGAAAGATTGGGGACGGCTGGGCGCGGTGGCTCACGCTTGTAATCCCAGCACTTTGGGAGGCCGAGGAGGGCGGATCACGAGGTCAGGAGATCGAGACCACGATGAAACCCTGTCTCTACTAAAAATACAAATATTAGCCAGGCGTGGTGGCGGGCGCCTGTAGTCCCAGCTACTCGGAGAGGCTGAGGCAGGAGAATAGCGTGAACCCGGGAGGTGGAGCTTGCAGTGAGCCGAGATCGCACCACTGCACTCCAGCCTGGGCGACAGAGCCAGACTCCGTCTCGAAAAAAAAAAAAAAGAAAATTTATCCCCTAGTTTATTTTTGGGGTGATGAAAATGTTCTTGGAACTAGATAGTCATGATGACTGCACAATCTTGTGATCATACTAAAAACCAAAAAATTACACTTTAAAAGGATGAATTTTATGGTATGTAAACTGTACCTTAATTTTTAAAAATCTGTCACATACCAGTTCTCTGAGCTAACATCTATTTCAGGATAGCAGTACAGTAAAACTGAAAGACAACTGCACCTAACTGTATTAAGGCATGAAACTCTACCTGAAGGGTTATAATCTTTCTTTTAATTCCAAGAAGCTCTATTACCACCACCCAACCTCTACCTCCCCCTCCCCAACAAAAGCATGAGAAGAGTAAAGCATGAGATCACCTGGAATTACTATCTCTAGAGCAATGGATAATTTTGCTCCCGAGGAGACATTTTTGGCTGTGAGTTGGGTGCTATTGTCATCTAGCTGGTTGAGGCAATGGGATGCTACTATTAAACATAACGCACAGTGCAGTGCCCACAGCAAAGAACTGTCCAGCGCAAAATGTCAAATAATTTTCTAGAGCCGTGGTTCTCAAAATGTGGTCCCTACGTCACCAACAATGGCATCACCTGGGAACCTATTAGAAATACAAAATCTCAGGCCCAGCCCAGACCTACAGAACTAGCAACTCTGGGCATCTGTTGTTTTAGCAAGCTCTCCAGATGATGCAGATCAACACTAAAGCATGAGAATCTCTGGTGAAGTTAGCAAACATAAAGTTAAATATCAATGCAATCAAAACACAGAGGTGAAGTTACAAAGTCATGTACAGTTAGTATAGAACAAAACTAGGATTTGAACCCAGGCTGCCTAATGTCAGAACCTGTATGTACTCTTACGCTATACTATCTTTTTAAGGACTTTAACTTTTGTACATCAGTGACTTACTTATTCTTCCATTACAGGACAAAAGTTGTTGGCAGAATCGAGTTAGGTAGAGGAGAATCGAATGGGGAAGATACGACCATAATAATTATACCACCCCCAATTCTATATACTAGTATGCATTTTATAGGCTGCCAAATAAGTAATACGAAAACAATAAGGACATATTAATGTTGCTAGGTTACCCCAAAGTGTACCGAGCCTATGTGATGACTTTTTTGTCATAACTTGGTAGCATTATAGACTTCGTTTTTCAGTCTCTAAAACCTGGAAAAGTGCTATCTTTTCATCGAGATTCACATACAGTTCAAGAAATTAGGCTTGACAGGTCTAATAGGCAGGGCAAATTTTGACTCAGAGGGTGGAGAGAGGAGGCACAGTGGAAATTTTCAAGCATGTCCTGCTGAACTTGCTTGCATAAACTTTGATTTGGAATTTAAGCTTAAGATGTTTCCCCTTGGTAAGATGATACTTAACTCTTTTTGTAACTCTCTCTTCTGAAAAAATCTGGAACATATGGTTCTTGGGCTAGTAGGCTGTCTCAAAAAAAGGGCAATTTATCCAGCATGTGAGGCAATGAGATGTTCCATTGAGTTCTGTATAGGTAACAGAATCATCCCTTTAAGTGCTTAAGCTTTTATTACTTTAGCCATTTCTAGTGGAATAATTTCTAAAATGTACTATATACATCTCTCCAATCTCAAACTAAATGCTATGTAGTGAAAACAAACTTTTATCTGATACTCAGGAATATAATTATGATCTTCAAAAATTGAACATGGAGGCTCTAGAAGTACATAAGGCTGTCATCCCAAATACGGAATCATACAGCTCTTAGATCTTGTCTGTCACTGACAGTTGTCTGCATTTTGCTGAGTGTCAGTCACCTTCTAGCTTACTGTGTGAGAGCAAAACCCCCCACACAACCAAATTGACTAGAGGTTGACATAAAATCAAGAAAATTAATCTAAATGAGTCTTTTCTTTGGAGTGTATGCGCACATTTTTGCTTGCATTTAGTTTTAGAATTGTGCTTAGCATTAATCTGGCTTACAGATAGGAGGGGTGATAGTATACATTTAAATGTCATCAAACACTGCTCATTGAAACATTTATTCTGCTTTTTATAATGACAGCTAAAAGAAAACAAACCCAGAATTCAAACTCTATTTTGAAACATGTCTTTTAAAGTGTTTCCAAGGCCGGGCGGTGGCTCACGCTTGTAATCCCAGCACTTTGGGAGGCCGAGGCGGGCGGATCACGAGGTCAGGAGCTCGAGACCACGGTGAAACCCCGTCTCTACTAAAAATACAAAAAAATTAGCCGGGCGTGGTGGCGGGCGCCTGTAGTCCCAGCTACTCGGAGAGGCTGAGACAGGAGAATGGCGTGAACCCGGGAGGCGGAGCTTGCAGTGAGCCGAGATTGCGCCACTGCACTCCAGCCTGGGCGACAGAGCGAGACTCTGTCTCAAAAAGAAAGAAAGGAAAGAAAGAAAAGAAAGAAAAGAAAGAAAAGAAAGAAAAGAAAGAAAGAAAGAGTTTCCAAATCTTAGAACTGTACATTTTCATGAACACTGCCCTCCAATTTTGTCGCTGATAATCTCTAATCTTATCCAGAAATTTTCAGTGATGAGTTTCCAGTGACATTTCAAAAAGCCTATTCTACAATACTATACTCCCTGACCTCTCTACAGCTGATAATGTGGATTACTCGTTTTCTTGACATTTTAGGAGATTCTAAATAGATTCTCTCATGTTGTCAGGTTCTGTCAGTAGGCTTTCAAACTTCTAAGATTTCTCCTCTATATTTTTATCAGCATTTCTCACTTAAATAAATGCAATTACTACCTACCATATTTTGTGGATGCCCTTCAAATACAGACGGTCCCCAACTTAGGATGGTTTAACTTCAGACTTTTCAACTTTACAATGATGCAAGAGATACACATTCAGTAGAAACCATACTCTGAGTGCCCATACAACCATTATATTTTTCACTTTCAGTACAGTGTTCAATAAATTGCATTAGATATTCAACACTTTATTATAAAATACGTTTTGTGGTACATGATTTTGCCCAACTGTAGGCTAAAGTAAGTGTTCTGAGCACGTTTAAGGTAGGCCAAGCTAAGCTACCATTTGGACGGTTAGGCGTATGAAATGCATTTTCAGCTTAACGGTATTTTCAACTTATGATGGGTTTACCGGGATGTAACCCCATTGCAACTTAAGGAGCCTCTGTACACCTCTTTATTTCCATGTCTTTTTTTCTCCCTAGATTTTAAACAATGTAGCCCTACTTAGATTCAATCAGCTTCATCTTTGCCTTCTTGCTGCTTCTTCTAGCATAAAGGGAAGCACTACTTGGACAGTCTCGAATACTTAAATCTTAAGTTCCTCAGCATTCTGTTTACAGATGTACAGATTCTGCCAAATCTATTCCTTCCACAATATCAAAGAATTTCTTTCCTCTCTCTCTCCCCTGCCTAGTCAAACCTCGGCCAGATTATACAACTTACCAGTCTTCCTCTCTTATGAAATACAGCAGTGAAAGCCATCTCCTTGCCTGGAGGCAGAACTCATCAGAAGTGTAAGCTGCACGCTAACTACATATTACTGCTAACGATCTGAAATCCCCTAAATGGTCTGATATGCAACTGGCTACTCAAGCTCTACCAAGTCTATGTTTCGGAGGACAGAAATTGATTCGTGACGTAGCCAAATTATAAAAACCTCAAGACTATTTTTATTAATTTTTTTAACAACCAACGTAAGGCAATACTTCTCCAGCCTTTCCAGCAAAGTGCCTTGCACAAGATCGTGACGTCTACACTCCAGGGATCCTGACTCGTAACCCAAGACACCGCTAAACAGAATTTCTCTCACATTCGTGTTTTGCCTTTAAAAGTAATACAAATGCTGTAGTCGCCTCCATAAACACATCCGTAAACATTTAATTAACATTCTCATCAATGAGTGAAACGGAGGCTCCCGAAGGCAGCGCGGGGTCCGCCGGGGCTCTGCGCATCCCTCCCCCTCCCCGGCCGGCGCCGCGGCGAGAACGACTGGAACCCGGGCGTCGGTTCCCCTGCCGCGTCCTGAAGACCCGGCTTCAGGAAGGCGCGGCCGCTGACGTGAGCGGTGAACACGTATTTACTTCAAAGTGCGAAGAATCTAAAACCGTTTAAGAATTCAAAATCAGAATCCCACGACTCTGTTCCCCAAGGCCTTCGAGTTCCATTGTTGACGCCCAGACACCTCCAGACTCCTTTAAACGTCTGCCCGACGCCTCTGACAGGCGTCCGCCCCTCGCGCAGTCCCACCGCCAGCGGCGCCTTGTATCCGAAACGGGGTCCCCGGGCGCCTCCCGCATTCTCCCCACGCTCCCTCACAGGTCCTTTCAGTTCCCGGGCCGGAGCCGGGCCCGTCCTCCGCGAACGCGGCAACAAAGGCGAGGAGCCGCGGCGGGTCCCGGACGCAAGGCAGTCAGGCTCGGCCACCCCCGGAGCGCAGCGCAGCCCCAGCTGCGAGCAGCCGCGCGGATCCCGGAGTCGCCCGCCGCGTCCCCAGCCCAGCCCCGGCCGAGGTCCGCCCGGAGCAGCGACGCCTCAGGCCCGCCAAGTTTCTCCCGGACCCTGGGCCAAGCCTCCGCGCCCCGCCAACCCCGGGCCCCGGATGTGACGGCACCGTCGCCCGCAGCGCTCGCCCCCGGGGCCGCGCGTGGAGCGTCCCGGTAGGTGGCGGGGGGATGGGGTCTTCCAGCCGGCCCGCGGCCCCCACGTACCCAAGTGAGGAGGCTCTCACACAGCTCCGCCCGCTCCAGCGACTCTACGCTGAACATCTTCCCCGCCGCGGCCAGGCAGCGCCTACCGCCTGGCCAGACACCGCCGCCGCTCGGTCGGGGTATCCGGGGGCCCGCGCAGCTGACTCGGCCTCAGGCCCGCCTGCTCCTCGGATCCGGCCGCCGACTCTCGCCCAGCGCTGGCAGCGGCTCCGCACCGTCACCCCCAGCGCCCCTCCTTCTCCTTTCACTCGGGACCGCGCGCCAGCTGCGCGCGACTCCGGCCACGCCCGCCGCCCCGCGTCCCCGCCCCTGGCCGCCCACACCGCTCCTCCCTAGCGCCGCCGTCCTGGCCGGAGCCGCCGCCGAGAAGCCACTGCGCACGCTCGCGCCCCGGCCGACCCGCGCCGCCGCCGCCACCGCCCCCGCCCCCGCCGCCGCGCGCGCCCCCGCCACCAGCTCGCTGCGTGTCGAGGCGCGCACGCGCGCGAGCACGCGTTCCGCTCTGGAGGCAGCGGCGGCGGGTCCTCCTCCGCCGTCCGGTCGCGCCCTCGCGGAAGCTCGGCAGTGCGCGTGCGCCCGCGCCCGCACCCGCACTCCAAATTAGAAAGGGGACGTCTAGTGGGTTGCCCGGGAGGGGTGGCGGGAGCGGTCCCGGAAATAATCTGTCCTCTGTCACCGGGAACTGGCGAGGTAGTTCCTTCGCGGTGGAGAGGTACGTCCGGCGCGCGGCGGCCACGCCCACCCTATCTGGGCCCGCGGAGCCGCGGACGGCGGGGCCTGGCCTTCTTGGGGTAGCTCTGGCCGCCGAGGTTCTGCGGGGCGGTAGGAGTCGCCGCCTCCTTCCCCCGGGCCCCTCCCTCGTCTGGAAGCCTCAGAATCGCCCCGCGGCTGTCCGGAGTCGCCGGCGACGGTGGAGGGGCCGACGCGGAGAGCGGCTCTAGGTGGGCTTGGCCGGCGGCGAGGACACCGCCGCTCCCTCTAGGGTCACTCGGAGCGTGACCCTGAGAACTCTCCTTAATGCAGGAGGGGTGTGCGCCCGTTCGCCAATCCGTAAGGACCCCGGCCGACCCCGGGCCTGCGTTTCTCAGCGTTCGGAGTTGGCTTCGCTTAATGGCGAGGCGGATCGTTCTGGAGCTTCCACCTCTTTAGAGGCACGAATCTGACTGCAGGGCTGCCGATAAATTTTTAACAGATATAGCATACGCAGAAAAGTGCATACGACATACACGTTTAAAGAAGAATTAATAAAACACCCAGATAAAAACGAAAAGGGCATTGCCGGCACCCCAGGAGTTTCTCACCCATGCCCTCTGCTCTTTTGGGAGCCTGATTCTCTCCTAGCCTGACTAGTGTGATCATTTCCTTACAGCTTTACCATCTATGTGTGCATGCGATGTCGTTTTCCTTTGCCTGTTTTTGAACTTTTGCGGGTGGATCACAGTGTGTTGTTTTGTGGTTTTCAATCAGTATTAAATTGGTGTACTGTGTATGTATAGGTAATTTTCATTGTTGCCTAGTATTCCAGTGTGAATAGAACAGTGAATCTGTTCTATTCTGGGTGGGCGTTTTGTTCAGACTGAGGCTACTCAGAACATGGCTATAAACATTCTAGTGTACCTGGAACGTAGTGCAAATGTGTTGGAATTTCCAGGACATGCACCTTGGAGTCCTTAGAGAATTGTCGATGCATAGAGTATGCATAACTACCAGCCAATGCCAAATTTTTATTCGTAGTGCAACAAAGCTAACTTCCCAGGACACACTTTCACTTTGCTTTGTAGTTCCTGGAACCCCTTTCCCCCACTTTTTTTCCATTAAGAGTAGGTTTTCTCATTGAGTGCTGAAAACTGCCAAGACAGCATTGAGTGGGTTATTTGTTGTTGTTGGTTTTTGAGAAAGGGTCTCGTTCTGGAGTGCAATGGCGCAATCTTGGTTCACTGCAACCTCTGCCTCCTGGGCTCAGGTGATCCTCCTACCTCAGCCTCCCAAGTAGCTGGGACCACAGGTGCAGGCCACGATGCCCAGCTAATTTTCTTATTTTTTGTAGAGAGGGGTTCTCACTATGTTGCCCAGGCTGGTCTCAAACTCCTGGGCTCAAGTGATCCGCCCGCCTTGACCTCCCAAAAGTGCTAGGATCACAAGTGTGAGCCACCGAGCCTGGGCCAGCATTGAGTTTTTAAGGATGCCTTACAGAGTACCACTTGATAGTTGACCCCTGATCATTTAGCATTTTGTAAGTGTAAAAAGAAAAAAACTTACCTGAAGTATTCTCTATGGTCTTTTTTTCAAACATTCTTCCCTACACCAAGGGCAGAGAAACCTTTAGAAATTACACGTATGTGGCCGGGTGCGGTGGCTCGCGCCTGTAATCCCAGCACTTTGGGAGGCCAAGGCGAGCGGATGACGAGGTCAAGAGATCCTGGCCAACATGGTGAAACCCCGTCTCTACTAAAAATACAAAAATTAGCCGGGCGTGGTGGCAGGCTCCTGTAGTCCCAGCTCCTCGGGAGGCTGAGGCAGGAGAATCGCTTGAACGCGGGAGGCTGAGGTTGCAGTGAGCCGAGATCGCGCCACTGCACTCCATCCTGACGACAGAGCGAAACTCTGTCTCAAAAAAAAAATTACACATATGTATCTCGCCTGTCTTTGATTCCTGTGTTGGTGCCTCTGGATATTTGTCAAACTAGAGTTCCTACGTTCCTTATCAGGTTATTTCTGTCGAATTTCTAGCACTTTTAAGCGACCTATAATCTTGTAGGCAAGTGAATGAAGTCAGTGAGTATATGTCACATTGACTTACGCCTGACTCACATGCAGCTTGTCTTTAGATGGGCAGACAAGATGCTGGCCCTACTGGAGTGGCTGTGCCGTCCTGAGCACCCTTCCTCCAGTGGCTCCGGTTTTCAAGACTTTGACACAATGGACCTAAAGTCTCCTTTTTCAAGCTTGGCTGCATATCCACAGTGCTTTTGTGCATGATGTTGCGTTGTTCTGGAGGTTTCATTTTGTAATTCCGGTTACCTTTGATGAAAGAAATTAGTAAAAACTTTTTGGTTGTGAGTAATTGCAGAAGCCATGTGGCTGCCAAGTTTCTACATGAGCCTTGGGGTAAAAAGACACTGAGATCTTCTCCTTTGTTCCAGGAAGTCCTGGAATTTCCTATTTTTCTCTTATTTTCTCTGTGTGTTTTGTTTTTTTTTTTTTTTCCTTCCTTCCCTGAAAGCTTTGGAAATGCCTGAGGAGAGGTGAGTTGAACTTGTCTTAGATGTCTGGTTACTCCAGTTAGTTGGAGGCTGGTTCTCACCCACAGCTGCTTATCAGATTAAAGAGGGCATGTCTTGTGTGACAGTGCTCCAGATTGCATCCTGTCTTCCCAGGGAACACATACTTAGAGCTGTGATTAAAAAGAGTTTGAGATGCTATGTGGAGCAGCTCTGGGGCAGGCATGGCTAGTTTTTAATCATAGTTCTGCTGATTCCTTGGCAGTTAATAATATTAACCAAAACACTGTGGCTTCCATTTACTGAGAGCCTGTATGATATGCCAAGCAGTATGCTAAATGCCTTACCTTCATTATCTCATTATAAACTTCACAAGGCAAGGCACTTCCCCTTCCACGCCCGCCCCCAAAAAGAGTGGCAGTTTGATATGGTTCAACCTAATGCCTTTTACATATGAGGAAGCTAAGACTGAGACTTTACGTAAGTCCAGGGCTGTCTGACTCTGGAACTTGTTCTTCTTTGCTGTCTGAAGATACTGCTCAATAAGATGTAGCCAGCTGAGCAATTGCAAAGCCAGTTTCTCTGCAAACTTCTATCAGTTACACCGCACAGTTTCCAAGATGGATGGGATTCAGTTTTTGTGAATCTTAAACAGTTCAAAACCGAGCATTAGTAACTCTTCTTTTCATATTTTACAGGATACCATGAAATAGATTACATCCCATGTTCTATACATTTAATAACCTTGTTTTTGGGTTTAATGTAAACAACATTTAGTGGACACTACAACATATAAGACCCTGCGCACTACTAACAGTAATAAGATACGATTCCTGACTGAAAGGAATTCATTCTTTAAAAATGTATTTTTAATTTTTATAGATGTGTAATAGTTGTACATATTTATGGGGTACCTGTGGTATTTTTATACAACTATGTACAATGTGTAATGATCAAATCTGGGCAGTTTTTTGAGACAAGGTCTTGCTCTGTCACCCAGGCTGGAGTGCAGTGGTGCGATCTTGGCTCACTGCAACCTCTGCCCCCCAGGTTCAAGCAATTCTCATGCCTCAGCCTCCCGAGTAGCTGGGATCAGGCGTTTGCCACCACGTCTGGCTAATTTTTGTATTTTTAGTAAAGATGGGGTTTCACCATGTTGGCCAGGCTGGTCTCAAGCTCCTGGTTTCAAGTGATCCACCCACCTTGTTATCCCAAAATGCTGTGATTACAGGCGTGAGCCACAGCACTGGCCTGAATCTAGGGTTTAAAAAAAAAACCCTACAACAGAGCCTCCAAATAACATGAAAAAATAAATCCAGTAAGATGTTACTTTATATGCTTGGAACTAAGTGCTTAACATTCTGTGATTAATAATAATAAATTTTGAAGGTGAAACAATTGAGCACAGTATCTACATATTCTAAAACTGAACCGTAGTCACTTGTGGATTCTGTAAATATTTGGCACCAATAAACATTAATTTTTGGCTAGGCGTGCTACCTCACGCCTGTAATCCTAGCACTTTGGGAGGCATAGGTGGGTAAATTCCTTGACCCCAGGAGTTCGAGACCAGCTTGGGCAAGATGGTGAAACCCGTCTCTACAAAAAATAAAAAAAAATTTAGCTGAGCTTAGTGGCGCACACCTGTAGTCACAGCAGGAAGATTGATTGAGCCTGGGAGGTCGAGGCTGCAATGAGCCAAGGGTGCACCACTACACTCCACCCTGGGTGACAGAACAAGACCCTGTCTCAAAAAATAAATTTTAAAAATTAATTTATAAACATTAATTTGAGTAATATCTGTTTTTCAAAAAGGAAATTCATGGTGTAGTGAGAGTGTTTAGCAGTTGACATACCAGTCACACCACTTACGTCAGTGTAGGTGCCTCTGGAGTAGGCACCGTCAGGAAACTGAGCGACTGGGTGGTAGATGAGAATGGGCATTGACTGGGCATTGAAGCTCAATTTGCATATCAAGAGAGGAAGCAAGTATTGGCTTTATTTTTCTTGTTAAAGTAATTCATACTTGAAAGTATTGAAACTGTGAAACTGTGTCCTAGGGAGGGTGATGGTCTGGCTTTGTCAGTCCAGCTCCTCACTGATAACCACTCTAATGTTAGCTTTGATCCGGCCTTTTCTCTATTCCGAAACTCTGAATCAGAGAAATTTAGCAGTAGAAGGAAGTGAAGAAATAAAGTCACAGTTGTTAACCTAAAATAATTTAAAAGGTCAAAATCGAGTTTAAAGAGAGTTTAAGTGTAAAGGTTGAGGACAGGCCACCTGGGAAAGGACAGATTTAAAAGCGTGGAAGTCAGTGCTCTGAAGTACAGACATTTGGGATTGTTTATATAGACAAAATTTAGGGACATTTAACAGAATTTTAATATGTTAATGTAAGGCTTAATGTACAGTTATAATGATCTGATTAGTCAAGGTGTCTTTTTTAGGGAAAAAAGAATAACTGTCATGAGATCCCTGGTTGGGGCACCATCTGGTCTGAGTTAGGAACAGGACAATAAAGGAGGCAGTTAATCTGTAATAAAAATCAGCAATTAGAAGGAGGAGATCTGGTCTCTTTTAAAAAAAAGACGTAGTCTTTTTTTAGTTGTTTATAGAACAAGAAAAATGAGGAAGAGTTAAGCTAAAAATCTAAGAAACAGAATTGTAAACATGTTACATGACCCAGATCATAGTCACATCTGTTTCAAGGCTTAAGGTGTTTTGGAGGTTCTAAAAACGTTTAAATTTTACTTACTTTTACACAGTTGTTGTAACAGAATTGGAACTAAAATTCAGGGCTTCTCATGTCCAAGCAACAACTGCTTGGGCTTCAGTTTAGAGCCTGTATGGTTGGACAGAATCAGCACCACTGTTTAGTTCGGGATAATCACTGACTGTGAACAACAAAAGTTGGAGAACAGAAGTCCTCGATTTTGGAATTTATTTTCAGTACTGAGGTATTATGTCATCTCCCCAAGTAGGAAATTTTGTTTCCTGTTTATCTTCTGGAGTTTTAAATCAGACCAGCCCCTTTCCAAACTGAAGTGATGGTACAATACCTTATTTTTGAGCCACTAGCACCTGCAGTTGCTTTTTTACTCCGATTTTATGAGAAACTATGACAGAAGTTGTGCTATGGAAGCTCCCAACAAGCAGGTCAAATGGCATTAGATCTCCATTTGACAGCCTGGCTTTTGTTGGGATTTCCATGGGACAAGAAAATGCAGTGCTATTCTCTTTTCCTCTCAACACCGCTGGGAATATCTGCTGTCAAATGATGCAAATAAAATAATATGGCCATGCAATACTTAAATATCCTGGATCTCTGAGCTCTTGGAAATGTATATGAAGCAGTATCTTAAGAGTATAATCGCAGGCAAGGTGCGGTGGCTCACACCTGTAATCCCAGCACTTTGGGAGGCTGAGGTGGGTGGATCATGAGGTCAGGAGCTCAAGACCATCCTAGCTAACACGGTGAAACCCCATCTCTACTAAAAATAGAAAAAATTAGCCGGGCGTGGTGGGGGGCGCCTGTAGTCCCAGCTACTCGGGAGGCTGAGGCAGGAGAATGACGAGAACCCAGGAGGCACAGCTTGCAGTGAGCCGAGATTGCGTTACTGCACTCCAGCCTGGGCGACAGAGCAAGACTCCGTCTCAAAAAAAAAAAAAAAGAATATAATCACATAGTAGTCAAATATTTATATATAATATATATTATATATATGTCGTACAGTATAATTTATTCGCATTACCATTGATCGCACCTTGAAGGACATAGAAACAAATGTAATGCATTTTTTTTAAGTACAAAATAATAAACTGCCTAAATGTATAGCATAGGGGAAAATGTGAGTAGCAATAATTACAGTGCATTTATTGATAGATTTAACTTACAAAGCACTTTCACCTCTGTTAATTTGTTTTAACCCTCACAGCTCCGTGAGGTAATTAGAGGTTGGAAATCTTGACACGGGTAACATTTGGGTTATCTTTGAGCAGATGCAAGTAGTTCTCACTGCCCTTAGGACTTTTTAAACAGCTACAGCACCTCTAATTTTAAGAGAGGAAACCAGATGAAATAAAACCTAAATTGACTCCATGGCCGACCCCTAGCTTATTTGAGGCTCTTCAGTTCAGTTGGCAGCTCATTTTAACTGTTCTTTTGAATGAAAATACTGCAATTAGAGCTCTTTCTGTGAGTTTCCTGGTGTGCACCTTCGTAATGGTTATTTGAAACCAATCATTAAAAGTTCCATGTATCAGGCGATTACTCCGTGTAAAGCTGATGAAAGCTGCCTTTCATCTGTTTGTGTAGGTTTCTTCCATGAGTGATAATTTTCTTGCAGCCAGTTCAGATTATTTTCAAAGGTATTAAGACGTCTATACTCAAAATACCTGATTAGTGATGATATTGAATAAAACTTTTTTCAGCTCAATAAGTTACATAAATGCAGAACTTTATTTTAATTATTCATATATACTTAATTGAGTATTTCCTTAATTTCTCTTTAGGTGTCTTATAAGACTTTGACACTTCCTGTTTTGTCTGAAAAAAAATGTGAATTACCTGTGATATTTGGACTCCAGTGTGGTTGGGCTATCTCCCCTCATACCTATAGAATTGGGTACTACCATTTTTCTCTAGTTTAGAGTGTAGGAAGGAAAGTTTCTTATCCTCCCTTTTCTCTTCATAAGGAAATGCAGCATCAGAGTGATTCTATATTCCAAGCAGTTCAAAGAATTCTGAACCATAAGCTGAGCTTAGTTTCAGGTGGGCAAATAGTTTTTCAAGCACCAGAATTTTCATTATTTCAAGTAGTTTTAGTATAGCTATAAATGTTCTATAGCCTAAATGTCTTTTGCTTTTCAAATTACTAACACTGTAAGTATGGTAAGTCACTTTTATTTAAACAAATATCTATTAGGTCCTATTGTGTATAGGGCATATGCTAGAGAATATGAGAATGCTTACAGAAAACTATATTTCCTTTCCTATCAATACATGGGAAATGCCGCAAGATATACACATGCTGTGAGGGGGAAGAGAGATCTGATCTATTTAGAGAGTTTATTTGGTATTCAGGAATAAGAAGAGAGCAGTTGGATAAGAATGGCTTTTATTTATTGTTTTTGGTGGAGGGTGGGGAGGTTGGGGGGCGGGGGATAGGGTCTTGCTCTGTCTCCCAGGCTGGAGTACAGTGGTGCTATCTGGGCCTCAGTACAACCTCCGCCTCCCAGGTTCAAGCGATTCTCCTGCCTAAGCCTCCAGAGTAGCTGACATTACAGGCGCACGTCACCCGGCTAAACTTTGTATTTTTAGTAGAGACGGGGTTTCACCATATTGGCCAGGCTGGTCTCGAACTTCTGACCTCAGGTGATCCGCCTGCCTCGGCCTCCCATAATGCTGGGATTACAGGCATGAGCCACTGCATCTGGCCCAAGAATGGCTTTTTTTTTAAAGGGGTTAAGCTTGAAGAGGAAAAAACATTTTTAAAAAATACATAAATAAATGATAAATTATAGTAATTGTTTTCCTTAAAAGAAATAGAATTTGACTGGGTGCAGTGGCTCATGCCTGTAATCCCAGCACTTTGGGAGGCCGAGGCAGGCAGATCACGAGGTCAGGAGATCGAGACCATCCTGGCTAACACGGTGAAACCCTGTCTCTACTAAAATACAAAAAATTAGCTGGGCATAGTGGTGCGCGCCTGTAGTCCCAGCTATTTGGGAGGCTGAGGCAGGGGAATTGCTTGAACCCGGGAGGCGGATGTTGCAGTGAGCTGAGATCCGCACCACTGCACTCCAGCCTGGCAACAGAGCAAGACTCCATCCAAAAAAAAAAAAGAAGTAGAATTTTGTACTCCACAAAATAATGTGTCTGGCAAATTTCAAAGAACTCCATGATAGGGAATCCCCACTGGAGTTGTACTTAATTGCAGCCTATCAGAAACTAAATATATTAGAAGTCAGTTATATTTACATTGCTTTTATTAGTATATTTCATTTTCACTGTGTCATTTGTAACTCTCATCTTGTTTCTTCTTATTTTAGACCTGGAATGGCCAAATATCAAGGTGAAGTTCAAAGTTTGAAACTGGATGATGATTCAGTTATAGAAGGAGTAAGCGACCAAGTACTTGTGGCAGTTGTGGTCAGTTTCGCTTTGATTGCTACCCTGGTATATGCACTTTTCAGGTGAGATTTAAGGACAAAAGAATTGAGTACATTTGCAAGGGCTGCTGACTTTTTGACCCCTAATAATGCATAATACTTAATATGAAAAGCAAGTAACAGATCTCAGTGATTGTAGATGTTTACTAAGGTATTTTATTTTCCATGGGGCTTTGAATGCTAACACATATATTTCCTGTCATCAGCTGTCTTACCAAATAATAATTAAATTCATCATCCACGTTTCGAATAAAATATTAGTATTTTCTATTGGCGTATGGCAATTTAAAAAACTTTAATTTTCATAAATCTATCAACTTGTAGGTGATATAAAAAGTGCAAAATACTTTCAGTTTTAAATGGAAAAATTGAGGCAAAAAAAGACTTGTATAGTAAAAAGGGAACTAATATTAGAATTAATTTAATTTTTTTACTTATTTATTTATTTATTTTTTGAGACAGAGTCTCAATGTGTCACCCAGGCTGGAGTGCTGTGGCACTATCTCAGCTCACTACAACCTCCACCTCCTGAGTTCAAGTGATTCTCCTGCCTCAGCCTCCCAAATAGCTGGGATTATAGGCACATGCCACCACACATGGCTATTTTTTGTATTTTTTTTTTTTTTTTAATTTGAGAGAGAGAGAGTTTCGCTCTTGTTGCCCAGGCTGGAGTGCAATGGCACTATCTTAGCTCACCGCAACCTCTGCCTCTGGGGTTCAAGCGATTCTCCTGCCTCAGCCTCCTGAGTAGCTGGGATTACAGGCATGTGCCACCACACCCGGCTTATTTTATATTTTTAGTAGAGATGGGGTTTCTCCATGTTGATCAGGCTGGTCTCGAACTCCCGACCTGAGGTGATCCACCTACCTCAGCCTTCCAAAGTGCTGGGATTACAGGCTTGACACTGCGCCTGGCCCTAATTTTTTGTATTTTTTGTACAGACAGGGTTTTGCTAGGTTGGCCAGGCTGGTCTCAAACTCCTGACCTCAAGTGATCCACCCGACTCAGCCTCCCAAAGTGCTGGGATTACAGTCATAAGCCACTACATCCAGCCTATTTATTTATTTTAGAGACAAGGTCTCGCTACGTTGCCCCAGTTGGACTTGAACTCCTGGACTCAAGCAGTCCTCCCATCCCAGCTTCCCAGGTTGCTGGGACTACAGGTATGCACCACTGCAACCGATTCTAAAATTAATTTAGGCTGGATGTGGTGGCTCATGCCTGTAATCCCAGCACTGTGGGAGGCTGAGGCAGGCGGATCACCTGAGGTCGGGAGTTTGAGACTAGCCTGGCCAACATGGTGAAACCCTCGTCTCTAGTCAAAATACAAAAATTAGCTGGGCATGGTGGCAGGTGCCTATAATCCCAGCTACTTGGGCGGCTGAGGTGTGAGAATCACTTGAACTTGGGAGGCAGAGGTTGCAGTGGTCCAAGATAGTCTCTTATTAGGGTAACATTATCTTGATTTCAATAAGGTATTTTATAGAGTGATAATCCAGAGTGATTGATACTGGTGATACACTGTGGCTATCATGGGGAAATAATGACTAGATGATAGCACAGTTAAGTGAACTCCACCAAGCAGGTTGTTCTTAGGATTCCTGACTAATGTTTTAATGTACCCCAAATAGAAGGACATTGTATATTGCTGCAGGGCTCTGTCCTTGGGCCTTTTCTGTTATTATTATTATTATTATTTTTTTTTGAGACCAGGTTTCACTCTGTAGCCCAGGCTGAAGTGCAGTGGTGGTATCACACCTAGCTGCAGCCTGGACTTCCCATGTGCAGGTAATTCTCCCACCTCAGCCTCCTGAGTAGCTGGGACTACAGGTGTGCATCAGCATGTGCATCAGCATGTGCAGCTAATTTTTTTGTATTATTATTATTTTTTGGTCAGATGGGTTTTTGCCATGTTGCCCAGGCTCATCTCTAACTCCTGGGCTCAGGCGATCCACCTGCCTCAGCCTCCCAGAGTGCTAGGATTACAGGTGTGAGCCACCAATTGTCAGTTGGGAGGGATAGCTAACATTGGTATAACAGAATTAAGATTCAGAAATAGTCAAGCCATGTATCTATGGTCAACTGACCTTTGACAAGGGTGCCAGGAACACTCAGTGGGGAAAGGTTTCAACAAATAGTGCTAGGACAATTGGGTAGCCACATTCAAAAGATTAAAGTAGGACCACACCACACCAGATTAACTCAACAATCTAAATATCAGAGCTAAATGGAGGGGTAAATCATTATGACTGAATTTAGCAAAGGATCTTAGATATGATAACAAAAGCATGAGCAACAAAAGAAAAAGTAGACAAACCAAAATTCATCAAAATTAATGTATTTGGACAGGTACAATTGCTCATGCCTGCAATCTCAGCACCTTGGGAGGATTACTTGAGCCCAGGAGTTCAAGACCAGCCTGGACAACATAGTGAAACCCTGTTTCTAAAAAAAAAAAATTTGCCAGGCACGGTGGCTCACGCCTGTAATCTCAGCACTTTGGGAGGCCAAGGCAGGCAGATCACGAGGTAAGGAGATCGAGACCATCCTGGCTAACACGGTGAAACCCCATCTCTACTAAAAATACAAAAAATTAGCCGGGCTACTCTGGAGGCTGAGGCAGGAGAATGGCGTGAACCCAGGAGGCGGAGCTTACAGTGAGCTGAGGTGGCGCCACTGCACCCCAATTTTTTTTTGAGACCGAGTCTCGCTCTGTCGCCCAGGCTGGGGTGCAGTGGCGTGATCTCGGCTCACTGCAAGCTCCGCCTCCCAGGTTCACGCCATTCTCCTGCTTCAGCCTCCCGAGTAGCTGGGACTACGGGTGCCAGCCACTGCACCCAGCTAATTTTATATTTTAATAGAGATGGGATTTCACCATGTTAGCCAGGTTGGTCTCGAACTCCTGACCTCAGTTGATTCACCCACCTCGGCCTCCCAAAGTCGGGGGGTTACAGGCGTGAGCCACTGTGCCCGGCCTACCAAAAATTTTAAAATTAGGCAGGCGTGGTGGTGCATCCTGTAGTCTCAGCTACTTGGAGGCTGAGATGGCAAGATCATTTAAGCCTGGGAAGTCAAGTCTGCAGTGAGCTATGATCATACCACTGCATTTCAGCCTGGGCAACAGAATAAGACCCTGTCTCAGAAAAAAACAAAACAAAAAAATAAAAATACACAAAGGACCTATATAGACATTTTTCAAAAGAAGACATACAAATGTCCAAAAGGTTTATGAAAAAATGCTCAACATTACTAATCACCAGGGAAATGCACATTAAAACCACAATGAGAAAAAACCTTTTATCTTTTAGAATGGCTGTTATCAAAAAGATGAAAACACTAAAGATGAAAGAAGCATTGGCGAGGGTGTGGAGCAAAGGGAACTGTGGTGCACTTTTTTGGGGAGTATAAAATGGCACAGTTGCTGTGGAAAACAGTATGAAGGTTGCTCAAAAAGTTAAAAATGGACTACCATATGATCCAGCAGTCACACTTCAGGGTAGTATATATCAAAAGGAAATTACATCAGTATGTTGAAAAGATATCTGTGCTCCTATGTTCATTACAGCAGTATTTACAGTAGCTGAAATATGAAATCAAGTTAGGTGTTCACTAGTGAATGAATGAAGAAAATGTGGTGTGAGTGTATAGATCTGTCTGTATACACAATGGAATACTTTTCAGCCCCTAAGAAGGAAGGAAATTCTGCCATTTTCAACAACATGGATGCACCTGGAGGACATGATATTAACTGAAATAAGGCACAGAAAGACAAATACTGCACAATCCCACTTAACTGTAAAATTTAAAACATTTGAATTCACAAGCAGAGAGCGGAATGGTGGCTCTCAGACGATGGAAAGATGTTAGTCAAACAGCACGAAGTTTCAGTTACACAGATGCATTTTTAAAAAGAGAGGCAGGGCGTGGTGGCTCGCGCCTTTAATTCCAGCACTTTGGGAGGCTGAGGCAGGCGGATCACCTGAGGTCAGGAGTTCAAGACCAGCCTGGCCAACATGGTGACCCTGTCTCTACTAAAAATATGAAAATTAGCCAGGTGTGGTGGCATATGCATGTAGTGCCGCTACTCGGGAGGCTGAGGCTGGAGAATTGCTTGAACCCAGGAAGTGGAGGTTGCCGTGAGCCGAGATCGTACCATTGCACTCCAGCCTGGGCGACAAGAGCAAAACTCCATCCTTTTTTTTTTTTTTTGAGACGGAATCTCGCTCTTTCGCCTGACCTCAGGGGATCCACCTGCCCTAGCCTCCCAAAGTGTTGGGATTACAGGCGTGAGCCACCGCGCCCGGCGAAGACTTTTTTTTTTTTTTTGAGACTGAGTCTTGCTCTTTCGCCCAGGCTGGACTGCAGTGGCGCTACCTCGGCTCACTGCAAGCTCCGCCTCCCGGGTTCACGTCATTCTCCTGCCTCAGCCTCCCGAGTAGCCGGATCTATAGGCACCCGCCATCGCGCCTGGCTAATTTTTTGCATTTTTAGTAGAGACGGGGTTTCGCCGTGTTAGCCAGGATGGTCTTGATCTCCTGACCTCGTGATCTGCCCACCTTGGCCTCCCAAAGTGCTGGGATTACAGGCTTGAACCACCGCACCCAGCTATTTTTATTTTAAATATTTTTCTATTATTTTCTGATTTCTCTACTATGAATATGTATTATTTGTATAATAAAAGGTTTTTCTCCACATCTCCAGACTAGAATGATGTTAAGCCCAAACTAAAAAGTTTCCATTTTTGCCGGGCGCAGTGGCTCACGCCTGTAATCCCAACACTTTGGGAAGCTGAGGCAGGTGGATCCCCTGAGGTCAGGAGTTCGAGACCAGCCTGGCCAACATGATGAAACTCCGTCTCTACTCAAAATACAAAAATTAGCCAGGTGTGGTCGTGGGTGCCTGTAATCCCACCTACCCAGGAGGCTGAGGCAGGAGAATCGCTTGAACCCGGGAGGCAGAGGTTGCAGTGAGCTGAGATCACACCACTGCACTCCAGCCCAGGTAACAAGCAAAACTGCATCTCAAAAAAAAACAAGAATTCATTTAATAAGGCAATTGTATATTGTAGATGCTGAAAACTGTGTAGGCTACTTTTATAAAATTAATAGCTAAAGATCAAATCTGCATTATGTTCAGTTTGGGACTAGCATTTTAAGCTGGAAAACATTCAGGGGAGACTGTCAAAATAGGGAAAGCTGTGGAAACAAATCATATAAAATGCTTGAAGGAAGGAGGGATGTCTAGCTTGGGGAAGGGACTCTTGAACAGTAAAACTGTCTTTGTGATGAGGGCTTGGTCTTGTTAAAGAATTAAAATTTTAATTTGTGCAGCAGCAATAGAAAAAAAAAAAGAATTAGAGCCAGGCTCAGTGGCTCATGTCTGTAATCCCAGCACTCTGGGAGGCTGAGGTGGATGGATCACTGGAGGTCAGGAGTTCGAGACCAGCCTGACCAACATTGTGAAACCCTGTCTCTACTGAAAATACAAAAATTAGCTGGGCGTGGTTGTGGACCCCTATAACCCCAGCTACTCAGAGGCTGAGTCAGGAGAATCTCTTGAACCTGGGAGGCGGAGGTTGCTGTGAGCCGAGATCATGCCACTGTACTCCAGCCTGGGTAATCAGTGAAGTAATCATGATTACTGAGGTAATCATGATGTGTTGGGGAAGGGGCGGCATTTGTAGTTTAAAATTCAGACCAATCTCTTTTTTGTAATTTATTTGATGATTTTTAGTCATTATAATTAATTCTGTTTTGGTTTTGTGGTAAAATATATATAACAAAATTTATCATGTAAAACTTTTTAAAAAATATTTTATTTTTTTTTTTAGTAGAGACAGGTTCTCACTATGTTGGTCAGGCTGGTCTTGAACTCCTGGTCTCAAGTGATTCTCCTGCCTTGGCCTCCCAAAGTGCTGGGATTATAGGTGTGAACCATCATGCCCAGACCTTTTTTTTTTTTTTTTTTTTTTTTGAGACAGAGTCTCACTCTGTCACCCAGGCTGGAGTACAGTGGCGCAATCTCGGCTCACTGCAAGCTCTGCCTCCCGGGTTCAAGCGATTCTTCTGCCTCAGCCTCCTGAGTAGCTGGGACTACAGGCACGCACCACCATGCCTGGCTAATTCAGACCATTTTTAAGTGTGTAATTCCGTGGCGTTAAGTACATTCACATTGTTGTGTACCCATCATCACCATCTACTTCTAGAACTTCCTCATCGTCCCAAACTTTATTTTTTTATTTTTAAAATTTAGATTTCGGGGGTGTGTGTGCAGGTCTTTTACATGGGTATATTGTGTAATAGTGATGGCTTCTAGTGAACCCATCACCCAAATAGTGAACACTGTACTCAATAGGTAGTATTTCAACCCTCGCCCCCTTTTAGTCTCCCCACTGAAGTTCCTGATGTCTATTATTTCCATCTTTATGTTTAGCTCCCACTTATAGTCAGAACATGTGATTTTTTTTTTTTTTTCTTGAGACAGGTTCTCTCTTTGGCGCCCAGGCTGGAGTGCAGTGGCACCATCTTTTCTCACTGCAACCTTTGCCCTCCAGGCTGAAATGATCCTCTCACCTCAGCTTCCCATGTAGCTGAGACCACAGGCACACACCACCATGGCCAGCTATTTTTTTGTATTTTTGGTAGAGACAAGGTTTCGCCATGTTGCCCAGGCTGGTCTTGAACTCCTGGGCTCAAGCAATCCACCCACCTCATCCTCCCAAATTTCTGGGATTACAGGTGTGAGCCACTGTGCCTGGCCTGATCATGTGGTGTTTAATCTTCCCTAACAGAAACTTTATGCCCATCTAAGTAACAGCTCCCATGGTTCAGCTCTGGATAACCTGTGTTCTACTTTGTGTCTCCATTAATGAGCCGATTTTATGCACCTCATAAAGTAGAATCATAGAGTATTTGTTCTTTTGTGTTTAACTCGTTTCACTTAGCATAATATTTTCGAAGTTCATTTATGTAGTAACATGTATTAGAATTTCCCTCCTTTTTATCACTAAATAATATTTCATTGGGTATAGTGCTCACACCTGTAATCCTAGCACTTTGGGAGGCTGAGGTGGGAAGATTGCTTGGGCCCAAGAGTTTGAGACTAGCCTGGACAACAGAGCAAGACCTTGTCTCTAAGAAATATTAAAATTTAAAATTTCTCATTGTGTGTACATACCATATTTAGTTTCTCCATTCATCTGTCAATGGTCATTTGAGTTGCTCCCACCTTTTGGCTGTTGTGAATAATGCTGCTAGGAACACTGGTGTACAAGTATCTGTTTGAGTCTGTGTTTTCAACTGGAATTTCTGGATCATAAAGTAATTTCTATGTTTAACATTTTAAGGAACCTCCAGACTGTTTCCCACAGCAGCTGCCCTGCTTTATATTCCCACCAGCAAGGCACCATGGCAGTTTCTCTACATCCTTGCCAACACTGTTATTCTCTATGTGTGTGTGTTTTTTTTTAATAATATCTATCCTTATAGGTATGAAGTAGTAACTCACTGTGGTTTTGATTTGTATTTCCCTACTGAGTAATGATGTTCAGCATCACTTCACATGGTTAGTGGCCATTCGTCTATCTGGTTTTTGAGGTTTCTTTTTGAGATAGGGTCTTACTCTGTTGTCCAGGCTAGAGTATAGTGGCATGATTATGGCTCACTGCAGCCTCAATCTCCCAGGCTCAAGTGATCCTCCCACCTCAGCCTCCCAGGTAGCTGGGGCTATAGGTGTGCACCACCATGCCCAACTAATTTTTGTATTTTTTGTAGAAACGGTGTTTCACCATGTTGCCCAGGCTGGTCTCAAATTCCAGGGCTCAAGCGATCTGCCCACCTCAGCCTCCCAAAGTGCAGAAGTTATAGGCATGAGCCACCGCTCCTTGCCCTAGTATTTGGTTTTCTGTTTCTATATTAATTCACTTAGGAAAATGACCCGCAGCTGCATCCATGTTGCTGCATTCTTTCCTTTTTATGGGTGCATAGTATTCTATGGTGTATATGTACCACATTTTCTTTATCTAGTCTACCATTGATGGGCATGTAGGTTGATTCCATGTCTTTGCTCCTGTAAATAGCAACACCAGAGTTTTGACCTGCTCTGTTTTCATCCTGGGCCAATTCACTCCTCCTTAGGCAACCTGATGGGCCCCTGGTCCTGGGACGTCATCATATTGATGCCAAAGTTAGTGCAGACACCCAAGTGGCATATTGCATTATAGCTTAGAACTCCTGGGCTCAAACGATTCTCCTGCCTCAGCCTCCCGAGTAACTGGGACTACAGGTGTGCACCACCACACCTGGCAGTTTGTCTGTCTTCTATGGAGAATTGACTATTCAAGACCATGGCCCATTTTTGAATCGGGTTGTTTACTTTTTTGTTTTTTAGTTATAAGAGTTCTATATATATTCTGATATTATTATCAGATACAGTCATACCGCATAGATACTTCAGGTTTGGTTTCAGACCACCACAATAAAGCGAATAAAGGGAGTCATATGAATTTTTTGGTTCCCTAGTGCATATAAAAGTTATGTCTATGAAGTGTACAATAGCATTATGTCTAATAAACAACGTACATACTTTAATTATAAAATACTTTATTGCTAAAAAATGCTAACAGTTATCTATCTGAACCTTCAGCAAGTCGTAATGTTTTTGCTGGTGGAAGGTCTTGACTCCATGTTAACGGCTGCCGACTGATCAGCGTGGTGGTTGCCGACAGTTGAGGTGGCTGTGGCAATTTCTTTTTTTTTGAGACAGAGTATCGTTCTATCGCCCAGGCTGGAGTACAGTGGCGTGATCTCAGCTCACTGCAACCTTCACCTCCTGGGTTCAAGCAATTCTCCTCCCTCAGCCTCCTGAGTAGCTGGGATTACAGGTGTGCACCACCATGCCCGGCTAATTTTTGTATTTTTAATAGAGATGGGGTTTCACCATGTTGGTCAGGCTTGTCTTGAACTCCTGACCTCGTGATCTGCCCGCCTCGGCCTCCCAAAGTGCTGGGATTACAGGCATGAGCCACCGCGCCTGGCTGGCAATTTCTTAAAATGAGACAACAAATGAAGTTGACACATTGACTGACTTTTCCTTCCACAAAAGATTTCTCTGTATGTAGCATGTGATGCAGTTGATTGCATATTATCCACAGACTTTCTTTTCAAAACTGGAGTCAGTCCTCTCAAACCCTGCCTGCTTCTGCTCTATCAACTTCATTTATGTAATATTTTAAATCCCTTGTTGTCATCTCAACAATGCTCACAATGTTGTTACCAGGATTAGATTCCATCTTGAGAAACCACTTCTTTTGCTTATCCATAGGAAGCAGCTCCTCATCTGATCAAGTATTGTCATGATGCAGCAGTTTGGTCACATCTTCAGGCTCCACTTCTAATTCTAGTTTCTTTGCTGTTTCCACCATATCTGCAGTGACTTCTTCCTCTGATGTCTTGAACCTCTCAAAGTCATCCATGAGGGCTGGAGTCAACTTCTTCCAAACTCCTGTTAATGTTGATATTTTGATCTCCTCCCATGAATTAAGAATGTTCTTGGCGGGGCATGGTGGTTCACGCCTGTAATTCCAGCACTTTGGGAGGACAAGGCAGGCAGATCACTTGAGGCCAGGAGTTTGAGACCAGCTTGGCCAACATGGGGAAACCCCGTCTCTACCAAAAATACAAAAATTAGCCGGGCGTAGTGGTATGAGCCTGTAATCACAGCTACTGGGGAGGCTGAGGCACAAGAATTGCTTGAACCTGGGAGACAGAGGTTCCGGCAAGCCAAGAGTTTACCACTGTACTCCCAGCTTGGGCAACAGGGCGAGACTCTCTCAAAAAAAAAAAAAAAGTTATTTTATTCTTTATTTATTGTTTTTGAGATGGAGTCTCGCTGTGTTGCCCAGGCTGCAGTGCAGTAGCATGATCTTGGCTCACTGCAACCACCGCCCCACCCCGAGCTCATGCCGTTCTCCTGCCTCAGCCTCCCAAGTAACTGGGACTACAGGCACATGCCACCATGCTTGGCTAATTTTTGTATTTTTAGGAGAGACGAGGTTTCACTGTGTTGGCCAGGCTGGTCTCAAACTCCTGACCTCATGATCCGCCCATCTTGGCCTCCCAAAATGTTGGGATTACAGGCGTAAGCCACCACACCTGGCCAAAAAAAAGAATGTTCTAATGGCATCTAGAATGGGGGATCCTTTCCATAAGGTTTCAATTGATTCCCCAGATCCATCAGAGGAATCACTATCTATGCCAGCTACATAAAGTGTATTTCTTAAGTAATAAAACTTGAAAGTCAAAATAATCCTTGATTTATGGGGCTGCAGAATGGATGCTGTGTTAGGAGACATAAAAAAACATTCATCTCCTTGTACATCTCCGTTAGAGCTCTTGGGTGACCAGGTGTATTGTCAATGAGCAGTGATATTTTCTTTTTAACAAATTTTTTTGTTAATACACTACACAGATGTATGCAGTAATATTTTCAAAGAAAGTCTTTTTTCTGAGCAGTAGGTCTCTCAACAGTGGGTTTAAGTAGTCTGATGTGCTGTTATCCAGGCATTGTTGTTACATTTATAGAGCACAGGCAGAGTAGATGAGCATAATTTTCAAGGGCCCTAGGATTTTCAGAATGGTCAATGAGAATTGGCTGCAACTTAAAGTCACCAGTTGCATTAGCCCCTAACAAGAGAGTCAGCCTGGCCTTTGAAGCTTTGAAGACAGGCATTGACTTCTCCTCTCTAGCTATGAAAGTCCTACATGCCATCTTCTTGCAAGGGAAAACTGTTTCTTCTACATAAAAATGTGTTGTTGAGCATAGCCACCTTCATCAATGATCTTAGCTAGATCTGGATAACTTGCTGCAGCTTCTCCATCAGCACTTACTATTCCATAAAATAAAAGTTTGCACTTCGTCTTTCCTTAAATGTCATGAACCAACCTCTGCTAGCTTTCAACTTTTCTTCTGTAGCTTCCTCTCCTCCCTCAGCTTCACAGAATTGAAGAGAGGGAGGGACTTGCTCTGGATTAGGCTTTGGCTTAAGGAAATCTTGTGGCTGGTTTGATCTTCTATCCAGGGTACTCAAACTTTCTCCATGTCAGCAATAAAGCTGTTTTGCTGTTTTTATCATTTATGTGTTCACTCGAGTAATACTTTTAATGTCCCTCAGGAATTTTTCCTTTTAATTCACAACTTGGCCAACTAGCACAACTTTTGCCCTAGCTTGACTTTTTACATGTCTTTTTCACAAAGCTCAATCATTTCTAGGTTTTATGTGAAGTGAGAGACATGCAAGTCTTCCTTTCACTTGAACACCTAGAGGCCACTATAGAGTTATTTATTAGTTGGCCTAATTTCAATATTGTCAATGCCTCAGGGAATAGGAAGGTCTGAGGAGAGGGAGAGAGACAGGGGAATGGCTGGTCAATAGAGCAGTCACAGCATACACAACGTTGATTGATTGATTGATTGCAAGTATAAGCAAAATGTGACACGGAAACATGAAGCAAGTGCATGCTGTTGGAAAAATGGTGCCAATAGTCTTGCTCAATACAAAGTTGTCACAACCTTCAGTTTGTAAAAAACGCAATATCTGCTAAGTGCAATAAAGTGAAACAAAATAAAATCAGGATTTCCTGTATATGATTTGCCAATATTTTGTCCGTTTCTGTGGATATTCTTCTTACTCTCTTAAGCGCCCTTTGAATACATAGTTTCTGATTTTGAGAAGTCATCTTTGTGTTTTTTTCCTTTTTTTGGCCTGTGCTTTTGTTTTTTTTTTTTTTTTTGAGACAGAGTCTTGCTCTGTCGCCCAGGCTGGAGTGCAGTGGCGCAATCTCGGCTCACTGTAAGCTCCGCCTCCCGGGTTCACGCCATTCTCCTGCCTCAGCCTCTCTGAGTAGCTGGGACTACAGGCGCCTGCCACCACGCCCGGCTAATTTTTTGTCTTTTTGGTAGAGACGGGGTTTCACCGTGGTCTCGATCTCCTGACCTCGTGATCCGCCCGCCTCGGCCTCCCAAAGTGCTGGGATTACAAGCGTGAGCCACCGCGCCCGGCCTGGCCTGTGCTTTTGTCTTATATGTAAGGAATCATTGCCAGAATCCAATGGCGTGAATATTTTCTTGCTTTTTCCTAAAATTTGTATAGTTTTAACTCGTAAGTTTAGCCCTTTGATGCATTTTGAGTTTTTATATTTTTAATATGGATATTCAGTTTTCTGGCACTTATTTGTTGAAAGAGGGTGCTTTCCCTATTGAATGGTCTTGGCACCCTTGTCAAAAAGTATTTGACCATTGTCTCAATCAGTTTGGCTTGTTATAACAAATAACCATAGGCTGGGTGCAGTGGCTCACACCTGTAATCCTAGCACTTTGGGAGCCCGAGGCAGGCAGATAACTTGAGGTCAAGAGTTCAACACCAGCCTGGCCAACATGGGCCAACATGGTGAAACCTCGACTCTACTAAAAATATAAAAATTAACTGGAAATCGCTTGAACCTGGGAGGTGGAAGTTGCAGGGAGCCAAGATCGTGCCACTGCACCCCAGCCTGGCAACAGGGCGAGATCTGTCTCAAAAACAAAAACAGGCCAGGCGCAGTGGCTCACGTCTGCAATCTCAGCACTTTGGGAGGCTGAGGCAGGCGGATCACGAGGTCAGGAAATCGAGACCATCCTGGCTAACACAGTGAAACCCCGACTCTACTAAAAATACAAAAAATTAGCTGGGCTACTCTGGAGGCTGAGGCAGGAGAATGGCATGAACCCGGGAGGCGGAGCTTACAGTGAGCTGAGATGGCGCCGCTGCACCCCAGCCTGAGCGACAGAGCAAGACTCTGTCTCAAAAAAATAAAATAAAATAAAATAAGTCCGGGCACAGTGGCTCACGCCTGTAATCCCAGCACTTTGGAAGTCCGATACGGGCAGATCACGAGGTCAGGAGATCGAGACGATCCTGGCTAACACAGTAAAACCCCGTCTCTGGTAAAAATACAAAAATTAGGGTGTGGTGGCGTGCAGCTATAGTCCCAGCTACTTGGGAGGCTGAGGCAGGAGAATCACTAGAACCCAGGAGGCAGAGGTTGCATTGAGCTGAGATTGTACCATGGCACTCCAGCCTTGGCGACAGAGCAAGACTCCGTCTCCAAAAAAAAAAAAAAAAACCCACAAAAAAACAAATAACCATAAACTGGGTGGCTTAAACAATAAACATTTATATTTCTCACAGTTCGAGAGGCTGGGAGGTCTTAAGATCAAGGTGTTGTCAGATCTGGTGTCTAGCGAGACTCGGCTTCATTTTTTTAGATGATGGTTTTCTTGTTGTGTCTTTACATGGAAGAGAGTAGAGCAGGGAGCAGGTTATCTCATGTCTCTTTTTATAATGGCACTGATCCTATCACAAGGGTACCACCCTCATGACTTAATTACCTCCCAAAGGTTTTGTCTCCAAATACCATTATCATGGGAGTTACAGGCAGTATTCAGCAGCTTGGGCTCTTTGTTCTTGTTGTTTGGCTTCACAACAAGATGTAGGAATTCTTAAATCTGGTGGTAGAATATTTTTTAAAATATATTCAATTTAAATATATTTTTAAAATATATATTAAATATTTTTATATTTAATATACATTAAATATATAGAATATTTAATGTATATTTAATATACATTAAATATATAGAATATTTAATGTATATTTAATATACATTAAATATATAGAATATTTAATGTATATTTAATATACATTAAATATATAGAATATTTAATGTATATTTAATATACATTAAATATATAGAAAATGTATATTTAATATACATTAAATATATAGAAAATGTATATTTAATATACATTAAATATATAGAAAATGTATATTTAATATACATTAAATATATAGAAAATGTATATTTAATATACATTAAATATATAGAAAATGTATATTTAATGTATATTTAATATATATAATATACATTAAATATATAGAATATTTAATGTATATATAATATACATTAAATATATAGAATATTTAATGTATATATAATATACATTAAATATATAGAATATTTAATGTATATTTAATATACCTTAAATATATAGAATATTTAATGTATATTTAATATACCTTAAATATATAGAATATTTAATGTATATTTAATATACCTTAAATATATAGAATATTTAATGTATATTTAATATACCTTAAATATATAGAATATTTAATGTACATTTAATATACCTTAAATATATAGAATATTTAATGTAATTTAATATACCTTAAATATATAGAATATTTAATGTACATTTAATATACCTTAAATATATAGAATATTTAATGTAATTTAATATAAATATATAAATATTTAATGTAATTTAATATACCTTAAATATATAGAATATTTAATGTACATTTAATATACCTTAAATATATAGAATATTTAATGTACATTTAATATACCTTAAATATATAGAATATTTAATGTACATTTAAATAAAAAAAAAAAAAAAATATACCTTAAATATATAGAATATTTAATGTACATTTAATATACCTTAAATATATAGAATATTTAATGTACATTTAATATACCTTAAATATATAGAATATTTAATGTACATTTAATATACCTTAAATATATAGAATAATATACATTTAATATATAGAATATTTAATATATATTTAATATACCTTAAATATATAGAATATTTAATATATATTTAATATACCTTAAATATATAGAATATTTAATATATATTTAATATACCTTAAATATATAGAATATTTAATATATTTAATATACCTTAAATATATAGAATATTTAATATACCTTAAATATATAGAATATTTAATATACCTTAAATATATAGAATATTTAATATATTTAATATACATTAAATATATAGAATATTTAATATATTTAATATACATTAAATATATAGAATATTTAATATATTTAATATACATTAAATATATAGAATATTTAATATATATTTTAAAAATATATTTAAATAGAATATATTTTAAAAAATATTCTACCACCAGATTTAAGAATTCCTACATCTTCTTTCTTATAGAAACAAGCCAGAGGAGAGGCTTTCCAGTCACATGGTTCATGTCTGTACTCTGAAACGTCATCACGATTTTTTTTCCAATGAAAAGGGAATGGTTTTCTACTCTCAAAGAATGGAGAAATGCCATTTAGCTAGGTATTCACTGGTATTTAAATGAGATGGTTCCTCTGCTAGTTAGATTGCTCCTTGACAGGGTGCTTTCATATAGTGAGTGCTTTCTTTCACAGATCATCTGTTCAATCATAAGCATGTGCCTTATTTTAAAATGAAGAATGCATCAAGCTTTAACAGGTTTAGGCCGAGCGCGGTGGCTCACGCCTGTAATCCCTATGTTTTGGGAGGCCGTGGCAGGCAGATCACCTAAAGTCCGGATCGAGACCAGCCTGGCCAACATGGTGAAACCCCCATCTCTACTAAAAATACAAAAATTAGCCAGGCGTGGTGGCACGTGCCCGTAATCCCAGCTACTCAGGAGGCTGAGGCAAGAGAATTGCTTGAACTTGGGAGGCAGAGGTTACAGTGAGTTGAGATTGTGCCACCGCACTCCAGCCTGGGTGACAGAGGGAGACTCCGTTGCAACAACAACAAAATAAGATTTAACAGGTTTAAACAGAGTTCAAATTGTTTCATTGTTTAGATATTTGACTTTAAATTTCTTTTATGTCTTCTCTGAACTAACAGTTATATTTAGTTGACTTCTTCTAAAATTTGCATTTTTTTGCTAACAATTGAATAATCACAGGATGGATTTCTATACTTTTCCCTATCACATTCAGATATGAGAGTTCTTACCTCTGTTGGATATTGGCTTACCCGGAGAGTAAAGGCTCTTCTATAGAGTAACCCTGGGACTGTGTAGACTTAAAATATTCTTGTTCAAGACATTTACGTTTAGAAGATACATCAATAGTCAAATGAAATTAAGCTGTGATAACATGTAACGCTTCGCCCCCACCCTACCTACCAGCCTGACCAACACATCTTTCTATTTTTTTTTTTTTTTTTAAGACAGAGTTTTGCTCTTGTTGCCCAGGCTGGAGTGCAATGGTGCGATCTCGGCTCACCACAACCTCCACCTCCCGTGTTCAAGCGATTCTTCTGCCTCAGCCTTCTGAGTAGCTGAGATTACAGGCATTCGCCACCAAGCCCGGCTAATTTTATATTTTTAATAGAGACAGGGTTTCTCCATGTTGGTCAGGCTGGTCTCGAACTCCTGACCTCAGGTGATCCACCCACCTCAGCCTCCCAAAGTGCTGGGATTACAGGCATGAGCCACCGTGCCCGGCCAACATCTGACTTTCGATGTGGGATGTTTTATCCCATCCATTTATATTAACCGCTAACTGCATGCCTTTGATTCACCATTTTAATTGTTAATGTCAAGATATTAGTGACATGTTAAGTTTTGGCTTTTCTTCCTTTTTTTTTTTTTTTGAGATGGAGTCTCACTGTTGTTGGCCCAGGCTGGAGTGCAATGGTGTGATCTCAGCTCACTGCAACCTCTGCTTCCCAGGTTCCAGCAATTCTCCTGCCTCAGCCTCCTGAGTAGCTGAGATTACAGGTGCCCGTCACCAAGCCTGGCTAATTTTTGTATTTTTAGTAAAGGCAGGGTTTCACCATGTTGGCCAGGCTGGTCTCAAACTCCTGGCCTCAGGTGATCCACCCGCCTTGGCCTCCGAAAGTGCTGGGATTACAGGCGTGAGCCACCACACCCGGCCAAGTTTTGGCTTTTCTACATTAAATTTAGTTTCTACTCTGTTCCCCTCCCCTAATACCTGAAAATTAGGAGAAGGATCTAATTAGATGTGGAAAAGCGTTCAAATGCATAATAGTAGGTAAAATTAGATAGCTGCTTATTTTGAAGAAATTTCACCAAAGAAACAAATGTTCTTTACATTATTTGTAAGCTTCCATTTACAATAGATTTCCAAGGTATTTTACCATTTGCTGCTTAAACCTGAAATTGGCTAATGATCAGTGATCTCAGAAGAACTCACCACAGGATAGCCTGAAACGTACAGTCCTAGAAGTGAAGTGCTTGTATGCCATCAATTACATTAATTACCAGTAGTTATAAGTCAGAAAGTAGACCCGTGAAGAAAATAGATTCATATGATAATGTTTTCTATTCAAAATTTATTATATTCTATTCAACAGAAATGTACATCAAAACATTCACCCAGAAAACCAGGAGCTAGTAAGGGTACTTCGAGAACAGCTTCAAACAGAACAGGTATTGTATATGTATTTATTTGAAGAGTAGATGTGATAGCTCCCTTTGCATGTGAAATTGTGATAAAACATTAGTAAATTACTTTTTGGAAACACGGGCTTCTTTCCGGCTTCAAATTACCTTATATTATTTTATAGATTGTATATTTGCAAGAATGGGCAAATTGCCTAGCCTTAATCTATTCAGATGTCTTCATGTTTATTATTAATTTGCTTTAAAAGATAGCAGTTTTCTTATTATTTATTAGTGTAGAAATAATTGCTGTCTAATTGACCTTAATGAAATGTAGTAGAAAAAACATTTTTTCTGACATATACTCGTTAATATCTACAAAGAAATAACTAGAAGAGGTGGCTGTTTTGTTTTTTTTTCTCCTTTTTTCTTCAGTTGTCAAAGTTATAACAACAAAACTAGTTAGGCAAAGAAAAAAACTAACTTTTCTTCTGTTTGTTCTTTGCTTTTTACCAGATGGAATCTCTAAGCATTGGAGATATACTTTATGAAGCCTGGAATAAATAGGATATTTTACACCTTCATGCTGAGATACCTAACATCAAGAAACAAAATTAAAAATTCCTTTCCTACTGATCAAACTTTAGTTCCAATAAGTGTTCTGTTTTTTTTTTTATAAAAAAGAGACAGGGTCTCACTATGTTGCCCCGGCTGCTGTCCAACTTTTGAGCTCAAGCGGTCCTCTCACCTCAGCCTCCCAAAGTGCTGGGATTAGTCTGGGCATAGTGGCTCACACCTGTAATCCCAGCACTTTGGGAGGCCGAGGCGGGAGAATCACTTGAGCTTAGGAGTCCGAGACCAGTTTGGGCAACATGACAAAACTCTGTCTCTATTAAAAATACAAAAGCTAGCTGGGTATGGTGGCACACAGCTATAGTCCCAGCTACTCAGGAGGCTGAGGTGGGAGGATCCCTTGAGCCTGGGAGGTTGAGGCTACAGTGAGCTGTGCTTGCTTCACTAAAACCAAAGTGCTGGGATTATAAGCGTGAGCCCACCATGCCTGGCCCCAATAAGGGTTTTAGAATTTATCTATTCACCAGATATTTTTTGAACATCTACCACATGCCATACATTTTCTAGGCATTGGGAATTCAATTGTGAATTAAACAGACAAAAATTCCTACCCTCTTGGAACTTATATTCATTGATACAAGAATAACTTAAGCAGGGCAAGGAGCAGTGGCTCATGCCTGTAATCCCGGCACTTTGGGAGGCCAAGGCGAGCGGATCACGAGGTCAAGAGATCAAGACCATCCTGCCCAACATGGTGAAACCCCGTCTCTACTAAAAATACAAAAATTGGCCGGGTGTGGTGGCGCACACCTCTTGTCCCAGCTACTTGGGAGGCTGAGGCAGGAGAATCACTTGAACCCGGGAGGCGGAGGTTGTAGTGAGCTGAGATTGCGCCACTGCACTCCAGCCTGGTGACAGAGAGTGAGACTCTGTTTAAAAAAAACAGAATAGTTTAAGCCTATTAGTACTACTGTGTTCTGTAACAATTGTTACCCATAATTCATGTTGAGATAGTGTTTTATAATTTACAAAGTGATTTCCCAAACAACAATCGTAGTTAATCTTTAGACATAAGTAAGGCAACTATTATTATTCTCATTAACATATGAGACTGCTAAGATTTGCTAACACTCACACTAGCGATTTCATGACTGGGTTCAGCTATGGAGGGGCCCCAGATTGAGGTGAATCTTCTAGGTCTCCTTGCAGCAGTGTCCACTCATCTGCCTCACCTCTTCCTGAGGCCCAGCACACAGCTCTCAGAGTGAAAATAAGGCTGGTGATGTAGTCTGTTCTGTGCTGTCCAGTATGGCAGCTACCAGCCACCTGTGGCTATTCAAGTGAGTTAAAATTAAACACAATCTGAAATTAAGTCTTTCAGTCACACGGGCCACATTTCAAATACACAATGGCCACATGTGGCTCATGGCTACTGTACTGGACAGCATTGATAAAGATTTCAATTATTGCAGAAAGTTCTATTGGACAGCACTGTCAATTGGTTTTTGTCAATTTCTTTAAAAATTAGTAAGGAGAAGGCTGGGCGCGGTGGCTCACTCCTGTAATCCCAGCACTTTGGGAGGCTGAGGCGGGCAGATCGCCTGAGGTCAGGAGTTCAAGACCACGCTGGGCAACATGGCGAAACCCCGTCTCTACTAAAAATACAAATTTAGCCGGGCGCTTGTAATCCCAGCTACTCCAGAGGCTGAAGCGGGAGAATCATTTGAACCCAGGAGGCAGAGGTTTCAGTGAGCGGAGATTGTGCCACTGCACTCCAGCCTGGGTGACAGAGCGAGACTCTGTCTCTAAGAAAAAACAAAGTAGAGAAGGGAACATAAAGTGCTGTACGCTTTTTGTAGCATTAGAACTGACATAAAGGCCAGGCGCAGTGGCTCACGCCTGTAATCCCAGCACTTTGGGAGGCCGAGGCGGATGGATCACGAGGTCAGGAGATCGAGACCATCCTGGCTAGCACGGTGAAACCCCGTCTCTAATAAAAATACAAAAAATTAGCCGGGCACGGTGGCGGGCGCCTGTAGTCCCAGCTACTCGGGAGGCTGAGGCAGGAGAATGGCGTGAACCCAGGAGGCGGAGCTTGCAGTGAGCGGAGATCGCGCCACTGCACTCCAGCCTGGGCAACAGAGCAAGACTCCACCTCAAAAAAAAAAAAAAAAAAAAAAGAACGGACATAAATGACTATAACATCAAGGTGTAGCCTTGGATCACTGAATATTCTGGTGATTTAAGACTGTTTTGGAAGTATGAAATTTTAGTTACATTGATTATTATTTAAATTTATTAAATTTATTAAGTGGCAAAAATCTGATTCACTTAAGAACAGTTCCTATTTAGTAAACTTAATACTTTTTTCTGTAATTAGATATTTTTCATGCTAGCAACTTTATCTGTGCTAGGTTCCATTAAAACAAGTTTTGATAAATATTTTTACAATACAATAACATAAAATATATGTTATGTAGGCACTTTTTTTTTTTTGAGACAGGGTCTCTGTTGCCCAGGCAGGAGTATAGTGGTGCGATCTCGGCTCATTGCAGATCCACCTCTTGAGTTCAAGTGATTTTCCCACCTCACCCTCCCAAGTAGCTGAGACTACAGGTGCACGCCACAATGCCCAGCTAATTTTTGTATTTTGTAGTAGAGACAGGGTTTCACCATGTTGACCAGGCTGGTCTCAAACTCCTGACCTCAAGTGATCCACCCACCTCAGCCACCCAAAGTGCTGGGGTTACAGGTGTGAGCCACCATGCCCGGCCATGTAGACACTTTTCTAGGTCCTGAGGTACAATGAGTCCTACAGATAAATCCCTTGCCCTCATGATCCATCCTAGTGAGGCCTTTGATATCTAGATGTTTCTTGCATATGTGCAACACTTTTAAAATGAAAAAGACGTTGAAAATGAAAAAAGTGAAGACTTAGAAAACAGTTTGACATTTGATATTTTTTTCTTTTTGAGACAGGGTCTCGCTCTGTCACCTAGGCTGGAGTGCAGTGGTGCAGTCACGGCTCACTGCAGCTTCAACCTACCAGGCTCAGGTGACCTCCCACCTCAGTCTCCCAAGTAGCTGGGACTATAGGCGCATGCCACCAGCACTCCTGGCTAATTTTTCTATTTTTTGTAGAGATGGGGTTTTGCCATGTTGCCCAGGCTCATCTGGAACTCCTGGGCTCAAGTGATCCACTTGCCTCGGCCTCCCAAAGTGCTGGGATTACAGGCGTGAGTCACCGCACCCGACCTCAACATTTATTATTGTTAGCTTATGCACTAGCTCAGCCTTGTGTTACTCAGAATAATTTACTTATTCCAGTAGAGTAAAAGATGAACTCTTGAGTTAATGTAAGTTTTTGTCTTTAAATTGTGTTTAGGAAGGAAAGTGGAGACCATGCAGCTTAAATAAAAACAATATAGCCTCATAACATTCTTAAAATTATAACCTTAAACTATTGCACATTTACAGTTTGATGAGGGTTACACACTGCTGACTCTGTTCTCGAATATAATTTAACATGAGATACTGTTGAGGGCTACATGTGTTGTGTTCCAATGTGTGCACCTGTGTTCTTATTAGGATGCACCTGCTGCTGCTCGACAGCAGTTCTACACTGACATGTACTGTCCCATCTGCCTGCACCAAGCCTCCTTCCCGGTGGAGACCAACTGTGGACATCTTTTTTGTGGTAAGCAAACAACACTGTACTTGGGAAAAGTGACTGTGTAGACCAAGACCTCTATGTGTACAAAGGCTGGATTCCTAATTTTCTCTTTGTCATATTTTGTATTTTGTGAGTAGGGTAGATTACCTCTGATATCCTGCAACTTGTCAACCAAGTATACGTAGCATCTAAATGATATACTTACTTATTTATTTTCTATTTAGTGTGTCCATGTAGCAGCTATGGGTTCAGAGGTTAAAGAAACTATTCAGCTTCCCCATAAACAGAAATGTGTTTCTTTAGACAGTAGTTCAAGTAGATCCATAGCATGAGGGATTCACTGAGTCCCTCTTTGTTCATCACTTTTTGGGAGTTTCATTTATTATTCATCCTTCCCAGGGCAGGAAGGTTCTTCTCTCAAGAATCTGCCCAAGACCCTGCCTTAGCCCTCCTGCCTCTTTTGACTCTGAGTTTGTACCAAAAGTCTTAAAGGCCTTAATCTCAGTCTGTTTGTCTCTGTCTCTGTCTCTCTCTCAACCTCTTGAGGTCTAATGAGGGAGAATGAGAATCCTAGAGTATACCTTGGGGTAAGAAGGGAATAATTTCACACTTACTTAGTATCAGGAAGGAGTGCTCTCCACAACTCCTCATTTTTCCTGAATCTGCAGATTCAGGAATATCTTCTATGGCTTCTTATGCCATAGAAGATTGAGGGGCAAAGTATCAGTTATTACATGCCTATGTATTGGACATTAATGTACTTCATCTAACCCCACCTATGAGGAAACAGGCTTTAGAGATGTGAAGAAATTTTACGAAGAGGCCAGGCGCTGTGGCTCACGCCTGTAATCTCAGCACTTTGGGAGGCTAAGGCAGGAGGATTGCTTGAGCCCAGGAGTTGGAGGCCAGCCTGGGCAACATAGGGAGACCCTGTCTCCACAAAAAATAAGAAATTAGTCAGGCGCAATAGGTCACATGTGCAATCCCAGCTACTGGGGAGGCTGAGGTAGGAGAATCGCTTGAGCCGAGGAGCTTGAGGCTGCAATGAACTGTGATCATGCTATTGCACTCCAGCATGGGCAGCACAGCAAGATCCTGTCTCAAAAAATAATAATAATACATTTTACAAAGAGTAGCCCAGCTGTTAAGTGACAGAGCCAACTTTTTTTTTTTTTTAAATGGAGTCTCGCTTTGTCGCCCAGGCTGGAGTGCAATGGTGCGATCTCTGCTCACTGCAATCTCTGCCTCCCAGGTTCAAACGATTCTCCTGCCTCAGCCTCCCAAGCAGCTGGGATTATAGGCACCTGCCACCATGCCCAGCTAATTTTTGTATTTTTGTAGAGACGGGGTTTCACCATGTTGGCCAGACTGGTCTCAAACTCCTGACATCGTGATCCGCCCACCTCAGCCTCCCAAAGTGCGGGGATTACAGATGTGAGCCACTGAACCCAGCCCAGACAGAGTCAAATTTTTAAACCTAGGTTTATCTTCAATCCCTGTGCTCAGTTCTGCATGATTAGTGGTTCATACAATAGTAAACACTCGACACCACTTCGATTTGTCCAATCACTAGACCTAGTTTTTTATTGTTTCTTTCTGTTTAAACAGTTGTGTTCAAGATAGGGTATTATGGCTCCCAAAATGTAGGAAATTTTCATATAGGGACTAATTTAAAATGTAGCATATAATCATCCTATAAATTGTGTTGGCCCTTTTGTCTAACTTCATAGTATAGAATTATTAGATACAGTGTTATTTGTGCAGTTGGAGATGGCATATTTGGAACCCATACCATGTAATGGCAGGGTTTTCTGTACCTTGTGCTCTTTCAGTAATCCAATCTCATCATTGCTTCATCCACTCATTCCAGTCTCTTCTTTAAGGTTTTCACTTAAGTAGCTAACAAAGTATAAAACGCTTATTTCAGTTTTTATCTTTTAATTTTCTATTGGAAATGCTAATCACCAGGGAAGTTATGAAAGATTGGGCAGGGAAAATTAAATGGGCATCAGAGAAGGCAGATATGTTTCTCCTCTTGAACCTAATCCACATGACACTCCTTTCCGACATTTGCTCTTGCTGTTCTTAAAACCGGAAGTGTCCTCCCTCCTGTTTTCTGCCTATCTAAATCTCATCTGTCCTATGAAGTTCAGTTCAAATCCTTTCTTCTCTACAAGTTAGTTTCTAATGCATACTTCTTTGCACTCCTTTTTTGTATTTCTTTTTCTTTTTTTTTTGAGACAGAGTCTTGCTCTGTCGCCCAGGCTGGAGTGCAGTGGCACGATCTCGGCTCACTGCAAGCTCCGCCTCCCGGGTTCACACCATTCTCCTGCCTCAGCCTCCTGAGTAGCTGGGACTACAGGCGCCTGCCACCGTGCCTGGCTAATTTTGTGCATTTTTTAGGAGAAACGGGGTTTCACCATGTTAGCCAGGATGGTCTTGATCTCCTGACCTCGTGATCCACCCGCCTCGGCCTCCTAAAATGCTGGGATTACAGGTGTGAGCCACCGCCTGGCCTTTTTTTTTTTTTTTTTTTTTTTTTTTGAGATGGAGTTTCACTCTTGTTGCCCAGGCTGGAGTGCAATGGCGCAATCTTGGCTCACTGCAACCTCCACCTCCCAGGTTCAAGCGATTCTCCTGCATCAACCTCCCAAGTAGCTGGGATTACAGGCATGCACCACCAAGCCTGGCTAATTTTGTATTTTTAGTAGAGACAGGGTTTCTCCATGTTGGTCAGGCTGGTCTCGAACTCCCAACCTCAGGTGACCCGCCTGCCTCGGCCTCCCAAAGTGCTGGGATTACAGGCGTGAGCCACTGTGCCTGGCCCTTTTTTGTATTTCAAGTTAATATTACACAGTTGAAGATTTGCCTTCTACGTTGATTTGAGTATGTCAACTTGGTCTCCTCAACTGGATTGCCATTGCTTGTTCTGAATTCTGAACACTTATTTGATCTGGAGGAATAAGGAACACATGAGGGCTAAGCCAGGTTGCTCAGGCAAGAGCAGGAATACACAGAGTTTCCTGGAGAGAGAAGGGCCACCTAGTTCAGCCCTTAGCACTTAGTTCAGATTCACAGTGAGACCTGGATAGTTGAAGATGCAAGTGTCCTACAAAAAAGAAAGTGGATTGGCCCCTTAAATCCCAGACAGTATTCAAAACTATTCCTTCACCTGTTATTGGCCTGAAGTTTGGTGCTTATACAGTTGGCACACCTGTGCCTTCTTGAGGTCGCCAGACTCTTCCTTTAGGCTGTGTTGCCCATCTTCGGCTGGCTTGCTGCTCATTAATACCTTCAAGCAGAAAAATCCAATTCATCTAGTCCAAGAGTTCATTCAATTCTTGAACTGGATTCTAAACTTCATTAGGGCAGAGCATATAATCTTTTTGTGTCCTTTGATTCCTTGCTTGTACTATTTTTTTTTTTTCTGAGATGGAGTCTCACACTGTCACCGGGCTATAGTGCAGGGGCGTAATCTCAGCTCACTGCAACCTCCACCTCCCAGATTCAAGCAATTCTCCTTGCCTCAGCCTCCCAAGTAGCTGGGATTTACAGGCACCCACCACCACCCCTGGCTAATTTTTTGTATTTTTGTAGAGACGAGGTTTCACTATGTTGGCCAGGCTGGTCTCGAACTCCTGACCTCGTGATCCACCCACCTCAGCCACCCATAGTGCTGGGATTAGAGGCGTGAGCCACTGCGCCTGGCCACTTGTACTATTAATACCTAATTACTATTAGTTAATACATTGATAATTTGGTTTTCTAAACTCTTTTCAAAGTTGTGTTTTGTAACATATCAAATTTAGAACAGAAAATTTATGCTCTGATTTGTTGGTTGTTATATTTACAATGATGTTTAATTATTGTTTTATTTATATTTCATAGGAAATATAATGCTTTGTATGAAACTTCATAGTATTAAGGCAGTTAATATATACTTGCTTTTGATTGTGTACAACTGTAGCTTAACTTGGAGGTTTTTTTTTTTAAGACAGAGTCTTGCTTTGTTGCCCAGGCTGGAGTGCAGTGACATGATCTCAGCTCATTGCAATCTCCACCTCCTGGGTTCAAGTGATTCTCCTGCCTCAGCCTCCCAAGTAGCTGGGATTACAGGTGTGTGCCACCGCACCCGGCTAATTTTTGTATTTTTTAGTAGAGACGGGGTTTCACCATGTTGGCCACCTTGGTCTCAAACTCCTGATCTCAAGTGATCCACCCAGCTTGGCTTCCCAAAGTGCTGGGATAACAGGCGTGAGCCACTGTGCCCGGCCTTAACTTGGAATTTAAATAAAAAAATTTTTAATGGCTAGGAGTTCTTAATAGATTTGAATTTGCCTGAAGGGTTGGCTGGATGAAGTAAAAAGTATTTTTAAATAAGGTGGTACTGTTAAAATATTTCAAATAGTTGAATCTTTCTGAGGATATGTGGACTTTAAAACATCAGTATTAATGGGTTGTTTGTTTGTTTTGTTTTGTCTATTAGGTGCCTGCATTATTGCTTACTGGCGATATGGTTCATGGCTTGGGGCAATCAGTTGTCCAATCTGTAGACAAACGGTAATGTTTTGTATGCAGAAAGTTATCATTTATGTTATTTTGTACATTTTTATAGTTTTTGTATCTACATTTGGAATTATTATTCTTTTTAGCAGAACTTCATTTATCCAAATCTTCTTTGATGTTACTATATTATTATTATTTTTTTTTTTTTTAAAAAAAGGTCTTGCAATGCAGTGGCATGATCGTAGCTTCCTGCAGCCTCGACCTCCTGGGCCCAAGCAATCCTTCCACCTTAGCCTCCTGAGTAGCTGGGACTATAGGCATGTGCCACCATGCCTGGCTAATTTTTTTATTTTTAGTTAAGATGAGGTCTCCCTGCATTGCCCAGGCTGGTCTCAAACTCCTGAGCACAAGCAATCCTCCTGCCTCAGCCTCCTGTGATCAAAGGTGCTGGTATTACAGGCATGAGATACCACGCCCAGCCCATGATTTTTTTTTTTTTTAACTGTACCCGGCCCACGATTATTTTTTTAAAACTGTCACTGAGATACCACTACAAAAGGGAATCCTATTTGAAATCCTACAGTTGTAGTGAAAGATAACTGGTAAATGAATCCTTGCCAAAAATCCCAGTAAAGTCTGTAGTAGTACAAGCAAAGGAATAACCAAACTACCTAATCAGGCTTGAACATATATCCTCTACATACACTTGTTTTGAAAAAAAATATTTTTTCCTTTTCAATTTATATTTAATCTTCTTTTTCCAGTGAGGACCCAGATAGCTTTAAATGGTATATAATGATTTTTTTTTTAATGTTTCATTCCTTTTAGAGACATGGCCACATTGCATTGTCCAGAACAGCTTAGACCATGACAGTTAGCACTGAAGCCACCCGAGGAGGGAGGCAGTAAGTAAGCATGAACATGAGACTGAAATGTCACGCAGATGAGACAGGCCAAATTCTCTCCATTTCTTTGATAAACTGGAGAAATGAAATACTGAACAATTCTGAGAAACCAACATTCTCAGTTTTTAAGTATGACAAAATAGAACATTGTGTCAGTTGTACACTGTTTTTCATAATTTCCTTTATATTTATTTTTCATTTAAAATAAAAATACAGGGTGGGCGCAGTAGCTCATGCCTGTAATCCCAGAACTTTGGGAGGCCAAGGCAGGAGGATCACTTGAAGCCAGGAGTTCAATACCAGCTTGGGCAACAAAATGAGATTCCATCTCTACAAAAAAATTTAAAAAATAAAATTAGCCAGGTGTGGTGGTGTATACCTGTAGTCCCAGCTACTTGGGAGGCTGAGGTGGGGGGATTGCTTGAGCTCAGAAGGTTGAGGCTGCAATGAGCTATGATCATGGGACTGCACTCCAGCCTGGGCAATAGAACGAGATTACATCCCTAAAAAAAAAGTATTCCTCCACTTACCCGTGGGTGGAATGTTCTCTCTCACACACACACACACACACACACACACTCTCTCTCTCTCTCGTTCCTTCAGCCTTTATTGTAACTGTCTGTTTCCCCTCAACTGCCCTCTTATTTTGGTGCAAAGAGGGAGGTCCAAGTCATTTTCTTACCATTCTTGCTTCTACATTCCCAAATTCTGCCTCTTTCATATTTTACTGTGGCCACATGGTCAGGAGGAAAACTGATGTTTCTATATGCCTCTCTGGCTGATTTGATGCGTGACACAAGGCAGCCAACATTGAAGCTTATGGCCGGGCGCAGTGGCTCACGCCTGTAATCCTAGCACTTTGGGAGGCTGAGACGGGCAGATCACAAGGTCAAGAGATCGAGACCATCTTGGCCAACATGGTGAAACCCAGTCTCTACTAAAAATACAAAAATTAGCTGGGCATGGTGGCGCACACCTGTAGTCCCAGCTACTTGGGAGGCTGAGGCAGAAAAATCACTTGAACCTGGGAGGTGGAGGTTGCAGTGAGCCGAGGTGGTGTCACTGCATTCCAGCCTGGAGACAGAGCGAGACTGTCTCAAAATAAAAAATAAAAAAAAAAAAAAATTGAAGCTTATTTGCTTGGCATCTTTTGCTCTTGGCATCTTTTGCTCTCAGTCAGCAACATCCAAACCAGGGAGTAGGTCTTACATTAAAAAAATAGTTCCAGGCCCTCCCTCTTCTTGGTTCTGCCCATGGCTTTTCATAGGGCATGTGTACAGTAGCCGGTGGTATCCTGTGTACCATCCATAAATTGACTAGAGGCTCAGAAGGTCGAGATAAAGTTGTCTTAATATAATAGGTCTTGGTTCCCTAAGCTAAGAGTAATTCATCCTGGAGGCAAGACAGATGGCAAATGCTTGTTCTACCTCCTGTTTTCAGTAGGCCCCTTCAGTAAATGGTCATGGAAATAGCAATACACAGGCTGCTGCCTCTGACTGGAATACATTCACCACTTCTCCCCTTGAATGCATGCACACCAACCACAGTCCTACCACCATTTCCAGGTTCGGCTCAGTATCAGGCTTTCTGACCACCCCAGGCAGAAGAGATCCTAGGTCTCACAGCAGCATTCTTCCACCTGCCCCAGGGCCATGTAAGGCTGTCGGCCAGGTCTGCCTCCTCTTTCATTGTGGGTGTTGTAGTCACCCTGGAGCAGGCTTTTGACTTCATCTTTTTTGGCATACCTAGCACTTAGCAGAGTGCCTGGCCCGCCATAGGTGTTCCATTAATGTGTATTGAAAGAATGCATTTTTATTAACAAATTTGTGAAGGAAGTGATGGCTGCACCTACTGTTCTCACCACCTTCTGTGCTTAGTCACGCCTTCTTTTAGCTGTTTGGAAAGCATCTAAACAGTGGGAAGCCGTGGTTTTACAGCTGAACTAAGGAAGGATAAAATAACAACTAAATGATTTAAAACTAAATCAGCCACCACTCCTTCCCATTTTTATGTCATTATACAATCATTAGTGACCATTTTCTATAGGGGTGCTACGTCCTAAAGTGTATTTATTTTTCAAGGTACTGTCACCGTCAGATTACCCCAGTATGGTCCTAGGACATTTGTGTATCCTTGTTACCACAACCATGAAGGAAGCAGGGTTAAATGTATTATGTTATATGACAATATCAAAAATTTTTTTTTATTATAATAGGAATTGGTGTTTGAGATCTGGTCCCTGCAATAACATAATTTTTATATTATGGTTGGTAGCATTCAAAGATCTTTCAAATACCAGTAAGAATAACCAATCATTATTTTAATACTGAAAAAGAAAACCATAATTTTTCTGTCTTAAAGTGACAGTTATATATTTTATGTCACTTTCCTCCTGAATGTTTCCTCATCCTTCTTTTATCTTCAAATATCTGTTAGCCCAAATAGAGAACTACTGAATTTACCCCTGGTGTGGACAGGAAAATATTAGACCAGTAGTTGGATATGGTGCCTATTTTATAGGAGTTCAAGATCTAAGCTGCATTGGATTTTATTGCAAAGCAGTTACTTACTCCCCTCCCCCAGGTTGCCTTTATTTAAAAATGAGTGAAATATAAATATAGAAGCCTTTATCATTCTATTGAATAATAACACAAAATGAAAACAACATAATGACGCAGAAAGTTGAAATAATTTTTTTTTCTGTAATATACAGGTAACCTTACTCCTAACAGTATTTGGTGAAGATGATCAGTCTCAGGATATCGTGAGACTGCATCAGGATATTAATGATTATAACCGGAGATTCTCAGGGCAACCCAGATCTGTAAGTAATGCTAAAGCACATTCAAAGTTAGAGGAAGACACATTTCTTCTCTTTTGTAAAGTGAGGTTTACCAGCAAGTATTCTTTGACTATGAGAAATCTTGGCCAGGCACTGTGGCTAACGCCTGTAATCCTAGCACTCTGGGAGGCCAAGGCAGGTGGATCACTTGAGCCCAGGAGTTTGAGACCAGCCTGGGAAACATGATGAAACCCCATCTCTATAAAAAATACCAAAAAATTGGCCAAGAGTGTTGGCACATGTCTGTAGTCCCTGCTTCTTGGGAGGCTGAAATGGGAGGATCACCTGAGCCTAGGAGGTCGAGGCTATAGTGAGCCATGATCGCACTATTGCACTCCCACCTGGGTGGCAGTGAGACTCTTCCTCAAAAAAACAAGAAAAGAAAAAGAAAAAAAAAATCTCATTATATGTGTTGGGTCAAGTTTTTACCTTCATTGCTGCCAATCACTACATTACAGCTTTCCCAAGGACTACAATTCTCTTTCTCAAAAAAAAAAACAGCATTATAAAAGTTTTTATGAAAGAGAAACTAGCAGAAAAGCAATAGAAAAAATTAGAGGGAAATAGAAAATTATTTACTTCTATGTGATACTAAAACACGGTTTGTCTTTTGAGAAAAGTTACAATTGAAAACTTCAAGTTTCACAGTTGTGGTTTATTCTGTTTGCCCTAGCCCCATTTGAAATGTTCCCTTAAAAAATTCCAGGTTGGCTGGGGGCGGTGGCTCACGCCTATAATCTCAGCACTTTGGGAGGCCGAGGCGGGTGGATCACCTGAGCTGTCAGCAGTTCAAGACCAGCCTGGCCAACATGGTGAAACCCTGTCTCTACTAAAAATATAAAAATTAGCTGGGTGTGGTGGCAGGCACCTGTAATCCAAGCTACTCGGGAGGCTGAGGCTGGAGAATCACCTGTACCTGGCAGGCAGAGGTCGCAGTGAGCCGATATCACGCCACTGCACTCCAGCCTGGGCGACAAGAGTGAAACTCCAAAAAATTCCAGGTTTAGGCTGGGCACAGTGGCTCACACCTGTAATCGCAGCACTTTGGGAGGCTGAGGTGGGCAGATCATTTGAGGTCGGGAGTTTGAGACCAGCCTGATCAACATGATGAAACCCCGTCCCTACTAAAAATACAAAAATTAGCTGGGTATGGTGGTTTGTGCCTGTAGTCCCAGCTACTTGGGAGGCTGAGGCAGGAGAATCACTCGAACCCAGGAGGCAGAGGTTGCAGTGAGCTGAGATCATGCCACTGCACTCCAGCCTGGGCAACAGAGTGAGACTCCGTCTAAAAAAAAAAAAAAGTTGGGAGGGATATGTTTATATGTCATCTTAGCTATTTAAAAGCAGAACACTACAGATAACCTTTCTTCCCCTTACCCTAGAAGTATATGATAAATCAAAAACTAGCACATTTTACTCATTCTTGTTTTATCAAAATCTAACACATTCTTAGAAATGTAAAACTGAATAAGTACTTCAAAAACTAGAATGTACTAAATCCAAATTTATATGGACATCCCAGACCTCTCCTCTGAGCTCCAGACTCTGTAGATCCAACTGCTTCACTTCCATTTCAGTGTGGGTGCTCCACAGGCATCCCTAACTTAACACGTGGAGTATTGAGCTGATTCCCTCCTTGACATAGTCTGTTCTTTTCTCAGTTTTGATTTCCTCCTCTTCTTCATTCCTCTCATCTGGTCTATAAGTAATCCTATCTTTTCCATTTTTGGGGTGTCCTATTATTTTTACTGCATCAACATATTCTCGCTGGCTGGGCACAGTGGCTCATGCCTGTAATCCCAGCACTTTGGGAGACTGAGGCAGGCAAATCACTTGAGCTCAGGAGTTTGAGACCAGCCTGGGCAACTTAGCAAGACCTTGTCTCTACCAAAAAAATACAAAAATTAGTCAGGCATGGTGGTGCGCACCTGTAGTCTCAGCTACTTGGGAGGCTGAGGTGGGAGGACTGCTTGAGCCCGGGAGGCAGAGGTTGCAATGAGCCAGGATCACGTCACTGCACTCCAGCCTGGGTGATCGAGTGAGACCCTGTCTCAAAAAGAACAAAAATGTCTTGGCTGTGTTGTTGTTGTTGTTGTTGTTGTTGGAGACAGATTCTCACTCTTTCCCAGGCTGGAGTGCAGTGGTGTGATCACGGCTCACTGCAGCCTTAACCTTCCAGGCTCAGGCCATCCGGCCGCCTCAGCCTCCTAAGTAGCTGGGACCACAGGGGTGCATCACCACACCTGGCTAATTTTTTGTAGAGACTGGGTTTTGCCATGCTGCTCAGGCTGGCCTTGAACTCCTGGGCTCAAGCAATCCACCCCCTCAGCCTCCCAAAGTGCTGGGATTACAGGTGTGAGCCACTGTGCCCAGGCTGTGTCCACTTCTTTCAATCACTGTAGGCATTGTGCTGGTCCAGCCCTGTCATCTCTGCTCACGGCAACCACAGTGGCCTCCTCACTTCTACTTTTTTCCTTGTCACAGCAGCCTGACACATGTTTTCTAGACATAAATGAGACCATGATGCTCTTGTGTTTGAAAACTTCTATTTTGTTTGTTTTGAGACAGGCTCGAGTGCAGTGGTGCAATCTTGGCTTGCTGCAACCTTTGCCTCCTGGGCTCAAGTCATCCTCCCACCTCAGCCTCCCAAGTAGATGGGACTACAGGTGCATGCCACCACAACCCGGCTAATTTTTATATTTTTTGTAGAGATGGGGTTTCGCCATGTTGGCCAGGCTGGTCTCAAACTCCTGGGCTCAAGTGGTCCTCCCACCTCGGCCTCCCAACGTGGTGGGATTACAGGCATGAGCCACCACTTGTGGCCCATTGTCTTGGAATGTTCCAACTCCTTACTGTGGCTTACAAGGTGCCGCACGATCTGGTCCTTCCTCCCTCTCCAAATTTCTGTTAACTGCCTCAATCACCACCCTGCAGCCACCCTGCTCTACGCTCTCAGCACACACACAAACTCCTTCCACCTTAAGGCTGTCACACCTGACACTTCCTCTGCATGGAATGCTTGTCCTTCTGCTCTCATGGTGATTTCCCAGTCTTTAGATGACAACTATCTTAAGTAGACCCTCCTTGGAGAAGCTTTCCCTGCCCTGTGGCTGCCCTCTGAACCTTTCCTTCATGGCGTTTATCATAGACAACACTCAATTCTTGTTCGTTATCTTTCTCTCAGTAAACTAAAAGCTTCATAAGGGTAAGGACCATTTTTATTTATTTACCACTGCCAAATTTACATCAGTGCCAAATTCGATGCCTTAATATGTGTTGAATAAATGAATTACTGTTAAGATAAGAATTGATACTGCTGCTCCCAGCCGAATATATTAAGCTATTCAGATGCTTCAGTGTTAAACAGACATGTGCTCATGCTCCATTGTTCCTTGTTCTGTGAGGTCGTGTACATTTCAGGGCATAGATTTCAACTGTTATGGATGATAATGGGTAGATTTGCCCATTTTTCATTTAGCAGAAAAAAAAATCCAATCATGTTGTCCTCCGTAATTATTTGGGAGCCTCTTCTGCAATTTTGATCCAGCAATTTTTTTTTTACATATCCTCCGGTGACATCAATAGGATGGTTCTTTAAAAATGCAACCTGTTTCAAATTTAAGAACCACTGAACTTTAAAAAGTCATTTAACATTTTTCTTTTCATTTCTTTTTGAGACAGAGTCTCGCTCTGTCGCCCAGGCCAGAATGCAATGGCGCGATCTCGGCTCACTGCAACCTCTGCCTCCTAGGTTCAAACAATTCTCATATTTCAGCCACCTGACTAGCTGGGATTACAGGTGTGTGCCACCATGCCCAGCTAATTTTTGTATTTTTAGTAGAGACGGGGTTTCGCCCTGTTTTCCAGGCTGATCTCAAAACTCTTGGCTTCAAGTAATCTGCTCACCTTGGCCTCTCAAAGTGCTGGGATTACCAGTGTGAGCCACCGCATCCGGCCTTTAGAATTTTTCCTTCATATTTTTAAAATGTGAAGCATACTATTACTCAATTATTATTTTTTGTGTCAGATATTTAATGAGTAAGAAAGCCTGGTATGTGATGAAATTATAATATAAAAAAGGTATTAGCTCTTTAATATTCTGCCTCCTTCAAAGTTGGAGTAAGTTTATGCAGAAACATTTCTTACTAAACCATTTCATATTTCTTGTCTAATTATTAAAGATTTTGTATAAATGATGATACTCTATTACAAGTGAACAAAATAGCTCTGAAAAAGGACAGAAAGGTATTCAAAAGACATGCTAGCTGTTTGTTAGAGTAGCTAAAGTCATTTACTATAAACTTTGTGAAAGCTGTAAGGCTGTTTTGCTTTAGATATTAGTTCTTCCACAGAACATAGGAAGTGATTATGAAACAACCATTCTTGTACTTTGGTGACCATTGTTCCAAAAGGAGTCGCAAGATGATTTTCTCTTGGTCTGGGGGTTTCAAAAACTATTTTCTCCTCACTTGCTCAGTTCTTTGGGTTTTTGTCTCCATCTCCCTCTCAACTTATTTGGCACTTGTTACATAAAACGCCTATCTAGAGTTTGGGTGTATGACTGTTACACAGATTGTTAAACATAGCAGAGGAATGACCAGAGGAAGTGATTCACCAGAAGGAATCAGTTTCACTGCTATTCTTAAACTATTTAAGCCATCAAAGTTCCTATGTCTTTAATGTATAATCACTTCTATATTGTCTGGCAAGTTATAAAGGTCTTTCATACACAGTATCTCTTTTAGTTATTTTTTTCTTTTGAATTTTTAGTCCGCTTGCCAGGGAACCTTTTCGTTCTTAACAGTCCTTGCACATAAATACACAGTTAGTTGTTGAATTATCTCTAGTAGGTTAAGCAACTGTTCCTAAGATCACCTGGCTAGTAAGTGATTGATTTTGAATTCAAACCCAGATCTGTCTGACTTTAAAGCTGAGACTTAAGCTCAAGTCTCAGAATCTAATCCTGCGCACTAGGTTCTTTGGTTTATTTTCCTAACTCAAATCAGATGTCACTTGAGTTTTGCATTACTATATCCCATATTTTAAGCTTGATGACACTTTAGTTGCCTTTCAACTATCTGCAATAAGATCTATTCTGTAAGAACTAGTATTCAAAGAGCTATTTTTAAATACAACACATAATTAGAAAATATGATGTTCAATCAATGTGTAACTCCTTAATTCAACTTAACTCATCTTAACAATGTTTACACATAGTTAGGAAATTATATTATTTTGAAATCTGACACATTAGATGCTAAATCATAATACTTGTTTTTCCCTCTACCAGATTATGGAGAGAATTATGGATCTACCCACTTTACTGAGGCACGCATTCAGGGAAATGTTTTCAGTCGGGGGCCTTTTCTGGATGTTTCGCATCAGGATAATACTTTGTTTAATGGGAGCTTTTTTCTATCTTATATCACCTCTAGATTTTGTACCTGAAGCCTTGTTTGGAATTCTAGGCTTTCTAGATGATTTCTTTGTCATCTTTTTATTGCTTATCTACATCTCTATTATGTATCGAGAAGTGATAACCCAAAGGCTAACCAGATGAAAAAGAAAACAAAACTGAGTTTACTAGGATATCTGAGCTAATGTAGAATATCAAACAGAAGGACCCATGGCGGTATAAAGCAATGAAGCAATGGAGTATTATCTCACAAATATAAAACCACTGTAAGACAAACATTTGATTATCATTTGACAAATGCCTAGGAATATATAACTGGAATTTTCACATGTTTCAAGTTCTAATATTAAGTTTAGAATTATAATGATCTACAGTTGTATCTTGATTCTATGTTGTCTGGAAAAAATATAGAATTATATAAAAAGGGATGCTTTTATATATTTTTCTTTTCCCCAGAATTACTTAGATTAATTGGATGTATAGTAAAATATTGTTAAATTTCAGTTTATCCACTTTATCCTTCTCAGCAGGTACCTATATGATAATATATAGCTGTGAAACTCATCTAAATTCTTTTGTTACAATAAAATATTATATACTATTGGGGAAAATTCAGTATTTCTTTTAGTGCTAGCTAAGTTTTGTGCATTTGGAGCAGTTCTGCTTTTTCATTCTGGTATAATTAATTATTTGTTATCAGCTGAAACTGAAAGAAGAAACTTGAACTTCATACTTTGATATCATCATATTCTAGTTTACAGAATACATTTTAATCAATAGAAGAATTAAGATGGAAAACATGGCCGGGCGGGGTGGCTCACACCTGTAATCCTAGCACTTTGGGAGGCCGAGGTGGGTGGATCACGAGGTCAGGAGATCAGGACCATCCTGGCTAACATGGTGAAACCCCATCTCTACTAAAAATACAAAAAATTAGCCAGGCGTGGTGGCAGGCGCCTGTAGTCCCAGCTACTCGGAAGGCTGAGGCAGAAGAATGGCGTGAACCCGGGAGGCAGATCGCGCCACTGCACTCCAGCTGGGCGACAGAGCGAGACTCCCTCAAAAAAAAAAAAAAAAAAAAAAAAAAAAAAAAAAAAAAAAAGATGAAAAACATTTATCTCCAGTCAGCACACTTGATGTTCACAGTTAGGCATTTAAACAAAAGCTCATCCTTTCGTAGTAGATATAAAAGTAATTGTAAAGGGAAGATTGTTTTAGGAACCTGGGTGATGCTGCAAACACAGAGTAGCCTGATGCATTTCTGAGGAAGGTGAATCTTCGTGTCTTTGAGCATCAGGCCCATAGGAAGGTACTGGGAACAGTATTTACATTTGACAAAAGAAATTACTGGTTAGCTATAGCAACAGATTGGACAAACTTGGTTAGTTTTATGTTGTCAGAAATTTTTATAATACTGTCTCAGGATGGCAGCACACAGCTCAGATTCATGTCTTGAGCTAAACAAGTGAACATATCTGAGAAGACTCAATACCACATGGTATTGGGAGATCTTACTCACTTCAGCTGGCGTTGCTCATTGGTGAATGTATGACGGCAGGATGTGAGGGGATGCCCAGGAGTCAGTGTTAGCATTGTCATCTGAGATCACTGCTATTAATATCATCCATTAATTTATTAGTGAGCTTCACTATATGCAGACTGGGAGATAAGGAGAAAATCTGTCACATTCTCTCTAGCTAATCAGATCAGCTACCAATTAATGAGATTCTGAATGAAATATCAATATGTGTTTTTCTAATTTGGACCTAGGACAGAGCTGTTGCTTGTCATAGAGAAAGACAATAATGCTTAAACATAGCACATTATAATTAAAGCAGGTTTCTCACATACTTTTCATTTTATCCTTTGGATAATTTTGTGAGGAACGCAGGACACCAACTTCCCTTTCATAGATACAATCCCCATGCTATTGATGAAAGTGTTTTTGAATGAAGTCATACAACGAATAACTGATCAAAGTGGCATTAAACCAAAATCTCTTAGTAGAACTCCTGCATAGAATGTTTAGATAGACGTGAAAGTTGTTAAGAGGAACGGCAAGAGAGAAACTGGTTCTTTGGAAGTCTTTCATGCTACATTATACCTCCATCAGAGTAAGACAGCTTAGGCACTCCTAAGAGGAAAGGTTTGTGGAGATGACACCTAAAGACTGCATGAATCCAAATTCTACACTTCCAAATCAAATAGGTAAAAGGGTGGCATACATCACAGAAAAACATTTCAGCTGCAGTCACCAACTTGAAAAGCGAGTGAGTAGGAGTTTGTCACACTGCCATGTACCAGACTGGAAATGCATTTCCTACCAATTATACATTTGGTGTGGGGGAATGGTGATGTCATTTTTTGACAGGATTTTATTTTGTGTGCATGCGTTCTGCTCCAAGTGTCACAATTCTGGTTACAATAATTATAATATTTGGAATTACTACTAAGACTTTCCTGAAAGAGGTGTATTGTACCAAACTTTGTAACATAAAAAAATACTAAATGGTCTTAAAGCTTACTAAATTGTGAAAAGGGTATGTGCTAACATCTCAGAACTTTAGACCTGCTTATTGTCATCTTTACTGATCTCTGATGATAAATGCAGAAGAGATCTGAGAGTTTTTAAAGCAAGTAGAGTCAATCAGTGTTTTGAACATCATAGTAATACTTCTGTGATTCAGAGTTAGATCATATAAATCAAAGTAACAATTTGGATTTTTTTTAAACAACAATATCATAACTGTCATAAAACAGATGGTCCAACCCCAGGAGCAGATAATAACTTGGGCAGCTCTGTGGGGAACAAGATGGGGAAAACAACTGTTCTAACTGCCCACTAGAACAGTGGTTTCAAATACTACAATTCTCAGTGTTTGAGAGGTACTAGGGAAGAAAGGACTGTGTGGATCCCTTGTGGCTATGCAGATACCTACCTCACAGAGTTGTTGTAGAAGACTGGTGGTTTGGTTCAAACCTTGTGATTAAAGAGTTTGTCAAGCATTTTATTCTTTTGAATAAAAGCAACATATCTAAAACATTTTAAAGGTGTTATTTTTCTGTTTCTTTAACATTTGTTTGCTTTCAGAACTCCTGAAAGAGCATTCAGTATAATGGTTGCAATGGCTTTCGTTATCACTAATGGACATCCAATATCTCATCACATTTCTAATTAATTTTGTTAGGTTTTTTATTTTGTTTGTGTGTTTGTTTTTTGGTCAGAGACAGGGTCTCACTCTGTTGCCCAGGCTGGAGTGCAGTGTTATAATCATAGCTCACTGCAGCCTCGAATTCCTGGGCTCAAGTGATCCTCCTGTCTCAGCCTCCCAAGTAGCTGGGACTATAGGTGTGTGCCACCACACCTGGCTAATTAAAAAAAAAAAAAAAAGTTTGTACATACATGGTCTAGCTGTGTTGCCCAGGCTGGTCTCAAACTCCCAGGCTCAGCCTTCCAAAGTGCTGGGATTACAGGTGTGAACCACCATGCCCAGCGCTGAAAATTATTTTTCTATTAAGCAAATAAATTAATTTGCAGACCACAGTGAAAATTTAGTCATGGAGATGTTTAACAAAGAAAAATTCAACATTCAGTTCAATGCAACAAATTTTGTTTTAAATTATATGTAATTCGGCTGGGCGCAGTGGCTCACACCTGTAATCCCAGCACTTTGGGAGGTCAAGGCGGGCAGATCACAAGGTCAGGAGTTTGAGACCAGCCTGGCCAACATAGTGAAACCCCATCTCTACTAAAATACAAAAATTAGCCAGGTGTGGTGACATGCACCTGTAGTCCCAGCTACTTGGGAGGCTGAGACAGGAGAATCGCTTGAACCTGGAAGGCAGGTTGCAGTGAGCTGAGGTTGCAGTGAGCTGAGATCACGCCATTGCACTCCAGCCTGGGTGACAGAGTGAGACTCCATCTCAAAAATAAAAAAAAAATAAATGAATAAATAAATTATATGTAATTCCCCATACCAATGATAAGTTTACCGTTTTGAAATAAGGAAATATAAGGATTATATTCAACAGGTAATAAAAGTATATATTTCATTTCCAAGTTATGGATCACTGGAAGACAGGAAACAAGAAAAGGGAACAAGGAAGAGAACTTGGCTGAGGGACACCACATTGACCAGTTTCATTCTAGATGGATTAATGATCACAGACACCAACAGGGCACCTGTTGGCAGGTGATCCTTGGGTGCTGCTTGAGTGGCTTGTGCCCCCAGCTTCTCTGAAGTGTCTTAAACGTTCATTCTCTTCTGACATTCCTGCACCTCCCAGGTGACAACCTAGTTTTCCTAAATCACTTCTTCCCCGCCAAGGCCTTTACTTTGGTGGCAGAAATAGCTCCCTTCTTTTTATTAAAGACCGTCTGACTCTCAGTAAAAGGAACCACCATCCATCCATTTAAATGCTCAAGCCAGGCCAGTGTGGTGGCTCACACCTATCATCCCAGCACTTTGGGAGGCCGAGGCAGGAGGATCACTTGAGTCCAGGAGTTTGAGACCAGCCTGGGCAACATAGTGAGACCCCCGTCTCTACAAATAAGCCAGACGTGGTGGTGCATGCCTGTAGTCCTAGCTACTCCAGAGGCTGAAGTGGGAGGATCACTTGGGCCCAGAAGTGAAGGCTCCAGTGAGCCTTGTGGGTTGCACCACTGCAGTCCAGCCTGTGTGACAGGAGATCCCATCTCAAAACGCTCAAGCCAGAAGTGCAAGCTTAATTCTGTGTTAATATCTGAATCCCTCTCTTATTCTTTCTTTTCCTTTTTTTTTTTTTTTTTTTTTGAGACAGAGTCTCACTCTGTCACCCAGGCTGGAGTGCAATGGCACAATCTCGGCTCACTGCAACATCCACTTCCCGGGCTCAAGCGATTCTCTTGCCTCAGTCTCCCGAGTAGCTGGGGCTACAGGTGCCCACCACCACACCCAACTAATTTTTGTATTTTTAGTAGAGACAGGGTTTCTACTAAACCCTGGCCAGGCTGGTCTCGAACTCCTGATCTCAGGTAATCCGCCAGTCCCGGCCTCCCAAATTGCTGAGATTACAGGCGTGAGCCACAGCCTCCTCTCTTACTCTTATAACCATCTATCAACAAGCCCTGGCATTTCTACCATTGACATGTCGAATCCCATCAGTTTATACCTTCTGCCACCACCGCAGTCCAAGGAGAGTTCTGTGTGTCCAGGAGCCCAATGGGGGCTGTGGTGGTAGAGCGCAGGGAGCTGGTAGGAGGGCATGAAGTGAGGTTGAAGAAGCAGGAAAGCTGTTGATTTGTATTTAAGTGCAGTGGGAAGACATGATCTAACAAACATTTTTAAAAGGTCATTCTGACTACCTTGTGTAGGGTTCATCAGAGCAGAGCAGCCGTGCAAGTGAGCAGACCCATTAAGAGGCTGTTGCGTGCCTGGACACACAGAACTCTCCTGCCTGTACAGTTGGATGCAGGTCAGGGCCTCAGCATATACCCCATGACCGAATGCTCCCTTCAGCCTCACCACTTTCATGCTTCACGTTACTAGACTGTGTTTCCATCCTTTGGTTCTCAGGTTAAATGTTCCCTCCTCACTCAGACTACCCAACTACTCCAGCAAAAGTAGGCAGTGACCCTCCCCTCCCCTTACCCCGGGGCACTCTGAGGCAGTCAGACGTCTCAGCACAGCATAATCGTATTGACATTTCCATTGTCTGTCTGCCTCTCACTAGAATACAAGCTCTGTGAAAACAGAGACAATGTTAGTTTTGTCCACCCAGATATTCGCAGATGTACCGTCATGCCTGCCACCACAGTAGTGCTCAACACATAAAGATCCAGTAAATAAAGCAAGGGAAAGACAAGAAAGTGCAGAAGACAAGGAAAGATCACTTCTTACTCCGTCATGGCTGCCGCCCAGGTCTAAGCCACCCTCACTTCTCACCTAAAGGATCACAGCGACCTTCCAGGCAGTCTCCCAGGCCCCAGGTGCCCGGCTACCTACGTGCAACGCAGCCCGATGATCATCTCAGGTGTGACTCTGCTGGAAAGCCTGCTCTCCCTTTCCCACAGAGTAAAGGTAAAGTCCTCACGCCAGCCTGCAAGGCCCCACGTGACCTTGGTCGCTCATTTCCTCTCTAACCTCATCTCACATTTGTCCCCACAGCTCACTCTGCTCCAGCCATCCAGCCCTCCTTGCTGTCCTCTGAGCAGGCCAAAGACGCCCAGCCTCAGGAGCTCTGCCCTGGCCAGTCCCTCTGACTGCTAGGCTCCTCCGCTGGGCATCCTCACAGCCAACTCTCACCAACTCCAGATCTTTGCACAATAGCCATTTCCTCTGTTAGGCCTGTCCTGTCCACCATAAGGAAACTTGCAACTCCCTCAGCCCACAGAGCACCTCTCACCAGCTAACATACTCTGTGGTCACATGTTTGCTATCTGCCTCCCTAATGACCACGAGAACATTAGCTCCCTGAGGACAGAAATCTCCTTCACTAACGTATCCCAAGCCCCCGGAACTATGCATGCAGCATAGTCAGTAACTATTTGTTGAATCAATGAATGAGAAAACAATTTCAGGGAACTCTAAGTTGAAATACACTTTTTCAGTTCACAATGCTATCCATTCTGACATTTATCAAACACAGGCACAGAGGACCTCAGAGATATTCCCAGCGGTCTCAATATCCATCGTAATGCTAATAAACTACTATTCTGGTATTTTGGTACTGGCAGACCTCATTTTATTGTAATTTGCTTTATTGATTTTTGCAGATATTGTACTTTTTACAAATTGAATGTTTGTGGCATCGCTGCTTCAAGCAAGTCCATTGGCACCATTTTTCCAGCAGCACGTACTCAAGCCATGTCTCTTTGTCACATTTTGGTAGTTCTTGCAATATTGCAAACTTTCTTCTTCTTATTATAGCTGTTATGGTGATCCGTGATCAGTGATCTTTGATGTTACTACTGATCTTTGTTTTGGAGTGCTACAAACTGCACCCACTTACGGTGAGCTTAATTGATACAAGTTGTATGTGTTCTCACTCACCACTGACTGGCCATTCCCTCATCTCTCTCGCTCTCCTTGGGCCTCCCCATTCCCTGAGACACAACAACATTGAAATTAGGCCAATTAATAACCCTACCAATGCCCACTAAGTCTTCGCTAAGATTCTTACTTTCAATCATAAGGTAGAAATGATCAAGCGTAGTGAGGAAGGCATGTTGAAAGGCGCAACAGGCTGAAAGCTAGGCCTCTTGTGCCAAACAGCCAAGTTGTGAATGCAAAGGAAAAAAAAAATTTTTTTTTTTTTTTGAGACAGAGTCTCGCTCTGTCGCCCAGGCTGGAGTGCAGTGGCGCTATCTTGGCTCACTGCAACCATCGCCTCCCGGGTTCATGCCATTCTCCTGCCTCAGCCTCCCAAGTAGCTGGGACTACAGGTGCCCACCACCATGCCCAGCTAATTTTGGGGGGTTTTTTGTATTTTTAGTAGAGCTGAGGTTTCACTATGTTAGCCAGGATGGTCTCGATCTCCTGACCTCGTGATCTGCCCACCTCAGCCTCCCAAAGTGCTGGGATTACAGGTGTGAGCAAACGCGCCTGGCATAAAGGAAAAATTCTTGAGGGAAATTAGAAGTGCTATTCCAGTGAACACACGAATAATAAAAAAGCTAAGCAGCCTTAATGCTGATATGGAGAAAGTTTAAATGGGCCGGGTGCCATGGCTCACACCTGTAATCCCAGCACTTTGGGAAGCCAAAGTGGGAGGATCACTTGAGGTCAGGAGTTCGAGACCAGCCTGGCCAACGTGGTGAAACCCAGTCTCTACTAAAAATATAAAAATTAGCTGGGTGTGGTGGTGCGCACCTATAATCCCAGCTACATGGGTGGCTGAGACAGGAGAATCGCTTTAACCTGGGAGGTGGGGGTTGCAGTGAGCAGAAATTGCACCACTGCACTCCAGCCTGGGCTAAAGAGTGAGACTCAGTCTCAAAAAAAAAAAAAGTTTAAATGGTCTTCCCTTAAACCAAATCCCCCCCAACTCTGTTCAATTTTGTGAAGGCTGAGAGAGGTGAGGAAACTGCACAACAAAGTTGGAAGCTAGCAGAGGTCGGTTCAGGAGGTTTAAGACAAGAAGCCATCTCCATAACATAAAAGTGCAAAGTGAAGCAGCAAGTGCTGATGGAGAAGCTGCAGAAAGTTCTCCAGAAGATCCAGCTCAGATAATTAATGAAGGTGGCTACACTAAGAGCAGATTTTCAATGTAGATAGAATGGCTTCTATTGGAAGAAGATGCCATCTAGGACTTTCAGTAGCCAGGAAGGAGGATCCAATGCTTGGCTTCAAAGTGTCACAGGACTGGCTGACTCCCTTGTTAGGGGCTGATGCAACTGATGACTTTAAGTTGAAGCCAATGCTCACTTACCATTTCAAAAATCCTATTGGTCTTAAGAACAATGGTAAATCTACTCTGCCTGTGCTCAATAAATGGAATAATAAAGCCTGGATGACAGCACATCTGTTTACAGCATGGTTCACTGAATATTTTAAGTCCACTGTTACACCTACTGCTCAGAAAAAAAGATTCCTTTCAAAATAATACTGCTCATTGACAATGCACCTGGTCACCCAAGAGCTCTAATGGAGATGTACAAGGAGATGAATGTTGTTTTCATGCCTGTAACACAACATCCATTCTGCAGCCCCATAAATCAAGGAGTATTTTGACTTTCAAGTTTTATTACCTAAGAAATAAATTTTATAAGCCTATAGCTGCCATAGATAGTGATTCCTCTGATGGATCTGGGCAAAGTCAGTAGAAAACCTTCTGGAAAGGATTCATCATTCTAGATGCCCTGAAGAACATCAATAATTCACGGGAGGAAAATATCAACATTAACAGGAGTTTGGAAGAAACTGATTCCAGCCCTCATGAATGGCTTTGAGTTGTTCAAGACTTCGGTGGAAGAAGTCACTGCAAGTGTGACAGAAACAGCAAGACAACTAGAATTAAAAGTGGATCCTGAAGATGTGACTGAGTTGCTGCAATTTCATGATAAAACTTGAACAGATGAGGAGTTGCTTCTTATAGATGAGGAAATAAAGTAGTTTCTGAAGATGGAATCTACTTCTGGTAAAGACGCTGTGAACATTGTTGAAATGACAACAAGGGATTTAGAATATTTTGAATATTAAATAAACCTAGTTGATAAAGCAGTGGCAGGGTTTGAAAGGATTAACTCCAATTCTTAAAGAAGTTCTACTGTGACCAAAATGCTATTAAACAGCATTACTTGCTAAAGAGAAATATTTAATGAAAGGAAGAGTCAATCGATGCAGCAAACTTCATTGTTGTCTCATTTTAAGAACTTGCCACAGCCACCTCAACCTTCAGCAACCTCCACCATGATCAGTCAGCAGCCATCAACATCAAGGCAAGACTCTCCATCAGCAAAAAGATCACCATTTGCTGAAGGCTCAGGTGATCATTAGTTTTTTTTTAGCAATACATATCTGTGTGTGTATGTGTATAAAATTTAGAGATGGGATCTCACTGTCACGATCATAGCTCAGTGCAGCCTCAGACTCCTGGATTCAAGGGATCTTCCTTGCCTCAGCCTCCCAAGTAGCTGGAACTACAGGCATGCACCACCATACCTGACCAATTAAAAACAATTTTTTTAGAAACAGGGTCTCACTATGCTGTCCAGGCTGCCCTGAGTCCCTGCCTCAGCCTCCTGAGCCCTGACACCCAGCTCGTGGTAACTGTTGGTTTGCTTGTTTGAGACAGGGTCTCATTCTGTTGCTCAGGCTGGAGTATAAAGGCATGACCACAGCTCACTGCAGCCTCAACCTTCTGGGTTCAAGGGATCCTCTCAACTCAGCCTCCCAATTATCTTGGACTACAGGTGTGTGCCAACATGCCTGACTAATTTTTGTATTTTTTTGTAGAGACAGGGTCTCACTGTGTTGCCCAGGCTGGTCTTGAACACCTGGGCTCATGTGATCCACCCGCCTCGGCCTCCCAAAGTGCTAGGATTAGAGGCGTGAGCCACTGCACCAGGCCATTAAGCCACATCTTAAGGGTGGACAGGTCAGGGATGGGCATTTCAAGGCAAGGAAAACAGCCTATTTAAAGAAACCACAAAACAGCCTGCCCTCTAAGACATAAAGCTGGAACAGAGGTAAAGACAAGTGGAGGGAGATGATGGTGGAAGAGTAGAAGTACCTGGTCCTAAAGAGCTTTATAACTCACCATAAGAAGTCTGAATTTTATTCAGTACAGCAAGTAGCCTTGGAAGGATATGAGCAAGGGTGTGGCAGGCATGCACCACCCCTCTATGGAAGACAGAATGGAGAGAGGTAAAACTGGAGACTAGGATAGTTAAGGGTTTGCTGCAAGGTTAAGACCATGAGAGCCTGGTCAAGAACAGTGAGGAGGCCAGGTGCCGTGGCTCACGCCTGTAGTCTGGACTTTGGGAGGCCCTGGCTGACAGATAGCTTAAACCCAGGATTTTGAGACCAGCCTGGGCAGCACAGTGAGACCTCATCTCTATTAAACGTAATAATAAAAATAATTAAAGAACAGTGAGGGTTGGGCACGGTGGCTCACACCTGTAATCCCAACACTTTGGGAGGCCGAGGCAGGCGTATCACCTGAGGTCAGGAGTTCGAGTCCAGCCTGGCCAACATGGTGAAACCCCATCTCTACAAAAATACAAAAATTGGCCGGGCATGGTGGCGGGTGCCTGTAATCCCAGCTCCTCAGGAGGCTGAAGTGGGAGAATCGCTTGAACCCGGGGGGCAGAGGTTGCAGTGAACTGAGATCGCGCCATTGCACTCCAGCCTGAGTGACAGAGTGAGACTCCCTCTCAAAAAAAAAAAAAAAACAGTGAGGAGACATGCAGAGGGATGGATTTAAGAGGCATTTATTTATTTAGTCTACAGAATTAACCTGGTCATCAAAGGGTTTTATGGGTGACAAAAAAAATCCAAGATGACTCCAAGATTTCTGGTTTAGACAATTGTTGAATAGATAATTCACAGATGATAATTCACAGATGATAATCCCAAAGGCAGAACGGATATACAAAGGAAATAAAAGATGAGAGAATTATGGCATTTAGTTCAGTTTAAGGAGCAGGGTGTTTAGGAGTTACAGAAAGGCAGAGGATGGAACCCTGGGGAAACACCAACATTTAAAGGGGCAGGAAAGGTAGAGAATAAGGGTCAAGGGATTACTCAACAGTCCGCTCTCCAGGTCTGCCTGGCTCAGATCTATATAAAGAAAAGGGGCAGGGAATGAAGTAAAACTGTTACAGGAAAGGGGTCCCAATCCAGACCCCAAGACAGTGTTCTTGGATCTCACGCAAGACAGAATTCAGGGCGAGTCCACAGTACAAAGCAAAAGCAAGTTTATTGAGAAGGTAAAGTGGTGAAAGTACAGCTACTCCATAGACAGAGTAGGGCATTCCCAAAAGTAAGAGGAGGAACGCGTCCACCCTAAGTACAACACTTGGTTTATATATAGGATAAAAAAAGATTATGGGGAGATGTGCTTTGCCACAAGAGTTTGTGATAAAGGATTAATTACTATATTATGTAAGAATCGATATTATCTTTATTTATTTATTTATGAGACAGAGTCTTACTCTGTCGCCCGGGCTGGAGTGCAGTGGTGCAAGCACAGCTCACTGCAACCTCCGCCTCCCGGATTCAAGCGATTATCCTACCTCAGCCTCCAGAGTAGCTGAAATTTGAGGCATGTGCCACCACACCCGGTTAAGTTAATTTTTGTATTTTTAGTAGAGATGGGTTTCACCATGTTGGCCAGGCTAGTCTTGAACTCCTGACCTCAAGTGATCCGCCCGCCTCGGCCTTCCAAAGTGCTGGGATTACAGGCGTGAGGCACTGTGCCCAGCCCAATATATTCTCTTTAAAGCAAAATTAGGAATGCTTCTGTTCTCAAAATATCGGATATCTGGACACTTCGAAGTCTGGGTCTGTGTAGTAAACATTATCAATCTGTTGCCTTAATGGTATATACATCTAGAGGCTAGGAATACCTAACTTTCCGGGAATGCAGCCCAGCAAGTCCCAGCCTCATTTTCCTAGCCCTCACTCATCACAGAGTCGCTCTAGTTTGAACCCCTCTGACATATTCTCTCTCAGGTGTCAAAATTGCTGCAGCAGCTCGATATTTGCAACACAGCACATGGAAATCACAGCAATGGACAGCCTTTCAGAAAAGCTTCTGGGGAGGGAGAGCCTGGTGGCTCAACTCCTGTAATCCCAACCCATTGGGAGGTCGAGATGGGAGGATCCCTTGAGCTCGAGTTCCAGACTGACCTGGGCAACGTGGGTAGACAACGCCTCTATTTATTTAAAAAATTACATATATATACACACGTATATATACATACATATGTACATATATATAATGCTTCTGCGTTGGCAATTGAGATGATTTGGCGAGCGTGTCTTTTTTCATTGCTAAAAATCTGTCACGTTGGCTCTCACAGAGACTTGTGATACCTGAAGACACAGGTAATGGGATACAGACCAGCATTCTGGGAAAAGGTTCCACAATTTTATTAATCATACACCATCTGTGTCCGCCCTTTTAAAGAAATGGGCGCAATGAGACAACGACCTCGGCTTTACACCTGTTCTCCAAGAGGCCCTAGTTGTTCCCTACTGTAAGCCGCCCCAGAAAAGCTCCGCATCAATTAACCACGGGAACAGCCCGGGGCTGGAGGAAGCCCCAGGAATCCGGCCTCCCGCCGCGCCTCCTCCCCCACAAACAGTTCCTTCCTGCCTGCCGGAAGCTCAGGGCTCCGCCCACTTCCGCAAATCTGAAGCCACCGCCAGAAACACCTGGCCTCAGCCAATAGTTAGCTTCCCAGGAAACGTTACCTCTGACCTCGGGGCTAATCAGAGACAGTGGGACGCACACCTCGCGAGAGGTGAGGTTGAAGCTGCCTCCGCCATCTTGGAGATGGGAGACGGGTGATGGCTGTGGTCTTTCTGCTAATGCAAACAACAAAACGGGCACACTAGTCACCCCCGAGGGAGGCCACCATCACTGTAACTGTTGGCCAAAGCTACAAAAGAAGCGAGGGTGTCCAACGGAGCGCAGCGACACTGAGAACAGCTTCCCCTGCCTTCGGCGGCAGAAGTGAAGTGCCTGAGGACCGGAAGGATGGTGCAGTCCTGCTCCGCCTACGGCTGCAAGAACCGCTACGACAAGGACAAGCCCGTTTCTTTCCACAAGTGAGGACCCTGTGCGCCTCGCGGGGCCGGTCTCAGCCGGGGTGGGGGCGCGCGGCCGGCGGGGCCGGGGGCGGAGCCAGGCGCGTGTCCGCGCGAGGGGCGGTTGGGGTCTGGGGACGGCTGCGCCGGGCGTTTCCCACCGCGTCCCGCTGGGAACCGCCGCCCGATCGCGCGTTCTCGGCGCGCGTCGCCGCGGCAGCCGTTTCTCGCGCTCCTGGAACAGGCCCTGGTTACAGGCTTCGCTCGCGGCCTCGGTTGACGCGTTCGGAGCCCGCGGGCGATGCCTAGGGTGGCGCGGGTTTTGCCACCACCAGGGTCACAGAGCAGCCAGGTATTTTAGTATGGTCTTAGGGATATATTTAAAATAGAAACAAAGGCCTTTAAACGAAGGAATCACTACTTTTCGCCCTTGCCGTGGATGGGGGGCCAGCATCGTATTAGTTAAAGGTTTTTTGGCTGGGAAATCAGGGAGAATTTTTGCCCCCAATCTCTAGGAACTAAGCTTTAAGGACCCTGAGTTTTGGAGAAATCTTCAGGTACTGCCAAGATAAATCGTTACTTTTTCAGCACACAATAATGATAATATGGACAGTTACAACATGGATCACAATAAAATAACTCACACGGGTCTTTATTTATTATGGCATTACCTGTGCATAGAGGAAGCTCTTTCGAAAGAAACTGCCCCACAGCTTTCAGAGCTGTCTTATCCAGTAGGTAGCACAGTTAAGAGTGATAGGATCAAAAATATTCTCTTGAAAATAGGAAAAAAGTGCAGAGTTGCAATTACTTATGATAAACGCTCGTAAAGTGTGACATAACATTTTCATTCAGCTGAATTTGTTTACAAATTTTAATTACATTTATGTTAAGTTTTCTTTGCAAGAATTCCTGACGACTATACGCAAATGATAGCTAAGAAATCAGATCCAGGGGTAAACTATACAGATTAGCCATAGGTAATTAGCTAATTATCTTTTATAATTAGGTAAATAATTACAAAAGCAAAATGTTAAATATCTTTTCAGTTAATTAATTTTCTTGCTGTGGAGCCATCTGTGTTTACTAGGGGAGTGTCCATGCATTTTTTAAGTATGTTTGATATCATGTGAGATGGACCCTATAGAAATAAGAGTATGTAGAACACAGAGAGGTCTCCAGAGTAATGATGTTACCCCTTGGAGAAGGGGATAGAACACTTAGAGGATTCAGTTCAGGATATCCTAATATTATCTCTTGATTTAATTGGAATTGCTGTAAACATGTTCTTTCTAAATGTAGGGAAAGGTCAGGTGATGGTAACAGGATTACATGGGCAGCTCCCCACCCACATTTCTGATAGCTTGACAGAAGGAATCTAAAATTATGGAAAATGTTTCATTGGCATTGGAAACTAGTTTAAGGAGGGTATTCACACGTCGGAAATCACTGTTTTTGGCGAGGCACGGTGGCTCATGCCTGTAATTCCCAGCACTTGGAGAGGCCGAGGTGGGCGGATCACCTGATGTCAGGAGTTCGAGACCAGCCTGGCCAACATGGCAAAATCCCGTCTCTACTAAAAATACAAAATACAGGCGTATGCCTGTAATCCTAGCTACTTGGGAGGCTGAGGTAGGAGAATCGCTTGAACCTGGGATATGGAGGTTGCAGTGAGCTGAGATCTTGCCCTGCACTCTAGCTTGGGTAACAGAGCGAGACTCCATCTCAAAAAAAAAAAAAAAAAGATATAACTGTTTCTGCTAGATGTTAAACAGATATGGATTGAATCAAAAGAAGGGCTAACCTGCATCTTATCCCTTATCTAAAATAGCAGGTTTAGGGAGAGTAGATGGGAAAGATCTTAACAGAATCTCACAAACAGCTGTAAATTAGTCGTCCTTGAGCCAGGAGGCCCTAGGTACTGAATTTTACCAGCAAATGCTATCATAGTTGATACTTACAGAGCCAGGAGGCCATAGTTACTGAATTTTACCAGTATATGCTACCCTGGTTTATACTTATAGAGGCCATTCCAGCTGAGATTTTCTTTTTTTTTTTTTTTTTTTTTTTGAGATGGAGTCTTGCTGTGTCACCAGGCTAGAGTGCAGTGGCACGATCTCGGCTCACTGCAACCTCTGCCTCCCGAGTTCAAGCGATTCTCCTGCCTCAGCCTCCCGAGTAGCTGGGACTACAGGTGTGCACCACCACACCCAGCTAATTTTTGTATTTTTAGTAGAGACGGGGTTTCACCATGTTGGCCAGCATGATCCGCCCTCCTCAGCCTCCCAAAGTGCTGAGATTACAGGCCTGATTACAGGCCACGCCCAGTCCCAGCTGAGATTTTCTAGTAGTACCACTTCTCCCACCCTCTACATAGTGGCAGCAGAGAGTGCTATGTTGTACAAAGAAAAGAGACTGTCATAAAGATCTCTTACTAGCAGAGTCAGGCTCTAGCATATCGTATATGGAAGAGAAACTGTGAAACATAAATTCGAAACTCCCTTCTCTTTGTTTTTTTTTCTAATCCCTTCAGTTTACCAAATCCTTAACTTGGAAGAGTAAAATTACCACAATAAATGTAAACTCTCACTATCCCCGTTTACCTGGGCCTAATGGACATCCCAGTTGATTAGAAAATACTTTTCTTTGGTTATTATCTGCCTTTAATTCAAATTTAGCCTATTCATATTTGTCAGACTGATGCTAAGAGAACTGGAAGCCCCTTCTTCCCAGTACATAGATACAAATGTGCAATCTTTGTCTCTCTGTGCAGCACACAGAAAATTACTGGTAAAAAATATGAATACAGGTTATTTTTTTCTTTTTGAGACAGGGTATGGCTCTGTCACCCAGGCTGGAGTGCAGTGGAACGATCTCAGCTCACTGCAGCCTCGACCTCCCAGGCTGGAGCCATCCTTCTACCTCAGCCTCAGCCTCCCGAGTACCTGGGCACATACCACCATGCCCAGCTAATTTTTGTGTTTTTTGTAGAGACAGGGTTTTGCTGTGTTGCCCAGGCTAGTCTCGAACTCTTGGACTTAAGTAGTCCCTCAGACAGTGTCCTCCCAAGTGCTGGGATTACAGGCATGAACCGCGGGCACATTTACTCTATAGTATGTCTTTTACTTGAATCTTTTGGTGAACTCAGTATAAAAAAGTTAAACGTTAATAAATGAGGGCCAGGCGCAGTGGCTCACACCTGTAATTCGAGCACTTTGGGAGGCCAAGGTGGGCGGATCACTAGGTCAAGAAATCGAATCCATCCTGGCCAACATGGTGAAAGCCCATCTCTACTAAAAGTACAAAACTTAGCTGGGCGTGGTGGCGCACGCCTGAGTCCCAGCTACTGGGGAGGCTGAGGCAGGAGAATCGTTGGAACCCAGGAGGTGGAGGCGCAGTGAGCTGAGCTCACGCCACTGCACTCCAGCCTAACAACAGAGCAAGATGGCGTCTCAAAAAAAATTTTTTTTAAATTAATGAGATAAATAGATAACTAGAGCTAATTTTAATCCAATACAATAATACAGTTGTAACATCTTTAATACCAGTGTAAGATCTTTTCTAAGCTGGAAAGTTTGGGTACTTTTATTTATTTAAAAAAATCAGGACAGATAATTGAATTATGCCTTCTTCTTAGGTTTCCTCTTACTCGACCCAGTCTTTGTAAAGAATGGGAGGCAGCTGTCAGAAGAAAAAACTTTAAACCCACCAAGTATAGCAGTATTTGTTCAGAGCACTTTACTCCAGACTGCTTTAAGAGAGAGTGCAACAACAAGTTACTGAAAGAGAACGCTGTGCCCACAATATTTCTTTGTACTGAGCCACATGACAAGGTAATATGCGTTTTAAAATATTGGGTTGCTTTCTGTTTATCAAACTGATGTGTTCATTGATTAAAATGTGGAAAATTCAGTTAGTGGTTTTTTTTTTTTTTTTTTTTGAGATGGAGTCTTGCTCTGTCGCCCAGGCTGGAGTGCAGTGGCGCAATCTCGGCTCACTGCAAGCTCCGCCTCCTGGGTTCGTGCCGTTCTCCTGCCTCAGCCTCTCTGAGTAGCTGGGACTACAGGTGCCCGCCACCACACCTGGCTAATTTTTTTTTTGTATTTTTTAGTGGAGACGGGGTTTCATGGTGGTCTCGATCTCCTGACCTCGTGATCCGCCCGCCTCGGCCTCCCAAAGTGCTGGGATTACAAGCGTGAGCCACCGCGCCCGGCCTCAGTTAGTGTTAAAAGAATAAATGTGCCTGGAACCTTATAGTTAACAGTGATACACTTCTGAAAACACAAAATGCAGTTTATTAAAGATAAATATCATCACACTAAGAAACTTAGTCAGCTTTGTAACTTAGTTAAAAATCACTGTGTACTGCCAGTTATATATTGATAAGTTTTGGGTTTTCTTTATCAGTGACAGTTTAGTTTCAAAGCATTTTTTTCTCCTCAGTGCTTAATATTTAATTAGATCTGATTATTCATTTTGTCTCTTTCTTGCACCGTCCCTCTACTTCAGGTAGAAAAGTTTATTCAAACTGAAACTATTTTCTCATTTTGGAATGTTTCTATACCACTGATTCCCCAAAAAAGTCAATATTTCTTAAATTCCACAGATTCTTTTATTATTTATTTATTTTTCGGAGACAAAGTCTCTCTCTGTTGCCAGGCTGGAGTGCAGCGACATGATCTTGGCTCACTGCAACCTCCGCCTCCCGGTTTCAAGAGATTCTCTTGCCTCAGCCTCCCGAGTAGCTGGGATTATAGGCGTGCACCACTACACCCAGCTAATTTTTGTATTTTTAGTAGAGACAGGGTTTCACCATGTTGGCTAGGCTGGTCTCAAACTCCTGACCTCAGGTGATCCGCCCACCTCTTTCTCACAAAGTACTAGGATTACAGGCATGAGCCACTGCGCCTGGTCAGTCCACAGATTCTTTTAAACTGTTTTTAGTTACTAAATTCAAACATACTTTGTATTTTTGTTTTAGAAAGAAGATCTTCTGGAGCCACAGGAACAGCTTCCCCCACCTCCTTTACCGCCTCCTGTTTCCCAGGTTGATGCTGCTATTGGATTACTAATGCCACCTCTTCAGACCCCTGTTAATCTCTCAGTTTTCTGTGACCACAACTATACTGTGGAGGATACAATGCACCAGCGGAAAAGGATTCATCAGCTAGAACAACAAGTAGAAAAACTCAGAAAGAAGCTCAAGACCGCACAGCAGCGATGCAGAAGGCAAGAACGGCAGCTTGAAAAATTAAAGGAGGTTGTTCACTTCCAGAAAGAGAAAGACGACATATCAGAAAGAGGTTATGTGATTCTACCAAATGACTACTTTGAAATAGTTGAAGTACCAGCATAAAAAAATGAAATGTATATTGATTTCTAATGGGGCAATACCACATATCCTCCTCTAGCCTATAAAGGAGTTTCATTTAAAAAAATAACACTTGATTACTTATATAAAAACAGTTCAGAATATTTTTTTAAAAAAAATTCGATATATACTGTAAAATTATAAATTTTTTTGTTTGTAATTTCAGGTTTTTTACATTTTAACAAAATATTTTAAAAGTTATAAACTAACCTCAGACCTCTAATGTAAGTTAGTTTCAAGATTGGGGATTTTGGGGGTTTTTTTTTAGTATTTATAGAAATAATGTAAAAATAAAAACTAAAGAGAATGAGAACAGTGTGGTAAAAGGGTGATTTCAGTTTAAAACTTAAAATTAGTACTGTTTTATTGAGAGAATTTAGTTATATTTTAAATCAGAAGTATGGGTCAGATCATGGGACATAACTTCTCAGAATATATATGTATATATATATATGTACATATTCTCATATATAAAGTTACAAGGTTCATTTATCTTTCTGAATCAGTTATCAAAGATAAATTGGCAAGTCAGTACTTAAGAAAAAAGATTTGATTGTCTTCACAGCAGAAAAGAGTCATTGCATATCTGATCAATAACTTTAGATAAAGAGTGGATTTTTTTTTTTTTTTTTATGTGGGCTCCTATTTTTTCTCCTACTGTCTAGCATTATAAAATTAGAAGTGTATTTTCAGTGGAAGAAACATTCTTCAATAAATAAAGTAAGGCATTGTCATCAATGAAGTAATTAAAACTGGGGCCTGATTTATGATATGCTTTTTTCTTTCATTACACCCTAGCTGAAGGACATCCAGTTCCCCAGCTGTAGTTATGTATCTGCCTTCAAGTCTCTGACAAATGTGCTGTGTTAGTAGAGTTTGATTTGTATCATATGATAATCTTGCACTTGACTGAGTTGGGACAAAGCTTCACATAAAAAATTATTTCTTCACTTTTAACACAAGTTAGAAATTATATCCCATTTACTTAAATGCGTGATTTATATTCAGAACAACCTACTATGTAGTGTTTATTCTACTGAATGTGGAGATTGAAACACTGAGGTTTCTGTTCAAACTGAGTTCTGTTCTGACTTTGTGAGAAATTTTACATATATTGGAAATGAAAATATGTTCTGAGTAAACAAATATTGCTATGGGAGTTATCTTTTTAGATTTAGAATAACTGTTCCAATGATAATTATTACTTTTATATTTCAAAGTACACTAAGATAGGTGAAGAGTAATAGACCCTTTAAGACAGTATTAAAGGTGTGAAATGGCATTCAAAGTGTCTTTTGTAGAACTGGTTTTCATTGTAGTTTGCTGCCATGCTGCCAGTGGATAGCACTGTGATTCGTGGATATTTGATGTTTTATGAACCAGTATCTCAAAAATAGAAATAATGATTAGAAGATTACTTGAAGTTGGGCCAGGCGCCATGGCTCACGCCTGTAATCCCAGTACTTTGGGAGGCCGAGGTGGATGGATCACAAGGTCAGGAGTTCGAGACCAGCCAGGCCAATATGGTGAAACCCCATCTCTACTAAAAATACAAAAACTAGCTGGGCATGGTGGCCAGTGCCTGTAGTCCCAGTTACTTGGGAGGCTGAGGCAGGAGAATTGCCTGAACCCGGAAGGTGGAGGTTGCAGTGAGCTGAGATTGCACCACTACACTCCAGCCTGGGCAATAAAGCGAGACCCCATCTCAAAAAAAAAAAAAAAAAAAAAAAGATTACTTGAAGTTACATAGTCTGATAACATCATTTAGAACTCATGCTGATCGATTAGAAGGCTTTTACAGATTATTCATGGAACTCATAAAGAAGCTACAAAGTATTCAAGAAGTTTAGTTTTATATGTCATCTTTAGCAATTCCTGGAAGTACTCAGGAATATTTAGATTTATTCCTAAATATTTTGAAAAGTATATACCTTTGGCTGGGCGCAGTGACTTATGCCAATAATCCCAGCACTTTGGGAGGCCAAGGCAGGTGGATTACCTGAGGTCAGGAGTTCAAGACCAGCCTGACCAACATGGAGAAACCCTGTCTCTACTAAAAATACAAAATTAGTCGGGTGTGGTGGCAGTGCATGCCTGTGATCCCAGCTACTTGGGAGGTTGAGGCAGGAGAATCGCTTGAACCTGGGAGTCAGAGGTTGCAGTGAGCGAGGGCGGCGCCATTGCATTCCAGCCTGGGTGACAGGAGTGAAACTCCATCTCAAAAAAAAAAAAAAGAAAAGAAAAGTATACACCTTCAATCTAAGTACTCTTCTACATAAAAGACAAATTCTATGTGTGTGTCCCAGAATGAAGAATCCAGGTTAGATTATAAAAATGGAAATCATAATTACTTAGCATATTAGCATTATTATTTAACCTCAAGCTACTTTCTTTTCATAACAGACATAAATCCCCATTTGGAGAGAACTGAGCAAGCAGCATGTATACCAACTGCTTTCATTTAAATAATTTATCATAGTAAACAGAAGTTTGAGGTGCAGGTACTTATTTCTGAATTGGCTATTGTATTGTTTATAACATTGCCAAGAAAAGAAGGTCATTTAGGTAAAAATAGGTTCTGTTCAGGCATAGTAAACAGTCTGACAGAAACAGGGACAAAGACTCAATTTTTTTTTCTTTTTTTTTTTTTTCTGGAGAAGGAGTCTCGTTCTTGTTGCCCAGGCTGGAGTGCAATGGCGCGAACTGGGCTCACTGCCACGTCTGCCTCCCAGGTTCAGGGGATTCTCCTGCCTCAGCCTCCCGAGTAGCTGGGATTACAGGCATGCGCCACCACGCCCAGCTAATTTTGTATTTTTAGTAGAGACGGGGTTTCTCCGTGCTGGCCAGGCTGGTCTTGAACTCCCGACCTCAGGTGACCCGCCTGCTTCGGCCTCCCAAAGTGTTGGGAATACAGGCATGAGCCACTGCGCCCAGCCGGTCTCAATCTTTTAATACTGCCTTATAATGCAAATATAAAGGTCACTTGAATTGCTGCTTGGCTTGAATTAGCACATTCCAATTGAAGTTTTAAGTTTTTAAGAACTAATTTAAATGTTTACTAATTGTATACAAGTGTACTAAAAATAATTCTGTTGTTGCAAAACTTTGTACTTGGAAATCCAAGTACATGAGGGGATTTTTTTTCTTTCAACTATAATTTATGTGATCCCTTTCTTAGAATTATAACAATAATGGTGATGGCAAATGAAAGTTTCACATGATACAGGCTTTTTAGCTTGCATTAATATTCCCTGATCATCTTTTAGTGCTAAAAAAAAAAAAAATACATGTGTGGCCAGGCACGGTGGCCCACATCTGTAATCCCAGCACTTTGGCAGGCAGAGGTGGGCAGATCACCTGAGGTCAGGAGTTTGAGACCAGTCTGGCCAATACGGTGAAACTCCTTCTCTACTAAAAATACAAAAATTAGACAGGCGTGGTGGCGCGTGCCTGTAGTCCCAGCTGCTCAGGAGACTGAGGCAGGAGAATCGCTTGAACCTGGGAGGCGGAGGTTGCAGTGAGCCAAGATCACACCACTGCATTCCAGGCTAGGTGACAGAGCGAGACTCCATCTCAAAAAAAAAAAAAAAAAAGTATACATGTGTACACATACCCAACACTATAGCTTTTAGAAAGTTGATAGTAAACAACATATTTTAAAATCCATTTGTGTTCCAGAATTTTAAAAAGATAGTCCACCCTGAATAGTATTTAAAGAAAAAGAATAGATTTTCCAGCTGATGGTAACTGGTGTTGCTTGGCATTATGATTTTATATTGTCTTGTGTTTTAAAGTACAATCACTCACATGAAAGAAAAATATTGAAGAGCAACAACAGTGCTTTGCAAATAAGCAAAACTATTAAAAGTAATAGAAAAATTTGCTCAAGGTAATGTTCTCTTATAATTCTATGTCTTTTTAAAAACTTGGATGTAGCTTGATTCTACTGAGATTTTTCTGAATGATAAATATTTTTTAAATTAAAAAGCTGTTGAATTTTTATTTGTTCTCTTTAAATTCATAGCATTTTATGTCTTGAGATTATAAAAATTTTATATTTAAAATATCCTAAGGGATACAAATAAACTTCATTATTTTAGTTTTTGGTAAAACTGTAGAATACAAACAATAATTTAATAGAAAAATGACTGCCAGAGTGTCTTGGCAAGAAAAAAATTTTTTTAAATAACCATTTAAAGTCTGACAATTGACTTAAAGGAATATAGCAAATGAAGAAATGATAAGGAAAGTTTACTAAATCTCCGTAAGAACATTGAGTCTGTGGCATTTAGGCTACAACCCATTTCTCCCTAACTAAACCCCTGTCCCAACTCAGTGCTATAGAAGCTCTACTCTGAAGCGCCACTCAATCTTCTTGGATATGATCAAGAAGATCGTACTCCTTAACTCCCAAGCAAGGGCTATGGTATCTTTCAGGGAGGGGCTGGTTGCCAGTATTCTCACGTCCCTCTAGCTTTGTGTTGCAGAGACTAAATTCCAGGAGGGTCCAGCCAAGAGGTCAGGGACTCCCTACACCCAACTTCCACTCTAGGTGCAGGCTCTACCATCGGTATGGCAGGCCAAGACACAGGGCCTTGATCACCCTCTCCATACCTCATTCAAGATGGATTTTCCATGCCAGAAGTAAGCCAAGAACACCAGAGGCTATTGTCTCAACTGAGCCCATAAAGCAGGCATGTAACTCAGAGAAGCAGGCCACTTTCCTCACTCCTAGCTCCAGAGCAATGACTCAGATTTTCCCAAGGGAGATGCAGGTTATAAGAACAGAGAGCTCTGGCCGGGCGTGGTGGCTCACGCCTGTAATCCCAGCACTTTGGGAGGCCGAGGCGGGCGGATCACGAGGTCAGGAGATCAAGACCATCCTGGCTAACATCGTCAAACCCCATTTCTACTAAAAATACAAAAAATGAGCCAGGCGCCGGGCGCAGTGGCTCACACCTGTAATCCCAGCACTTTGGGAGGCCGAGGCAGGCAGATCACGAGGTCAGGAGATCGAGACCATCCTGGCTAACACGGTGAAACCCCGTCTCTACTAAAAATACAAAAAATTAGCCGGGCGAGGTGGCAGGCGCCTGTAGTCCCAGCTACTCGGAGAGGCTGAGGCAGGAGAATGGCGTGAACCCCGGGGGCGGAGCCCGCGGTGAGCCGAGATCGCGCCACTGCACTCCAGCCTGGGCGACAGCGAGACTCCGTCTCAAAAAAAAAAAAAAATAATAATGAGCCAGGCATGGTGGCGGGTGCCTGTAGTCCCAGCTACTCGGGAGGCTGAGGCAGGATAATGGCGTGAACCCGGGAGGTGGAGCTTGCAGTGAGCCGAGATGGTGCCACTGCACTCCAGCCTGGGCAACAGAGCGAGACTGTCTTAAAAAAAAAAAAAAATAGAGAGCTCTGAAGCTATTTCCAAACTGACAACTGGAACACTGTGGGAAAGTTCAACCCTAAAGATGCTCTCAAAAACAATGGAGAATTTAGTGGTAAGCAATTAAGAGGAAGTTAGTAGCTCCACAACAACAGCTAAATTGTAGGCTAGTAATTTACCAGAAAGAACCAGAGGAAGAGACAGCTAAAAAGGGCCCTCCTGGGGTCAGAGGCCAGCACAGTGGCTCAAACCTGTAATCCCAGCACTTCGGGGAGCCAAGGAAGGCGGATCACCTGAGGTCGGGAGTTCGAGACCAGCCTGACCAACATGGAGAAACCCCGTCTCTACTAAGAACACAAAATTAGCCGGGCATGGTGGCACATGCCTGTAATGCCAGCTACTCGGGAGGCTGAGGCAGGAGAATCACTTGTATCCAGGGTGCGGAGGTTGCAGTGAGCCCAGGTTGCGCCATTGCACTCCAGCTGGGCAACAAGAGCAAAACTTCGTCTCAAAAAAAAAAAAAAAAGGGCCCTCCTGGGGTCAGATCAGATAACCCCTGCAAAGGGGCCCAAATTTAATAGGATCACACTGTGGAGCAATTCATGCCTTGGGGCATTGTCAAAAACAATAGAGAAATCAACTGGAAATTGGAGGCTAACAGCTGAGTGTGATACCAACAAAAGCAGTTAGCAAAATAAGCAATCAAAGATAGACCTGCTGAAACTACTGTTATCCCTGATGACTGTGTATACCTAAGCCTGCCCCTTTTAAGGAATGAAATCAGAGACTTCACACTGAAGAAGATATAAACTTAATTAGTGCAGCCAAGTAATGAAATAAAGGAGCAAACAGGGCCAGGCACAGTAGCACATGCCTGAAATCCCAGCACTTTGGGAGGCTGAGGTGAGCGGATTGCCTTAACTCAGAAGTTTAATACCAGCCTGGGCACCATGGTAAAACCCTATCTCTACAAAAAAAGAAACACACACAAACACAAAATTAGCCAGGTGTGGTGGCTCACGCCTGTAATCTTAGCACTTTGGGAGGCTGAGGTGAGCAGATTGCTCTAACTCAGAAGTTTAATACCAGCCTGGGCAACGTGGTAAAACCCTATCTCTACAAAAAAAAAAAAAAATTAGCCAGGTGTGGTGGCTCACGCCTGTAATCTTAGCACTTTGGGAGGCTGAGGTGAGCGGATTGCCTGAGCTCAGGAGTTTGAGACCAGACACAGTGAAACCCCGTCTCTTCTAAAATACAAAAGAAAATAGCCAGGCGTGGTGCGGTGCGCCTGTAGTCCCAGCTACTCAGGAGGCTGAGGCAGGAGAATTGCTTGAACCCGGGAGGCAGAGGTTGCAGTGAGCCAAAATTGCACCACTGCACTGCAGCCTGGGCAACAGAGCAAGACTCTGTCTCTACAAAAAAAAAAAAAAAAAAAAAAACGAAGCAGCTCAACAGTAGTTGGAGATGGCAGAAGAAAAATCAGTAAACCTGAGGTAGAGATCATGCTATCTGAAAAACAAAAAAAAAAAGAAGAAAAATGAACAGAGCCCCAGAGAAATATGGGACTCCATTAAACACACCAAATATGCTTAATGAGAGTACCAGAAGAAGAGGGGCAGGGGGAGAGCAGAAAAAATATTTGAAGAAAAAATGACTAGAAGTTTCTCAAGTTTGATGAAAAAGCACACACTCAAGAAGCTCAATAAATATCAAGCAGAATAAATGCAAAGAGATCCACTCCCAGACATAATAGTAAAAAATGCTGAAAACCAAAGACAAAAATTTGAAAGCAGTAAGAGAAAAATGACTAGTTCCAAGGGCAACAAGATTAACAGCTGACTTTCTCATTAGAAAAAATGGAGGCCAAAAGGCAGTGGATGGCATATTCAAGGTGTTGAAGGGAAAACTCAATCAAGAATCTTATATGTAGCAAAATTATCTTTCAAACATGACGGTAAAGGGGGCTGATTCTGGGAAGACGACAGAGTAGGAAGCACCAGAAATCTGTCTCACTACCTACACTACAATGGGACTGGCAAAATTTGATGTAACTATTTTGGAACTCTGGAGTCTATTGAAGGCTTGCAACTTGGAGGGGTAAGGCTTGGATTACAAACTGTGATTAATTTTGGTCAATTTCAGCTCTTGGCTCGGTAGCAATTACCCATCTCCCATTCACAGCCCCATGGCAAGTAGTGCACAAGCTACAGGAGCAGCTTGCATGTGACTTGACTTGTGGAAGCAAAGGTGGGCAATATCCAAAATTCAAATATCAGGATTAATGTCTGATCACTGATTGCTGCTTAGATCATGGACATGCAAACACAGGTGAACAGCCACTGTTACATCTACCCCACAGACAGTTGCAAGCCCCTTCCCCTTTAGCTAAAGCAACTTCCAGGGAAGTTAAAGGGTTGGTGTCTTCCCCTCACTCCCTTCGTTTTTCTTTTTGTACCCTTTTGAGAGCCAGGCATTAAGGACTAGGGCATTCAAAAACAATTGCACATATGAGGGGGAATTAGAAAGTCACTGTGCATAGTCAGAGAAGGGTGCATGTTCAGAAGAGACCTGAGAATATGTTAAGTTTACACCTCAGGCTAATGCTTGCCACAGAGACAGCTTAAAACCATAAAAGCCAAAACAAGACAAAAATAAAAAACAACCAACCTTGGAGAGGGGAGAGAACCTGATTTCCATGGTTTACCACATCATAAAATTCAAATGTCCTGTTTTCAACAAAAATCACAAGGCATACAAACAGGAAAGTATGGCCTATTCAAAGGGAAAAAAACCAACAGCAACTGTTGGACAAATCAAAGACACCATCTTAGGCATCGGTTCCAGGTTCTTCCCCCTCCACTTGGCGCCCCCTAAACCCACCAAGCACAACTCGCCAAATAAGCACCCAATCAAAAGGAAACACCTCCTGCTATCCCCGAGGTCCCACCCTCCGACCAATCACCAATCACCACATCACCCTAAAGGACATAAATACTCAGCCCCAGCAGCTCTCTCTCTCTCTCCCCTTCTCTTCGTCTTCTCGCACACTGAGCCTCCAATAAAGATCTCTTGGCTGCCACCGGTGTCGTCTCTGACTAGCCAGTCGCCCTTCATTTTGGTGCAGTGACTCAGATCGGGATTCCCCACCTTTAGATGGGACCCTGATCCCCTTCCCAGGCTCAGTCTAGACCTCCGGCCAGCCCTCACCCATTTTCCTGTTCGTCAAACTCTCTGCCCAACACCGGCCTCATTTCGGTAAGCCCCCACTCCTTCTTTCATCCCCCGAGGTCTACCCAAATCACCTCACCCTCGGCCTTCAAGGCTGCAATAGACCTTGGCGAGCCCAAGTCGACCTCGGCCCCCAGGGAACAGAGTTTTCTCCCCTCCTTCTCGCCTCCTCAGCCTGAGTCTCCTTCCTCTCTTTTATCTCAAAAACCCTGGTACCGGGTGACCCATGGCCCTCGGCCTCTCAAAGGCCTATCAGTCCTTTCGTTTCGGTGACGATCGACTCAAAGGACCTGATTCTCAACGTGGCAATCGGCTGACAGGGGACGCCCTACCCAGCCCCTTGCCATAAAAATCTCCCCTCCTCGGCCGGGCGCGGTGGCTCAAGCCTGTAATCCCAGCACTTTGGGAGGCCGAGGCAGGCAGATCACGAGGTCAGGAGATCGAGACCATCCTGGCTAACACGGTGAAACCCCATCTCTACTAAAAATACAAAAAAAAAAGGCGGGCGCGGTGGCTCAAGCCTGTAATCCCAGCACTTTGGGAGGCCGAGGCGGGTGGATCACGAGGTCAGGAGATCGAGACCATCCTGGCTAACACGGTGAAACCCCGTCTCTACTAAAAATACAAAAAATTAGCCGGGCGTGTTGGTGGGCGCCTGTAGTCCCATCTACTCGGGAGGCTGAGGCAGGAGAATGGCGTGAACCCCGGGGAGGCGGAGCTTGCAGTGAGCCGAGATCACGCCACTGCACTCCAGCCTGGGTGACAGAGTGAGACTCTGTCTCAAAAAAAAAAAAAAAAAAAAAAAATCTCCCCTCCTCATAATGGGAGGCTCTGCATCCCTGCCAGCTGACTCTCCATTACAATGTCTCTTAAATAATCTATCAACTCTCGGTCTTGCTGCGGACCTTAAACCTAGGTGCCTAATAACATTTTGCACACAAAATTGGCCTACCTATCCCCTAGATAACCAAAATAGGTGGCCCACTTATGGGTCCCTTGATCTCAGTCTTCTCCAAGATCTGTACAACTACTGCGAGCAAACAGGAAAATGGGTAGAGATCCCATATGTTCATGGCTTCTTCCTCTTACGGGACAAGCCTAACCTCTGCCTCCACTGCAAGCCCCAACACCTCCTTGCCACAGCTCCTCCTTCTGCCCCAGACTTTGACCCTGCTGACGAACCTCCGCCATATCACCACCCTCAGCCCCACCCTCAGGCCGCCGCCCAGCCAGTTGCAACCCCGCCCCTTACCACTTCCCCCGACATCTCTCTTTCTTCCCCTTCCTCCGCAACCTCTCCAGCTCCCTCCCCTCTGCCGCTCAGCCCTCCCACCACTCGTTCGAGATCCCACCACCCCATCCTTGCCCCACTTCGAGAAGTAGCAGGAGTTGAAGGCATCGTCCGAGTACACGTTCCCTTTTCCATGGCTGATGTATTCCAAATCGAAAAGCGCTTAGGCTCTTACACTTCCAACTCTGCCTCCTATATCAAAGAATTCCAATACATCCTTCAAGCCTATAGTCTCACTTTCCATGACATATATATGATTCTCTCTAATTCCCTTCTCCCTGAAGAATGCCGGCGGGTCTGGGAACAGGCTCGCACATATGCAGATGAGGTCCACCAAACAACCCCAGTCCTACCACTGGAGGTGCAGGCGGTGCCCGAGCAAGAGCCTAATTGGGACTATAACACCCAAAACGGAGTTGTCTCCTGAGACCATTTTGCCACCTGCCTAGTAGCCGGGTTATGTAGGGCAGCACAAAAGGCTGTCAATTTTGAAAAGCTCCACGAAATAGTACAAGAAAAACATGAAAACCCCTCAGCCTTTCTTGATCGCCTTACAAAGGCACTCCAACAATATACTAACATAGATCCTAAAGCCCCAGACGGCAGACAGCTCCTTATGTCCCATTTTTTTGCCCAAAGCTATCCCAACATTAGGAGCAAATTAAAAAAGCTTGATAGAGGCCCTTTCACCCCCCCCCAGACCGAAATTCTAGCAATGGCATTTAAAGTTTATCACAACCGAGACGAAAAAGCAAAGAAACAAAAGTACCAAATGCTGGCCCAAGCTTTGCAAGCCTCTTCTCGACCAACGCCTGGGTCGCATGGCTACAAATCATCATCTAGCCACCCACCTAAACGCGAACCTCCTGGGCCCTGTTTCAAGTGTGGTAAGGAAGGACATTGGGCCTGGCAGTGCCCAAATCCCAGGCCCCCCAACAAGCCATGCCCCAAATGCCACCTGTCTGGCCACTGGGCCGTAGACTGCCCTGGCCCCGAAGGGGAGCCAGGCCAGCCTCCAGCTCTACACCCGACCTCCTAGGTCTGGCCATCGAAGACTGGGGCCTTGGGTCTCCTCTCCCGACACAAATCATCACCACTCAGGAGCCCAGGGTCTCGTTAACAGTAGACGGACGCTCTATCACATTTCTCCTTGACACAGGAGCTACCTTCTCGGTTTTAAGGGAATTCTGGGGCGCCACTTCCCCTTTAGGATCTCCTATAGTCGGGGTTGGAGGCCAAACCGTACGTCCAAGAGCCACTCCTCCCCTCTCCTGCACCTTCTCTGGTCACATGTTCTCTCATCGGTTCCTAGTCATGCCCCAATGCCCTCTCCCCCTATTAGGAAGGGACATCCTCTCAAAATTCAAAACCTCTATCACCTTTAATCCAGCCATCCCCCAAAAATCCACCTCACTCATTGCCCTAGTTGCTGATTCCATATACCAGGCTCCTGCTCCTCCTCTACCTTCGCTCCCAACAGGCTTCAATCCTGTAGTTTGGGATACTACCACCCCTTCGTTAGCACTATGCACCCCCATACAAATCTCCCTCAAAAATCCACATCACTTTCCTAGCCAACCCCAATATCCTCTCCCCACCTCTAGTCTGAGGGGATTACAACCAGTTATCTCCGATCTCCTCAGGAAGGGGTTCCTTAGACCAACCCACTCGCCATTCAACACCCCCATTCTTGCAGTAAAAAAATCCAATGGCACATTCCGCCTCGTTCAGGACCTCAGGCTCATTAATGAAGCTGTTAAACCCATTCACCCCCTAGTCCCCAACCCCTATACTCTTGTCCTCAATTCCTCCAAGCACCACACACTTCTCAGTGGTCGATCTCAAGGATGCTTTCTTCACCATTCCTCTCTCCCCACAATCACAAGATCTCTTTGCTTTCACCTGGACTGACCCAGACACCAAACAGTCACAACAACTGACATGGACCGTTCTTCCCCAAGGGTTCAGAGATAGCCCTCACATTTTTGGCCAAACCCTAGCTTCAGACCTGAAAACACTGAGACTTCCCCAATCCGTACTCCTGCAATATGTAGATGATCTCCTTTTGTGCAGTCCTTCTCTAGCCATCTCCCAGGCCGACACTACTTCCCTTCTCAATTTCCTCGCAGACAAAGGCTACCGAGTATCCCCTCAAAAGGTCCAACTCTCATTAACACAAGTCACCTATCTAGGAGTCCTTCTCTCCCATAACTCAAAGGCCATCACCCTAGACCGAAAATGCTTCATTAGGGGTCTTCCCATCCCTAAAACAAAACAAGAAGTACCCTCATTCTTAGGACTTGCCGGATATTTTAGAACCTGGATCCCCAATTATTCCCTATTAGCAAAGCCTCTTTATGACCTCTCCCAAGGAGCTCTGTCTGAGCCTTTAGACGCCACAGTAAAACGGCCCTTCCTACTACTTCAGCAGGCCCTCATAAAAGCTCCAGCTCTACATCTCCCAGACCTACAAAAACTCTTTATTATATATGTACATGAACACAATGGCTTAGCCCTAGGAGTCTTGGGTCAAATGCAAGGTCCCACTTTTGCTGCAGTCGCATACTTGTCCAAACAGCTCGACCCCACCGTACGGGGATGGGCCCCTTGCCTTCGAGCCCTGGCAGCAGCTTATTTACTCCTTCTGGAGTCAAAGAAGCTCACATTCGGGGCATCTGTCATTATCACGTCCCCTCATCAACTTAAAGACCTCCTCACATACAAAAGTCCCCAAACCCTCCCTCCTTGCCGTATACTCTGCCTCTTAGTCTCCTTCTTACACGATCCTACTGTATCCTTCCAGACATGTGCACCCCTCAATCCCGCCACCCTCTTACCTCTTTCACAAACCCCCCCTTTACATAAGTGTATCGAGACTTTAGAGTCCCTCCTACTGTGTCCAAGCCACATCTCTGAAGGACCTTTAGATAGCCCAGATCATACGTGGTTTACCGATGGTAGCTCCTTCTCATTAAATGGACAGCACCTAGCAGGGTACACTATAGTCTCCCTAACCCAGACCATTGAAGTGAAGCCCCTGCCCTCCCAAACTACCAACCAACAAGCTGAACTCATTGCAGCCACTCGAGCATTCCAACTGGCAGCAGACTCCTCACTCACACTATACACAGACTCCAAATATGTTTTCCACATCTTACTCTCCCACTCTGCTATTTGGAAAGAGAGAGGACTACTCACAACAAAAGGAACATCTATCACCAATGCTACCTTCATCACATGCCTTCTCCAAGCCTCTCTACTTCCTACCAAAATAGGAATAGTCCACTGCAAGTCCCACCAAGCCGACTCGTCCCCAATAACGCAAGGCAATAATAAAGCTGACCAAGAGGCAAAACAGGCAGCGCTGTCGTCTCTGCCCCACACAATCGTGATAACAACAAACAGACTTCCAAACCCTTCACAGCACACACAAGACCCTCCACAACACTCACAGCCACCTAACCTCCCAAAGCACACCCTCTTTTCATACCTCCACTCTATCTTCCATAGAAGCCCCCAATCATTAAAAACATTTCTAAGCTCCTTCTTCACCCTCGATTCTTCAGATCTACAGTTCCTCCAACAGCTCACATCTACCTGCTCCATTTGTCAATGTACAAACCCACAAACCCCACTAAGGCCAGGACCTTTCCCAACTCACCAATCCAGAGGACATATTCCAGGAAGTGATTGGCAACTAGATTTCACTCATATGCCCCCTGTAAAAAAACTTAGCTATCTCTTAGTCCTCGTAGATACCTTTTCCGGGTGGGTTGAAGCATTCCCGACCACAAACAAAAGAGCCAGCACAGTTGCCTCTATCCTTTTATCAGAAATTATCCCAAGATTCGGAATCCCAACCTCTCTCCAAACTGACAACAGCCCTGAATTCACTTCCCACATTTCACAAGACATAACAACTACACTTAATATCCCCTGGCACTTCCATATCCCATATCACCCCCAGTCCTCAGGGAAATTTGAACGAACCAATCGCACACTCAAAGAGACCCTTACCAAACTCTCCTTAGAATTACATCTAGACTGGGTTAAGCTATTGCCTACAGCTTTGTTCCAACTCCGAGTTCTGCCAAAAAAGCCTTCCCTTATGTCCCCTTTTGAAATCATGTACGGTCGCCCGGCACTCCCACCTGGCATTGAGCCCACTTCAAAAACAGTCCCAGCAGGCATCAGCTACCCCCTCCTGTCCTTCATCCATTGTGAGCTATGGAAAAGGCAAAACTGCCTCCTTCCCGATGCCACCAACCCACAACCTCCATTTCCCCTCAAGCCAGGAGAATGGGTTTTCTACTCCCTACCAAGCCACAAACAAGTAGCCCCACTAGCCCCAAAGTGGAAAGGGCCCCTCCAAATTGTGCTTTGCACCCCTACTGCTGCGAAGCTCCAAGAATCACCAGGGCATCTAACTCCTTGGCTTCACATTTCCAGGTTGAAACCAGCCACGAACGCTGATCAAACAAGAAGTCTAGCCGCCTCCTCACATTCCACAAAATACACTTGCACACCCATAACTCACAGCCCTCTCAAACTCCGCATTTCCAAAGTGCCATCCCTTCTGCCCATTCCAGAAGCCTAAAGTCCCACCACCATGCATGTTCCTCCCTCTGGGACACTCTTAAACCCCCTCTCATGGCTTGGCTTCTTTCCTTCCTAGGCCCACTACTGGGGGCCCTAGCGTTCTGTGTTCTACTCCCTTGCCTTACTAGGTTCAATATCTAACCAAACGTTTAACCAGCTTCTCCTTAGAAACTACCAACTACTACAACGTGTGAAGACACAACTGGCTCTAGAGAAAACCTCATAGAGTGCTGACACCCCGTCCATCAACAGCTCACCTTCACAAGTTGCCTCTACAAGGGTATGTCTGCTTAAAGCCTCCTACAACCCACACCCTAAATTAAACTGTCATTTTATTTTCCTACAGCTCCATAGCCCACCCCCAGGCTGTTAAAGATGGACACTAACCAGTTCCATCAGTTCCTAACCAATCTCCACACCGACAGCTGGCTCATCAATGATCCAGCCTTACCTCTAGGGTGGCTCACCGCACTCATCGACCTCTACCTACAAGGAACATTTCAAGATTTCGCACCCCAAGAAATTTTATCCCTACTGCTCGGAATCATACTCCTACTATACCCCAACCCTCCCAAGCCAAAACTCCCTTCCACTTTTCCCCTCACAACGCCCCTTCTCAGCAGGAAGCAGCCAGATAGACGACTACGCCCACTTTCCATTTTAAACCAATAAAAAGGGAGGAATGTTGGATAAATCAAAGACGCCATCTTAGGCATCGATTCTGGGTTCTTCCCCCTCCACTTGGTGCCCCCTAAACCCACCAAGCACAGCCCGCCAAATAAGCACCCAATCAAAAGGAAACACCTCCTGCTAGCCCTGAGGTCCCGCCCTCCAACCAATCACCAATCACCACATCACCCTAAAGGACATAAATACTCAGCCCCAGCAGCTCTCTCTCTCTCTCCCCTTCTCTTCATCTTCTCGCACGCTGAGCCTCCAATAAAGATCTCTTGGCTGCCACCGGTGTCATCTCTGACTAGCCTGTTGCCCTTCAGCAACTATCACTTAGAAAGACCATATGGCATACCTATTAAACAAAAATGTTAAAATAATGGTATTAAAGATACTTAGAGGAAGCATCTTTATTTATTTATTTATTTTTTAAACAGACTCTTGCTCTGTCCCCAGGCTGGAGTGCAGTGGTGCGACCTTGCCTCCCGGATTCAAGCAATTCTTCTGCCTCAGCCTCCTGAGTAGCTGGGACTACAGGCGCGTGCCACCATGCCCAGCTAATTTTTTTGTATTTTTTGTAGAGATGGGGTTTCACCATGTTGGCCAGGCTGGTCTCAAAACTCCTGACCTCCGCCTGCTTCGGCCTCCCAAAGTGCTGGGATTACAGGCGTGAGCCACTGTGCCCAGCCTAGGAAGTATCTTTAGTGGAAGACATGAAGAAAGTCAAGAAAACGATGTATGAACAAAATGGAAATGTCAATTAAGAAATAGAAAACCTTAACAAAACAATTCTGGTGCTGAAAAATATAATAACAAATAAAAATTCACTAGAAGAATTTAAATTTGGGCAGGCAAAAGAATCAGTAAACTTGAGGATGGGACAATTGAAATTATCAAGTCAGAGTAAGAGAAAGAAAAAAGATTGAAGAAAAGTGAACAGAACCTAAGGGACCTGTGGGACACCACCCAAGGGATCAGTGTACACTTTATGGAAGTCCCAGAAGAAGAGAGAGAGAAAGGGGCAGAGAAATTGTTTGAAGAAATAATGGCTGAAAACGTCTCAAATTTGATGAAAAACATGAATAGAATATTCAAGATACTCAATGAATGTCAAATAAAATAAACTCAAAGAGACCCACACTAAGACTTTACAGTCAAACTGTAAATCGTCATAAAAGAAATCATCTTAAAATAGCAAGAGAAAAACAATTCATCACATGTAAAGGATCTTCAATAAAATGATCAGCAGGTTTCTTAACAGAAACTTTGGAAGCCAGAAGGCAGTGAGCCAATATATTCAAAGTGATAAAAGGAAAAAACTGTCAACCAAAATCTCTAGAGAGAAAAATCAGGACATTTCCAGATAAACAAAAACCGAAGGAGGGAGTTTGTTACTACTAGACCTGCCATACAGGAAATGCTGAAGAGAGTCCTGCAGGTTGAAATGAAAGTACCCTAGGCACTGACTTGAAGTTGTATGAAGAAAAAAAATCTCAGTAAAGGTAAATACATGGGCAGAAGCTGGTATTGTAAAAGCTGATATTGTTGTAACAATAGTTTTAACGCCACTTTTTGTTTTATACATTATTGAAGAGACTAATACATTTAAAAGAAGATGATTATTAGTCTAAAGGCTAGTATTATTGTAACTTTGGTTTGTAACTTCACATATTTTCTATATAATTTAAGAGACTAATGCATTAAAAATAATTATTAGTTTTTATTTTTAGACACACAATGTATAAAGATGTAATTTTGAAACATCAATAACTGAGTGAGGATGGAACTGTAACAGAGTAGAGTTTTTGTATGAATTAAAGTTAAGCTGACATAAATCAAATTAGAGTGTTATAACCTTACAATGTTAAGTGTAATCTGCAAGGTAACCACAAAGAATATATAGAATTATACACAAGAGAAAATGAGAAAGGAATTAAAATATTTCACTATTAAAAAATCAACTGAACACCAAAGATGATTCTAATGCAGGAAATAAGGGACAAAAAAGCTATAAGACATTTATAAAACAAATAGTAAAATGACAGAAGTAGGTCCCTCCTCATCAATAATTACTTTAAATATATTGGATTAAACTTTCTAATCAAGAGACAGAGATTAGAAGAATGAATTTTTTTTAAAAAAAGAACAAGACCCGGCTGGGCACGGTGGCTCACGCCTGTAATCCCAGCACTTTGGGAGGCTGAGGCGGATAGATCACCTGAGGTCAGGAGTTTGAGACTAGCCTGGCCAACATGGTGAAAACCCATCTCTACTAAAAATACAAAAATTAGCCAGGCGTGGCAGCAGTCGCCTATAACCCCAGCTACTAGGGAGGCTGAGGCAGGAGAATTGCTTGAACCTGGGAGGTAGAAGTTGCAGTGAGCCAAGATTGTGCTATTGCACTCCAGCCTGGGCAACAAGAGCAAAACTCCATCTCAAAAATAAAAAGAACAAGACCCAAGACCCAAGACCCAACTACATGCTACCTGTAAGAGACTCATGTTAGGTCCAAAGACACAAATATGTTAAAAGTGAAAGGATGGAAAAAGATATTTCATGCAAATAGTAATCAAAATGAGCTGGGGTCCCTGTATTAACAGAAGATAAAAAAGACTAAATAAAAAAGTTACAAGAGACAAAGCAGGTATTATATATTAATTAAAAAGTTTAATACACCAAAAGACATGGCAATCGTAAACATTTTTGCACCTAATAACAGACCACCAAAGTATATGATACACAAATTGGCAGAATTAAAAGGAGAAACAGACTGATCTACAAAAATGAAGATTAAGTGGAAACATTCTCAGAAAAAGAAAAACAGAATCTGTTGTTAGCCAACCCACCTTAAAATAAGTACTAGAGGAAGCTCTTCAGGCTGAAAGCAAGTGACACCTAACAGTAATTCAAAAAAGCAAAGATTGCCAGTAAAGATAATATGTAGGCTGGGCACGGTGGCTAATGCCTGTAATCCCAGCACTTTGGGAGGCCGAGGTGGGTGGATCATGAGGTCAGGAGATCGAGACCATCCTGGCTAACACGGTGAAACCCCGTCTCTACTAAAAATACAAAAAAATTAGCCGGGCGTAGTGGCGGGCGCCTGCAGTCCCAGCTACTCGGAGAGGCTGAGGCAGGAGAATGGCGTGAACGCGGGAGGCGGAGCTTGCAGTGAGCCGAGATTGCGCCACTGCACTCCTGACTGGGCGTTTTTTTTTGTTTTTTTTTTTCGAGACAGAGTCTCGCTCTGTCGCCCAGGCTGGAGTGCAGTGGCGCAATCTCGGCTCACTGCAAGCTCCGCCTCCCGGGTTCATGCCATTCTCCTGCCTCAGCCTGTCCGAGTAGCTGGGACTGCAGGCGCCCGCCACCACGCCCGGCTAATTTTTTTGTATTTTTAGTAGAGACGGGGTTTCACCGTGTTCTCAATCTCCTGACCTCGTGATCCACCCGCCTCGGCCTCCCAAAGTGCTGGGATTACAAGCGTGAGCCACCGCGCCCGGCAATTATGTAAATAATTATAAAAGACACATAGCTGCATCTTTTTTCTTATTTAAAAGCAACGGCAAAAACTATATATATAATTTTAGTGTTAGGCCTGTAACATAGAGAAATGTAATATGTTTGATAGTAAGAAGCAGATGAGAAGCAAGCTGTACTGAAATAAAGAAATAACACCAGATGAGAACTTTAATCTATAGGAAGAAATGTGGAGAAACAAATAATAAATCAAAAATTAACTAAACTATAAATACATACTTGCGGCCGGGTGTGGTGGCTCACGCCCATAATCCCAGCACTTTGGGAGGCTGAGGCAGGTGGATCACAAGGTCAGGAGTTTTCAGACCAGCCTGGCCAACATGGTGTAACCCCGTCTCTACTAAAATGCAAAAAGTCAGCTGGGCGTGGTGGTGGGCGCCTGTAGTCCCAGCTACTCCGGAGGCTGAGGCAGCGGAGTCACTGGAACCCAGGAGGCGGAGGCCAGGAATCTTGAGCCAAGATTGCGTCACTGCACTCCAGCCTGGGTGACAGAACTAGACTCTGTCTCAAAAAAAAAAAATTTAAAAATAAATACATACATACTTGCTCACCCATTTTTTGAGCTTCCTAAGAAGACATAAAATTATTACAATAATTATAAAAATGCATTATTGGTTTGTAACATGTAGATGTAACATGTATATTAATAATAGTATGAAATGGGAGAAGAGGTAATAGAACTATATACAGCAAAATAACTCACTGGTAAGTTGAAGTAAATTATAATAAGATATATATGGTAAGCCCTACAGCAACCACTTAGAAAATAAGTCCAAAGTGTAGTGAAGAAAATCATTGAAATAATTAAAATCTTAAACTAGAAACGTTTACTTAACGTAAAAGAAAGCAGTGAAGGAAGACTAGAGAAATAAGACATGAGACTAAAAGGCAAAATGGCAGATGTAAATCCAGCTATACCAATAATAGCATCTAATGTGAACTGATCTAATCAAAGGGCAGAGATTGTCAGACTGGATATGAAAAACAAGCTCCAACTATATGCTGTCTGCAGGAGACACACTTTAGCCTTTTGATAAAAATAGGTTGAAAGCAGAAGGATGGAAATGACATACTATGCAAACAACAACTAAAACAGATGTGAAGTGGGTATGGCAATATCAGGCAAAATAGGCTTTTAAAAATGTTATTAGAGGCTGAGCAAAGTGGCTCACGCCTGTAATCCCAGCACTTTAGGAGGCCAAGGTGGGTGGATCATTTGAGGTCAGGAGTTCAAGGCCAGCCTGGCCAACATGGTGAAACCCTGTCTCTATTAAAAATACAAAAATTAGCTGGGCATGATGGTGCGTGCCTGTAGTTCCAGCTACTTGGGAGGCTGAGGCAGAAGAAATGCTTGAACCCGGGAGACAAATGTTGCAGTGAGATGAGATCACGCCACTGCACTCCAGCCTGGGCAACAGAGTGAGATTTCGTGTCCAAAAAAAAAAAAAGTAAGCAAGAAACGCGGAAGAGCATGTTTTCTCATACAGGTAGTTCTAAATTTTGAGACTCTGCCTCAAAACAAAACCAAATAAAATAAATAAATAAATGTTATTCGATATAAAGGGAATTTTGTAATGTTACCAATCTATCAGGAAGATATAAGAATTATAAGCACATATGCAACTAACAGTAGAGCCCTGAAATACATGAAGCAAAAGCTGACAGAAATGAAGGGAGAATTCAACAAAAATTGAACAACAGTTGAAGACATCAGTACTCCACCTTCAATATTAGATATAACAACTAAGCAGGAGATGAACAATGATAGAGAAAACTTTAACTGTGCTATAAACAAAATAGATCTAGCCAACTTCTATAGAACATTGCACCCAGCCATAGAGAATATATATATTTTTCAAGTCACATGGAGCATTCTCCAGGATAGACCACACACTGGGTAATAAAACAAATCTCAGTAAGTTTTTTTTTTTGAGACAGAGTCTTGCTCTGTCGCCCAGGCTGGAGTGCAGTGGCGCAATCTCGGCTCACTGCAAGTTCCACCTCCCGGGTTCATGCCATTCTCCTGCCTCAGCCTCCTGAGTAGCTGGGACTACAGGCGCCTGCCACCACACCAGGCTAATTTTTTGTATTTTAAGTAGAGACGGGGTTTCACTGTGTTAGCCAGGATGGTCTCGATCTCCTGACATGGTGATCTGCCTGCCTCAGCCTTCCAAAGTGCTGGGATTACAAGCGTGATCCATCGCGCCCGGCCTACATCATCTTTTTTTTTTTTTTTTTTTTGCTACTCCCCACCCTGTCACCTGCTTCTCCCCACTGTCTTCCCATCCTCTTCTCCCCACCATCTCCTTTTCATTCTTCTCCCCAAGTTTGTCTTTCCAGCCCCTCTCCATGCTCCTTTTCCCCCACCCTCTCTCCCCACTATTTTCTCCCAGCCCCTTCTCCCGCAACAACCTGGTTTTTTATTTTGTTTTGTTTTGTTTTGTTTTCCTGAAACAGTCTCACTCTGTCGCCCAGGCTGGAGTGCAATGGCAGGATCTCAGCTCACTGCAACTTCTGCCTCCCGGGTTCAGGCAATTCTCCTGCTTCAGCCTCCCAAGTAGCTGGGATTACAGGCATACACCACCATGCCTGGCTAAATTTTTTTTGTATTTTTAGTAGAGACAGGGTTTCACTATATTGTCCAGGCTGATCTCAAACTCCTGAGCTCAGAAAATCCACCCGCCTCGGCCTCCCAAACTGCTAGGATTACATGCATGAGCCACTGCACCTGGACGTTTTTTTAAAGCATTGTTACTCTTTCTTTGTTTCTTTGGTTTTTTTTTTTTTTTGAGACGGAATTTCACTCTTGTTGCCCAGGCTAGAGTACAATGGCGCAATCTCGGCTCACTGCAACATCCGCCTCCTGGGTTCAAGCGATTCTCCTGCCTCAGCCTCCCGAGTAGGTGGGACTACAGCCGTGCACTACCATGCCCAGCTAATTTTTGTATTTTTAGTAGAGATGATGTTTTGCCATGTTGGCCAGGCTGGTCTCAAACTTCTGATCTCAGATGATCCGCCCACCTTGGCCCCTCAAAGTGCTGGGATTACAGGCGTGAGCCACCGCACCTGGCCTACTTTTTTTCTTAAATACAGTTTTCCTTCCATTTAAAAATACGACTACAAATTTTTACCTATTAAACTTCATGTTTCAGCTTCTTAATTAAAACATGTTAGTCTGAAACAAGCTGATTAACAAATGGGCAAAAGACTTGAGTAGACATTTCTTCAAAGAGGATAAACAGATGGCCAATAAGCACATGAAAAGATGCTCAATATCACTAATCATTAGGGAAACACAAACCAAAACCACAATGAGATACCACCTCTCACCCATTAGGATGCTTGCTATCAAAAAACAGAAAATCATGCATGTTGGCAAAGATGCAGAGAAATTGGAGCCCTCGTGCACTGCTGTAGAAAACAAGAGGGCAGTGCCTCAGAACATTAAACACAGAATTACCCTTTGATAGAATCCAGCAAGTTCCATTCTGAGTACAGAAAAGAATAAAAAGCAGAGACTCGGCCAGGCGCAGTGGCTCAGGCCTGTAATCCCAAAGCTTTGGGAGGCAGAGGTGGGTGGATCACCTGAGGTCAGGAGTTTGAGACCAGCCTAACATGGCAAAACCCCATCTCTACTAAAAAAAAAAAAAAATACAAAATTAGCCAGGTGTGCTGGTGCATGCCTGTAATCCCAGCTACTAGGGAGGCTGAGGTAGGAGAATTGCTTGAACCAGGGAGGCAGAGGTTGCAGTGAGCTGAGATTGAGCCATTGCACTACAGCCTGGGCAACAAGAGTGAAACTCTGTCTTAAAAACAAACAAAAACAAACAAACAAAAAAGACTGAGACTCAAAGATATATTTATACACCCATGTTCATAGCAGCAGTATTCACAATAATCAAAAGGCAGAAGCAACCCAAGTGTTCATCAACAGATGAATGGATTATTCAACCTTAAAAAGAAGGAAATTCTGACAAATGCTGCAACATAGACGAACCTTGAGAACGTTACGCTAAGTGAAATAAACCAGCCTCAAAAAGAAAAGCTGAGGGCAGGCGAGCGCGGTGGCTCATGCCTGTAATCCCAGCACTTTGGGAGGCCAAGGCGGGCGGATCAGGAGGCAAGGAGATCAAGACCATCCTGGCTAACATGGTGAAACCCTGTCTCTACTAAAAATACAAAAAAGCCGGGCGTGGTGGCCGGGGCCTGTGGTCCCAGCTACCGGGGAGGCTGAGGCAGGACAATGGCGCGAACCTGGGAGGCGGAGCTTGCAATGAGCCGAGATCAGCCACTGCACTCCAGCCTGGGCAACAACTGAGTGAGACTCTGTCTCCAAAAAAAAAAAAAAAAAAAAAAATAAAAGAAAAGCTGAGGGCAGACTTTGGCCCTTTATAAGGAGAAACATTTAAATAATTAGACTAGTCCAAGAGTGTCATGGATCGCGTTGTGAAGTAATGAGTTTGCCATCCCTGGGCATAAAGAAGATCTTAAATGATCATTGGTTTGGGACATTGTGGAAGGAATTCCTGGCTTGAGAGGAAAGCTGTTTACGCTAAAACAAGGTGGTAGGTAAGCGGGGGAGGGGGGAGCGGGGGCAGGGCTTGGCTGGAAAGAATCAGTCACTATATATATATATATATATATATATATATATATATATATAATAAAAATAAATATATAGTTTCAAATAAACAGAAGGAGGGTATTGAAACTTCCCAACACAAAGATATGATAAAGGTTTGAGATGAAGGATATGCTAATTACCCTGATCTGATCACTAAAGGTTCTATGTACCGAAACATCACCAGCCAGGCGCGGTGGCTCATGCCTGTAATCCCAGCACCATGGGAGGCCGAGGCAGGCGGATCACGAGGTCAGGAGATCGAGTCCATCCTGGCTAACACAGTGAAACCTGTCTCCACTAAAAATATAAAAAAATCTTAGCCGGGCATGGTGGCACATGCCTGTAGTGCCAGCTACTCAGGAGGCTGAGGCAGGAGAATCGCTTGAACCCAGGAGGTGGAGGTTGCAGTGAACCAAGTTTGCGCCACTGCACTCCAGCCTGAGCAACAGAGTAAGACTCCGTCTCAAAAAAAAAATTAATTAAAGATAAATAAAGGTATGACTAAATAAAACAAAATACAGCAAAATAAAATAAAACAAAACAAGGCTGGGTGAGGTGGCTCAGGCCTGTGGTCCTAACTGCTTGGGAGGCTGAGGTGGAAGGATCACTTGAGCCCGGGAGGTCAAGACTGCAGCGAGCTATGATGGTGCCACTGCACTCCAGCCTGGGTGACAGAGTGAGACCCCGTCTCAAAAAATAAAATAAAATAAGAGAACAAAACAAAATAAAATAAAAATAAATTGCCTAAGGGGTTTTAAAAACTTCTCCCATTCAGAGTATGGTTTTTATTTTTTTGTTTTGTTTTGTTTTGAGACAGAGTCTAGCTGTGTTGCCCAGGCTGGAGGGCAGTGATGCGATCTTGGTTCACTGCAACCTCTGACTCCCTGGTTCAAGAGATTCTCCTCCCTCAGTATCCAGAGAAGTTGGGATTACAGGCACCCGCCACCATGCCCAGCTAATTTTTTTTTTTTTGCATTTTTAGTAGAGACGGGGTTTCACTGTGTTGGCCAGGCTGGTCTCGAACTCCTGATTCAGAGTATGATTTTTAAGAGTCTTTGACAAACATTTTTCCCCCTACAACATTGTTCTCTGTGTTATTAAGAATTTGGGTGATGCAGCATTTATTAAAAGAGTGTTCTAAGCCTGGGCAACATTGGAAGACTCCATCACTATAAATTTTTTTTTTTTTTTTAATTTCCTGAGCATAGTGGTGCACACCCATAGTCCCAGCTACTTGGGAGGCTGAGGAAGGAGAATTACTTGAGCCCAGGAGGTTGAGGCCCCAGTGATCTCTGATTGCTCCACCGCATTTTAGCCTTGGCCACAGAGTGAGACCCTGTCTCTAAAACAAAGATAAATAAATACATAATAAAATAAGGTTCTACTATTGTCTCCTAAAGTTTCTTCCAAGTCCCTGATAGCAGCTATTTAAGCTGTGATAGTAACACTTTCTTGATCTTACCATAAGGTGTTAAGAGAAGATTCTCAGACAAAATCCAGGACTCATGTTCTTTCCTCAAAGGGACCTTAAAATGGCTTCTTGGCAGAGCCATCTGGGGCTGCAGTTTTCCATTCTGCCAATCGGAAGATCAACCAAGTTCGCATATGTTGATAGCATATGGCAACTGTCATGACTGTACCTGGCCAACAACAGTGACAAGGCATCATCTATTGGAAGATGCTTCTGATTTAAAAAGATGTTAAAAGTGTAAAAAAAAAAAAAAAAGCATGTTTAAGAATCAATGAAGCATGGGCATTTCTTTATGTGTGTAAGTTACCCAGATCTGAATTCTGTTCACCAAGAACCTTGACTGGTACACTTCCTGACTTACACATTCAAATTTAACATTCAGAATACGTAAGGTCCTAAAATCAAACTCATTTTGGGACTAGGTGCTCAGGAGCCTCTACAGTGTGCCCACCCCATCCCTTCTCCATTCTACCGTCTAAGGCAGGACTCCTGGTTGTCAGCTGGGTCCCCTTCTCCATCTCGAGGGGACCCTGTGGAGCCGGGTCACCGCTCAGCTTACTCAGACAGATGCATCAAATGGCTCTGCCAGCTGATGAGGCACAGGGGATTTGGGCTTCTTGCCTACATTCTCATCTAGGGAATTTGGGGAAAATTTCAATCATTGATCAACTTCTGGCTTGGGACAATTGCTGGATACTGAGTGATAACCATTGACTAATTCCTCTGTCACTTTTTATTTGAAACTCTGATTCTTTCCTGACTTTTGGAAAGTCTATTTTTCAAGGATGTCTAGAAAAATCATGATTCACGTTTTCCCTTGGAGGCCTGATGGCAGCACCAGGTCAGAGTAAGCCATTTGGAGGGCCAAGTGTCTTATGTCCATATCATCTGATACAAGATGCCTGGAGAGTTAGCACTTGCTCATCCTGGGACTGCTGGCCGCACTGCTATGATACAGAACACTGAAGATCAAGGCGAAAGCTGTTTAACGCTTTACCAACATACTTACAGCTAAGTCATTTGATAGTTCTTACCAATAAAAAGGCAACCACACAGAATGTAATTAATGCATACGCACTGGATGAGATAGCTCATTTTGCTGTCATTTTATCCTAAGAGAGATCTAGACAAATGCTTCTGATTAGAAGAGGCTCATGATACTTCTCCGTGGGTCAAGATTTGTAAGTAAATAGCTCTTCGTTTATTTATTTATTTATTTATTTATTTTTGAGATGGAGTCTCGCTCTGTTGCCAGGCTGGCATGCAATGGTGTGATCTCGGCTCACTGCAACCTCCGACTCCCTGGTTCAAGCAATTCTCCCGCCTCAGGCTTCCTAGTTGCTGGCATTACAGGCATGCAGCACCATGCCTAGCTAATTTTTTTTTTTTTTTTTTTGTATTTTTAGTAGAGACGGAGTTTCACCATGTTGGCCAGGATGGTCTTGATCTCCTGACCGTGTGATCCGCCCGCTTCAGCGTTCCAAAGTGCTGGGATCACAGGCGTGAGCCACCGCACCTGGCCTCGTTTACTAACCTTCTAGAAATACATAGTGACTATTTTATTCTTATTGGTTCATATCAACAGTAAGAGTAGCCCTGGCACAGTGGCTCACGCTGGTAATCCCAGCACTTTGGGAGGCCAAGGCAGGAGGATCATTCGAGGCCAGGAGTTCAAGACCAGCCTGGGCAACATCGTGGGACCCCCAGCTCCACAAAAAATTTTAAAAATTAGCTGGGCATGATGGTGCACACCTGTAATCTGAGCTACTCAGGAAGCCAAAGTAAAAGGATCGCTTGAGTCCAGGAGTTTGAGGCTGCAGTGAATTGTGATCACACCACTGTACTGCAGCCTGAAAAAGCCCAGTAAGTGTGGTTGCTGTAAGGGAGAATACGGTTAGGCTGAGTTTTACATTTTCTTAGTGAAAGAGGCTGCTATTTAGGGATTTCAGCTACTTCTCAGTCCTCCTGGAACAGATTTTTCTCTAATCTGGGAAGAATCACCTATTGTGTATTAGGTAAATGTGTGCAGATAGGTACTGTATGCAAAGAGGAAACATGTCCATGTTTTTGGTTTGACTAGGTTGCCCTGTGAAAGAATTTTTTTTTTTTTTTTTTTTTTTTTTTTTTTTTTTTTTTTTTTGGAGACGGAGTCTCGCTCTGTCGCCCAGGCTGGAGTGCAGTGGCGCAATCTCGGCTCACTGCAAGCTCCGCCTCCCGGGTTCACGCCATTCTCCTGCCTCAGCCTCTCCGAGTAGCTGGGACTACAGGCGCCCGCCACCACGCCCGGCTAATTTTTTTGTATTTTTAGTAGAGACGGGGTTTCACCGTGGTCTGGATCTCCTGACCTCGTGATCCGCCCGCCTCGGCCTCCCAAAGTGCTGGGATTACAAGCGTGAGCCACCGCGCCCGGCCAAGAATTTTTTTTTTTTAAAGAAACTGGTAGATAAGAAAGAGGTAAATATATTTTGTATAAGGACCAGGGATTTTCCTGCACAATAAGAGACTAAAACCTGGGCCCTTTCTCTTTCTCTCTTTAAAAATAAACTTTTTAATTTCGGAATAATTTTAGATGTTTAGAAAATTTGGCCAGGCCTGGTGGCTCACACCTGTAATCCCAGCACTTTGGGAGGCCAAGGCAGGAGGATTGCTTGAGCCCAGGAGTTAAAGACCAGCCTGGGCAACATAGTGAAACCCTATCTTTACCAAAAAAAAAAAAAATTAAAAACTTAGCTGGGTGTGGTGGTGTGCACCTGTGGTCTTAGCTACTTGGAAGGCCAAGGCAGAAGGATCTCTTGAGCCCAGGAGTTTGTGACAAGCCTGAGCAACAGAGTGAGACCCTGTCTCTACAAAATTAGAAAAAAAGAAATAAGGAAGGAAGGAAGGAAGGAGAAAGAAAGAAAGAAGAAAAGAAAGAAGAAAAAGAAAGAAAGAAGAAAGAAAGAAAGAAAAGAAAGAAAGAAGAAAGAAAGAAAAGAAAGAAGGAAGGGAGGAAGGAGAGAGAGAGAGAGGGAGGGAGGGAGAAAGGAGAAAGAACATTTGCGAAGTTCCTGTATATTTCCCATCCAGTTTCAGTTTCCTTTAATGATTTCGCCCTACACGAGCATGGTAGCTTTGTTAAAACTAAGCGACCAACACTAGTGTGTTACTCTTAACTAAATTCCCAACTGTATTCTGAGGTCACCACTGTTCCACTTAGCGTCTTTTTTCTGTTCTGGGAGCTGCATTGCGTTCTGTCCTCACACCAGACTTTGTTTTTCATGACCTTGGCAGTTTCAGGAAAACTATGGACTCCTTCCCCTTGGAGACCCAACAGTATCAGAACTTCTTGAGGGACCGAGTGCAGTCCCTCAAGGCAGGGAAAGCCCCAAGGGCTTCTCCGGGGAAGCGCAGTCTGAAGAGACGGAGCCCAGGCCTGGTGAGCCATCAGGCCTGGCCAATTTTTTTGTATTTTTAGTAGAGACGGGGTTTCACTACGTTCGTTGGCCAGGATGGTCTCGGTCTCTTGACCTCATGATCCGCCCACCTTGGCCTCCCAAAGTGCTGGGATTACAGGCGTGAGCCACCATGCCCGGCCTCCTGATTCTTACAAATGCCATCGGCTGCCCACTGCCTCTTATTTTTTGCAAAAAAGTATAACACAATCTCTTATACTTTACAGCATTTCTTCATTCCAAGCCTGGATGTTGCTGAAATGTTGATATTACACAAAGCACCTAAGTGGCACTTCAGAACACCACGAACAGTTTAAAGGCCATAGTGAATGGCTGTGACAAGTAAAATGACCTGCTGTTTTATGCTTTCTTGCCTTTGATCAGTTCTCCAGCAGCAGGGCAATGCCTCTGACCTTTGTGGTCTCCTAGTAGACCTGACTATCCCCTCCTCAGTGCTCCCCTGAGCTCTGTGGAGACATTTTGTCAGACTACCTGTAGTATGTTACTGAACTTAGTTGTTTATCTGGCTGTCTTTCTTTCTTTTTTTATTTTTTATTTTTTGAGATGGAGTCTCGCTCTATCACCCAGGCTGGAGTGCAGTGGTGTGATCTCGGCTCACTGCAACCTCCACCTCTCAGATTCAAGCAATTCTCCTGCCTCAGATTCCCAAGTAGGTGAGGCATATGGGATTACAGGCATATGCCACCACGCCCAGCTAATTTTTTTGTATTTTTAGTAGAGACGGGGTTTCACCATATTGGCCAGGCTGGTCTCGAACTCCTGACCTTGTGATCCACCTGCATCGACCTCCCAAAGTGCTAGGATTACAGGCATGAGCCACCACGCCCAGCCATCTGGCTGTCTTTCTCTACAAAAATTGATACTTGAAAATAAAGTCTTCTTATTCACCTTAGCCCCGTACCAGAGTGCACAGCACACAATAGGCATTCAACAGTTAAACTGTCCAGAAAAGTTATCCAAAACATGGAAATAAGGCAAAGGATGACTGCACGTCCCTTCCATGCCATGCCAGAGCGCATCTAATGGGCCCCCTCAAAGACTGTTAAGTTCTCTAAGAAATTTTACCTTTTGTTTAATTTATTATTTACTCTTGACCCAGGACTAAGGGTCTTTGAAGTTGCATGCTAACTGGCAGATTTTTGTGAGTATGGATGCACACGATTTCTGTTCCGTAAAAGAGATAACTCCAAAGGTTGCAGTTTTATCACCGGTAGGGTATTAATCTGTTTTGTATCTAATGTAGCCATTGTATTCCAGCATGTCTTTCAAATACTCTGAACCAGCTTTATCATCCTGCTGGTACTCTCATGAACGAGTTAAAAAATCTTTGACATATGCTCACTTTATATTCATGTGAAAGTCATGCTTTAATTTAAAAAAAATTATCCCAGGCCACATAGCAAGCCCCGTCTCTACGAAAAATAAAAATTAGCCAAGCATGGTGGTGCACATCTACAGTCACAGCTACTTGGGAGGCTGAGGACTGCTTGAGCCTAGGAGTTAGAGGCTGCAGGGAGCTAGGATTGTGCCACTGCACTCCAGCCTGCACAACAGAGACCCTGCCTCTAAAAAATAAATGAATGAATAAATAAATATATACTTTGATAGCTTTTTTGACAGTTTTGGAGGCCCCACCAGAATGTTCATGTGGATTTATCTGTCAGAATCAATTAAACTGTGGTGCCCGAGAAATGCACGTCATGGATTGTTTAGCCCTGGGCACATCTTTCTTTAGCTTCCAGAATGAATCCCAAGTGGAAATAGAACTTGTCCTTCATTGACTGTCTATGTTTTTTACTTTGCTTATGGTTCTTGGTCAAGTCTGTTAGTCCCTTAATGGTTTGGGCTCCGAGCCTTTCCACAGCTGGGTCCAGGGACTGGTGTATCATGGACCACTGTATGTCAGCCTCTGTGAGTAGAATGAGAACATTCTATGTTTACATAACTATAGTTTGGACATGGCAAACAAATTTTTCCTCATTGGCAGCCGCAATATCTGACAATCTATTTTATGTTCTGACCATTTGGTAATCTCTGTTGAGATGCTGGTATCTATTCTCTGTTGGATAAGACATAACAGATAATCTGTTTTTATTTGTTCATCTACTTGTGACTCCAAATTAATTACGAAGATATCTTGTCATTTAGATTGGTGAGTTTTTGTTTCTTTGTTTACTTTTTTCTTTTTTTTTTAGACAGGATTTGGCTCTGTCACACAAGCTGGAGTGCAGTGGTGTGATCTCCTCTCCCTGCAGCCTCTGCCTCCTAGGCTCAAGTGATCCTCCCATCTCAGCCTCCCAAGTAGCTGGGACCACAGACATGCCACCATACCCAGCTATCTTTTTTTTTTTTTTTTTTTACTTTTGTAGAGATGGAGTCTTGCTATGTTGCCCAGGCTGTTCTCAAACTCCTGACCTCAAGTGATCCTCCTGCCTCAGCCTCCCAAAGTGCTGGAATTCCAGACATGAGCCAGCATGCCGGGCCCTTCTTTGTTTACTTCTGAACCCATGACTGATGCTGTACAATTGAAGCTGTGAGAACTCTGGGTATTTAGCTGTAATGAAGAAAAGTCCTTACTTTTCTTTATGCGTGTGAAATATTTCCCTATCTCTGAAACATATTCAGAAATTAGGTCACAGTCTCTTAAAACTGGAGTTCTGGCCGGGCACAGTGGCTTACGCCTGTAATCCCAGCACTTTGGGAGGCCTAGGCAGGCAGATCACTTGAGGTGAGGAGTTCGAGGCCAGCCTGGCCAACATGGTGAAACCCCATCTCTACTAAAAACACAAAAATTATCTAGGAGGCTGCAGTGAGCCGAAATCGTGCCACTGCACTCCAGCCTGAGCAACAGAGTGTGACCCTGTCTCAAAAAACAAAATAAATAAACAAATTGGCTGGGCATGGTGGCTCATGCCTGTAATCCCAGCACTTTGGGAGGCCGAGGGGGGTGGATCAAGAGGTCAGAAGATCGAGACCATCCTGGCTAACATGGTGAAACCCCGTCTCTACTAAAAATACACAAAAATTAGCCCAGCATGGTGGCGAGTGCCTGTAGTCCCAGCTACTCGCGAGGCTGAGGCAGGAGAATGGCATGAACTGGAGAGGTGGGGCTTGCAGTGAGCTGAGATGGCGCCACTGCACTCCAGCCTGGGTGACAGAGTGAGAGTCTGTCTCAAAATAAATAAATAAATAAATAAACAAACAAACAAAATAGGAGTTCTCTGATTTGTTTGTAGAGCCTGATTAAGCACTTCCATAAATCTACTGCGCCCAGAATTCCCAACAAATAAACAGAACTTCTAATATGTTAAAAGCCTTTTAAGAAAGCCTTTTAACGTCCGGGCGAAGTGGCTCAAGCCTGTAATCCCAGCATTTTGGGAGGCCGAGGTGGGTGGATCACCTGAGGTCAGGAGTTCGAGACCAGCCTGACCAACATGGAGAAACCTCGTCTCTACTAAAAACACAAAAAATTAACCAGGCATGATGGTGGCCGCCTGTAATCCCAGCTGCTCGGGAGGCTGAGGCAGGGGAATGGCATGAAGCCAGGAGGCGGAGCTTGCAGTGAGCCGAGATTGTGTCACTGCACTCCAGCCTGGGTGACAGAGCGAGACTCCGTATAAAAAAAAACAAAAAACCTACTAGCTCAGAAGCAATTTTCTATAAGAAACCAAGTTCACATAATCAAGGTGAATCCTTAGACAAATCAGGTAATCAAGGTGCATCCTTGGACAAATCAGGCTGGTTTAACATCTCATGGCAGAGAAGCAAGTCTTTTTTCTTTCTTCTTATTTCTGAGCCATAATTTAGTAGACTATGCATTTATAATGTGAAATGAAGCAATCTTTAAATGTTCTCACTGACCTCTCAGAATGCAGGACCAAATATTTCTACTGAATCTTTTAATAAGGGAATGTATCCTGATTTATTTGGTTGATATAACCAGACAAAACAGTGCAAGAAAAGAAAATTACATGCTAAGCTCACTCATTCTGAGCAATTAAACAAAGTTTATCCCAAAAATGCAGGGATGGTTTAACTCTGGGAAAAAAGTCTATAATGTGCCAGGCACAGGGGTGCATGCCTGTAGTTCCAGCTACTTGGGAGGTTGAAGCGAAAGAATCAGGAGTTTGAGGATGGCATGGGCAACATTGCGAGGCTCCGTCTCTGGAAGAAAAAAACTCAACAAACTATAATGTAACTCACTAGATTAGTAGAATACAGGAGACCAACCAAATAGAACTGTCATTATCTGCAAGGTCAAAAGATAGTTTTTGTTTTGTTTTTTTTTGGAGATAGGGTCTCATTCTGTCACCCAGGCTGGAGAGCAGTGGCACCATCTCAGTTCACTGCAACCCCTGCCTCCTAGGTTCAAGCAATTCTCCTGCCTAAGCCTCCCAAATAGCTGGGATTACAGGTGCCTGCCACCATGCCCGGCTAATTTTTATATTGTTAATAGAGATGGGGTTTCACCATGTTGCCCAGGCTGGTCTTGAACTCCTGACCTCAGGCAATCAGCCTGCCTCAGCCACCCAAAGTGCTAGGATTACAGGCATGAGCCAACGTGCCCCAGAAAGAATATTTCTTAATAAGATCAAGGACTATACACGGGTGCTGATTTTCACCATTTCTATTCAACCCTCGATTAGGTCCTAAGCAGTATAATAAGGTAAGAAAAATAAATAAAGGAAATGAGTTTGAAAGGAAATAAAGAATATCAAAATTCATAGAAAATGATTGTTTTCATAGAAAACCCAAAATAATCTACAAATAAAGTGTTGGGGTTAATGAAATAATTTAACAATGTTGCTGGACACAAAATAAAAATTAAAAAATCAGTTGCATTAATATAGTCCAATCAGGGTATCAAAAAATTAGTTAGGAAATGTCATTTTGGCCAGGCCCAGTGGCTCACGCCTGTAATCCCAGCACTTTGGGAGGCTGAGGCATGTGGATCACTTGAGGTTAGGAGATGAGACCAGCCTGGCCAACTTGGCAAAACTCCATCTCTACTAAAAATACAAAAATTAGGCCAGGTGCAGTGGCTCATGCCTGTAATCCTAGCACTTTGGGAGGCCGAGATGGGTGGACCACCTGAGGTCGGGAGTTCGAGACCAGCCTGGTCAACATGGTGAAACCCCGTCTCTACTAAGAAAAATACAAAAATTAGCCAGACGTCGTGGCAGGCGCCTGTAATCCCAGGTTCTCGGGAGGCTGAGGCAGGAGAATCGCTTGAACCCGGGAGGCAGAGGTTGCAGTGAGTCGAGATCACGCCATTACACTCCAGCCTAGGGGACAAGAGCAAGACTACGTCTCAAAAAAAAAAAAAGAAAATTAGCCGGGTATGGTGGCATGCGCCTGTCATCCCAGCTACTCAGGAGGCTGAGGCAGGAGAATCGCTTGAACCTGGGAGGTGGAGGTTGCAGTGTACTGAGATTGCCCCACTGCACTCCAGCCTGGGCGACAGAGCGAGACTCTGTCTCAAAATAAATAAATAAATAAATAAATAAATAAATAAATAAATAAAATGTCATTTTAAAACAATGCACTTACAATGCTTTAAGAATATTAAATAATGAGTGAATCTAACAAAAAAATGGCAAGGTCTCTACAGAGAAACTCATAAAACTTTATTCAAGATGACCTAAATAAATTATGTTTGTGTATGGAAAGCCTCAATAGCAAAAGTTCTCCTCAAGTGGGTTTCTACGGCCCATGCAGAAGTCCACCAGGGTCATGAAACCATAGAAATAGCATTACACACCCACCTGAACCACAAAAATCCAGAAATCAGACAATAGCAAGTGGTGATGAGGATGTGGTGCAGTGGGAACCTTTATGCACTGATATTCAGAGCATAAATCGCTACAACTATTTTGGAGCACAATTTAGAAATGATAAGAAAGACTGGAGATGTGTTTATGCCAAAGCAATTGCATTACTGCCGTCTACCTAAGAAATCCAGCACTGATACATAGGGACATATTGTGGAATGTTCACAGAAGCAGTAATGGTGTTAGTAAAAAATTAGAAATCATCTAAATGCCCATCAAAACAAGTATGGCTGGGCATGGTGGCTCACGCCTGTAATCTCAGCACTTTGGGAGGCCAAGGAGAGAGGATTACTTGAGCCCAGGAGTTTGAGACCAGCCTGAGAAACACAGTGAGACCTCATCTTAACCAAAATAAAACAAAAAAAAACGGTGTGGTGGTGCAAGCCTGTAGTCCCAACCATTGAGGAGGCTGAGGTAGGAGGAGCTCTTGAGCCTGAGAAGTTGAGGCTTCAGTGAGCTATGATGTGCCACTGCACTTCCAGCCTAGGTCACACGAGATTCTGTCTCAGAGAAAAATAAAATGAGTATGAACAAATAAATGATGGCAGTTCCACAAATAGAATTCTAGACAGCAGTGAAAATGATTATACTGATAAACGTAGATGACTCTCATAAACATGTTGGTTTTAAAAGTAACCTACAGAAGATTCCATACAATTATATCATTTATATAAATTTTATGCAAAACAATACCAGTGTTGCTTAGTGATACATACATATGCACAACAATTATAAACAAATGTGTTGGGATGATAAACATATAATTCAAAGTACTGGATACTTTTGACTAGGAGGGAGATGCAATTAGGGAGGGGTATGCAGGCGATTTCAAACTTCATTAATAATATTTTATTTCTTGGCCAGGAGCGGTGGCTCACACATGTAATCCCGGCACTTTGGGAGGCCGAGGTGGGCGGTTCACTTGAGGTCAGCAGTTCGAGACCAGCCTGGCTAACATGGCGAACTCTCGTCTCTACCAAAAATACAAAAATTAGCCGGGCATGGTGGCATGAGCCTATAGTTCCAGCTACGCGGGAAGCTGAGGCGGAAGAATCGCTTGAACCCGGCAGGCGGAGGTCGCAGTGAGCCGAGATCGCGCCACTGCACTCCAGCCTCCTGGGCGACAGAACGAGACTCCGTCTCAAAACTAAACAAAACAAACAAAAAACATCATAAATGTCAATGCGCACACCACCCAGCTTAAGAAATAATTTCCTCTCTCGCCCAGGAGGCAGTGGCGCGATCTCGGCTCACTGCAGCCTCCGCCTCCCAAGAGTTCAAGCGATTCTCTGCTTCAGCCTCCCGTGTAGCTGGAAATACAGACGTGTGCCACCAGGCTAATTTTTAAAAATTATTTTAACAACAACCTCTAGTTCTAATATACCACATCTTATTCAGAATTTTTTCATTGCAAGCAACAGCCAGTAGGTGGCAGGGGAAGCTTGGTATTTGCTGTGTCTGACAAAACCTTTCACCCCCTCACTCACATAAACCTAAGGCTTCCTTTAAAGTCACTGATCACATGTCACTTTCCAAAATAAAATGAATTAGCTAAAACCATCGCTTTCCTTATTCATGCATATTTGCATTCTGGTATTCATTGTTCCTAATAGTAACACCATGATTTTTTGAAACATTATTAAACTTTCCAGTGGGGCAACTCTTGTTTTTATACTCTGGTGCCACTACTGCAATGCTTCTGTGAAACAGGCTGCCACCGCAGGTTCCGACAACAGGGTTATTGCAGCATGTGCATGGGGGTGCAGTGGGGAGTGGGACTGCAAAAACGGCAGCCATCTCATGCCTGAGTTCCTTCCCATCTCGCTGACCTTAGGTGCAGACCGTCAGGCACATTGCTGAAATCTGCTTTCACACTCACTCCTAAGAACGTTCTTATTTTCTATGGGGGGTGAGGGATGGGGGTGAGGGAGGTGGCAAATGCCACATAAATATCTTGCTTTATGTAGAGCAACTAAGCAATACAGACTAGCTCAGCAAAATGATCTGTCTGCATATTTTCCTAAATAAAACAGCAACCTAAGACATCTTCTATTTTCTGCTTAGGGCAGAATTAGAAAATTATTGCAGGCTGGGTGCGGTGGCTCACGCCTGGAATCCCAGTACTTTGGGAGGCCGAGGCAGGCCGATCACTTGAGGTCAGGAGCTCAAGACCATCCTGGCCAACATGGTGAAACCCCACCTCTACTAAAAATACAAAAATTAGCCAGGCATGGTGGTGTATACCTGTAATCCTAGCTACTTGGAGGCTGAGGCATGAGAATCATTTGAACCTGGGAAGCAGAGGCTGCAGTGAGCTGAGATCATGCCACTGCATTCTAGCCTGGGCCACAGAGTGAAACTCCATCTCAGGAAAAAAAGAAAAGAAAAGAAAATTATTGTGGGTCATGGTCTGAATCTGGCCAGCGGATGTATTTTGTGGGGCTACTGCCATTTGAAGTGTTTTTTTAATTGGTCAAAATTAAAATTCAGGAGAGATCACATAGAATTAAGATTTTAGGTTTCTCTTAAAAAAAAAAAAAAAAAGCAAAACATATTCTGGCAACGCCTTTCCATGTGGCCCAGTGAGCGGGAACAGAGCCGGGCTGGCCCTGCCTCTGGAAGGGGAATATGTGGCTGTCTCACCCAGGCCTTGCACTCCTGGCTGTCTGTTGTTTTGCCCTGACAAAGACTCTCCTTATCCAAACTCTGGCCAGGTTCCTCTGAGCCCTTTCTCCACTGGACCTCAACGCTGGCCTAGCAAGAGTTGAGCAAAACACTGACCCAGTTTCTAGCAGCTTAAACCACTTCTCTAGGATGTCCCCAGAGGAACAGTGGCTGCCTGAGGAAACTCAAGCTGCCAAAAGAATTACTGACTCCCAACCTCGGTGGGGGCATAGGAGCCTAACTTGGGTAACACTAGGCCCTCATTCCTGCTTTTCATAACTTTTCACTTCCCTCAGTCTAATGAGCCCCTGCTCGCTCACTCCGCTGCTCCCGCCTTCTCTCTTTAAAAACTCCCAGTCATCTCTGTACAAATCCAGGTTGAGCTCAACTCATGTTAGACTCTCTCTGTTATTGAAACAGCAGGGGTTCAGTCTCGGTCCTGCCGCAAGCTGCACAGAAAGCCAATGAACTGAGACCACCAGTAATGCCAAGGAAGAAGGCTTTAATCCAGTGCTGTGGCCGAGGAGATGGGGGCTCAGCCTCAAATCCATCTCCCTGACCCACTAAAACTAGGAGTTTCTATAGCAGGGAAGGAATGTAACAATGTGTAAGAAAACAGGAACTCGGGAGGGCCAAGGAGGCCATCATGATGAATGAGGGGTCCATTTCATTGTCAGGATGTGGTGATCTGGTGAGTTTCAGTTCCCTGATACTTTTTTTGAGCAGCCTGAAGGTCCATTCCTGAGGAAAGAACTTAGATAAAACAAATGTAAGCTTCAAGCTTTAAGACCAGAAGGGTCCATTTCTATGTCTATCCAAAAAAAACTGGCTGGGTGCGGTGGCCCACGCCTGTAATCCCAGCACTTTGGGAGGCCGAGACGGGTGGATCATGAGGTCAGAAGTTCAAGACCAGCCTGGCCAAGATGGTGAAACCCTGTCTCTACTAAAAATACAAAAAATAGCCGGGCGTGGTGGTGGGCGCTTGTAATCCCAGCTACTCGGGAGGCTGAGGCAGAGAATTGCTTGAACCCGGGAGGTGGAGGTTGCAGTGAGCCGAGATCATGCCACTGTACTCCAGCTTGGGCAATAGAGTAAGACTCCATCTCAAATCCCCCCCGGCCCCAACCAACTTAAATGTCAATAAGACTTTTTTTTTTTTTTTTTTTTTAAGAGACAAGGTCGTGCTCTGTTACCTAGGCTGGAGTGCAGTGGTGCAATCGTAGCTCACTATAGCCTTGACCTCCTGGACTCAAGCGATCCTCCCACCACAGCCTTCTGAATAGCTGGGACTACAGGTGTGCACCACCACACATGGCTAAGTTTTTTATTTTTATTTTTATTTTGTTTTGAGACGTAGCTGGGATTACAGGTGTGTGCCACCATGCCCGGTTAATTTTTGTATTTTTAGTAGAGACAGGGTTTCACTGTGTTGGCCAAGCTGGTCCTGAACTCCTGACCTCAGGTGATCCGCCTACCTCGGCCTCCCAAAGTGCTGAGATTACAGGCATGAGCCACCATGCCTGGCCTCTTGCTTGTTTACATTTTAAGTAATCAATATCACCATGTCTTTTATTCTGTTTAATAAATTCACCTTCTCTTTAATATCTCACATTAAGCCCTAATTTTAGATGGGGCTAGATGTGTTATTGTTCTTCTTCCTTCTGTCTTTCTGTTCTCAATAACACGAGCAACTCAAGGATATAAGATTAGTATTTTCAACCATCTGCAGTTTTGTTGTCTTTTTTTTTTTTTTTTTTGGTTATTACCAATTTTAATTTCAGACCCAAACTTCACTTGATTAAATTTGTTAGAATTTGTTAGAAGCTCTCTTAATGCCTTGCAGAGCAGAACTGGGGTTTCCAAATGAGTGTCTCTGATGTATGTGTAAGCCACAGTCAACAAAACAGCCCAAACTTTCTGGTCCAGTCCAATTTGGCCATTGCTGTATAAATATGACCTTAAGGCTAGAGGCCTTGAAGTTATTTGATTTAGTGCTTAGCTTTCAAGCTACCATAATCCTGTCCTTTAGCTCCCTGACATTTAAAATGCCATTTCACACAGAAAGTCACTGATACTGGTTAGTGATTCTGGCAGAGTAACCAAGCTTTCAAGTTTTTCTTCCCCCTCCCACCCACCCCATGATTCCAGGTCTTGTCTGAATTATTCAACCTTCTTTCCCATCTTGCCTTTACCACCTCACTGTTTTATGCATAAATATGGTCTCTGTGCATTGTATTTATGTAATAGATCATTCCCTCAGTCAATTGCTAAAGATATGAAGAATTTATAAAATAAGACCACGGCATTCAAGGGGTTATCTTCTGATTTGAGTACTGGTTTGGAGTTTGAATTTCCAAGCCCTAATTAAGGTTGTTGAAGGTGACCACTGTGGTTGATCCGAAACATCCATTCCACCCCAGGTGATTAGGCTGTAACCCAGGGCGGCAGCCCTGCTCTCCGGCCTGGTGGGTCAGTTTTAGAATCCGGTGCATGAATTACTTCTGACAGAGGAGATGAAGGGGAAGTCAGCTGAGGGAGTCTCTGGGAAAGTTCTCTCTCTTAAGAAAGAGAGTCACAAGAGAAGAGCTTCTTGTTAAATCTGGTGGATTGGAAAAATGCCTCTCATCCAACAGAAGCTCCATTTAAATGCTATAAAAGGCAGGGCGCGGTGGCTCACACCTGTAGTCTCAGCACTTTGGGAGGCTGAGGTGGGCGGATCACAATGTCAGGAGATAGAGACCATCCTGGCTAACACGGTGAAACCCCGTCTCTGCTAAAAATACAAAAAAAAAATTAGCCGGGCATGGTGGCGGGCACTTGTAGTCCCAGCTACTCGGGAGGCTGAGACAGGAGAATGGTGTGAACCTGGGAGGCAGAGCTTGCAGTGAGCTGAGATTGTGCCACTGCACTCCAGCCTGGGCGACAGAGCAAGACTCCGTCTCAAAAAAAAAAAGCTATAAAAGGGATTTGAAACAGTGTAAGTTCACAAGGGCAAAGATGATGGGAGAAATGGACATTTTGGAAGCAAGGAGAGAGAGAGAGGACAGATGATTGACCCAATGAATCCAAGAAGGCAGAAACCTCAGCCAGCCGTGGAGAAAGCCCTAAAGGAAGTCAGGTGGTGTTGAGTACCCCTAGAAAGGCCCAAAAACTGGGGCACCAAGCACTTATGAAATGGGGGTGCATGTGATGATAAAAATGGGAACTTTTCTGAATGTGTGTCCAACAAGCACTAGATCACAGATCTCCCTTCTTCCTCCAAGCAAAAGAGTAGAGTTCATTCTCCCAAGATACTGAGCCAAAGAGACTTAGGCTGGCTGAGGATGAAGACAGGAAGAGGGTACTATGGTGAAAATAGGGAGATAAAAGTGAAACGCTTCATGTTGAATAAGATCCTTCCCACAGGCAAAATGAGTGAGGCACTTGTAGGCACAAAATTTAAGGGAACACCAAAAACTCAGTAATCTAGAGAAGTAACATTCATGCACATCAATTCAAATGTTTTTTATTTTCTTTGCTTGTGGTGTTTTGTTTTTTTTTTCCCCTGAGACAGAGTCTCGCTCTGTCACCCAGGCTGGAGTGTGCAATCTCAGCTTCACTGCAGCCTCCATCTCCTGGGTTCAAGTGATTCTCCTGCCTCGCCCTCCCAAGTAGCTGAGATTACAGGCACATGTCACCACGCCTGGCTACTTTTTGTATCTTTAGTAGAGACGGGGTTTCACTATGTTGCCCAGGCTGGTATCAAACTCCTGACCTCAAGTGATCTGCCTGCCTCGGCCTCCTAAAGTGCTGGGATTACAGGCGTGAGCTACTGCACTCAGCCTCATGGTTTCTTCTTTCATCTCTGATCTTCCTTATGTGATCATTTTCCTCCTTTTGAAGTTACTATAGTGAGGGCCACTTTGTGAACTCTTAGATTTTACTAACTCTTTCTGAAAAATGTCTTCATTTCATCCTGTTTTTGAAAGATAGTTTTACTGGCCAGGTGTGGTGACTTGCCTGTAATCCCAGCACTTTAGGAGGCTGAGGTGGGCTGATCACCTGAGCTCAGGAGTCCAAGACCATCTGGGCAACATGGCAAGACACCACCTCTACTAAAAATACAAAACATTAGCCTGGAATGGTGGCACATGCCTGTGGTCCCAGCTACTTGGGAGGCTGAGGCAGGAGGATCACCTGAGCTCAGGAGGTCGAGGCTGCAGTGAGCTGTGATCAGACCACTGCACTCCAGCCTGGGCAACAGGAGTAAGACCCTGTCTCAAAAAAAAAAAGAAAACAAAAATAGTTTTACTGGGTTTGCAACTCTGGGTTGACTCTCGTTTTCTCTAAGCATTTTGAAGATACTATTCTACCATCTTCTGATTTCCATTGTTGCTGTAGAGAAGTTTACATTCAGTCTAAGTATCATTTCTTTGTTCATGATTGGTCTTTTCTGCCTGCTTGCTTTTGAGATTTTTTTTTCCTTTGATGTTATGCAGTTTCACTGTTGCGTGGATTTCTTTTTCATTATCCTGCTTGGTATATGTAGCCATTTGTGAATCTGATGTCTTTGACAGATTCTATAACATTTTCACCTGTTGTCTCTTCAAATTTCTGCATCAACTCTTTTTATCCTCTCTTTCTGGAATACAAATAAAATGTATTTTAAACATCGAACTCCTGGGTTCAAGTGATCTTTTCACTTCAAACTCCCTAACAGCTGGGGCTACAGATGCATGCCACAACACCCAACTAATTTTTTCTTTTATCTTTTTTGTAGAGACAGGGTCTTGCTATGTTACCCAGGCTGGTCTTAAACTCTTGGCCTCAAGTGATCCTCCTGTTTGACCTCCCAAAGTGCTGGGATTATAGGTGTGAGCCACTGTGCTTGGCCATTGTTTCTCTCCTTAGATCAGTGTTTGACCAAGGGTAGTCTGAAATCCTGCCTTATGTACCTGGTAAAAACTGGAGTCTTTGGGGCTGAGACACTGGCATTTGCATTAATTAAAAGAAAAATCTCGGCCAGGTGCAGTGGCTCACACCTGTAATCCCAGCACTTTGGGATGCCGAGGCAGGCAGATCACAAGGTCAAGAGATTGTGACCATCTTGGCCAACATGGTGAAACCCTGTCTCTACTAAAAATACAAAAATTAGCTGGGTATGGTGATGCGCACCTGTAGTCCCAGCTACTTGGGAGGCTAAGGCAGGAGAATCACTTGAACCCAGGAGGCAGAGGTTACAGTGAGCCGAGACTGCACCACTGCACTCCAGCCTAGGCAACAGAGCGAGACTCTGTCTCCAAAAAAAAAAGAAAAAAAGAAATCTCCACGTGAATCTTAAACTCCTATAAGTTTGAGAACCTTCTAGATTTTAAATATATGAGGATACAGATGACCATTATTTGTCTTAGTAACCTTCTCGCTCTACCCCAATCCCTTACATTAAGTAGATACTCTGTGAACAATTTTAAATGAAAATGGAACATTAAATGTATGCTACCAAAGCACAATACGTTAGACTGAACCATTAAAAAACTGCCATTTCTGTAGGTCAAAACAGTTGAATAAGCAGCAATTTCCTTTAGTTTGTCAAAAGACAAAATTACAGCAAACTTAGTTTAAAAATCGAATTGGCTTTTATTTGTGATACTTGAATTGGGCGACAATTTATTCCATAAAATAGAACAAGTGCTCTGATGAGCTAGGCAGAGGAGGTTGGCTTTACGTCCGGAAAAGGGCTGAAGAAAGCAGGAACAGAGAACAAAAAGTGAATTGGTCATTTCAATGTTACTTTCCTTCTAAAGATTAAAAGCAGAGAGAACTGCTTTATCATGCTGGTTAAAACTGACCTGTTCAGGGATTTGGCTAAACAAATCTCTAATCTCTAATCCCTTCGTGTCTGGAATTGGTGGATTCTTGGTCTCACTGACTTCAAGAATGAAGCCTCAGACCCTCGCCGTGAGTGTTACAGCTCATAAAGGAAGTGCGGACCCAAAGAGTGAGCAGCGGGAAGCTTTATTGCAAAGAGCGAAAGAACAAAGCTTCCACACCGTGGAAGGGGACCCAAGTGGGTTGCCACTGCTGGCTCGGGCAGCCTGATTTTATTCCCTTATCTGGCCCCACCCACATCCTGCTGATTGGTCCATTTTACAGAGAGCTGATTGGTCCGTTTTGACAAGGTGCTGATTGGTGCATTTACAATCCCTGAGCTAGACACAAAAGTTCTCCAAGTCCCCACTAGATTAGCTAGACACAGAGCACTGATTGGTGCATTTACAAACCTTGAGCTAGAGACAGAGTGCTGATTGGTGCATCCACAATCTCTTAGCTAGACATAAAGGTTCTCCAAGTCCCCACCAGATTAGCCAGATACAGAGTGCTGATTGGTGCATCCACAATCCCTTAGCTAGACATAAAGGTTCTCCAAGTCCCCACTAGACTCAGGAACCCAGCTGGCTTCACCTAGTGGATCCTACACTGGGCCGCAGGTGGACCTGCCCGCCACTCCCGCACCCTGTGCCCGCACTCCTCAGCCCTTGGGCGGTCGATGGGACCCGGTGCTGAGGAGCAGGGGGTGGCACTTGTTGGGGAGGCTGCCCATGGCGGGGGGCGGGGGGTGGGGAGGCTTGGGCATGGTGGGCTGCAGGTGCCAAGCCCTGACCCTTATCGTAGGGAGGCAGCTGAGGCCTGGCGAGAATTCCAGCACAGCACCAGCGGGCCGGCACTGCTGGGGGACCCAGCGCACCCTCCACAGCTGCTGGCCCAGGTGCTAAGCTCCTCACTGCTCTGGGCCAGTGGCGCCAGCCGGGTGGGCCTGCCGAGCCTACGCCCACCCGGAACTCATGCTGGTCTGCAAGCACAGCACCGTGCACAGCCCCATTCCCACCTGTGCCTCTCCACACCTCTCTGCAAGCAGAGGGAGCCGGCTCCAACCTCAGCCAGCCCAGAGAGGGGCCCCCATAGTGCAACAGCCGGCTGAAGGGCTCCTCAAGCGTGGCCAGAGCGGGCGCTGAGGCTGAGGAGGCACTGAGAGCAAGCGAGGGCTGCTAGCACGCTGTCGCCTCTCACTTTCTCTCTCTCTCTCTCTTTCCTGATTTCATGAAAGATCAGATGAACCAGTTAGTTTTGGCTTGGTGGCATGGAACTTTAGCATGAGTGACTCCATTTTGGTTATGTCTATTCACCCTAATGCAGGAGCTTAGTCTAAACCAACAGCTTTCTATAATTTTTTCTTTTTTTTTTTTTAAGACAGCATCTCAGTCTGGCTCTGTCACCCAGGCTGGCTCTGTCACCCAGGCTGGAGTGCAGAGGCACAATCACAGCTCCCTGCAGCCTCAACTTTCTGGGCTCAAGCAATCTTTTCACCTCAGCCTCCTGAGTAGCTAGGATCACATTTGGGCACCACTATGCCAGGCTAATTTTTGTAGAAATGGGATTTTGCCGTGTTGCCCAGGTTGGTCTGGAACTCCTGGGCTCAAGTAATTCACCCACCTTGGCCTCCCAAATTGCTGGGACTACAAGTGTGAGCCACTGCACCTGGCCTAGATTTTATTTAACAGGTTTATTAGTCTGGCTAATTTTCTCATTAGTCTGGCTAATTTTCTCATAATCTCATAATTAAAGAAATGTATGAACCATAAGACGTCAAGTAAATTAGACTTCTTAGTTTTGAACCTTTTGGAGAGCATATGGAAACCACCTAAACATATTATTAGTCTTAGGTTATAAATTCCTGAAGTTCAAACTAAAACGTAAAAATGGTTAATAGCATACTCTGAGTTGCAGTAGTCTTTAAAATGTTTATTATAAGCCGTGAGAGCATTGAACTAAAAACGAGCACTGGGTTTTGTTATGTTTTTTGTTTTTGTTTTTGTTTTTTTTGAGACGGAGTCTCGCTCTGTTGCCCAGGCTGGAGTGCAGTGGCAGGATCTCAGCTCACTGCAAGCTCCGCCTCCCAGGTTCACGCCATTCTTCTGCCTCAGCCTCCTGAGTAGCTGGGACTACAGGCGCCCCCCACCATGCCCAGCTATTTTTTTTGTATTTTTAGTAGAGACGAGGTTTCACTGTGTTAGCCAGGATGGTCTCGATCTCTTGACCTCGTGACCCGCCAGCCTCGGCCTCCCAAAGTGCTGGGATTACAGGCATCAGCCACCATGCCCAGCTGAGCACTGGGTTTTAGAGTCTTGGTGATAGATGCAGGAGGCAGATAAGGTGGAGGATGCGTGGAGAGTGTCTGACCTGCCTGCACACAGGGAGGACAGGGTGGAGCCATGGAAAGCTTGTGCCATTTGCATACAGGAGGAGCCTGGTCTCTTTAGTTTCTGTGTGAAACTGATTGATTCTTGTGTCCTGAAATCAATCTGTGAGGTGTGGGCCTGTTAGCAGGAACCTCTCCCGCTTTGCTGAGAGGTTTTTTTTCTCTTTTAGTGGAACCCAGATTTAGCTGAACTAAAGAGCAGACATTCTGCAACACTGGGATGTCTAAAGGCACCAAGAATATTCACTGGGGAAAGGATAGTCTCTTTAATTTGTGCTGGAAAAACTGGATATCCATATGCAGAAGAATGAAACTAGATTCCTGTCTCTCATCATATACAAAAATCAACTCAACATGGTTGAAAGGCTTAAGTGTAAGACCTGAAACTAAAAAACTATTAGATGAAAACTTTGAGGAAACTGTTCAGGACATTGGTTTGGTGAAAGATTTTATGAGTAAGACCTCAAAAGTAAGGACAACAAAAGTAAAAATAGACCATTGGGATTACATCAAACTAAAAAATTTCCGCACAGCAAAGGAAACAATTAACAGAGTGAAGAGACAACCTGTAGAATGGGAGAAAATATTTGTAAACTATTCATCTAAGAAGAGATTAATATCCAGAATATACAAGAAACTCAAACAACTTAACACCAAAAATAAACAATCTGATTAAAAATGGGCAAATGAGCTGAACAGAAATCTTTCACAAGAAAATGTGCAAATGGTCGACAGACTATATTTCAAAATGCTCAAAATTACTAATCATCAGGGAAATGCAAATCAAAGCCACCATGTTATCTCACCCCAGTAAGGATGGCTACTATCAAAAAGATTAAAAAATAAATGCTGGCAAGGATACAGAGAAAGGGTAACTCTTACACACTGTTGGTGGGAATATAAATTAGTACAGCCATTATGGAAAACAGTATAGAAATTTTTCAAGAAACTAAAAATATAACTATTATATGGATACAAGAGATAAAAAAAATTATTTAGGCAGTTGGTGAGGGTAAGAGAGCCCTCAGTAAGGCTTCCTTTTTAACAAAAAGCAGCCCCCAAATCATTTCTAACAAAAAGCAGCCTGTAAAATCGAGCTGCAGACATAGATAAAGCAAGCTGGAAGCTTGCATGGGTGAATGCCGGCAGCTGTGCCAATAGGAAAAGGCTACCTGGGGCCAGCCATGTTCAACGTGGAGGCTCCACCTTCCCTTTTCTTTTTTTTGTTTTTTTTTGTTTTTTTTTTTTTGAGACAGAGTCTTTGCTCTGTCACCAGGCTGGAGTGCAGTGGTGTGATCTCGGCTCACTGCAACCTCCACCTCCCAGGTTCAAGCAATTCTCCTGTCTCAGCCTCCCGAGTAGCTGTGACTACAGGTGTGTGTCACCATGCCCAGCTAATTTTTGTACTTTTAGTAGAGATGGGGTTTCACCATGTTGGTCAGGCTGGTCTCCATCTCTTGACCTCATGATCTGCCCACCTCGGCCTCCCAAAGTGCTGGCATTACAGGTGTGAGCCACTGCGCCTAGCCCACCTTCCCTTTTCTTTGTCAAACACATGTACGGTAAAGGAACAGGCAACACATTGTGTCCAGAATTGGTGGGTTCTTGGTCTCGCTGACTTCAAGAATGAAGCCGCGGACCCTCGCGGTGAGTGTTACAGCTCTTAAGGTGACGCGTCTGGAGTTGTTTGTTCCTTCTGATGTTCTGATGTGTTCGGAGTTTCTTCCTTCTGGTGGGTTCGTGGTCTCGCTGGCTCAGGAGTGAAGCTGCAGACCTTCGCAGTGAGTGTTACAGCTCTTAAGGCGGCATGTCTGGAGCTGTTCGTTCCCCCCGGTGGGCTCGTGTTCTCGCTGGCTTCAGGAGTGAAGCTGCAGACCTTTGCGGTGAGTGTTACAGCTCATAAAAGCAGCATGGACCCAAAGAGTGAGCAGTAGCAAGATTTATTGCAAAGAGCGAAAGAACAAAGCTTCCACAGTATGGAAGGGCACCTGAGCGGGTTGCCACTGCTGGCTTGGGCAGCCTGCTTTTATTCTCTTATCTGGCCCCACCCACGTCCTGCTGATTGGTAGAGCCCAATGGTCTGTTTTGACAGGGTGCTGATTGATGCGTTTACAATCCCTGAGCTAGACATAAAGGTTCTCCACGTCCCCATCAGATCAGTTAGATACAGAGTATCCACACAAAGGTTCTCCAAGGCCCCGGTTCCCGCTGGCACCTCTCCCTCCACACCTCCCTGCAAGCTGAGGGAGCTGGCTCCTGCCTTGGCCAGCCCAGAAAGGGGCTCCTAAAGTGCAGCGGTGGGCTGAAGGGCTCCTCAAGTGCTGCCAAAGTGGGAGCCCAGGCAGAGGAGGCACCGAGAGCAAGCGAGGGCTGTGAGGACTGCCAGCACACTGTCACCTCTCAATATGGCCAGCCAGGTAGAGACCCCATCTGTATAATAAAAGATTAGGGTGGGGTGGCCAGCTTCTTTGTGCACTGTGCAAATGGAAAACCTGGTCCAACCAATCTCTTGGGCTCTATGTAAATCAGATACTGCCTCCTCAAGCTCATCTATAAAACCCTGTACATTTCACCATGGAACTGGAAGACCCATGGAACTGGAAGACTGGGAGCCCCAACCTCTCTGCAGGAGAGAGAGCTTTTCTCTTTTTTTTGCCTATTAAACCTCTGCTCTTAATCTCACTCCTTGTGTATCTACGTCCTTAATTTCCTTGGCATGAGGCAACAAACCTCAGTATTACTCCAGATGATCGACGCTGCTTCAATATGATCCAGGAATTTCACTAGTCAGTATACATCCAAAAGAAAGGAAATCCATATTGTTACCAAAACACCGGGGATTCAGTCTTGATCCTGCTGCCTACTGCAAATAAAGCCAATCACCGAGACAACAATTATTGTCAAGGAAGGCTTTAATTGAGTGGTGCAGCAAAGGAGAAGGGAAATCAATCTCAAATTCATCTCCCCCACTGACTAAAATTAGGGGTGTACAGAGCAGAGAAGAAATGTAATGATGTATGGGAAGACAGGAACTTGGGAGGGGTGAGGAAGCAATCATGATGAATGAAGGGCCTGGCATCTGATTGTATGAATATGGTGACATGGTGAGTTTCAGTTTTTTGATACCTTCTGAGAGGACTGGGGGTCCTTTCCTGAGGAAGGAACTCAAATAAAACAAAGGTAAGTTTCAAGCTTTAACACCAGAGGAGTCAATTTCTATGTTTATCCCCCAAAACTGTCTATGGGACTATTGGGTCAGTTTCAGTGTGTTGAAGAGATACCTGTAGCTCCATGTTTATTGCAGCTCTCTCATGATAGCCAAGGTCTAGAATCAACATAAGTGTCAATCAACAGATGAAGGAAAAAGAAATATACACACAATGGAATACTATTCAGCCATAAAAGGAATGAAATCCTGTCCTTCACAGCAACATGGATGAAACAGGAGGTCTTTATGTTAAGTGAAATAAGCCAGGCACAGAAAGATAAATACTGCATACCCTCATTCATATGTCAAAACTAAAAAAGTTGGTCTCATAGAAAGAGAGAGTAGAATAGTGTGAATTAGAAGTAGAGAGTAGAGGCTAGGTGTAGTGGCTCACAGCTGTAATCCCAGCACTCTGGGAGGCCAAGCGGGGTGGATCACCTGAGGTCAGGAGTTTGAGACCAGCCTGGTCAACATGGTGAAACCTCGCCTCTACTAAAAATACAAAAAATAAGCCAGGCATGGTGGTGGGCACCTGTAATCCCAGCTGCTCAGGAGGCTGAGGCAGGAGAATCGCTTGAATCCAGGAGGCAGACTTTGCAGTGAGCTGAGATTGCACCATTGCACTCCAGCCTGGCTGACAAGAGTGAAACTCCCTCTCAAAAAAAAAAAAAAAAAAAGTAGAGAGTAGAATAGAATAGTGGTTACTGGAGGGGATGAGGGTGAGATAGTGGGAGGTTGATTAACATATAAAATTACAGTTAGATAGGAGTAAGTTCCAGTATTCTATAGCACTGTAGGATGAGTCAAATTGACAACAATTTATTGTATATTTTCAAATAGCTACAGGAGCAAATTTTGAATGTTTCCAACCCCCCAAAATGATAAATATTTGAGGTAAAGAATATGCTAATGACCTCGATTTGATCAGTACACATTGTATACTTGTATCAGAATATCACACTGTACTCTATAAATATGTATAATTACTATGTGCCAATTTAAAATATTAATAAAAGCACAAAAGAGGTAGGAGGTGGGCTGGGCATGGTGGCTCATGCCTATAATCCCAGCACTTTGGGAGGCTGAGGCGGGTGGATCACGAGGTCAACAGATTGAGACCATCCTGGCCAACATGGTGAAACCCCGTCTCTACTAAAACTACAAAAATTAGCTGGGCTCCCAGGTTCATGCCATTCTCCTGCCTCAGCCTCCCGAGTAGCTGGGACTACAGGTGCCCACCACCAAGCCCGGCTAATTTGTTTTTGTATTTTTAGTAGAGACGGGGTTTCACCATGTTAGCCAGGATGGTCTCGATCTCCTGATCTCGTGATCAGCCTGCCTCAGCTTCCCAAAGTGCTGGGATTACAGGCGTGAGCCACCGCACCCGGCCCATTTCTTTCTTTCTCTTTCTTTCTTTCTTTCTTTCTTTCTTTCTTTCTTTCTTTCTTTTCTTTCTTTCTTTCTTTCTTTCTTTTCTTTCTTCTTTCTTTCTTTTTCTTTTTTTCTTTCTTTTTTTTTTTTTTCTTTCTTTTTTCCTTCCTTCCTTCCTTCCTTCCTTCCTTCCTTCCTTCCTTCCTTCCTTCCTTCTTTCCTTCTTCTTTCCTTCCTCCCTCCCTCCCTCCCTTCCCTTTCTTTCCTTTCTTTTCTTTTTTTCTTTTTTTTTTGGTGGAGTCTTGCTCTGTCACCCAGGCTGGAGTACAGTGGCGCAATCTCAGCTCACTGCAAGCTCCGCCTCCCGGGTTCAAGCCATTCTCCTGTCTCAGCCTCCCGAGTAGCTGGGACTACAGGCACCCCCCACCACGCCTGGCTAATTTTTTTGTATTTTTAGTAGAGACGGGGTTTCACTGTGTTGGCCAGGCTGGTCTCAAACTCCTGACCTCGTGATCTGCCCACCTCGGCCTCTCAAAATACTGGGATTACAGGCATGAGCCACTGCACCTGGCCCATTTCCTTCCTTCCTTCCTTCCTTCCTTCCTTCCTTCCTTCCTTCCTTCCTTCCCTTCCTTCCTTCTGTCCTTCCTTCCCTCCTCCCCTCCCCTCCCTTTTTTCTTTTCTTTTTTTTCTTTTCTTCTTTTTTTGGTGGAGTCTTGCTCTGTCACCCAGGCTGGAGTACAGTGGCACAATCTCAGCTCACTGCAAGATCTGCCTCCCGGGTTCAAGCGATTCTCCTGTCTCAGCCCCCTGAGTAGCTGGGACTACAGGCACCTCCCACCAGGCCCGGCTAATTTTTTTGTATTTTTAGTAGAGACGGTGTTTCACCATGTTAGCCAGGATGGTCTTGATCTCCTGACCTCGTGATCCTCCTGCTTCGGCTTCCCAAAGTACTGGGATTATAGGCGTGAGCCACTGCGTCCAGCCTCTCTTTTTCTTTCTTTCTCTTCCTTCCTTCCTTCCTTCCTTCCTTTCTTTCCTTCCTCTTCTTCTTTATTTTTTTGATGGAGTCTTGCTCTGTCGCCCAGGCTGCAGTGGCACCATCTTGGTTCACTGCAACCTCTGCCTCCTGGGTTCAAGCAATTTTCCTGCCTCAGCCTCCCGAGTGGCTAGGATTATAGGTGCTGGCCACCACCCCTGGCTAATTCTTGTATTTTTAGTAGAGATGGGGTTTCACCATGTTAGCCAGGCTGGTCTCACATCTGTCTGCCTCAGCCTCCCAAAGTGCTGGGATTACAGGTGTGAGCCACTGCGCCGGGCTCCCTACATTTTCTTCTAGGATTTTTCTATTTTGAGGTCTTACATTTAAATCTTTAATCCATCCTCAGCTAATTTTTGTAAATAGTGAGAGGTATGGATCCAGTTTCATTCTTCCGCACATAGAAATCCAATTTTCCCAGCACTACTTATTGAATAGGGTGTCCTTTCTCCAGTGGATGTTTTTTTTTTTTGTCAATTTTCTTGAAGATCAGCTGGCTGTAGGTATTAATATATGACTTTATTTCTGGGTTCTATATTCTGTTCTATTGACCTATGTGACTTTTTTTTTTTTTTGAGACAGAGCCTTACTCTGCCGCCTAGGCTGGAGTGCAATGGCACAATCTATGCTCACTGCAAGCTCCATCCCCCCGGTTCATGCCATTCTCCTGCTTCAGCCTCCCGAGTAGCTGGGACTACAGGCGCCCACCACCATGCCTGGCTAATTTTTTAAATATTTAGTAGAGACGGGGTTTCACTGTGTTAGCCAGGATGGTCTCGATCTCCTGACCTCATGATCTGCCCGCCTTGGCCTCCCAAAGTGCTGGGATTACAGGCATGAGCCACTGTGCCTGGCCCTTTTGTCTATTTTTTTTTTTTTGAGATGCAGTCTCACTCTGTCGCCCAGGCTGGAGTGCAGTGGCGCGATCTCGGCTCACTGCAGGCTCCGCCCCCTGGGGTTCACGCCATTCTCCTGCCTCAGCCTCCCGAGTAGCTGAGACTACAGGCACCCGCCACCTCGCCTGGCTAATTTTTTGTATTTTTAGTAGAGACGGTGTTTCACTGTGTTAGCCAGGATGGTCTCGATCTCCTCACCTCGTGATCTGCCTGCCTCGGCCTCCCAAAGTGCTGGGATTACAGGCGTGAGCCACCGTGCCCGGCCTTGTGTCTATTTTTATACCACAGTGTTTTGGTTACTACAATCTTGTAGTATAATTTGAGGTCAGGTAATGTGATGCTTCCAGATTTGTCCTTTTTGCTTAGGATTTCTTTGGCTATTCAGGCTCTTTTTTGGTCTCACAAATTTTAGGAATGTTCTCCCTTCCCTCTCCTCCCCTCCCTTTTCCTTTTTCCTTTCCTTTCCTTCTTTCTTTTTTTCTTTTTTTGGTGGAGTTTTGCTCTTGTTGCCCAGGCTGGAGTGCAATGGTGAGATCTTGACTCACCGGAACCTCCACCTCCCCGGTTCATGCAATTCTCATGCTCAGCCTCCTGAGCAGCTAGGATTACAGGCATGCGCCACTGCTCTTGGCTAATTGTGTATTGTTGGTAGAGACAGGGTTTCTCCATGTTGGTCAGGCTGGTCTCCAACTCCCGACCTCAAGTGATCCGCCCAACTCGGCCTCCCAAAGTGCTGGGATTACAGGCGTGAACCACCGCACCTGCCCTCTTTCTTTTTTTTGAGACAGAGTCTCGCTCTGTCATCCAGGCTGGAGTGCAGTGCCGTGATCTCAGCTCACTGCAATCTCTGCCTCCCAAGTTCAAGCAATTATTCCTTCTTCAGTCTCCCCAGTAACTGGTTACTGGCGCTCACCACCATGCCCAGCTAATTTTTGTATTTTTAGTAAAGACAGGGTTTCACCACGTTGGCCAGGTTGGTCTCAAAACTCCTGACCTCCAGTGACCCGCCCACCTCAGCCTCGCAATGTGCTAGGATTACAGGGGTGAGCCACTGCGCCTGGCCTATTTTTTCTAATTCTATGAAAAATGACATTGGTATTCTGATAGGAATTGCATTGAATATGTAGATTGCTTTGGGTAATATGGTCATTTTAATGATACTGATTTTTCCAATCCATGATGATGGGATGTTTTTCCATTCATTTGTGTCATCTATAATTCCTTTTATCAGTGTTTTCCTTGCAGAGATTTTTCACCTTCTTGGATAAAGGTATTCCTAGGTATTTTATTTTTTGGTAGCTATTGTAAATGAGACTGACTTCTTGATTTTGTTCTCAGCTTGATCATTATTGATGTATAGAACTGTAATGAACTTTCATACATTAATTTTATATCTTGAAACTTAATTCATTTATCAAATTTAGGAGTCTTTTGGAGGAACCTTTAGAATGTTCTAGGTATAAGAGTCTATCATTGACAGAGATAATTTGACTTCCTACTTTCCAATCTGGATGCATATTATTTTTTTCTCTTGCCTAATTACTCTGGCTAGGACTTCCAGTACTGTGTTGAATAGCAGCGGTGAAAGGGAATACTTTCAACTTTTCCCCATTAAGTATAATATGGACTGTGGGTTTGCTGTATATGGCTTCTATTATTTTGAGGTATGTTCCTTTTATGCCTAGTTTGTTTAGGGTTTTTATCATGAAGGGATGCTGAATTTTATATTTTTTTCTTTATCTATTGAGATGATCCTTTGGTTTTTGTTTTTAATTCTGTTAATATGATGAATCACATTTATTGATTTGCTTGTGTTGAAATGTTCTTGCATCCCTGTAATAAAATCCTCTTGATTATGGTATATTATCTTTTTGATGTACTGTTGGATTCACTTTGCTAGTATTTTGTTTAGAATGTTTACTTCTGTGTTCTTGAGGGATATTGGCCTGTAGTTTTTTTTTCTATGTGTCCTAGTCTGGCTTTGGTATCGGGATGATGTTGGCTTCATAAAATGAGTTAGGGAGGATTCCCTTCCTCTTGATTTTTGGGAACAGTTTCAGTAGGATTGGTGCCAGTTCTTTGTATGTATGTCTGGTGGAATTCAGCTGTGAATCCATCTGGGCTTTTTGTTGTTCGGAGATTTTAAATCACTGATTCAATTTCACTACTTGTTATTGGTCAGTTCAGGATTTCTCTTTCTTCCTGGTTCAATCTTTTTTTTTTTTAATTAATTTTTGAGACAGGGTCTCACTCTTTCATCTAGGCTGGAGTGCAGTGGTATAATCATAGCTACTGCAGCCTCAACCTCTTGGGCTCAAGCAATCCTCCTGCCTTAGAATCCTGAGCAGCTGGGACTGCAGTAATCTGCCACTACTCCTGGCTAGTCTTTCTTTTTAAATTTTTTGGTAGAAACAGGGTCTCACTATGTTGCCTCAGGCTGGTCTTGAACTCCTGGCCTCAAGCAGTCCTCCTGCCTCAGCCTCCCAAAGTACTGGGATTACAAGTGAGAGCTACTGTGCCTAGCCTTCAATCTTGGGAGGTTGTATGTTTCCAGGAATTTTTTCATTTCCTTTTAGAGAAAATACTTATAAAATAAATTATTGGCTGGGCACAGTGGCTTATGCCTGTAATACCTGCACTTTAGGAGGCTGAGGTGGGCAGATCACGAGGTCAAGAGATCGAGACCATCCTGGCCAACATGGTGAAACCCCATCTCTACTAAAAATACAAAAATTAGCTGGGCATGGTGGCATGCACCTGTAGTCCCAGCTACTCAGGAAGCTAAGGCAGGAGAATCGCTTGAACCTGGGAGGTGGAGGTTGCAGTAACCCAAGATTGTGCCACTGCACTCCAGCCTGGTGATAGAGTGAGACTCTGTCTCATAATAAATAAATAAATAAATAATTAAAAACCAAAAGCTTGATACTTCAAAATAAACAGAGCATAAGGTGGAGGTTAGTTCTTAAAATACAGTTTCCATCATGTTTTTTCCTCATTCAAACCTTTCAGTGGTTCCGTTACCCCAAGACCAAATTTGTTAGCTTAGTGATATGGTTTGCCTGTGTCCCCACCCAAATCTCAACTTGAATTGTATCTCCCAGAATTCTGACATGTTGTGCAAGGGGCCCAGGGAGAGGTAATTGAATCATGGGGTCAGTCTTTTCCATGCTATTCTCGTGATAGCAAATAAGTCTCATGAGATCTGATGGGTTTATCAGGGGTTTCTGCTTTTGCTTCTTGTTCATTGCCACCACCATGTAAGAAGTGACTTTCACCTCTCACCATGATTCTGAGGCCTCTCCAGCCATGTGGAACTCTAAGTCCAGTTAAACCTCTTTTTCTTTCTTTTTTTTTTTTTTTTTTTGAGACAGAGTCTCGCTCTGTCGCCCAGGCTGGAGTGCAGTGGCACGATTTCGGCTCACTGCAAGCTCCGCCTCCCGGGTTTACGCCATTCTCCTGCCTCAGCCTCTCCGAGTAGCTGGGACTACAGGCGCCTGCCACCACGCCTGGCTAATTTTTTGTATTTTTATTAGAGACGGGGTTTCACCGTGGTCTCAATCTCCTGACCTCGTGATCCGCCCACCTCGGCCTCCCAAAGTGCTGGGATTACAAGTGTGAGCCACCGCGCCTGGCCTTAAACCTCTTTTTCTTCCCCATCTCAGGTATGTCTTTATCAGCAGCATGGAAACAGACAAATACAGTAAATTGGTACCAGAAGTGGGGTGTTGCTGAAAAGATACTCAAGGCCAGGCATGGTGGCTCACACCTGTAATCCCAGCACTTTGGGAGGCCAAGGAGTGCAGATCATGAGGTCAAGAGTTTGAGATCAGCCTGACCAACATGGTGAAACCCTGTCTCTACTAAAAATACAAAAATTAGCTGGGCGTGGTGGTGCGTGCCTGTATTCCAGCCACTCAGGAGGCTGAGGCAGGAGAATCGCTTGAACCCGGAAGGCAGAGGTTGCAGTGAGCTGAGATCATGCCGCTGCACTCCAGCTTGGGCCACAGAGTGAGACTCTGTCCCAAAAAAAAAAATTGTCCTGAGTTGTCTAAAACTTGGGGTCAGCAGAAAGGAATGTTAAGGTGTGGCCTGAGGGTGTGACTCTCTCCAGGCCCCTCACGAAAAAACTTAGAACAAAGAACAGAGTCTGGGTTTAGTTCTCACCCCTTATCTCAGGTCCACATGACAGCAGGGTGGCATTTTTTTATCTGATGGGGATACAGTATTCTGAAAACAAGAACATATTTTAATGTGTTATCTTTTAGTTTTTTGTTTGTTTGTTTGTTTAAGACAGAGTCTCGCACTGTCTTCCGGGCTGGTGTGCAGTGGTGTGATCTCGGTTCACTGCAAACTCTGCCTCCCAGCTTCAAGCAATTCTCCTGCCTCAGCCTCCTGAGTAGCTAGGATTACAGGCGCCTGCCACCACACCTGGCTATTTTTTTATTTTTTGTATTTTTAATAGAGACGGGGTTTCACTATATTGGCCAGCAGGCTGGTCTCAAACTTCTGACCTCATGATCTGCCTGCCTTGGCCTCCGAAAGTGCTGGGATTACAGGCGTGAGCCACTGCCATCTTTAGTTTTTATAAGGAACAAGAACACCTTGTGACTCTAATGGGAAACTATTGTTTAAGTTATTACTATCTCTTTGCTTATCAGGTTGTTCATTTACTTTTAATGCTAGCTAAGTGCCTGGAATTTTCTTTGAAGGGACTCCAGATTTTTCTTTCTTTTTTTTTTTTTTTTTATTTGAGACGGAGTCTCGCTCTGTCGCCCAGGCTGGAGTGCAGTGGCGTGATCTCTGCTCACTGCAAGCTCTGCCTCCCGGGTTCACACCATTCTCCTGCCTAAGCCTCCCAAGTAGCTGGGACTACAGGCGCTCACCACTGTGCCTGGCTAATTTTTTTTGTATTTTTAGTAGAGACGGGGTTTCACCGTGGTCTCAATCTCCTTAACTCGTGATCCGCCCGCCTTGGCCTCCCAAGATGCCATGGCGCCCAGCCACATTCTTTATTTTCATGTCTTGGGTGGGGAGGTCTCAGGAGGCCCCTAAGAAGAGTCCCTGCTTTGTCTCAAGAGGGGCAGTTTCTAGCAGATAGCTACGCAGCCCTTCCTAAGAAAATTGCCTTTATTTGGAACAGAGCTTATTGCAGGTATCTAAGAGCATTGTCCGAACCACTAGAGATTTACATGATAAGCAACTAAGAGGAAATGAAACAGTAGACCAGCTAGAAGTTTACCAGGGAGAACCAGGAAAAGAGACAGCTAAGAAGGGCCCTGCTAGGGTCAAGGCAAGCTTCAAAGCCTGGCATCACCCTGACTTTAATTTAATTAAATCATACTATAGAGCAACTTTTGCCCCACTGTACTGTCAAAAACAATAGATGAATTAGGCAGCAACTAGTGCATGCTAACATCTGGGTGTCATTCTAGCTGAGTGAGTGACCAGCCAGAGGTTAACTGTGAGATCAGGGGAATAGACAGCCTTTTCTTCTCTTAACTGATTTTTAAAACAGTTGCAAAAATGTATGTACATAATTGCATTGTTGGTCCTGTAACAGATAGAAATATAATATATTTGACAATAATAGCACAAAGAGGCTGGTGAGGACAAAGCTGTACTAAAGTAAGGCTAGGATTCCAGATGGTCACTGGACTCACAGAAACAAATGGAGAGGAACAGAAATGATAAATCAGAAGGTTAATATAACAAACTATAAATGTACACTTTACTTTCTCCTTTTGGTTTCCATAAAAGACATAAAATTATATAACATATTTATAATAATGCATTGTCGGGTTTGTAACATATATACACATCATATGCCTACCAGTAATAGCACATAAAAAGGGAAGGAAGATGTTCTAGATATTTGCTGTACAATATAGTGCCCATAGTTAAAAATATGATGTGCTCTTAAAATTTTGCTAAGAGGCCGGGTGTGGTGGCTCACGCCTGTAATCTCAGTACTTGAAGAGGCCGAGGCGGGTGAATCACTTGAGGTCAGGAGTTCAAGACCAGCCTTGCCAATATGGGGCAAAAAAAAAAACACAAAAATTAGCTGGGCATGGTGGTACGTGCCTGTAATCCCAGCTACTCAGGAGGCTGAGGCAGGAGAATCACTTGAACCTGGGAGGCAGAGGTTGCAGTGAGCTGAGATCGCGCCACTGCACTCCAGCCTGGGCCACAGAGAGAGACTTCGTCTCAAAACAAAAAAAAACTTTTTTGCTAAGAGGATTGATCTTGTGTTAAATGTTCTACACACACACACACACACACACACGTGCACACACGCACACTAACAAGCAAGAAAAAACCCACAAAATGACACAAGAAAGCTTTTGGAGAGGATGAATATGTTTATTACCTTGATTGTGGTGATGGTATCATGGGTGTATGTATATGTACCAAATCAACAAATTATTTGCATTGGAAATGTGCATTTATAAAATATAAATTATATCTCAATAAAGATGTTTTTATAAGTATATGAGGAGGAGAAAGGAACAGAGCTATATAGAAGTAAAGTTTCTGTATCTCACTTGAAATAAGCTAGTTAAGGTTCTGAAGTAGATAGATTATAAGATGTATATTGTAAACCCTAGATCAACTGTAATGAAAATAAGTGAAAACTGTAGCTTAAAATTCATTAAAAATACACTGGAGGCCGGGCGCAGTGGCTCATGCCTGTAATCCCAGCACTTTGGGAGGCTGAGGTGGATGGATCACGAGGTCAGGAGTTTGAGACCAGCCTGGTCAACATGGTGAAACTCCGTCTCTACTAAAAATACAAAAAATTAGCTGGGCATGGTGGCATGCACCTGTAATCCCAGCTAGCTGGGAGGCTGAGGCAGGAGAATCGCTTGAACCCGGGAGGTGGAGGTTGCAGTGAGTCGAGATTGCACCACTGCACTCCAGCCCGGGCAACAGTGAGAGACTCCATCTCAAAAAAAAAAAAAAATACACTGGAAAAATTCGCTTAGTGCAAAATAAGACTATAAAGGAGAAACAAAGGAACAAAAGGGACATGAGACACAGACAACAAAAAACAAAATGGCAGCTGTAAATCCAATCGTATCAATAATAACAGTAAATGTGAATGGATTAAATAGTCTAATAAAAGACAGATATTATGAGACCGGATTTAAAAACGTGATCCAACTATATACTCTCTACAGGAGCCATACTTCAGATTCAAAGATATAAATAGATTGAAAGTAAAAGAATAGAAAAGATATACCATGCAAGAAATGATCAAAGCAGAGCTTGAGTGACTATACCAGTATCAGACAAACTATACTTTAAAGCAAAAATGTTAATTCAGCTAAAGTGGGGTAGTTTATAAACAAACTTGCTAACTCATCAAGAAAAATAACAATTATAACCACATATACACCTCATAACAGAGCACCAAAATACATGAAACAAAACCAGTTAGAAGTGAAGGGAGAAACGGACAATTAACAATAGTTGGAGGTTTCTTTTTTTTTGAGATGGAGTCTCGCTCTGTCACCCAGGCTGGAGTGCAGTGGTGCCATCTCAGCTCACTGCAAGCTCCGCCTCCTGGGTTCACGCCATTCTCCTGCCTCAGCCTCCCGAGTAGCTGGGACTACAGGCGCCCGCCACCACGCCTGGCTAATTTTTGTATTTTTAGTAGACACAGGGTTTCACCATGTTGGCCAGGAAGGTCTCAATCTCCTGACCTCATGATCCACCTGCCTCAGCCTCCCAAAGTGCTGGGATTACAGGCGTAAGCCACAGTGCCCAGCCTCAATGCCTCACTTTCAATAATGGTTAGAACAACAAGGCAGAAGAACAGTAAGGAAATAAAAGACTTGAACAATATGAACCAATGAGACTTAACAGACCTCTATAGTGCTTCCCACTGAAAAGCATCAGAATATATATTTTTCTCAAGTATACACAGAACATTCTCCAGAATACACCATATGCTAGACCATGAAAAAGCCTCAATAAATTTATTTATTTGTTTGTTTGTTTGTTTATAGAGTTGAAGTCTCACTCTGTTGCCCAGGCTGGAGTGCAGTGGCATGATCATGGCTTACTGCAGACTTGAACTCCCAGGCTCAAGTGATCCTCCTACCTCAGCCACCTGAGTAACGGGCTACAAGCAAGCACCATCATGCCTGGCTAAGTTTTTTATTTTTGTACAGATGGGATTTTGCTATATTTCCCAGGCTGGGAATAAGTATATTATTCTCTGATCACAATGGAATTAAATTAGAAATGAATAACAGAAGATAATCTGGGGAATTCATGAATATGTGGAAATTAATCAACACACTCTTAATCAATAGGTCAAAGAAGAAATCACAGAGAAATTAGAAAATACTTTGAGATTACAGAAGATAAAATTACAACTTATAAAAACTTATGGGATGCAGTTAAAGCAGTGCACAGAGGGAAATTTATAGCTTAAGTACCTATATTTAAAATAGAAGAAAAGATGGCCAGGCGCAGTGGTGGGCGCCTGTAATCCCAGCTACTCAGGAGGCTGAGGCAGGAGAATTGCTTGAAGCTGGGAGGCAGAAGTTTCAGTGAGCCAAGATGGCGCCACTGCACTCCAGCCTGGGCAACAAGAGTGAGACTCCTTCTCAAAAAAAAAAAAAAAAAAAAAAAAAACAGAAGATCTCAAACTAATAGCATAGTCTTCTACTTTAGAGACTGTAAAAGCCTAAGGCAAGCAGAAAAAAATAATACAGATTAAGGTAGAAATTAATAAAATACAGAATAGGAAAAAAAAGGAAAATAATCAATGAAACCACAAGTTCGGGCTTTGCAAACAATCAACAAAATTGGCCAACTTTTAGCTAGACTGACCGAGAAGAAAAGAGAAGAATGCAATTACTAAAATCAAGAATGAAAGAGGAAAACAATCTCTACTTATCTTATATAACTAAAATGGAATATTTTGAATGCCTGTATGCCAAAAAGTAGATGACTTAGTTGAAATGACAACTTCCTAGACAGACACAAATAGACCTATAAGAACTAAAAAGATTAAGTGCTATGTTTTGAATATGTCCCCCAAAGTTCGTGTGTTCAAAAGTTAATCCCCAATGCAACAGTGTTGAGAGGTAGAACCTAATAGGAGGTGATTAGGTCACTGATGCCTCATGAATAGGTTAATGTCATTGTTACACGATTGGGTTAGTTATTGCCAGAGTCGATCTGTAATAGAAGCAAATTTGGCCCACTCTGGCTCTCTCTCCCCTGCCCTCTTTGCTCTTTTGCCTTCTGCCATTATATGACACAACATGAAGGCTCTTGCTAGATGTCAACCCCTCATCCTTGGACTTACCAGCCTCAGGAACTGTAAGAAATAAATTTCTTTTCCTTATCAATTACCCAGCCTGTGATATTCTGTTATAGCATCACAAAATGAACCAGGGCAGTTAGTAATCAAAAAGCTTCCAACAAAGAAAAGACCAGGATCAAATAGCTTCACTGGCTAACAAATGTTTACTGTCTTTTAATTGATGTGTTTTATCCATTTACATTTTTTTTTTTTCGAGATGGAGTTTCTCTGTTGTTGCCCAGGCTGGAGCACAATGGTGAGACCTCTGCTCACTGCAACCTCCGCTTCCCAGGTTCAAACAATTCTCCTGCCTCAGCCTCCTGAGTAGCTGGAATTACAGGTGCGCACCACCACGTCCAGCTAATTTATTGTATTTTTAGTAGAGACAGCGTTTCACCATGTTGGCCAGGTTGGTCTCCAACTCCTGACCTCAGGTGATTCACCCACCTTGGCCTCCCAAAGTGCTGGGATTACAGACATGAGCCACTGGCGCATGACCCCATTTGCATTTAATGAGTTCTTAAAATATGATTGGGTTTATATTACCATTTTACTACTTTTTCATATTTGTCCTATTTTTTATTTGTTTGCTTGCTCTCCTTTTCCCCTTTGTTTTGTGTTAAATAAATATCTTTTATTATTCCATTTTATCTCTTTTCTCGGCTTATTAGCTATGTTTTTCTTTGCTTTTTTACTACTTCTTGTGAACACAAAGCTATGCTTTTTTTGTTATGCAGGTCTAGCGGTTGTCTTAGAATTTATAGTAAACACCTTTAACATATCACAGTCTATCTTCAGGTAATATTATACCATTTTACATATAGTATAAGAACATTATAACAATAGACTTCCATTTTTCCTCTCCTGATTTTGTGCTATTATTATCATACATTTTTCTAACCCCACAGTACATTTAACATTTGTTTTTAAAAAGATGATTGTCTTTTAAAGAGATATTTATTTATTTATTTATTTTCAGACAGGGTCTTGCTCTGTCACCAAGGCTGGAGTGCAGTGGTGCGAACATGGCTCCCCGCAGCCATGACTTCCTGGGCTGAAGCTATCCTCCTGCCTCAGCCTCCTAAAGTGCTGGGATTACATACATGAGCCACTGCATCCAACTGAGATTTTTTTTTTTTTTTGAGAAGAGGTTTTGTCATGTTGCTAAGGCTGGTCTCGAACTCCCAGGCTCAAGTGATCCGCCCACCTCGGCCTCCCAAATTGCTGAGATTACAGGTGTGAGCCACTATGCTTTGCCTCCAGCTGAGACTTTTAAAATAAGAAAAAATATCTTTTATATTTACACACATACGTGTCATTCACTAAGCTCTTCCTTTCTTTGTTGAGATCCACATTTTTATCTGGTATTTTCTCTTCTCGAGTAGCTTTAAAGCATTTATTATAGCATAGGTTTGCTGGTGATGACATTTTCCTGCTTTTACATATCTGCAAAAATATTTATTCCACTTCTGCTTGCAAAACAAATTTTTGCTGGGAATAGAATTCTCTTTTCCTTTTCATACCTTAAAAATATCGCTCCATTGTCTTCTGGCTGGGCATAGGTTCTTTCTGGCACCCCTGCCTGGATCCCCCTCCCAGTCCCATTTCTCATTCTTCTCCCACTAACCCAGACTCTAGGGTGGCTTTGGCATTTGGGAAGACCACTGTGCCCAGCAAGGTAGCAGGGAAGCCTGGGGCAGAGTCAAGCTCTCAAAGATTCCTAAATAACTGGGCAATTTTGGGAGGGGGCTGCAGTCAGCATGACTGTAGGGGGTTAGAACTGGTGCAGTTATGACCTTGTGATTAATATCCCAGTTGTTTTCACAGACTGGAGAGACCAAAGCCATATTTTATCCATAATTAGTTTAACTGCCTCTTAAAAATAGAAAACCGATATAACATTTTAATAACTGCAACAAAGGGAAGTTTGGGTTATTATCTTGGAATTAATTTTTTTTTTTTTTTTTGAGACGTTGTCTCGCTCTGTCACCCAGGCTGGAGTGCAGTGGCACGATCTCGGCTCACTGCAAACTCCGCCTCCCGGGTTCACGCCATTCTCCTGCCTCAGCCTCTCCGAGTAGCTGGGACTACAGGTGCCCACCACCATGCTGGCTAATTTTTTGTATTTTTAGTAGAGACGGGGTTTCACCGTGGTCTCGATCTCCTGACCTCATGATCCGCCCGCCTCGGCCTCCCAAAGTGCTGGGATTACAAGCGTGAGCCACCGTGCCCCGCAATTTTTTTTTTTTTTTTGAGACGGAGCCTCGCTCTGTCTCCCAGGCTGGAGTGCAGTGGTGGCTCTCGGCTCACTGCAAGCTCCGCCTCCCGGGTTCACACCATTCTCCTGCCTCAGCCTCCCAAATAGCTGGGACTACAGGGGCCCACCACCACGCCCGGCTAATTTTTTTGTATTTTTAGTAGAGATGGGGTTTCACCATGTTAGCCAGTATGCTCTCGATCTCCTGACCTCGTGATCTGCCCGCCTCGGCCTCCCAAAGTGCTGGGATTACAGGCGTGAGCCACCGCACCGGCTGGAATTGATTTTTAATTTTGCTTTTTGTGGACAGAGAATATTCTGTATGATATAGACTATTTGTTGCTTGTTGAGACTTTTTTGTGCCTTAACAAGAGGTCAATTTTTATAAATCCGTGGGTACCTGAAAAAAATAAATGTGCATTTTGTGTAACTGTATTTCAGCATCTATCACTGTGCTCGGAACATAGTAGAGTTTATCCTAATGTTGAGTTAGCTTTTTCACGTGAAACACAGTGCCTTGTATAGTAACTTTGGAATATCTCTAACATTTTTGCTTTGTGACATACAAATTTATGGGGACACAGATGTCCCAGAAACGTCTAACTCTATAATATCACAGAACCACACCGTAAGTGGACTGCATGGAAATCTTCCTGCAACTGTCTGGAGGAGTGCTCCTCAGATGCGTAGTGCTGGCCACCTGCATCAGGATCAACTCTGAAGCTTTTAAAGAATGCAATTAAATCTGGGTCCCCAAGCCAGATCCACTGAATCAGAATTTCTAAGGATGGGACCTGTAAACTGATCTTTTAAGATTGCCCAGCTGGGTGTGGTGACTCACTCCTGTAATCCCAGTGCTATAGGAAGCTGGGGCAGGAGGATCACTTGAGGTCAGGAGTTCGAGACCCAGCCTGGGCAACATATTGAGACTGTTTCTACAAAAAGTAAAAAAATTATCCAGGCATGGTGGCTCACACCTATAGTTTCAGCTGCTTGGGAGGCTGAGGTGAGACGATTTCTTGAGCACAGGAGTTTGAGGCTGCAGTGAGCTATGATCGTGCCACTGCATTCCAGCCCAGGTGACAGAGGGAGACTCTGTTTCTAAAAAAAGTTAAAAAAATAAAAAAGAGGCCGGGCATGGTGGCTCACTCCTATAATCCCAGCACTTTGGGAGGCCGAGGCAGGCAGATCACCTGAGGTTGGGAGTTCAAGACCAGCTTGACCAACATGGAGAAACCCCATCTCTACTAAAAATACAAAATTGGCAGGGCGTGGTGGTGCATGCCTGTAATCCCAGCTACTCGGGAGGCTGAGGCAGGAAAATCTCTTGAACCCAGGAGGCGGAAGTTGCAGTAAGCCAAGATCCTGCCATTGCACTCCAGCCTGGGCAACAAGAGTGAAACTCCATCTCAAAAAATAAATAAACAAATAAATAAATAAGATTGCCCACACCTTTAATTGTGAGGCACATTAAAATTTGAGAATTGCTAATCAGGAACCATCATATCCACAGATTTTCAGGGTTTTTTTCTTCAAATGAACAAGAAATTGGTATAATTTTTCTGTAAAAGCAGTCACAGTTTCTGGGTCTCCCCACTGGCTCCAAAAGCCTGTCATTATACCCATCAAAATGTTGTTCTCTGGAAGAAGAAAATTAATGTGCATTGCCCCTATGTATTTCAGTAGCTGCTGTTAGTTACATTTTCTAATGAAATCCTCACCACAATCCTGGGACATGGTGTAGTGGGCTGAAGGGTGGCCCTCCAAAAAAATATGTTCACATCCTAACCCCGGTACCTGTGAATGTGTCCTTCTTTAGAAAAAGGATCTTTGCAGATGTAATTTAATTAAGAATCTAGAGATGAGATTATCTGAGATTACCTGGGAGGCCCCAGAATAACCAGCTTGCTTGTAAGAGACAGAAGAGGAGAAGGCATAGGCACAGGGAAAGCAGCCCAACCACAGAGTCAGAGGCTAGGGTGATTCTAGCCAGGAGCTGGAAGAGGTAGGGAAGGATCCTCCCCTAGAGCCTCCACAGGGAGTATGGCCTTGCCCTAACACCTTGATTTAAGACTTTTAGCCTCAGTCAGGCGTGATGGCCCATGCCTGTAATCCCAGCGCTTTGGGAGGTCAGGAGTTCAAGACCAGCCTGGCCAACATGGTGAAACCCCGTCTCTACTAAAAATACAAAAATTAGCTGGACATGGTGGTGCATGCCTGTAATCCCAGCTACTCGGGAGGCTGAGGCAGGAGAATCACTTGAATCTGGGAGGCAGAGGCTGCAGTGAGCCAAGATTGCGCTACTGCATTCCAGCCTGGGCGACAGAGCAAGAATCCATCTCAAATAAAAAAAAAGACTTTTAGTCTCAGAACTGTGAAAGAATGACTTTTTGCTCTATGAAGTCACCAAGTTGGTGGTAATTTGTTACAGTGGTCCTAGGAAACAAACACACATTGGTATTGTTATTTTCATTTGCAATCACAGAGCTGGATCTACTATAGTAGAATAAATTTTATTATAATAACTGCTGTGTTCTAAGACAATGATAACTAAATTTATTGTTTTAAGGGACTTAAAATTTAGGAACATTTCCTTCTACCTTGAAAGGCCCAGAGATGATTGTTAAAGGCTGGAGGGAAATAATAGAAGGTTATTATTGATAGAAGGCTCTCAAAGGTCTGTATAGGAATCATTCTGGCTGCAGGGGTGTGGCCCATGTGCTCTCCACCAGCTCTTAGCTTCAAGATGTTCATGGCACAGCTAGCAAGAGCACAGCCAGGATGGGTGTGGCTGTCATTGGCCAGTCTCCCAGGGTTGGGAACTTGCCTAATATTAGTTTGTGGCCTAAGAGGGCACTGTCCCCAGCTCCCACTTCTGTCTCGCATTATGTCCACTGTTTCAACTCCCTGTGTTAATTAGCCTTGGCTTCCTCACCTTGTGGAGTGGAACAAGGGGATCAGTGGTGAGTAATGATGCAGGTGGAGCTAACCGCGGCCCATGTCAGTAACAGCTTTCTAGAAATATATTGAACTTATAAAGTATTTATGGATCAAACAGCACTTTTGGATCGCCTTAAGGTTAAAACATAGCTTTGATATAGACAGACCTAGATTGGAATTCCAACTCAGCCACTGATCAGCTGTGATGGACCTTTAAGCGAGTCACCTTGCCTCCCTGAGTGTCTATCTCCTAACCTGCAAAATCGAGTCTTGCTTCATGGAGCTGCTGCGAAGGTTAAAAGAGAGAATTTAGAGACCCTGGCATGGTGATTGACACACAGCACATGCTCAGAGGAAGCTCTAATTATTATTCAATGTCTCAACATTTTCAACACAGTTTTAACTTTCACTGCTTGACTCCATCTTAGGTTCTAAGCCTCTCTTTTTTTCTTAAAATTTAGATGGACAAAAGCTGGGCATTGTAGAGTTAATTTGAGCCTGCCTTATAATTAGTGATTTATTAAATGTTTCTTTGTGGTTTACAATTAGCATTTAATTTGAATACTTACCCTACTGCTGTTTCATTTTCCCTGCGTGATTTGGACATGTCGAGAGTGGTGGATGTGAAATACTACCGACTAGGGATGTGGAACATGTGAGAGTTAATGACAGTGGATATTTTAAAAAAGCAGATGGGATCATTAAATTATTGATGTTGTTTTTTGCTGCAGTGGAGTTATAAATAATACATGTTTAAAGGGCTATTTCCTTTCTATTTCTTTATGGACAACTAAAGAATGTTCTCATTTTGAGTTTAAAGAGAACCGACAGTTGGAGAAAGGTCAACAAAAATGTTGATTCGTGCAGTTTCTATGCCAAAAAACCCTCAAACTTCAAACAAGAGCATAGCCAATTTTATAGAACCATATCAAATCATTTTTATTTTCAGAGCAGAATGAGCCACTGGATTTAATTTAGCAAATGGGGGTGGAGGGGAAGCTTGAAATAATTTTTATAATAAAAGTTTTGGCCGGGCGCAGTGCCTCACCTCTGTGATCCTAGCACTTTGGGAGGCAAAGGTGGGCGGATCACAAGGTCAGGAGTTTGAGACCAGCCTAGCCAACATGCTGAAACCCTGTCTGTACTAAAATTACAAAAATTAGCCAGGCGTGGTGGCAGGTGCCTGTAGTCCCAGCTACTCAGGAGGCTGAGGCAGGAGAATCGCTTGAACCTGGGAGAGGGAAGTTGCAGTGAGCCGAGATCGCACCACTGCACTCCAGCCTGGGGTGACAGAGTGAGACTCTGTCTCAAAAAAAAAAAAGTTTCATATTAAACAGTATCAACCTCTTTTTTTTTTTTTTTTTTTTTTTTTTCAGAAAATCTCCAAATTGAAATAAGCGTCTATGAATAAAATAGAAAAAGAAACCCAACAATTATTCCCTGAAGCCTATCAGTTTCCTAACACATTAGCTCTTTAGAATGTATTGTTTATTTATTATTATTATTATTTTTGGGGTCAGGGTCTCATCTCACTCTGTTGCCCAGGCTGGAGTACAGTGATGCAATCACAGCTCACTGCAGCCCTGACCTGCACTCAAGTGATCCTGTCACCTCAGCCTTCCAAGTAACTGGGACTACAGGCATGCACCACCACACAGCCAAGAATGTATGATTTTTTTTTTTTTTTTTTTTTTTTTGAGATGCAGTCTCACTCTGTCGCACAGGCTGAAGTGCACTGGTGCGATCTGGGCTCACTGCTAGCCCCGCCTCCCAGGTTCACGCCATTCTCCTGCCTCAGCCTCCCAAGTAGCTGGGACTACAGGTGCCCGCCACCATGCCTGGCTAATTTTTTTGTATTTTTTAGTAGAGATGGGGTTTCACCATGTTAGCCAGGGTGGTCTTGATCTCCTGACCTCGTGATCCGCCCACCTCAGCCTCCCAAAGTGCTGGGATTACAGGTATGAGCCACCACGCCCAGCCCCAAGAATGTATGATTTTTTAATAGGGATAGTATAGAGTGATTGGGGACAGATACTGGGGGAAACTATGAAACCAACTATGATTACCCTCCACCAAGGGTTGGCTTTTTATGGATCTGTGAGTTCCCAGAAGTCATATGCAAAATTCTGTTTAATCTGCATACATATTTGGGGAGGTATAGGATCCATAGTTTCTTTCTATTTTTTTTTTTTTTTTTTTGTGACAGAGTCTCATTCTGTCACCCAGTATGGAATATAGTGATCTTGGCTCACTGCAACCTCCACCTCCTGGGTTCAAGTGATTCTCCTGCGTCAGCCTTCAGAGTAGCTGGGACTACAGGTGTGCACCACCACACGTGGCTAATTTTTTTTGTATTTTTAGTAGAGATGGGGTTTCACCATGTTGGTCAGTCTGGTCTCAAGCTCCTGACCTCAGGTGATCCGCCCACCTCAGCCTCCCAAAGTGCTGTGATTACAGGCGTGAGCCACCACGCCTGGCAGGATCCATAGTTTCAGTCTGACTCATGGACCTGAAAAAGTTAAGATCCACTGCTGCTTCTTATTTCTCTTTAAAAATGGCTACGAGGAATGAGGGGTAACATGGAGTGGGAAATAACGGGCAGGAGACACCAAAGCTCTTCCAATATTAATTAGCCTCTTTCCGTCCAAGGCTCCATGTATCCCTCCACCTCCCTTCATCCTTTCCACCTCGCTAAACTATGGACAGCACTCTAAAGTTTAGACTGTTTCAACAACATAGCTGAACAAAAACTAATTCCTGGAATATGAACATGAAGCAGTATCAAGTAACACCAGGAAAAGACAGAATGTCTTTAAATCTTTTGTTTTTTTATTTATTTTTTGAAAACATATTTATTTTCTCCCTATCCATGTGTTTGCTTTTAACTTCTATCTCTGCAATTTTCTTTTCTTTTCTTTTGAGACGGAGTCTCACTTTGTCACCAGGCTGGAGTGCAATGGCGCGGTCTCAGCTCACTGCAGCTTCCACCTCCCAGGTTCAAGCGATTCTCCTGCCTCAGCCTCCCGAGTAGCCAGGATTACAGGCAAGTGCCACCACACCGGCTAATTTTTGTATTTTTAATAGCAACGGGGTTTCACCATGTTGGTCAGGCTGGTCTCAAACTCCTGATCTCAAGTGATCCTCAGGCCTCGGCCTCCCAAAGTGCTGAGATTACAGGCATTTAGTCACTGTGTCTGGCCTGATCTTTGCAATTTTCAAAAAGAGTTTGGAGCAGGATAAAAACGCATAATTCAATGGCAAATCTCAAGCATTTTTCTGATGATGGGGGCATAGTTTAAATGTTTTCTTTGAATGGAGAATGTATTTTCTTTATAAGCACTTAAACTGTATCCTTCTTATAAGCCCAGGGTCCAAGAGTTACTTAAATATTGTGGTACCTATTTGAACTGGCAAGACGGTGAATAACAATTACATGCAAAATTGGTAGAGAGTGATTCAATGATTTATATTACTAAATTTAATCACATTTTCTGATGAGGACAGGCTGAGGTAGCTTCAGTGAGTTGCCCAGTATCCCCCAGGCGAGTCTCAGGACCAGAGTCCAGCTCTGGGTTTCTCTGACTCCAGAGTCCATATTCTCTCTCCTGTGTTCCTCACCTCTGCGGAGCTCTTCTGCAACCTCTGGAACATGAAGCCGCCCATCCTCCTGCTCTGCACCCTTGGTTATACTGGGACGCAGTTCGCCTATCCTAGAATGGAGCAAGCGCTGACTTTTGGCGTATTCCAAAGGACTCCTCCTCTAGAGTGGCTTTTTTTTTTTTTTTGAGAAAGGGTCTCTGTCATCCAGTCTGGAGTGTAGTGACATGATCACCTTGAACTCCTGAGCTCAGGTGACCCTCCCACCTCAGCCTCTCAAGTAGGTGGAACTACAAGTGCATGCCACCATGCCAAGCTAATTGTTTTGTGTATTTTTTGTAGAGACAGGGTTTCTCCATGTTGCCCAGGCTGGTCTCGAACTCCTGAGCTCAAGGGATCTGCCCGCCTTGGCCTCCCAAAGTGTTGGGATTATAGGCGTGAGCCACCACTCCTGGTCTTTCTTCAGTTCTAACTCCTGTTTAACCAATACTGATATCCGGTCAGAGGCTCAATTAATTAGAAACCCGCTGACATGGCCGGGCGCGGTGGCTCACGCCTGTAATCCCAGCACTTTGGGAGTCTGAGGCGGGTGGATCACGAGGTCAGGAGATTGAGGCCGTCCTGGCTAACATGGTGAAACCCCGTCTCTACTAAAAATACAAAAAATTAGCCAGGCATGGTGGCGGGCACCTGTAGTTCCAGCTACTTGAGAGGCTGAGGCAGGAGAACGGCGTGAACCCAGGAGGCAGAGCTTGCAGTGAGCAGAGGTCGTGCCAGTGAACTCCAGCCTGGGTGACAGAGCAGGACTCCTTCTCAAAAAAAAAAAAAAAAAAAGAAACCCACTGACATTAAACTTACACAGAAAAGAGGAAAATTATAAGAAAACCAGTTTAACAAGGATATTTATTTATTTATTTATTTTTGAGACAGGGTCTCACTTTGCCACCCAGGCTGGAGTGCAGCAATGCCATCTGAGCTCACTGCAGCCTCTGTCTCTCGGGTTCAAGCGATTCTCCTGCCTCAGCCTCCCGGGCAGCTGGGACTGCAGGTATGCACCACCACGCCCGGATAATTTCTGTATTTTTAGTAGAGACGGGGTTTCACCGTGTTAGCCAGGATGGTCTCGATCTCCTGACCTCGTGATCCGCCTGCTTCGGCCTCCCAAAGTGCTGGGATTACAGGCATGAGCCACTGCGCCTGGCCCATTTATTTATTTTTGAGACAGGGTCTTGCTCTGTCTCCCAGGCTGGAGTGCTGTGGTGTGATCTCAGCTCACTGCAGCTTTGACCTACCGGGCTCAAGTGATCCTCCCACCTCAGCCTCCCCAGTAGCTGGGGCCACAGGCATGCCCACCACGCCCAGCTAATTTTCTGTTTTTTGTAGAGACGAGGTTTCACTATGTTGTCCAGGCTGGTCTCGAACTCCTGGCCTTAAGAGATCCTCTGCCTCATCCTCCCAAAGTGCTGGGATTGAGGCATGATCCACCGTGCTTTGCAATAAGAATATTTAAATAAATGTGAAAATATTCAGGTGGTATCCATTCCTCTCATTCTCTGACATCTAGTCTCTAGTCATGGATGATCACTGAACTCAGAAAGGCAAGGCCCTGGAAACCCTGGAGTCAGAAAAAAACAAAAACAAAATCAAATTTCTGTTCTCTCCAAGCTGCACTCATTAAGACAGAAATGAGGATTCATATTTTAGAAAGTTTTCTAACAAGGTTAAGCCTTGATTAACTGGAGAACTCCATGAGCCAGAACAAACTTGTTGGGACCTAGCGTGAGCTTTACCTGTAGTTGGAGCTCAGTGAACTCCCCTAAGATTACGGTCGAGATTGCACCACAGAAAGATCTCAGCCACTCACAGGTGTTCATCCTCCCAGGGTCCTGTCTACCCCAGCATTTCCTTTCTGCTTTTCTTCCCCTTTCTTGCATGAAGAGACATCTAGGCTGATAGGAAATGTGATGACTCATCTGACATCAGATCGAATCCTTTTTATTCGCCCTTCATGTCTGCCTCAGTCTCTGATCCTGGGAATAACCGTGTGAAGTCCTGGGGATGTTTTGATTTCTGAGAAGACACACACGGATTGCAGTGGGCTTCTGATGATGTCAAGGTTGGATGCATGTGGCTGACTGGTAGCTCTTTGTTTTCCACAATCCTTTGCCTAGAAAAAAGGAATCCAAGTGTGTTTTAACCATGCCGACCAGCAAGGGATTCCTTCACAGGGGCTTGTGTCTCTGGCTGTGTGTGTTCACATCTTTCTTTAAAGGTAGGTTTCATTTCTGCTTTATCTTCTATTCCCTTTTTAGCTCCCTATTTACTCTCTTTTCTAGTTGTGCTTGAGAAGATATATTAATAAAAGATTCTATGGTCTGCATAGGAACCACCACTGTTACAACTGCTAATTAATCTATTTGGTTTTCATTTGTTAGGTGTAACACAAAAGATGAAACCTGAGGGGTAGGGTGGGGAGGAGAAGACCATGAAACATAGTGCAAACCCAATTAAAATATAATAAGAAGAATGATACAGTTTTCTATTCATCTCTGCTGTGGCTGTATTGAGCTTATTTATTTGTAGTGATGTTTAATATTTTTTCAAAGTGGTAATTTATTTGTTAGCTGATATTATTACTCAGTCAATGAACTCTTCCATTTTGTAGGTAATCATGTTTGTTTGGGGAAACACATCACATGATTATGCTGAAACGTATCCCACGAGTAAGATCATTCATTTTAAAAGTTACAACTTAGAAACGGACCACTGCTGTTCTGCTGAACAAAATCACATTTCCATGCTGTTAGGTTTGCAGGGCACTTGCCTTTCAAGGCTGATGGAGGGTTTATCTGCTATAAAATGTCTTAAAGAGGAAGAAAATCGGTAATGAGGAAGATTATTTATTGTCTGCCATGGAGAAATATGTTCATCATGATCAATTATGATGGCAAGAATGATGTTTTACCTTAAATTTGTCCTTCCTGCTAAAACCCTAGTGTCTCAGTGTTTCCTAAGGCATTCGTCAGGCAACTCTTTCCATTTAGTAATTTAACAGAGATCTTTCCATTTATGTTGCCTGATGAGCTTTTCAATCTTGTTCCATTTTTTTCTTTCAATGTATAAATCCCTTTGAGAAATTTGTGCAGTCCTATGTTAGGTATCAAATTTAAATTCTGTGAGGGAAAATGTAGAGAAGGTAGTAATGAAATGAATTATGTCAAATGAGGACAAGTAACCCCATTTTTAAGGTTTTCTTGGAAAAATACAAAGAGATATGCATAAAGTTATTGTCTAGAATTTAGTGACTGAAAGTGCTATTATTTAAGAACCAATTTCAACTTTTAAAAATGTTTCAAGTGGCAGGGCGCGGTGGCTCACGCCTGTAATCCAGTACTTTGGGAGGCCAAGGCAGGTGGATCACAACATCAGGACATCGAGACCATCCTGGCTAACACGGTGAAACCCCGTCTCTACTAAAAATATAAAAAATTAGCTGGGCGTAGTGGTGGGCACTTGTAGTCCCAGCTACTCGGGAGGCTGAGGCAGGAGAATGGCATGAACCCAGGAGGAGGAGCTTGCAGTGAGCTGAGATCGCGCCACTGCACTCCAGCCTGGGTGACAGAGTGAGACTCCGTCTCAAAAAAAAAAAAAAAAAGTTTCAAATAAATTTGCCTTAAAAATCTTGCATTCTCAGAAATCTCCACAATAACTGAATTTCAAAGTCGATTTTTGTTTTATTTTAAGTTCTGGGGTACATGGGCAGGATATGCAGATTTGTTACATAGGTAAACGTGTGCCATGGTGGTTTGCTGCACAGGTCAACCCATCACCTAGGTATTAAGCCCAGGATGCATTAGGTATTTTTCCTAATGCTCTTCTTCCCTGGACCCCCTCAAGAGGCTCTAGTGTGTGGTGTTCCCCTCCTGTGTCCATGTGTCCTCACCGTTCAGCTCCCCGTTTCAAGTGAGAACATGCAGTGTTGGGTTTTTTGTTCCTGTGTTAGTTTGCTGAGGATAACGGCTTCAAGCTCCATCCATGTCCCTGCAAAGGGCTCGATCTTGTTCATTTTTAGGTTGCATAGTATTCCACGGTGCATATATACCACATTTTCTTTCTTTCTTTCTTTTTTTTTTTTTTTTGAGACGGAGTCTCACTCTGTCACCCAGGCTAGAGTGCAGTGGCACTATCTTGGCTCACTTCAAGCTCTGCCTCCCAGGTTCATGCCATTCTCCTGCCTCAGCCTCCCAAGTAGCTGGGACTACAGGCACCCGCCACCATGCCCGACTAAGTTTTTGTATTTTTAGTAGGGATGGGGTTTCACCGTGTTAGCCAGGATGGTCTCGATATCCTGACCTTGTGACCTGCCCACCTCAGCCTCCCAAAGTGCTGAGATTATAGGCGTGAGCCACTGCACCTGGACTATACCACATTTTGTTTATCCAGTCTGTCATTGATGGGCATTTGGGTTGATTCCATGTCTTTGCTATTGTGAATAGTGCTGCAGTGAACATACGCATGCATGTATCTTTATAATAGAATGATTTATATTCCTTTGGGTATATACCCAGTAATGGGATTGCTGGGTAAAATGGTATTTCAGGTTCTAGGTCTTTAAGGAATCGCCAAATTGTCTCCCACAACGGTTGAACTAATTTACACTCTCACCAACAGTGTAAAAGCGTTCCTATTTCTCCATAGTCTCTCCAGCATCTGTTATTTCTTGACTTTTTTTTTTTTTTTTTTTAAGACGGAGTGTCGCTCTGTGGCCCAGGCTGGAGTGCAGTGGCGCAATCTCTGCTCACTGCAAGCTCCGCCTCCCGGGTTCACGCCATTCTCCTGCCTCAGCCTCCCGAGTAGCTGGGACTACAGGCGCCCGCCACCACGCCCGGCTAATTTTTTTGTATTTTTAGTAGAGACAGGGTTTCAGCGTGTTCGCCAGGATGGTCTCAGTCTCCTTGTGATCCGCCTGCCTCGGCCTCCCAAAGTGCTGGGATTACAGGCTTAAGCCACCTCACCCGGCCTGACTTTTTAATAATTGCCATTCTGACCGGTGTGAGATGATATCTCATTGTGGTTTTGATTTGCGTTTCTGTAATGATCAGTGTTGTTGAGCTTTTTTTCATGTTTCTCGGCCACATAAATGTCTACTTTTGAGAAGTGTCTGTTCATGTCCTCAAAGTTGATTTTTTAAAAGAACATGACTTGCAAAGACCATCATGAAATTACTAGTTATTTCACTTTCCTTGGTGAAGTTAAGCACCTTGCTGGTGTAGCTACAGATGTTAGTTGATTCAGTCTTTTAGACAAGAAAGGACAGGATTTTCCTGAATTACTGGAAAGGGTCTAGTGCCATCAGTAAGACTACGAGTTACTTCAGTGACATAAGCGAAGATTTCCAAGCCTTGTGTCTACTCCTTTATATCTGCAGTGCCTTAGACTTTAAGAAATGCTCTGACCAACATCATTTTCTTTGATATTGCTCTAGTCCTGAAATGCAGGCATTGCTGTTTTTATCTCCATTGTAAAGGTGAACAGCTGAGGCACAGAGGGTGGGGTGAGATGGGCACTGGTGGAGCATGCACAGGTGGTAACAATACCAGGATGCAGTCATGGGCTGGGACATTCGCTCCCCACAGGGCCCGGGAAGAATTGCCTAGAATCTCTGCAGTGGCCAGTGGCCCGGCTGGCTCTAACTCTCCCCTCTGTCTGGCCTCACAGGCTGTGCGGGCTGTGCAACTGAGGAGAGGCTCTTCCATAAACTGTTTTCTCATTACAACCAGTTCATCAGGCCCGTGGAAAACGTTTCCGACCCCGTCACGGTACACTTTGAAGTGGCCATCACCCAGCTGGCCAACGTGGTGAGTGCCCTCTGATCAGAGCTTTCCCCAGCATTGTTACACTTTTGCAGGTGGTAAATGAAGGAATTTTAGAAATACAGATAAATGCAAGTTTACACGAGATCTGGCCCTTCAAAGCCATCCATTTGGGAGGCAGGCGGTTTTCCCACCAATGCTGTAACTGTCTGTGTGAGGCAGTGTTTTTCCTGGAAGTGCTTTCAGAACCAGTTTATGAAACAAAGAGTTGCAGGGGAGTGAAAGGGAGCTAACTTCATGGGGCACCCATTATGCACCAGACGCCTGTTTACACTGCGTGGCCAACATCTTCATCTCACTGCTGAGGAAATGGAAGCTCAGTTAAGTGACTTTCCCAGGGTCATACAACTACAAAATGGCAAAATTGAGATTCAACTCCAAAGCTCATGCCCTTTTCACTCCACAGTTAAAAAGTTGCTTTAAGGCCGGGCGTGGTGGCTCACTCCTGTAATCCCAGCACTTTGGGAGGCTGAAGCAGGCGGATCCCTTGAGCTCAAGAGTTCGAGACCAGCCTGAGTAACATAGCAAGATCCTGTCTCTACAAAAATGCAAAAATTAGCCAGGTGTAGTGGCACATGCCTGTAGTTCCTGCTACTAGGGAGGCTGAGGTGGGAGGATTGCTTGAGCCCAGGAGGTCAAGGCTGCAGTGAGCCGGGCTTGAACCACTGCACTCCAGCCTGGGTGACAGAGGAAAAAAAAAAAAAAGAATTGCTTTAAGTCTTGTATGTTACATGAGAATGAAAAAAGTGCAATTCCATTCAGAAGCCTTGGGAAAAAAAAAGAGGTTGGGAATTTGAGGATCTTAATTTAATTCCTTGCTACCGTGTTCAAGGGCAAGTAGGACTGCAGCTCTTTCTTTTGGATAATCTTTGCTCCCCCCATTGGGGGGAGAGGAAGTGGCGAGACCCATACTCTTGGGTACAGCAAGGTCTGGGCTCCAGGGCTCAGACCAAATTCCAGGAAGATGCAGGCTTAGGAAGCAAGGGATGCCTGAAGTGTCTCCAGAGAGGGGCGCTAGAGCATTCCTGAGACTACAGCACGCGGAGGGGGAGCCCTGCTCATCAAGTCAGCCCCAGCCATGGATGGTGAAGGGATCTCCTTCCTCCCAGACTTTGCTCTGTGGGTGAGGTGGCTGTGGCCCTTCTGGGTACACCTGGGGAAAGACCCTAATGACAGGCATGAGTCAGACCCCACCACATTCTCCAGTCCATGCTTCTCAGTGGATGAAGCCAACCATGGTCCAGGCCTCTGTCTGTGACCAGGCTGAAAATGTGCATGCACTCGCTGAAAAAAATAAAGCCAGATGTTTCCCCTCACCTGGATGCGCCCTTCCATCCTTTAGCGAGTATTTATTTGGTGCCTGTTCTAATCCCCTTCCCAACTCCAGTAGCTTTGTCTCCTGCTAGGCTGGAAGTTCTTGCTGTGGACTGGGTAGTTGTGAACCAACAGCTGAACTGAGTTTCCTCTGAAGTCTGTGAGGGCTACCTCACTGCATGGCATCTCTCCATAACCCTGCTGGACACGCTCTTGCAGGAGGTTATTCTGAAGATGGGGGCGAAAGGGCTGGTAAATGCAGATTTTGACATTTACATTTGATTGCAAGTATCAGAGACTAAAAGAAAACCCACAGCCTTTACAAAACAAGTTTATTCCTTTCTTATGCAACAGAAATCTAAAGGTTAACAGTCCAGGAGATTAATATCAGTCAGTTTCACGGTGTTAGTGGTTGCACATGTATGTTCAGTTGCCCAGGTTATGCACCGCACAAATCCAGGGGCTGTCACTCCAATGGACTGTGGTTCTAAAGGCATAAACCAGATGAGGCAGCAGTGACCAAGGTTCCTTCCTTCTTTCTATTTCACCAGCCTTTGCACGTGGCTTCTTCCCTCAGTGTTGCTTCATGGTTCAAGATAACTGCTGTATTCCCATCCTCACATTCACATTCTTGGCAAGAAACATAAGGAAGGGAGAAAACGGGCAAAGTGTACATCCTAGACTTCTGTGATTTCCATAACAGTTGTTTTTTTCCATCTCATTGACTACCTCCAGCTACAAGGCAGACTTGGAACTGCAGGTTTTTAAAATTGAATTTTTATTTCTTGGGATCATTATAGATTAACATGCAGTTGTAAGAAATAACAGAGGGATCCCTTGTAGACTCTGCCCTTTTCTCCCACTAATCTGCCCTCCAATTCTGAAATTTTCTCATTTCAACGATGTTGTACGTAACTGGAATCATAGAGTAGGTAAACTCGTGGGGCTGGGTTTTTCCCTCAGCATCATCCTTTAGAGATTCCTCCGAGTCGCTAAGTGTATCAGTAGTTCATTCCTTCTTGTCGATGAGTAGTACTCCAGGGTGCTTTGTTTTTTGTTTGTTTTGTTTTGTTTTGTTTTGTTTTTGAGACAGAGTCTCACTCTGTCACCCAGGCTGGAGTGCAGTGGTGTGATCTTGGCTCACTGCAACCTACACCTCCCGGGCTCCAGCGATTCTCCTCCCTCAGACTCCCAAGTAGCTGGGATTGCAGGAATGCGCCACTACACCCGGCTAATTTTTGTGTTTTTAGTAGATACGGGGTTTCACTATGTTGGCCAGGCTGGTCTCGAACTCCTCACCTCAAGTGATCTGCCCGCCTTGGCCTCTCAAAGTGGGGATTACAGGTGTGAGCCACCACACCTGGACCATGGCGCTTTGTTTAACCATTAACTTGTGGAAGGACATTAGAGCTGATTCCAGTTTTTGGTCTATTACAAATAAAGCTGCTGTGAAGATTTGTGTACAGGTTTTAGTGTAAATATAAACCTCCATGTCTCTGGGATAAATGCCCAGGAGTGCAATAGCTGTGGGTTGTCAGGTGAACTTGGGGTGGCCGAGAGAAGTGGCACAGCCAGGAAGCTTTGTTGCCCCTCCCTTCTAGAGGGCCTTGGAAAAGGCCTGCTGTCTGATCCCCAGCTTGGCTCTGGAGCACCAAGGCTCTACCTGGAAGTGTGTTTGTGTCATGCAAAATGACCTTGGTCAGAAAATTTTCTGGTTTCTTTCAGTGCAGCAGCAAGGCCAAGTGCCCCTTGGAGGGATCCAGTGTTTGTGCTGGCCTGGCATATCTGAAATGACAAAGATAAAGCCTTGGTGTAATGCAGCCCACTTGGTCTTTTTGATCCCAGTCTCCGAGTCTGCTGCTGCTCCAGAAATGAGTCCATTTGAAATCATAACTCAAAGCCTTTGATGCAGCTGCGGTGTCAATGAATTGATTTTTCCAAGAAGGAGGTACAGGGTGATGGCACCAGGAATGGAGTTGATGCTGTGGGCCTTTGGACTCCTCCAGCAGGGGCGTCTGATAGTAGTGCCATGCCCATTGGTGGGATCTGGAATTGGATGGAGAGAGAGTATGACTTGCCAGACAGGTCCTGCTCCATAGGGTCAGCTGACATCTCTGAAGTTGTCCACATCCCCATGGGCCATGTCCATACCACCTGGAGCTTCTCCGAGCCTGTGGAAGTGAGGCTGTGGAGTTGGCTATTGTCAACTGATCTCAGCCTTCTGAACACAGTGTGCTCATTCAGAGACAAAGTAGGCTTTGGAGGGCAGTTAGGAATTATGCCCTCACCCCCAAGGCCTTCCTGGAACCGAGACTGTGGAGTTAGTCCATTCCTGACCAACAGTGAGTGGATTTATGGACATGGCCCCTGCTGGACTCTGCAGATTGCAAGGGGACACTCATCAGCAGAAGGCATGACCGCAGGCTTGTGTAATTGTAAAGCCATGAATTGGTTGACCAATAGATAAGTACAGATAATTTCTTTGCTTCCTGGGACTACAGGAACCCATGACTGTAACTCCTTTGCTGACCTTTCAAACCCCGGGGCTTACCCTGTCTTGTCACAGGCCCATTTGAAAGAGGAAGCCCTGCAGGGTTTCTGTTTAGAGTTTTCCAGGAGGGGCAGCAGTGGGGATGGAGTAGGGGAGAAGAGAACTGCAGGGCAGCCACGCGGCCCAGGGGAAGCTGGTGTCTGAGCCTGGCCAGCACTCCCTCGGCCACCACCATGGAGCTCATTTACTCTGGAGGGTGCCTGGGTGTCTTGGGAAGCCAGGTTGGCTGAGGAAGGCTTGTGAATGTACTGCCGGCCACTGGGGACGTACCCACAGCCACCAGGCTGCTGGGCTGTAAGGCTGCTCAAGGTGCGAGGTGTGTCTTTGGTAGTTCTCCCACTGAGAGGTGGCAGCTTAGGAACTCATTACATTTGGGATGTCACCTGAAATGCTCTTCCTTCACACAGCCCTGACTGTCTTCTGGTCATTTAAGTATCTGCTTAAACATTACTTTCTCAAAGAAGCCTTCTTTGCCCATCCCATCTAAAATAGATGTGTGTGTGTGACTGCGATTATGTGCACATGTGTGCATGAGCGTGTGTGCATGTGCACCAGTGTGTGAGCCTGTGTATGTGTGAGTGTGCCTGAGTGTGAGTGGGTATGAGTGTGTGCATGAGTGTGCATGAGTGGTGCATGTGCATGAGTGAGTGTGCACCAGTGTGTGTGTATGAGTGTGAGTGCACATGTATGAGTGTGTGTGAGTGTGTATGAGAGTACGTGTGACTACAAATGTGTATGAGAATTCATGACTGGGTATATGAGTGTGCATAAGTGTGTGTTCACAAGTGTGTGAGTTTGCATGAGTGTGTATGAGAGTACCATGTGTGCATGAGTGTGTGAGTGTGCATGAGTGTGCATATGTATGAGTGTGCATGTGCATGTATGTGTGTGTGCCCACACATGGACCATTCCATCCCTCTTTGTCCTCATAGTGTGTCCAGAATTGGTGGGTTCTTGGTCTGACTTCAAGAATGAAGCCGCGGACCCTCGCAGTGAGTGTTACAGTTCTTAAGGTGGCGTGTCTGGAGTTGTTCGTTCCTTCTGATGTTCGGATGTGTTCGGAGTTTCTTCCTTCTGGTGGGTTCGTGGTCTCGCTGGCTCAGGAGTGAAGCTGCAGACCTTCGCAGTGAGTGTTACAGCTCTCAAGGCAGTGTGTCTGGAGTTGTTCTTTTCTCCTGGTGGGCTCGTGGTCTCACTGGCTTCAGGAGTGAAGCTGCAGACCTTCGTGGTGAGTGTTACAGCTCATAAAAGCAGCGTGGACCCAAAGAGTGAGCAGTAGCAAGATTTATTGCAAAGAGCCAAAGAACAAAGCTTCCACAGTGTGGAAGGGGACCCGAGCAGGTTGCCACTGCTGGCTTGGGCAGCCTGCTTTTATTCTCTTATCTGGCCCCACCCACGTCCTGCTGATTGGTAGAGCCGAGTAGTCTGTTTTGACAGGGCGCTGATTGGTGCGTTTACAATCCCTGAGCTAGACACAAAAGTTCTCCACGTCCCCACCAGAGTAGCTAGATACAGAGTGTCGACACAAAGGTTCTCCAAGTCCCCACCAGAGTAGCCAGATACAGAGTGTCGATTGGTGCATTCACAAGCCCTGAGCTAGACACAGGGTGCTGATTGGTGTGTTTACAAACCTTGAGCTAGATACAGAGTGCTGATTGGTGTGTTTACAATCCTTGAGCTAGACATAAAGGTTCTCCAAGGCCCCACCAGAGTAGCTAGATACAGAGTGTCAACTGGTGCATTCACAAACCCTGAGCTAGACACAGGGTGCTGATTGGTGTATTTACAATCCCTGAGCTAGACATAAAGGTTCATCACGTCTCCACCAGACTCAGGAGCCCAGCTGGCTTCACCTAGTGGATCCTGCACCAGGGCTGCAGGTGGAGCTGCCTGCCAGTCCCACGCTGTGTGCCCGCACTCCTCAGCCCTTGGGTGGTCGATAGGACTGGGCGCCGTGGAGGAGGGGGTGGCACTCCTCGGGGAGGCTCGGGCTGCACAGGAGCCCATGGAGTGGGTGGGAGGCTCAGGCATGGCGGGCTGCAGGTCCCGAGCCCTGCCCTGCGGGAAGGCAGCTAAGACCGGGTGAGAAATTGAGCACAATGCTGGCGGGCCGGCACTGCTGGGGGACCCAGTACACCCTCCGCAGCCGCTGGCCTGGATGCTAAGCCCCTCATTACCCGGGGCAGGGCCCGCTGCTCCAAGGGCCAAGCCCACGCCCACCCAGAACTCCAGCTGGCCCGCAAGCGCCATGCGCTGCCCTATTTCCCGCTGGCGCCTCTCCCTCCACACCTCCTTGCAAGCTGAGGGAGCCGGCTCGGGTCTTGGCCAGCCCAGAAAGGGGCTCCCACAGTGCAGCGGTGGGCTGAAGGGCTCTTCAAGTGCCGCCAAAGTGGGAGCCCAGGCAGAGGAGGTGCGGAGAGTGAGCGAGGGCTGTGAGGACTGCCAGCATGCTGTCACCTCTCAATAGGACTTAACGCTATCTTATGTTGTAGTATAGATGTATTAGTAATTTTATGTCTCCCCATCTAACAGCTAAGACACATGAAGGCAGGACATTTTCCCAACTTCTTATTGCTGTATTCCCAATATTTATAGAGCACCTAGTGGTTACTCAATAAATATTTGTGTAGTGAATGATCGAAGTGGTGGCTTCGCTGGGGGTGAGTAGCAGCTGCCAGCTGGAAACCCCATGGTGGCCGAGGCTGACTTTTGTTTTTTGAGATGGAGTCTTTGTCGCATGGGCTGGAGTACATTGGCACGATCTCCACTCACTGCAACCTCCACCTCCCTGGTTCAAGCAATTCTCCTGCCTCAGCCTCCCAAGTAGCTGGGATTACAGGCGCCTGCCACCACACCTGGCTAATTTTTTGTATTTTTTAGTAGAGACGGGGTTTCACCATGTTGGCCAGGGTGGTCTCGAACTCCTAACCTCAGGTGATCCACCTGCCTTGGCCTCCCAGAATGCTGGGATGACAGGTGTGAGCCACCGCGCCCAGCTGGCTGAGGCTGGCATTTCAAGGTAGGATCCCAGGGCAGGGGTCTCAGGACTCAGAGCCCAGAGAGCCCTGAGGCACAGTCGAGGATGGGAGGCATTTAGGGAACAGGCAAAAACACTGTGCGGGGTTGGAATCCTCACCGCTTTCTGCAGCATCTCCCTCCCTCCTGCTGTCGCTCTTCTTTTCTTTCTTTCCTTTCATGGAACTAGAAACCTTTATGGGCTGCAGAGATCGGAAGCACTTCACAGAAGACGTGAGACTTGAATCAGCTATGAAAGAGTTTAAAGCCACATTGCCTCTCAAAATCCACAGGGCTGGAGCCAGATGTAAAAATGCGGCCTTTCTGCTTGCATGCTGAATGCTTTCACACATTGCCTTTAAGTCTTCTTCCACTGGCATGAATAAGTCAGATTTGGTTCTTTTTAGTTGTAATTTTTGCTCTAAGTCTCACCTCTATGGCAAGCACATTTGAGGCTAAAAATATGATTTCTTCTTCCCAGGATGAAGTAAACCAGATCATGGAAACCAATTTGTGGCTGCGTCACGTATGTGCCTATATCATGTGTTGGCTTAATGATGTTGAATGGATAAAACCCACAAGCACTACCTTGTTCCATCTCCAACTGGTTATAGAATATAAAATATTATCCACTAGGTCATCCCCAAAGCCTAAAGTTCAGCTCTGGTAATAGCTGACTTGATGCATGCTTCACAGGTGCAGACACCTAGTGACAGAGGTCCCTCTGACATAGAGATTTCCATCCTTCCTGGTTGCTGCTCTCAGATCTTCCACTTTTCTGTAACTTGAGCTCCAGGGTCTGATGCTTGCCTGCTCTTTGATCCCCGCTTGACCAGGCTTGGAGAAGTCAGTAGCTGAGCTTGGGAGCATGTACGTGAGATTCCCAGCAGCTGGTTTTATCAGTTATACCTTTCTTCCTTAAGAAAGTCTTGGAGGGGTGCAGTGGCTCACGCCTGTAATCCCAGCACTTTGAGAGCCCGAGGTGGGCGGATCACCTGAGGTCAGGAGTTCGAGACCAGCTTGGCCAACATGGTGAAATGAAACCCTGTCTCTAATAAAAATACAAAATTAGCCTGGTGTGGTGGTGGGCTCCCGTAATCCCAGCTACTCGGGAGGCTGAGGCAGGAGAATCACTTGAACCAGGAGGCAGAGGTTGCAGTGAGCCGAGATTGTGCCACTACATTCCAGCATGGGCAACAGAGCGAAACTCTGTCTTGGAAAAAAAAAAACAGAAAGGAAGTCTTAATCGTTTATACAGATTTTTTTTTTAATTCAAAACTTATCATCATACCCTTGAACTTTTTGATATTAGAGCTATACTCCAGTGTGAGTATAGCTCACGGAATATGGAAGTTGAGCCTAAAATTTTGACCAGCTAACTAATAGTCAATACATAATTATCTAATGAAATATTTGCCTAAATCAGCTCAACTATTTAGCTCCCTGTTCCCCATGGATATAATTGCCCAGATTTTGATAGCGACCAATGCATTCTTCAAATAAGAATGTATTATTTTTACTTTGTTTTTTTTTTTTTTTTTGAGACGGAGTCTCGCTCTGTCACCCAGGCTAGAGTCCAGTGGCGTGATCTCGGCTCACTGCAAGCTCCGCCTCCTGGGTTCACACCATTCTCCTGCCTCAGCCTCCCTAGTAGTTGGGACTACAGGCGCGTGCCACCACACCCGGCTAATTTTTGTATTTTTAGTAGAGACGGGGTTTCACTATGTTGGCCAGGCTGGTCTCGAACTCCTGACCTCAAGTGATCTGCCCACCTCGGCCTCCCAAAATGCTGGGATGACAGGCGTGAGCCACCATGCCTGGCCAGAAAGTTATTAAGAAATTTTAAAAGCTGATTTATATTTATTTTAGATCTGGAATGATTATAAATTGCGCTGGGATCCAGTGGAATATGATGGCATTGAGACTCTTCGCGTTCCCGCGGATAAGATTTGGAAGCCCGACATTGTTCTCTATAACAAGTATGGGTCTTGACCACCGTAGCCTCTTTCCAAAGCTCCTGTTGGTGTACTCTGGCCTGTAGCAAAGGGAGTGTTACTAATGGTGTCTGACTTGCTTTGCAGTGCTGTTGGTGACTTCCAAGTTGAAGGCAAAACAAAAGCTCTTCTTAAATACAATGGCATGATAACCTGGACTCCACCAGCTATTTTTAAGAGTTCCTGCCCTATGGATATCACCTTTTTCCCTTTTGATCATCAAAACTGTTCCCTAAAATTTGGTTCCTGGACATATGACAAAGCTGAAATTGATCTTCTAATCATTGGATCAAAAGTGGATATGAATGATTTTTGGGAAAACAGTGAATGGGAAATCATTGACGCCTCTGGCTACAAACATGACATCAAATACAACTGTTGTGAAGAGATATACACAGATATAACCTATTCTTTCTACATTAGAAGATTGCCGATGTTTTACACGATTAATCTGATCATCCCTTGTCTCTTTATTTCATTTCTAACCGTGTTGGTCTTTTACCTTCCTTCGGACTGTGGTGAAAAAGTGACGCTTTGTATTTCAGTCCTGCTTTCTCTGACTGTGTTTTTGCTGGTCATCACAGAAACCATCCCGTCCACATCTCTGGTGGTCCCACTGGTGGGTGAGTACCTGCTGTTCACCATGATCTTTGTTACACTGTCCATCGTGGTGACCGTGTTTGTGTTAAACATACACTACCGCACCCCAGCCACGCACACCATGCCCAGGTGGGTGAAGATGGTTTTCCTGAAGCTGCTGCCCCAGGTCCTGCTGATGAGGTGGCCTCTGGACAAGACAAGGGGCACAGGGTCTGATGCAGTGCCCAGAGGCCTTGCCAGGAGGCCTGCCAAAGGCAAGCTTGCAAGCCCGGGGGAACCTAGACATCTCAAAGAATGCTTCCATTGTCACAAATCAAATGAGCTTGCCACCAGCAAGAGAAGATTAAGTCATCAGCCGTTACAGTGGATGGTGGAAAATTCGGAGCACTCACCTGAAGTTGAAGATGTGATTAACAGTGTTCAGTTCATAGCAGAAAACATGAAGGGCCACAGTGAAACCAAGGAGGTAAATGTGTGTTCCCTCCACCCAGCCAGCTTGCACCCTTTGCAGCCTATGGGCACTCTGGCGGCACAGTCAGACCTTCAGTGGGACTTTTATTCCTGAGAGGGTCAGGCAGCCTTGCTCTGAGACCTGGCTCTGTTATTATGTGGTTATGGGTGGACCGACAGGGTCAGACCTGCCAGTGGAGCGAGGTCAGGTGCAACAGCCCCAGAGCAAATCTCCACCTCCAGAAATGTGAACTCAAGTAAAATTTGCTTAAAATAAACATTCAGGGCCGGGCGTGGTGGCTCACGCCTGTAATCCTAGCACTTTGGGAGGCCAAGGCAGGTGGATCACCTGAGGTCAGGAGTTTGAGACCAGCATGGCCAACATGGGGAAACCTCATCTCTACTAAAAATACAAAAATTAGCCAGGCATGGTGGCACAGGCCTGTAATCCCAGATACTTGGGAGGGTGAGGCAGGAGAATCGCTTGAACCCAGGAGGTGGAGGTTACAATGAGCTGACATCACGCCCCTGCACTCCAGCCTGAGTGACAGAGAGAGACACCAACTCAAAAATAAAAATAAACAAACAAACATTTAGGGCAACCTCAGTTAGTGAAACCAAGAGCCTCAGCCTGGGCAACATAGTGAGACCCTGAACTACCAAAAAAAAAAAAAAAATTAGCAGGCGTGTTGGTGCATACCTGTAGTCCCAGCCACTCAAGGGGCTGAGGTGGGAGGATTGCTTGAGCCCAGGAGTTTGAGGCTGCAGCCTGGGAGATAGACGACAGATCAGGGCCCTGTCTCAGAAAAAAAAAAAAAAAAAAAAAGCCCCTGCACAAGAAACAGTGGCAAATAAAAAGGCAGAAAGAGAAAAGCTGCCCCAGAGGGAAGGAGAAATGAGTTCAGAGCAGCGTGCAGCCTGGGGGTGCTGGGAGATGTGGGAGAGGGTAGGAGTGCGTTCGTTCCGGCAGCTCTGGCCTCACTTGTCCTACTTGAGAGGGATTTAGGTGCTGGTGAAATGAGCCCTAGGGATATTTTTAGCGTTCACGTACTCTGCTCTTGCTGTCCAGAGTCTAACTATAGCAGCATGTACCTCCTTCAGCCTCCAAAGACAGAGCTCAAGAGAATCATGCCAATTTCCCATACCATGTGGGTGACTAGCGGAGGGCATCTGAAACTCAGGCCAGGTGTCTAGGTTTGACCTCGGACTGTAGCTGCCGGCAGCCATCGCTCCTAGTGAAAGGATACTGTGAGACTGAAAGTCCGCCCTGTTGGTGTAGAAGGAAGATGCTATGAATGGCTGTCATGCGGATGTGTCACGGGACAAGAGAGCCCAGAAAAATTCACCTTTATAAAATTTAAAAGAAGACCCTCTCTCTACAAAAAATACAAAAATTAGTGGGGCATGGTGGCACATGGCTGTAATTGCAGCACTTTCGGAGGCCAAGGCTGGAGAATTGTTTAAGTAAGGCCAGGAGTTTGAGACCAGCCTGGGCAACATATTGAGACCCTGTTTCTCAAAAATAAATTTTAAAAAATTTGCCAAGCCTGTCATCCCAGCTACGTGGGAGGCTAAGGCAGGAGGATTGCTTGAGCCCAGGAGTTCCAGGTTCCAGTAAGTCACAATCGCACCACTCACTTCAGCCTGGGCAACACAGCAGAATCCTGTCCCTAACATTTTTTGTTTTGTTTTTAAATCTAAGAAACAGCTGCTGTTGACTTAATCACTACCAGTTAGGGCTCTCAAGACACAAGTACAGAGACAGTGGCAGAAGGCTGGAGGGTCAGGGACTGGGAGAAACACAACCAGCTCTCCATAGCCAGCATCCCTTTGAGGGCTGGAGGGCTGCCTATTCCCAATAAAGTGGTTCTCAATCATACCCCATGTCCTCCACCCCCAGCAGCACCCCCTGCCTCAAACTCATTCCCCAGACTTGCCATGGAGCCAGACTACCCAGCGTTGCAAAGCATGAGTCTAGCTTTCTGAGCAGCTGCTTCTCGGGAGTGTCTCTTGCAGTTGGGGAAGTCCCTGGTGACCCAAGGAGTCAGGGCTTTGCCGCGGACTCTGCTGTTTGAGGCACTCACAGAGGCTGTGCATCTGCCCTCTGCAGACGAAGCAAAATTTCTTATGTGTCCTATACAGGAGACCTGGATTCACCAAATACCAATATTTGCTTTATTTTTATTTTTATTTATTTTTCGAAATGGAGTCTTACTCTGTCACCCAGGCTGGAGTGCAGTGGTGCAATCTTGGCTCACTGCAACCTCCACCTCCCAGTATCAAGTGATTCTCTTGCCTCAGACTCCCAAGTAGCTAGGACTACAGGCTCATGCCACCACGCCTGGCTATCTTTTGTATTTTTAGTAGAGACAGGGTTTCACCATGTTGGCCAGGCTGGTCTGGAACTCCTGACCTCAGGTGATTCTCCCTCCTGGCTAATATTTGCTTTAAAATGTGCTGGAGGAATCTTCTTTGAAAAAGAAGCAGCTTATTGATGAAACAAAGCATGTTTCTTATGGTTTTGGTTTTTTAAAACAGCTCTTAATTTTTGTTTGCATTTCAGGTAGAAGATGAGTGGAAATACGTGGCCATGGTGGTGGACAGAGTATTTCTTTGGGTATTTATAATTGTCTGTGTATTTGGAACTGCAGGGCTATTTCTACAGCCACTACTTGGGAACACAGGAAAATCTTAAAATGTACTTTCTTTTATGTTCAGAAATTTACAGACACCATGTTTGTTCTGCATTCCCTGCCACAAGGAAAGGAAAGCAAAGGCTTCCCACCCAAGTCCCTTATCTGCCAAAACTGATGGCTAGATGGAAAAAGAGGACTTTCTTGCACATTAGGAAGCGGAATATCCTCCAGCGTAGCACAGGGGGAGAAGTGAGAACTGTTATGACATTAGTGCCCTGATTGGGCAGCACCCACGGCTACAGTATCAGGTCAGGTTTCTCGTGTCTGTGTGTTTGGCTTCTAAGGACAGGAATGACTTACAATACAGCCTAACTATGTAATTAACATCAAGCAACACTAAGAAGTTCTGCTGTACCTCCAGTGGATGCTGTTTCTCAGTATTATGACATGTGACAGGTGAACTCTGGAAATCGGACCTTGTAATATTTGTGAACTGTTTGCAACACTTGTGAACTATTGCATCCTTGATTTCTTGTGCATGTCTCTGTAACATAGCTCAGCCTCCTCAGCATTATTTGATACATTGATTTTTTTTTTTAAAAACAGTTTGGCCAGGTGTGGTGGCTCACGCCTGTAATCCCAGCACTTTGGAGGCTGAGGAAGGAGGATTGCTTGAGCCCAGGAATTCAAGACCAGCCTGGGCAACACAGGGAGACCCTGTGTTACAAAAATGAAAACATTAGCCACTGTAGTGTTTTGCACCTGTGGTCCTAGCTACTTGAGAGGCTGACATGGGGAGGATTGCTTGAGCTTGGGAGGCTGAGGCTACAGTGAGCCATGATCACACCACTGCACTCTAGCCTGGGTGACAGAGTGAGACCCTGTCTCAAAAATAAATAAATAAATAAAAACTGCCAGATAGAATCTTTCTCAACAGGCTATATTTGCTTAGCATTCATCTGGCAAGAAGCTTAAGTGGAAACTCAGCACTGTGCTAGGCATTGCAAGGGTGAGAGCAATGGGTTCTTTCTCACAAGTGCTTGTAGCTTCTTAGGAAAAGTTGTAGCTATGAAGACTGCAGGCCAGATGTCATCTGGGAAATGTCACTAGAGTAACCAGAATAGGAGAACATGATGTGATGTGGCCAGGCAAGCCTAAAGCAACCCCTTTGCTGTGGGTTGGAAAAAAGTTGTCTTTCTAGTCTTTTTAATTTATTTTTATTTTATTTTTTGAGACAGAGTCTTGCTGCGATGCCCAGGCTGGAGTGCGATGGCACAGTCTTGGCTCACTGCAACCTCTGATTCCCCGGTTCAAGTGATTCTCCTGCCTCAGTCTCCCGAGTAGCTGGGACTACAGGTGTGTGCCACCACGCCCGGCTAATTTTTGTATTTTTAGTACAGATGGGGTTTCACCATGTTGGCCAGGTTGGTCTCAAACTCCTGACCTCAAGTGATCCACCCGGCTCAGCCTCCCAAAGTGCCAGGATTACAGGTGTGAGCCACCGCACCCGGCCGTCTAGTAAAAGTTCATCAACAGTTTTCATTTCTTCATTGTACTGATACCGAAAATAAAGTTATTTCTTTTCTTTTCTTTTTTTTTTTGAGACGGAGTTTCACTCTTGTTGCCCAGGCTGGAGTGCAATGGTGCGATCTCGGCTCACTGCAACTTCTGCCTTGTGGGTTCAAGAGATTCTCCTGCCTCAGCCTCCCGAGTAGCTGGGATTACAGGCATGTGCCATCATGCCCCACTAATTTTGTATTTTTAATAGAGATGGGGTTTCTCCATGTTGATCAGGCTTGTCTCGAACTCCTGACCCCAGGTGATCTGCCTGCCTCAGCCTCCCAAAGTGCTGGGATTACAGGTGTGAGCCACAGTGCCCGGCCTCAGTTATTTCTTTTTTTTAAATTTCATTTAGGTTTTTAGTTTTAAGTTGGGTCCAATGCCACATGCATATTTCTTCTATAAGGAATTATACTCTTGGAGCTTTTGCAGCAATTCCTTTTCTGAGAGGGAGAAGCTTGGGAATTCTGTTTTATCGTACTCTGATTATCTTCTTATTTGTCGTATAAATATCATAACAATTTTAAGCATGTATTTTAAGGCAGAAAACAATAAATCAAATCTAACAAAGGAAATAATTTCATTTGTGCTTTTTCCCTTCTAGTCTTTGTCCGTATGTAAACACTTCAATTTTACCTTGCAATGTTGTTTCCTTAAAACATAATATCAGCAGGCCGGGCGCGGTGGCTCACGCTTGTAATCCCAGCACTTTGAGAGGCCGAGGCGGGCGGATCACGAGGTCAGGAGATCGAGACCACGGTGAAACCCCGTCTCTACTAAAAATACAAAAAAAAAATTAGCCGGGCGTGCTGGCGGGCGCCTGTAGTCCCAGCTACTCGGAGAGGCTGAGGCAGGAGAATGGCGTGAACCCGGGAGGCGGAGCTTGCAGTGAGCCGAGATTGCGCCACTGCACTCCAGCCTGGGCGACAGAGCGAGACTCTGTCTCAAAAAAACCAAAAGAAAAACAATATCAGCAACATTCTTTTTTACAGAGTCTTGAAGTATAATTTTTATGATGGCATAATTACCATTGTGTTGGTACATCGTAATTTTTATGATTACCATGTGAATTCTTCTTTGTCTTTTTTCTGCTGGAGCATGAGATTCTCTGTAAGACATTAGGCAGAGGTCTTGAATTTGAATGACTCTATTTTATATTTTTTATTCTTTCTTTCTTTATTTTTTTGAGAAAGACTCTCACTGTCGCCTGTGCTGGAGTGCAGTGGCGTGATGCCGGCTCACTGCAACCTCTGCCTCTCGGGTTCAAGCGATTTTCCTGCCTCAGCCTCCCGAGTAGTTGGGATTACAGGGGCCCGCCACCATGCCTGGCTAATTTTTGTACTTTTAGTAGAGACGGGGTTTTGCCATGTTGGCCAGGCTGTTCTCAAACTCCTGACCTCAAGTTATCCACCTGTCTCAACCTCCCGAAGTGCTGGGATTACAGGCATGAGCCACTGCACTCAGCCTGAATGACTATTTTAGAGCATTTTTACTCCCTATAATATTGGTGATTGTAGTAGCTATGTTTTATCTTCCTGTCTTTATAGAGGGTTGGTTGTTACGCAATATTTTATTTTTTATTATTAAGCCCAATCAATATTTAATTACATTTAAAATTTGTTTACCTGTGGTAAAATCACATAACGTAAAATTTCCCATCTTAACTATTTTTTTTTTTTTTTGAGACGGAGTCTTGCTCTGTCGCCCAGGCTGGAGTGCAGTGGTGCGATATCTGCTCACTGCAAGCTCCGCCTCCCGGGTTCACGCCATTCTCCTGGCTCAGCCTCCCGAGTAGCTGGGACTACAGGCACCCGCCACTACGCCCGGCTAATTCTTTGTATTTTTAGTAGAGACGGGGTTTCACCACGTTAGCCAGGATGGTCTCAATTTCCTGACCTTGTGATCCGCCCGCCTCGGCCTCCCAAAGTGCTGGGATTACAAGCGTGAGACACCGTGCCCGGCCATCTTAACCATTTTTAAGCATCCAGTTCAATGGTATTAAATCCCTTTTTTTTTTTTTTTTTCGAGACAGAGTCTTGCTCTGTCGCCAGGCTGGAGTGCAGTGGCACAATCTCCACTCACTGCAACCTCTGCCTCTGGGTTGAAGCGATTCCCCTGCCTCAGCCTCCCAAGTAGCTGGGACTACAGGCACACAACACCACGCCCAGCTAATTTTTTGTATTTTAGTAGAGACGGGGTTTCACCATGTTGGCCAGAATGGTCTCGATCTCCTGACCTCGTGATCTGCCCGCCTCGGCCTCCCAAAGTGCTGGGGTTACAGGCGTGAGCCACTGCGCCCAGCCCATAATGCCTTCATGTTGTTATACAACCTTCAGCATCATCCATCTCCAGAACTCTTTGTCCTGCAACACTGTAACCCTGTACCCAATAAGCAACTACTGCTCCTTCTCCCCTACCTCACAGGTAACGCCCATTCTACTTTCTGTCTCTATGAATTTGACCACTCTGGGTACCTCATATAAGTGGGATCATATTGTGTTTGTCCTTTTGTGACTGGCTTATTTCACATAATGTAACAGCTTCAAGGTGCATCTATATCGTAGCATGTGTCAACATTTCTTTCCTTTTCAAGGCTGAATAATATTCCGTTGTTTGTATTTACTGCACTTTATGAATCCATTCACCTGTCAATGGACACTTGGGTTGCTTCTACCTTTTGCCTGCTGCCATGAACTTGGGCTTACAAATAATTCTGAGTCCCTGCTTTCGGTTATTTTGGGTATATACTTAGAAGTGAAATTGCTGGATCAGACAGTTATTCTATTTTTTAATATTTAATTTTTGTGGGTACATAGGACTTTTATATATTGATGGGTTATGTGAGATATTTTGATATAGGTGTGCAATGTGTAATAATCACATTGGTGATTATTATAAATGGGGTGTCTGTTACCTCAAGCATTTGTCCTTTGTGTTACAATCTAATTATACTTTTAGTTATTTTTAAATGTACAATTAAATTATTTTTTACTAGTCACCCTGTTGTGTTAGCAAATACTAGATCTTATTCATTCTTTCTATTTTTTTGTACCCATGGTTTTTCTATTTTTAATTTTCTGAGGAATCATTATACTGTTTTCCACAGGGCTGCACCATTTTACATATTCCCACCAGCAGCGCACAAAGGTTTTGATTTCTTGGCACCCTCACCAACACTTGTTATTTTCTGGGGTTTTTGGCAGTTGCCATCCTAATGGGTGAGAGGTGGTGTCTCGTGGTGGTTTTGGTTTGTGTTTCCCTAATGATTAGCAATGTTGAGCATCTTTTCATGTGCTTACTGGCCATTTGTATATCTTCTTTGGAGAAATGTCTATTTAAGTCCTTCACTCATTTTAAAAATCAGGTTATCTGTGGCCTGGCATGATGGCTCACACGTGTAATCCCAGCACTTTGGGAGAGCGAGGCGGGCAGATCACGACGTCAAGAGATCGAGACCATCCTGGCCAACATGGTGAAACCCCGTCTCTACTAAAAATACAAAAATTAGCTGGGCATGGTGGTGCGCACCTGTAGTCCCAGCTACTTGGGAGGCTGAGGCAGGAGAATCACTTGAATCCGGGAGGTAGAGGTTGCAGTGAGTGGAGATTGTGCCACTGCACTCCGGCCTGGCGACAAAGTGAGACTCCATCTAAGGAAAAAAAAAATCAGGTTATTTGTTTTTTGAATTGTTGAGTTGTAGGAGTTCTTGATATGTTCTGTATATTAATCACCCATCAGATATAAAAACAAGACTTTTAAGAATTGCATTGGCCGGGCGCAGTGGCTCACACCTGTAATCCCAGCACTTTGGGAGGCCAAGGTGGGCGGATCACGAGGTCAGGAGATTGAGACCATCCTGGCTAACACGATGAAACCCCGTCTTTACTAAAAATACAAAAAATTAGCCAGGCGTGGTGGTGGCGCCTGTAGTCCCAGCTACTAGGGAAGTTGAGGCAGGAGAATGGCGTGAACCTGGGAGGCGGAGCTTGCAGTGAGCCAAGATCACACCACTGCACTCCAGCCTGGGAGACAGAGCAAGACTCCGTCTCAAAAAAAAAAAAAAAAAAATGAAAAAAAAGAATTGCTTTGCAGCCAGGTGCGGTGTTGATGCCTGTAATCCCAGCACTATGGGAGGCTGAAGTGGAGGGATGGCTTGAGTCCAGGAGTTTGAGACCAGCCTGGGCAACATGGTGAAACCCCATCTCTACAAAAAATACAAAAATTAGCTGGGTGTGTTGGTACCTGCAGTCCCAGCTACTCGTGAGGCTGAAGTGGGAGGATTACTTGAGGCCAGGAGGTCAAGGTTGCAGTGAGCTATGATCATGCTATTGCATTGCAGCCTGGGCAACAGAATGAGACCCTGTCACAAAATAAAACAAATAAAATAGAAAAAGGAACTGCATCGCAGGAAGATGGGAGGAGAGTGCTCCCAGCCAGGGTCAAGGAAACCCCATTCTGACTTCTTAACACATGCCTTTCTACTTGAGCATGCCTTAGGCTGCCCAGTTCAGCTTTCCAGAAGTTGCTCAGTGACCCTTAGGGGAGAGAGGATCTTGTACTTACAAGTAAACAAACTAGCAACATACTTTTAAGAAGAAATGAACTAAGCATTGGGGAAAAAAAAAAAGGGAATCACAGCATTTGTTCAGAAGAACAAAGGAAAGCATGGATTGAAAATGTATAAAGGGGCATGAAGGGAGTAAAACATTAAAGATCTCTTTGTTAATTGAGATTTTTAACTTTTATTTTTATTTTTGAGCTGGAGTTTTGCTCTTGTCACGCAGGCTGGAGGGCAGTGGTGCAATCTCGGCTCACTGTAACCTCCGCCTCCTGGGTTCAAGCGATTCTCCTGCCTCAGCCTCCCGAGTAGCTGGCATTACAGGCACATGCCACCATGCCTGGTTAATTTTTACGTTTTTAGTAGAGATGAGGTTTCATCAAGTTGGCCAGGCTGGTCTCGAACTCCTGATCTCAGGTGATCCACCAGCCTTGGTCTCTGAAAGTGCTGGGATTACAGGTGTGAGTTACCACGCCTGGCCCGAGATTTTTAACTTTTAGAATTGACTTGAAATACTCTTGATTATGATTTCATCATTACTGTCTGTGTGTGTGTTCACACATGTGCACATGCATTGGGGGTTGTCTGTGTATCTGAACTATAGAATCAATGATAGTAGAGACGGAAAAGTTTCACCGTGTTAGCCAGGATGGTCTCGATCACCTGACCTCATGATCTGCCCGCTTCGGCCTCCCAAAGTGCTGGGATTACAGGCGTGAGTCACCGCGCCCAGTCCCTGATCTTCCTAAAATAAGTGGGTAGTTTGCTCCTTCGTCTTCCTGACACGGTTTACATTTCAAAGCCTTCTTCTCCCTACTGACTACTGGCACTGAAAGTTGTCCCCCAAACCACTCTCCCTAATTCGGGCGTCCCCCTGCCGCCCCTGTCCTGTGGTGGTGAGCCTGGAGTTGGGGCGGGGACGGGATGAACCATCACAATTGATTTACTTCTTTTTCTACTCTCGTCTCATGGAAGAGGATGAATTGTACAGGAGGTAGAGACATGGTTAAAGAGTCAGGAGATTTGTTTTCTAGTGTTGGATTTGTTACTAATTAGCTGTATGATTGTGGGCAAGCTATCTTTTGAGATAAAATAAGACTTGGGTTAAATAATCTATGAGTTTCATTTCATGTCTAAGGCGTGGTGGTGGGTGCCTGTAGTCCCAGCTACTTGGGAGGCTGAGGCAGGAGAATGGTGTGAACCCAGGAGGTGGAGCTGGCAGTGAGCTGAGATGGCACCACTACACTCCAGCCTGGGCGACAGAGCAAGAATCCATCTCAAAAAATAAATAAATAAGTAAAAATAAAAAAGGAAGATCAGGACTATCAGTTGGCAAAAAAAAAAAAAAAAAAAAAACCTGAGAAAGTTTATTTTAATGAGCATAAAGGATAAAAATATCTAATGTGTACAAGTTTTCACAATGAGACCAATCATGGAGGTGGCAAGCTGAGTTGCATGGTCAACATTTGCAGGAAGACAAGTCACAGGCCAGTTGGAAGCATCCCCAGTTTCCTCTTCCCAGTGCCCTGCCCCACCCACCCTGTCACATTTCCCATGGCAGAGGCAGCAGAAAGTGGGCAGAGGAAAAACCACTGACATCAGCAGATGCTGAGTGCAGAGGGGTGATGCCCAGGGTAGGTCGTCCTGGGGGCTCATGAGCCAGATTGGAGTTGGCTGGGAAAGACAGGCAGACACCCCTGTGCCCTCACCCAGCTCCACTCGGGAGCCCTCGAAGCCGCGTGCTGGCTGTGGCCTCAGGTGCTTGATCATCTGATTTTTCAGAGAAACAATGATGACCAAAATGAAGGACTGAGGTGTGTCTCGATCATCGAGGTTTATTAAGCCACTTGAGGGCGAGTCTGGGAAAAACACCGCACCTGTGAGACACACCTGTGGCTGTTTTTCAGAAGAGGATTTCAGGAGGTTTAACATTTATACACGTCCTTAGAGGTGGGGGTGGGGCGAGTAGGGAGAGGGACAGGCTGGCTGCGAATGGTGCATTTTACATAAGAGAAGGTGAACATCTGGAGAGGAAAAGGGGAAAGAATCAAGCTGGGCGTGGTGGCTTACACCTGTAATCCCAGCATTTTGGGAAGCTGAGGCAGGTGGGTGCTTGAGCCCAGGAGTTCAAGACCAGCCTGGGCAACATAGGGAGACCCCCCCATCTTCATAAAAAAATACAAAAATTAGCCGGGCGTGGTGGTGCCTCCCTGTGGTCCCAGCTACTTGGAGAGGCTGAGATGGGAGGATCACCTGAGCTTGGGAAGTCAGGGCTGCAGTGAGTTGTGATCCTGCCACTGCACTCCAGCCTGGGTGACAGAGTAAGACCTTGTCTCAAAGAAAAATAAAAAAAAGATCAACAACAACAACTATAACAACGAAGTTAAAACTATAAACTAAATTTCTCCCAGTTAGTTTGGCCTACATCCAGGGATGAACAATGGCAGCTTGGAGGTTAAAGGCAAGATGGAGTAGGTTAGGTCAGATCTCTTTTTTCACTGTTATAATTTTTACAAAGGCGGTTTCAGGAACAAGGCAATAAGAATGGGGGCACACATGTGCATACCTCCCCTCTCCCATCCCCTTTAGACTTTGAAGCAATCTCCTCAGTACTTCAGCATATCCAGCTGCTGTAGACTGAATGTGTGCCCTCCTCAAACCCATACATGTATTTTGTTTTATTTTATTTTATTTTTGGAGACAAGAGTCTCACTCTGTTGCCCAGGCTGGAGTGCAGTGGTGCAATCTCGGCTCACTGCAACCTCTGCCTCCCAGGTTCAAGTGATTCTCCTGCCTCAGCCTCCTGAGTAGCTAGGACTACGGGCACCTGCCACGACGCCTGGTTAATTTTTTTTAATTTTTATTTTTAGTAGAGATGGGGTTTCACCATGTAGGCCAGGCTGGCCTTGAACTCTTGACCTCAAGTGATCTGCCTGCCTTGGTGTCCCAAAGTGCTGGGATTACAAGCGTGAGCCACCGTTCCTGCCTCAAACCCATAAGTTTAAATCCTGAACTCCAATGTGATGATGTTAGGAGGTGGGGCCTTTGGAAGGTGATTATGTCATGAGGATGGAGACTCCGTGAATGGGATTAGTGCCGTTATAAAAGAGACCCCAGAGAGTTCCCTCACCCCATCCACCATGTGAGGACTCAGGGAGAGAAGAGCCGTCTATAAACCAGGAAGCAGCCCTTACCACACACCAGACCTGCCAGCACCTTTTCATCGGCTTCCCGGCCTCCAGAACTGTGAGCAATAAATGTCTGCACTTTAGAAGCCACCCAATCTATGGTATTTTTATATAGCATCCTGAATTAATTTAGATACCAGTTATTCTCAACTGGAGATGCCATTGCACCCATTCTACACACACATACACACACACACACACACACAGACCGTCACACAATTTCCCATTGGTGTTTGGAAATGTATAAAGGGGTGTTTTGGCTGCCACAATGACTGGGGGTGCCCGAGTAAAGTAGGGTGAATCCTTCCCCACTCCCACCTCACGGAATTTTGCAGATGAAGAGAACCTTCATCTGTAAAACAAGAGCGATAATAGCGCCTTCCTCACAGGGCTGTTTCTCTAACGTTGCCTGAGTTAATGTCACAGTTTTCATCCTTCTATTGTTTCCTTTTGAACACCATGATCTTCTGGGCTGGCTGACTCTCCTCTTGATGCCCAGAGCTGAGACTGTCCTTGAGCATTCAGACGAGCATGTCTAATTCCACAGCAGGCCGGGCTGCCCTGTCCCATGGCCATCAACACTGCCTGGAGGGGTGACAGTCCACATCTGGGCACGGATTGCTGCTCTCACTTAGTTTTCCCAAACCCAAGATTATGTCCATGAGCCAAAAGCCACCAGTGACTTTTATGGTCACTGACATACTGAACAGAAAGTTTTAATACAAAGAAGAAATACATGTCAGGTTAAACATATATGGTAATCACTGTGTTAATTAAATGAATTAATTTAAGTAGATAACAGTAGGTGCTTCAGAGAAAGAATTTTGACACAACCGAAAGGTCCATTCCAACATAAGAATATTACTTTCTGGAAATTACTATGTTCCAATGTTAGCTGGCTATACACCATCTCCAAAGGGACCAAGAACACAGCTAAGAGTTTTTGTAACCTTGCTGTGTGTTGTGGCCACAGGCTAGACCACAAGATTTACCACTGGATACAGTGGAGAGATCAGACTTGCATTACCTTAATCTAGGGATTAATCTTAACTCTGATGATCAGATAGCCAAGTAGCCTCCCTCCTCACTATGGTACAAAATGAACGCCATGTTATCATCTATAGCACATCCCTAACAAAAAGATTGAGCCGGGTGCGGTGGCTCACACCTGTAATCCAAGCTCTTTGGGAGGCTGAGGTGGGAGGACTGCTTGAGGCCAGGAGTTGAAGATCAGCTGGCCAATGTGGTGAAACCCCATTTCTACTAAAAATATAAAAATTAGCCTGGCGTGGTGGCACAAGCCTATAATCCCAGCTACTCAGAAGACTGAGGCAGGAGAATTGCTTGAACCTGGGAGGTGGAGGTTTCAGTGAGCCGAGATCGTGCCACTGCACTGCAGCCTGGTGACAGAGCGAGACTCCGTCCCAGGGGAAGAAAAAAAAGATTGAACCAGAATTATGGTTAGGGATACAAATGTAACTTTGAGTTTACAGGAAAATACAGGAGACAAAGGAATAAGTTAAATGCCACCAGAAGCAAGCAACCAGGCAAACTCCAAATAGGGAGATGTACTTGGGGAAAACGGATCTGGTCCTTTCAACAGATCAGTGCCAAGAAAGAGATTAAAATAGATTTAAGATCACGTCTGTAATCCCAGCACTTTGGGAGGCCGAGGCAGGTGGATCACGAGGTCAGGAGATCAAGACCTTCCTGGCTAACACGGTGAAACCCCATCTCCACTAAAAATACAAAAACAAAATTAGCAGGTCGTGGTGGTGGGTGCCTGTCGTCCCAGCTACTCGTGAGGCTGAGGCGGGAGAATAGCATGAACCCGGGAGGCGGAGCTTGCAGTGAGCTGAGATTGCATCAGCCTGGGTGACAGAGCAAGACTCCGTTTCAAAAAAGATTTAAGAGGCATAACAAACGGTCTTGGGTCAAATCCTACTTGAGACAAGCTAAATATCAAATTAGGATATTTTTGAGGTGGGGAACTTGAATGTAGAATTATTAATTTTGCTATTTTGCTAAGTATGATAATAGTATTCTGGAGATTTTTTTTTTTTTTGAGACGGAGTCTGGCTCTGTCGCCCAGGCTGGAGTGCAGTGGCGCAATCTCGGCTCACTGCAAGCTCCGCCTCCTGGGTTCATGCCATTCTCCTGCCTCAGCCTCTCTGAGTAGCTGGGACTACAGGCGCCCGCCACCACGCCCGGCTAACTTTTTGTATTTTTAGTAGAGACGGGGTTTCACCATGGTCTCAATCTGCTGACCTCGTGATCTGCCCGCCTCGGCCTCCCAAAGTGCTGAGATTACAAGCGTGAGCCACCGCACCTGCTGGAGATTGTTTTAATGTAAGAAAATGTTTTTTTAAGGTGCATACTGAAAATTACACACATACACAGAGCTAGAAATATTTGCAGGGGCTGAGCAAGAGCACACATTTGTCCCCATTTTAGACAACTTCATCCAAAATTCCTGGTATCTGGTTTAATTAATCAACAAATATCAAGTAAGCCTTGACTGTGGACTAAGCTCTATTAGATATTGTTGGGGGTATGATGGAGAATATGCTGGTATAGCTAAGAAAATAGGGTTCACTTAATAACAGAAACGATATTCTAAACCATACAGCATACCCTGGAAATGCCACTGGCTTTCCAACACAGGGAGCCCAGTGGGGCCATATGTTCTATGAAGGCTTCAGGAGGAGCAGTGGCGGGGGTGTGTGAGCAGAAATCTGAAGGCTGCACATAATGTGGACAGCTCTCTGTGGCCCCCCGTGTGTGTGCCTGCACACTTGTGTCCCACACTCACACGTGTTGAGGGAAGAGAGAGATCCTCTCATATTGTTTTATATTGTTTTATACTCAGTACCTGTTTAAAAAAAAAAAAAACAAGGAAGTAAAACCAAAGACTGAAACTAGGCCTGGGCCTGCCTGGCCTAAACCCAGTAGTTAAAAATCAACTCATAATTTAGAAACCGATGTTATTCATAGATTCCAGACATTGTATAGAAGAGCGCTGTGAAACTCCCTGCCCTGTTCTGTTTCTCTCTCACCACCAGCGCATGCAGCCCCTGTCACGTACCACTTGCTTGCTCAAATCAATCACAACCCTTTCAGGTGAAATCTTTAGTGTTCTGAGCCTTTAAAAGGGACAGAAATTGTGCACTCAGGGAGCTCGGATTTTAAAGCAGTAGCTTGCTGATGCTCCCAGCTGAATAAAGCCCTTGCTTCTACAACTCGGTGTCTGAGAGGTTTTGTCTGCGGCTCATCCTGCCACAGTGTGATACAGAGAGAAATCGTTCCTGCAACTTCCACTTCTTGGATTAATTGGCAGATTTTGCACACAGATTTTTCTTGCTATACATTTGGAATTAAAATTTCTTTGCCTTAGAGTGATCATTTGTGGTTACTCCCTTAGGATTATTATGTTATATAAATATTTGTTCTTTTCTGTGTTTGAAGCTGTTATTATCTCCCACGTTGGCTACAGGCACACATGTGAAGGCTTAATCTTTTCTGAATCTGTGTCTGATCAGTAAGAAGCTTCCTGTAGAAGGTGTTTCATGCGGTATTTTCCTTTTTTTTTTTTAACTTTGTTTTGATTTTGCTTTAGACATGAGGGTTCACTCTGCCGCTCCTGGCTGGAGTGCAGCGGCACAATCATAGCTCACTGAAACTTTCAACTCGTGGGCTCAAGTGACCCTCCTGTTTCAGCCTCCCATGTGGCTGGAATTACAGGCATGAGCCACCCCACCTGGCTCATACTGGCATTTTTTCAAAATTTGAAACTGAATTCAGATCTAAACACATTTTTCTGAAATTAGTATCATCATTGTGAAAATAAATAAAACTTAAAAGCTGTTGGAAACCCCCAAATGCTTTAAGCTTTGAGAGAGATGTGGCTGTGATCTGAGTTATATGGCATGTTGTTGTAACGTCTGTTTCTTAGATTATAGCTTAACTTTTCTTCCTCATTGTCCTTGTTCTGTCATTGACTAGGAAAGACCAGACCTCCCTCTTCCAAACACTGATCACTGTGATAGATTAATTGCGTCCTTTGTTATCCTGTACCTAACTCAGGCCAGATGGTGTCCCAAACAGGGACCCCATGACAGTTCCATCTTTAGTGTAGAATGTTAAATATACCTTTCCCAAAAGAAAAGAACCACCTTGACTAATGAGAACATTGTGACTATGCATTAAGCCTTACATAGAAAGAGGTTGAAATTCTGTTAAACTTCCCTAAGCTTTGTCTATAAAAGTCATCCGAAATTTCTAACTTTGGAATGCTGACTTCCATTCTTTGGAATCTGTGCTTCCTGGGAGGGTTGTCCTCAAACTTTGCACTTGAATAAACTGCTTAAACTAGATTCTGACCCTTTTGATTATTTTACATTGACATCATTTACCTAGCAAACTAAGAGTTAAAGTTAAGTGGTGTGTTAAAGTCAATCGTATTCTCAATAAAAAGGAGAGGAATAATGGCTTGCCCTTTGAATCCGCAATCCCATCAATAATTTAAGGCAAGGAATCCTCGATTTTCATTACAATGTATTCCTGCAAATCCCATCCTGAAGTACTGATAAAGCAGATGCAATTTTCCCAAAGGAACAAAGTTACAATGAGTTGTGTGGTTTAAAAACTGTGAAAGCTCCAGTAAAATTATCCAAAGTGTAGAAATTTAGAGCAGCGGAGAGCTTCAAAAGTCATGCATGAATCATAACTCCTGTAAACCAAAACTAAAATTCTAAGGCCTCTCAACCATCTGAATGGTCCCCTCCTTTGGCCAGGGCAGTCCAAAATTAATCTGAAAAACTTGTTCAGGCCATGATGGAAGTGGGGCTCAGATATGCCTCACTATACCCTCCTCCTTTTTGGAATTCAGGAAAAGCCAAGCAGAATTAACATCAACACCGATCTGAAGTCTGATAAGGAACATTTGCAATCTCTTCTCTCAGAAGTCTGCTACTTGGAGGCTTCATCTGCATGATAAAACCTTGATCTCCACAACCCCTCATTGTCAATCAGACATTCCTTTCTATTGATAATAACTCTTTCAACCAATTGCTAATCAGAAAATTTTAAAATCTACCTATGACTTGGAAACCCCCTCCAACCCCCCTGCTTTGAGTTGTCCTGCCCTTCTAGATAGAACCATTGTAGACCGGGCGCGGTGGCTCACGACTGTAATTCCAGCACTTTGGGAGGCCGAGGCGGGCGGATCACGAGGTCAGGAGATCGAGACCATCCTGGCTAACACGGTGAAACCCCGTCTCTACTAAAAATACAAAAAATTAGCTGGGCATGGTGGCAGGCGCCTGTAGTCCCAGCTACTAGGGAGGCTGAGGCAGGAGAATGGAGTGAACCCGGGAAGCGGAGCTTGCAGTGAGCCAAGATGGCGCCACCGCACTCCAGCCTGGGTGACAGAGCAAGACTTCATCTCAAAAAAAAAAAGGAACCATTGTAAACCTTACATGTATTTCATTGATGTCTCCCGTCTCCCTAAAATGTATAAAACTAGGCTGTGCCCTGACCACCTTAGGCACATGCCCTCAGGATCTCCTGAGGGCTGTGTCACAGGTCATGATCACTCATATTTGGCTCAGAATACATCTCTTCAAATATTTTACAGAGTTTGACTCTTTTTGTCGATACTTATTACTGACTGGGAAACTGAAACCCTAGAGGGACCTATTGAGTGAGGAATAATAATCAACCCCCGCATGCTTCCCATCTAGAGCACGGGATATTATACAATAATGTTTTCAAAGCTCCGAGGGAAAATGATTTTGAACCAGAATTCCATACCCAGCCAAACCATTATTTAAATGTGAGGGCAAAATAAATTACAATTTCAGAAAAGCAAGGGTTCAAGAAGGTTACCAAACAGATATTTCCTGAAAGAATTACTTGAAGACATGTTCTTCTAAAATAATGGAAGAAATGAAGCAGAAAAGGAGGAATGCTTAAGATAAAAAACAGTGATGAACAAAGAAATGAAATTGTTTGCCATGTGGTTGTGGACAAAATGTGTGGCCAATACATGGTTCTTAGGGAAAGGAACACATAATATAAAAATTAATCATATAGAACTAAAATTCTGGATGACTTAAAGAAAATGTGGAAGGTGATAAAAGTGAAATGAAGGTGAGGGGAAGTGAGGATCCTAAAGAAATTATTTTGTGTAGAAAGTGGCAGCCACAAACACTAATTCTCAACATTGATTTAAAAAGTTGAACATTTATTAATAAATTAATAGAAGTGGACATGTAACTTTCAAGCCATTAAGGGCAAAGAAGGAATGGACAAACTACAAACTCGGCCAAGGCTGAAAAAGGGGGAAAAAGGTGAAGGGAAAAAGGTGAAGGAACAACAAAATGTTATACAGAAAACACAAACTAAATGGCATTAATAAGACGAAATACATCAATGGTAACAATATGTGAAGGTGTTTCATGCTTAGATTTTTTTTTTTTTTAATGGAATCTTGCTCTGTTGCCTAGGCTGGAGTGCAGTGGTGCGATCTCGGCTCACTGCAAGCTCTGCCTCCCGGGTTCGAGTGATTCTCCTGCCTCAGCCTTTCAAGTAGCTGGGACTATAGGCATGGACCCGGCTAATTTTTTGTATTTTTAGTAGAGATGGGGTTTCACTGTGTTAGCCAGGATGGTCTCGATCTCCTGACCTTGCGATCCACCTGCCTCGGCCTCCCCAAGTGCTGGGATTATAGGCTTGAGCCGCTACGCCCAGCCACTTAGATATTTTTTAAGAGACTGTGTCTTGCTCTGTCGCCCAGGCTGGAGTGCAGTGGAGCAATCACGGCTCACTGCAGCCTCCAACTACTGGGTTCAAGTGATCCTCCCATTTCAGCCTCCTGAGTAACTGAGACTGTAGGCACACATCACCATTTAAAATTGTTAAAATTTTAATTTTTTAAATTTTTTGTAGAGACAGGGTCTTGCTGTAGAGAGCAGGCTGGTCTCAAACTCCTGGCCTCAAGCAATCCTCCTGATGAGACCTCCCAAAGTGCTAGGATTACAGGTGTGAGCCACTCCACTCCACCCAGCATAGATTGCAAACTGCTTGCAAGAGCCATGCCTAAAAGTACTCCAGAAAGGGATTTGGATTTATAACTATAACTGGGCAGAGAGAAAAATTGCTTTAAGCTAAAATTCAGGAAGGATTTGGCAGCGGCAGCAATTTTGGAGGGCAAGAAGAACCTGAGCAGACTCCCCTCGGAGTCTTAGAGAAGGAATGATGGTGGATGGGGGTGAAGCCCAGCCGGGTGCCAGGAGACAGGGAAACAGAAGGTGGAGCCTAGGGGATAGTGTTGGTATGGATCCGATTAGACGAGGTGACATCAAAAACCATTAATCAGAGAATGTTCTGTATACTAGTTTACTACGAAAAGATAATGGGTATTAATGAATCCACTTCTGGTAGCAAAGGGCTTTGTTTCTATTGTGAGTTATTTCGGTATGCATGACTTGCTTTAAGAGCAAGTCGGCCGGGCACGGTGGCTCACGCCTATAATCCCAGCACTTTGGGAGGCCGAAGTGGCAGATCACGAGGTCAGGAGATCGAGACCATCCTGGCTAACACGGTGAAACCCCGTCTCTACTGAAAATACAAAAAATTAGCCAGGCGTGGTGGCGCGCGCCTGTAGTCCCAGCGACGCGGAAGGCTGAGGCAGAATGGCGTGAGCCCAGGAGGCAGAGGTTGCAGTGAGCTGAGATCGTGCCACTGCACTCCAGCCTGGGTGACAGAGCGAGACTCCTTCTCAAAAAAAAAAAAACAAAACAAAAGAGCAAGTCATACCTCACAGTGGGCTCCAGTTTCACCATCTGAAAGCCTTATCATGCTGGGAATAAACCATGAATAACACCTGCTTCGGTAGGCCAGGCATCCTGGAGTCTGTGTTATTGTTAAGTGTGCAGTGCCAGCTGTCCTGCCAGTGTAATCCCGAAACCCTTGTTGGATTTGCCTGGCCCATTGCTGCAGAAGCACAACACGGCCCCAGTTTGCAGCTCAGAGAAAACCACCAAGGAGGCCAGTGCGGGGTGGGAGATCCAGGCTCTGCCCACACAGATAGCTTGACACCGTGACCTCCTTAAATTCCAGGTGGATCTCCCCTCCCCCGCCACCGAGGCCTGCTGCTTCTAGGAGGTATTCCTCCACCAAGTAGCAACAGCTTTTTGTGCACTCTGGCCGCATGTGAGCTCAAGCCTGGACCTATGATCCCTCCCTGAATGTCTGGGGAAGCCAAGACAGGAGTCTGAGGAGGCTCCACTTTCTTTAAAAGCAGCTCACTCTCATGGCAACCACAAATGAGCACATTTACCAGAGTTTCTCCCATGAGGAGATGTTCCACTTCCACAAAGACAACGCAGTCGGGGTTCATAGAACAAGCACATGCATTTGGATTCTGTCTGTGCAATAGCCAGATGTCAGGTCTAAGGTGTAATTTAGTCTTATGTCTTTTAAATTCCTAATGGTAACTATGTAGCCACATCTTCAAAGCAGGGGTAAAAATCAGAACCGAGCCTGTTACTGACACTATCAGAAAGAGCCACAGGAAGATTCGGTCAAGAACTTGAGCTACAAATTTCCAGTCTTGTACTACCTGCAAAAGAGAAAAAGATGCCTTTCACTCAAGACACTGAGCAACTGTTCTGTATCCATCTCAAGGGATTTAAAAAGAGTAACATTCAGATTTATAGCATTTACTTAAGTTTTCAAAATGCATCTAATGTCCCAACCACACTACAGGCTCAGGTTCTTTCAGGGACTTCGCTAATTGTGCCCAAAAGAAGCAGCTTGGAACACTCTCATCAGCACTGAAGAAGGAAAATAGAAACAATAGAATTCTGTATGCATATGTCAACATTCCTGATCAGAATGGGAAAAGTCTGATTTTTACATGAATAAAGAGCCAGTATAGGCCAGGTGTGGTGGCTCACGCCTGTAATCCCAGCACTTTGGGAGGCCTGGGTAGGGGATCACATGAGGTCAGGAGTTCGAGACCAGCCTGGCCAACATGGTGAAACTCCCTTTCTACTAAAAATACAAAAATTAGCTGGGCATGGTGGCAGGCACCTGTAATCTCAGCTACTTGGGAGGCTGAGGCAGGAGAATTGCTTGAACCCAGGAGACAGAGCATATCTTAGTAAGCCAGTATATCTTACTAGGGTGCTTCCTGATACACGTATGAAAAGAATCACAAATTTATAATTTAAGAGTTTTTGTGGCCAAATGTCACAGGATTTCTTTTCTTCCACTCCACCTGTGCTGCAGCTCCAGAAGGAAGGGTGCTGCCAAGGAGAAGAACCGACCAGGCCAAGACAGGAATTCATGAAGGAGACAAGAGACCGTGTCCCCTTTATTAGGAAGGGGAGGTGCAGAGAGTGGGCAACAGGTCCCTAAACACGAAGTCAAGACACGACTGGCTGGAGAAGTCTGAAAGGAAGGGGAGTCCTCGTCCCTCTAGAGTAAATAAATGTCCTCCGTCTTGGGGGAAAAAAAAAAGGAATCTTTGTATTAGGTTTTTGTTTTGTTTTGTTTTGCTTTTTTGAGACGTAGTCTCGCTCTGCCACCCAGGCTGCAGTGGTGCAATCTTGGCTCACTGCAACCTCCACCTTCTGGGTTTCAGTGATTCTCCTGCCTCAGCCTCCCGAGTAACTGGGATTACAGGCACTCGTCACCATGCCCAGCTAATTTTTGTATTTTTAGTAGAGACGGGGTTTCACCATGTTAGCCAGGCTGGTCTCGAGCTACTGACCTCAGGTGATCCACCCGCCTCGGCCTCCCAAAGTTCTAGGATTACAGGCGTGAGCCACCACACCCGGCCTGTATTAGTGGTTTTTTGTTTGTTTGTTTGTTTGTTTTTTGAGACGGAGTCTTGCTCTGTTGCCCAGGCTGGAGTGCAGTGGCATGATCTCGGCTCACTGCAAGCTCTGCCTCCTGGGTTCACACCATTCTCCTGCCTCAGCCTCCTGAGTAGCTGGGACTACAGGCGCCGGCCACCACGCCCGGCTAATTTTTTGTATTTTTGGTAGAGATGGGGTTTCACCGTGTTAGCTAGGATGGTCTCCATCTCCTGACCTCGTGATCCGCCCGCCTCGGCCTCCCAAAGTGCTGGGATGACAGGCGTGAGCTACCGTGCCCGGCCCTGTATTAGTGTTTTTAAAAGATGTTAAGAAACAAACAAAAAAATCCTCCCAACTTGACAGCTGAATGTTTCTTGTCTAGCAGCAGTCACTTTTCTAGTGCTTTTAAAAACAATTTTAAGTGGATGAAAAACATGACAGATTGTTAAGAGAGAGGATATTTGAGGCAGTGTCTGTGAACGCAAGAGAAAATGTAGAAGGACATTTCTAAAAAAAATTCTTGGCCAGGTTCGGTGGCTCAGGCCTGTAGTCCCAGCACTTTGGGAGGCCGAGGCTGGTGGATCACGAGGTCAGGAAATCAAGACCATCCTGGCTAACACAGTGAAACCCCATCTCTACTAAAAATACAAAAAATTAGCCGGGCGTGGTGGCGGGCGCCTGTAGTCCCAGCTACTCGAGAGGCTGAGGCTAGATAATGGCACAAACCTGGGAGGCAGAGCTTGCAGTGAGCCAAGATCGAGCTACTGCACTCCAGCCTGGGCGACAGAGCGAGACTCCATCTCAAAAAAAAAAAATTCTTTCATCAGTTTTTTTACGGGATCAGGCTCTTGCCACTAATTTTCATCAATTTTAGAGTAAAATACTTGAACCCTATAAATTGAAGTTATTATATAAACTGAAAATATGTAACTTGCTTTAGGCAACAGATCACTTTTTTTTTTTTTTGAGATGGAGTCTTGCTCTGTCGCCAGGCTGGAGTGGAGTGCAGTGGTGCACTCTCAGCTCACTGCAACCTCTGCCTCCCAGGTTCAAGTGATTCTCCTGCCTCAGCCTCCCAAGTAGCTGGGACTACAGGCGCCCGCCACCATGCCTGGCTAATTTTTGTATTTTTAGTAGAGATCGGGTTTCACCCTGTTGGCCAGGATGGTCTTGATCTGTTGACCATGCCCGGCCCAACAGATCACTTTTTATGCTGAATATCTGCATGTCAAATAATATTTTCATTCCACGGGGGAAGGACTGTTTAGAAGGATGGGCTAGTTACGGTGGCTCATGCCTGTAATCCCAGCACTTTGGGAGGCTGAGGCAGTGGATCACCCGAGGTCAGGAGATCGAGACCATTCTGGCCAACATGGCAAGACCCCATCTCTACTGAAAATACAAGAAAAATTAGCCAGGTGTGGTGGTGTGCACCTGTAGTCCCAGCTACTCGGGAGGCTGAGACAGGAGAATCGCTTGAACCCAGCAGGCAGAGGTTGCAGTGAGCTGAGGTCATGCCACTGCACTCCAACCTGGGTGACAGAGCAAGACTTCATCTCAAAAAAAAAAAAAAAAAGAAGGATGAGGATGATAATTAGAAAGGTAAGAATTCACACTTGTTGACTGCTTATACAACAGAGCTGAGTCCCTGTGTGCTGGGCACACTGTGCACGTTTCTACTTTATGTCATTTAAGCCTCACACAAACCTTTCAAGGTAGGGTTCAGAAAACTGAGGCTCAGGTTAAGTAACTTGTCTTAAGTCATTCAGATTATGATCTGAACCCAGGACTGTTTTCAGTCTGAAATTCACACTCTTCCCACACTACTTCTTTTCTTTCTCCTTCTCCTTTTTCTTCTTCTTCTTCTTTTTTTTCTGAGATGAGGGTCTTGCTTTATTGCCCAGGTTGGTCTCAATTCTGGCCTCAAGTCATCCTCCTGCCTCAGCCTCCCAAAGTGCTAGGACAAGCATGCCCACCCACACCCGGTTAATTTTTAAATTTTTTGTAGAGACAGGGTCTCACTATGTTGCCCAGGCTGGTCTCGATCTCCTGCGCTCAAGTGATCCACTCGCCTTGGCCTCCCAAAGTGCTGGGATTACAGGTATGAGCCACTGTGCCTGGCCCACACTTAAAAAAAAAAAATTTGTAAACTAAATAACCACATCCTCTTTCCTCACCAAAATATCTGTTGTAACACTAAATTTTATATTAATTTAAAAATCTCATTCTTTCTGATCTTTTATTTCTAAATACTGTGGTTGAACATATTTATCATCCCAGGAAAAATGAGAGATAAATTACCAGAGACCAGGATAATGAACTTAAAATGTGTAATTGAATTATTTAATATAGAATTATAAGAAACAATTATAAGAAACAATGCTTAATCAACAGTTGCTTCACTTTTGCTCCTTATGTTTTTGTGAACTACTTCCTAAAAATTCATACTAATATCGCTATGTTATGTCAGGGCTTGCTTTAAATATTATATGTATAAAAAGCATGTCTTATAATGTCACATTTAAACCATGACAATATTTTATTGTAAATAGATGTCAAAATATTTGTCTTTGGCCTACCTTTATGGCAGCATTATCAGGAATACCACCAGTTTACTCACCTGGCTGATAAAATGTTCTTTCTTCACATGTCTTGAAATGTATCTAATGGAATCAGCAGCTTTTTCCAAAAAAGCAACCAGAACTTTTTCTCCATCACTAAGCTGTTTCTGTTTCTTTTTTTCGAGGACTTTGCCTTTCACTACTGGTTGACTCTCCTCTTTCTCTGGGAATGAGTAGCGATCCACATGGTCTTTCATGCAAAGTAATTTTGGAAGTTTCTGCAGAAAGAGCCTCTTAACCCAGGGGGCCATGGGGTGGTATGTGGAAGAAGATCTATGGTGAACGTTAATGACAAACACGGTAACAATGATGGACAGAGTCACGAAAATCATGATGAACAGCAGGTACTCTCCAATGAGAGGAATGACTTTGGAAGACGATGGGATGATTTCTTCAATCACTAAAAGGAAAACTGTCAGAGAAACCAAGACCGATGTGGATAATGAAAGTTTTTCTCCTTCATCCGAAGGTAAGTAGAACACAAGAACTGTTAGGAAAGACAGCCCCAGGCAGGGGATGATGAGAAAGAGGGTATAGAATAAAGGCAGGCGTCTCAGGACGAAGGAATACGTGATAAAGGGATAGGAGTACACGCCGTCCCTTCTGTTTCCCTTCATCCCCTTTGCGTTCAGTATTTCCCATTCTCCATTATCGAAGAAGTCTTTTCTGTCGACATTTTCATTGATCAAAATGAGGTCAACCATGGTGCCGTCATAAGTCCAGGATCCAAACTTCATGGAGCAGTTCTGTTGGTCGAACGGGAAAAACGTGACGTCCATGGTGCAGGAGCTTTTGTAGCTGGCAGGAGGGGTCCAGACAACAGATCCGTTTGATTTCACGATGACCTTGGTCATCAGGGAGCCTTCGAAACGGCCGTCAGCGCTGCAATCAAAGCAGTTTCACCTTAGCAGTCGGTGGAGCACCTGCTAGTTTTTGTTCTTTTTCCCAGCATTGACTATTTCTATTTTATGACTTTTCTTTTCTTTTTTGAGTTGGAGTCTCACTCTATCGCCCGGGCTGGAATGCGGTGGCGCCATCTCGGCTCACTGCAACCTCCGCCTCCTGGGTTCAAGCAATTTTCCTGCTTCAGCCTCCTGAGTAGCTGGGATTACAGGCACCGGCCACCATGCCCAGCTAAGTTTTTGTATTTTTAGTAGAGACAAGGTTTCGCCATATTGGCCAGGCTGGTCCCGAACTCCTGACCTCATGAATCGCCCGCCCCGGCCTCCCAAAGTGCTGGGATTACAGGCATGAGCCACCGCACCCTGCCCTATTTTAGGACTTTTCTACCACAACGTCAGGCAACTGTTTTAATAAACAATTTTTTAAATTTAAAGTTGAATATTTCTTTTAAGTATTTTGCCTGAATCAAAATTTTCTATTCCTAGTGTTAATCTGACCAAAATCGTTTTCTTCTGTGATATTTACTTTTCTTTTTTCACTTTTTTAAAAAGTTATTTTTTTCCCCATAAGTAAGAAACAATGTGATACTTACTTTTCAAAGAGAACTATGTCAGGAAGCCACAGAGATTCTGATGGAACTTTAATGGAATGGATCCCACCATAATCATCAGGATTCCAGCGTAACTTGTGGTCTGTCCATTCCTGCATGAAATTAGTACACTGTGATTTTATTCTGAAAGTTCAGTGTATTGGATCTTGAAAACTTCAAGTTTCTGTTAGCTTTACCAAGCCACTGTTTTATTAAGAAAAGGAAATTGTCCCAGTTGGACTGCGTGACCCTATTGGGGACTCAGTACAGGATTCACCTTGAGCCAGCCTGGCCTCTGATCTCACCCAGGCGCACACACTTTGCATGTTACATATTTCCAAAATTACCATATCTGCCTCACCACGAAGAGGCTCTGCAACAAACGCCACTAATTCATATCTATCTTTTCAGCCTATTTTCTCTTAACAAACAAACAAACAAAAGCAATGATGTGTCTAATTCAGTTTATTCTAGGAGTGTGGGTCCAGTGATACTTTAATCACATGCTAACAGGTACAAGTGATTTTGAACACCACTCAAGAGGCTTGGACGAACATCCACCTGCTATGTTAATATGAGACATCCATTTTCCACGAATTCTTCTTGATCACATTAGAACCTGTATCCAATAAAAAGTGTTTTCCCGGCCGGGCGCAGTGGATCACGCTTGTAATCCCAGCACTTTGGGAGGCCGAGGCGGGTGGATCACGAGGTCAGGAGATCGAGACCACCGTGAAACCTCGTCTCTACTAAAAATACAAAAAAATTAGCTGGGCGTGGTAGCAGGCTCCTGTAATCCCAGCTACTCGGAGAGGCTGAGGCAGGAGAATGGCGTGAACCCGGGAGGCGGAGCTTGCAGTGAGCCGAGATTGCGCCACTGCACTCCAGCCTGGGCGACAGAGCGAGACTCCATCTCAGAAAAAAAAAAAAAAAATGTTTTCCCAGCATTTTCTTTTAAGTTTTAATCTGAATTTATTTTTGAAGCTCCCAATTATAATTTTAAATTACATTCCTAATATTGTTAGCCTCCAGGCGCTTACACACTTTTCTTCATAAGGATGAAATCACATGGCATGTTTTACAGGGGCTGATGAATCTAGATAAATAAACCTGACCATGAATTGATGAGACTGTGAAGGTCAAGAGGATGATGTATGGATGACCCAATCACAGCAGAGTGGACTCTATTAAAAAGATTTTTGGGTCCAGAATCATAGGAAATCTGACCTGAAAATTAAATTTTTATATTCTACAGCCCCTCGTGTGGATAGGTGAGTAAGGATGCAGGAGTTCAGAGAGTTAGAAGGGCATGCCCAGCATGAGGCTTCCCAAAGCCCAGTGATGCCAACTTTGTCATTAAAACATCAGGAGTCAGCAGATGGATGATGTCACTAGATAGTAAAATACTGAAATATGCATGATGCCTGACGAATGATGGAAATACACACCCCAGAGGAAAAATTGTCTATCTTAGACAACATTTTTGAGACTTGATCCCCAAAAAACAAAGTTTAAGATGTATGGGCCTTTAAAAAGCTAGAATCTGAAGTATAACAAAATGGCATGATATTTATTTATTTTATTTATGTTTTTGAGATGGAGTCTTGCTCTGTCACCCAGGCTGGAGTGCAGTGGCGTGATCTCGGCTCACTGCAAGCTCTGCCTCCCAGGTTCATGCCATTCTCCTGCCTCAGCCTCCCGAGTAGCTGGGACTACAGGCGCCCACCACTATGCCCGGCTAATTTTTTGTATTTTTTAGTGGAGACGGGGTTTCACCGTGTTAGCCAGGATGGTCTCGATCTCCTGACCTCGTGATCCGCCCTCCTTGGCCTCCCAAAGTGGTGGGATTACAGGCATGAGCCACCGTGCCCGGCCAATGGCATGATATTTATGGGAAATCATGCATATGAAACTGACAATTTAAGAGCCCCATAATTACTTGGTGCTCATGAGCTTGTCTTTTTATCTTCCACCTCTCCCTATTTTGAAGAGCAAATATAATCTCTTTCCTAGGAATAATTTGTCTCCTGCTAAAGAGACTCATACTATCATTGGTAGGTCTGAGTCTCAGAGATCTTGGAGGGAACTCACTTATAGTAGCATTTGTGGTTTGTTTCAATTCCACTTTATGCACTTTGTAAAAATTTACTTACAATAAAATTCACTCTTTGGTTTACAGTTATTAATGCAAATAGCTGTATAATAACTGCAGGCATTAAGATGCCAAAACAGTTTTTTTGCCCAAAATATTTCCCAGGTGCTGCCCTTTTGTAATCAACCCCTCCCACATTTCCAACCCTCGGAAATCCCTGATTCGTTCTCTGTTTCTATAATTTCAGCTTTTCTAGAATGTCATGTAAATGGAATCAACATAACATTTCAATTCTGACTTCCTTACTTAGCAATGCATTTAGATTCTTCTTTTTTTTTTCTTTTTTTTTTTTTTGAGACGGAGTCTCGCTTTCTTGCCCAGGCTGGAGTGCAGTGGCACGATCTCCACTCACTGCAAGCTCCACCTCCTGGGTTCACGCCATTCTCCTTCCTCAGCCTCCCGAGTAGCTGGGACCACAGGCGCCCACCACCACGCCCGGCTCATTTTTGGTATTTTTAGTAGAGACGGGGTTTCACTGAGTTAGACCAGGATGGTCTCGATCTCCTGACCTCCTGGTCCGGCCACCTCGGCCTCCCAAAGTGCTGGGATTACAGGTGTAAGCCACGGCGCCCGGCCTTTTTTTTTTTTTTTAATTTGAGACAGGATCTCGTTATTTTGCCCAGGCTGGAGTGCCATGGTGACATCATGATTCACTATAGCCTCAACCTCCTGGGCTCAAGTGATCCTTCTGCTCCTGCCTCAGGCTCCCAAGTAGCTGGGACCACAGGTGTATACCACCACACCCGGCTAATTATTTTGCTTTGTAGAAATGAAGTCTGCCTATGTTGCCCAGGCTGGTCTTGAACCCCTATGCTCAAGCAATTCTCCTGCCTCGCCTCCCAAAGTGTAGGGATTACAGGCATGAGCCATTGAGCCCAGATTCATTGTGCTTTTTAATATGCATTTTCCTAATGACTAATCATGAATCTCTTCATGTGTTTATCTGCCATCCATGTATCTTATTTGGTGAAGTGCATAATGTCTAATCAAGTTGTTTGTTTTCTTACTGAGTTTTTAGAGTTCTTTACACATTCTGGATAAAAGTGGTTTGTCAAATATTTGATTTACAAACCTCTCAGTCTTTTTTTCCTCTTACTAATGTCTTTCACAAGTCAGAAATTCTAAAAGTTCATTTTATCAGTTTTATTATTTATGGATTGTGTCGTATCTAAGAAATCTTTGCTTAACACAGAGTCACAAAGATTTTCCCATATGCTTTCTCCTAGAAATTTTGTAGTTTTTTGTTTGTTTGTTTGTTTGTTTGTTTTTTGAGACAGAGTCTCGCTCTGTCACCAGGCTGGAGTGCAGTCGCACAATCTCGGCTCACTGCAACCTCTGCCTCCTGGGTTCAAGCGATTCCCCTGCCTCAGCCTCCCAAGTAGCTGAGACTACAGGTGCATGCCACCACGCCCAGCTAATTTTTGTATTTTTAGTAGAGATGGGGTTTCACCGTGTTGGCCAGGATGGTCTCGATCTCTTGACCTTGTGACCCACCAGCCTCAACTGAGGTCTAAGATCCATTGTCTGTTAATCTTTTATAAAGGTGCAGGAATGGGTTGAGGTTCATTTTCTTTTGCATGTGAGTCTCCCATTGTCTCAGCACCTTTTGTGGAGAAGACTAAACATTATCCATGGATCTTCCTTTGTACATTTGTCAAAATGTAGTTAACTGTGTATGTGCATGGGTCCCTTCTGGACTGTTCTGTTTCACTGATCTCTGTATCTGTCTTTCTTTCTTTGTCCTTTTTTTTTTTTTTCAAGACCGAGTCTCACTCTATCCCCCAGGCTGGAGTGCAGTGGTGTGATCTCATTTCACTGCAACTTCCACCTCCCAGGTTCAAGTAATTCTCATGCTTCAGCCTCCCAAGTAGCTGGGATTACAGGCATGTGCCACCACACCCGGCTAATTTTTGTGTTTTTAGTAGAGACAGGATTTCACTATGTTGGCCAGGCTGGTCTCGAACTCCTGACCTCAAGTGATCCAGCCACCTTGGCCTCCCAAAATGCTGGTACTACAGGTGTGAGCCACAGTGCCTGGCCCTGTGCATCTGTCTTTTTGACAATATCACACTGTCTTGGTTATTATAGCTTTAGGTAAATTTTTGAATCTGCTTGTAGCTATCTATAAGATATCCTGCCAAGATTTTAATTGTGATTGATTTGAATATACAGATTAGTTTGGTGAGAACTGGCATCATAATATAGATTCTCCTGGCCCGGGAATATTATTTATGTCTCCATTTACTTAGGTCTTGATTTTTTTGTTGTTGTTGTTTTTTAGTGTTTTGCAGTTTTAGGCTTACAGGCATTGCACATATTTAGTTAGATTTATACCTAAGTAGGCCAGGGGCAGTGGCTCACGCCTGTAATCCCAGCACTTTGGCAGGCCAAGGCGGGTGGATCACCTGAAGTCAGGAGTTCATGACCCGCCTGGCCAACATGGTGAAACCCTGTCTCTACAAAAATACAAAAATTAGCTGGGCATGATGGTGGGTGCCTGTAATCCCAGCTACTCGGGAGGCTGAGGTAGGAGAATCGCTTATACTTGGGGGCGGAGGTTGCAGTGAGCCGAGATCACACCACTGCACTCCAGCCTGGATGACAGAGCTAGACTCTGTCTCAAAAAAAAAAAAAGTCATTTAATTTTTAAAATTCCAGTCGTTCATTGTTAGTATCTAAATATACAATCGACTTTTGCATATTGACCCTATGTCCTGTGACCTGGCTTAGCTCATTGAGTTTTGGGATCTTTTCTGTAGATTTTCTACATAGGCAATTATGTCATTTGCAAGTGGAGCGTTTTATTTCTTCCTTTCCAATCTGAACAACTTTGACTGCTTTTCTTTGCCTTAATTACTGAGTAGTAGTAGCTGCAACACTAGAAAGATGGCAGAGCAAGAGCAAAGAAAAATCTCTTTGGTTCCAGAAAATCTCTTGAAAATGAGGATGGCTTATCAAGCCCTCACAGCCACCCAGGCAAAGCAGGCACTTTTGGCAAAGAAGGACCAGAGAAAAGGAAAAGGGCTCAGGTTTAAACAACTGGAATCATTCCTACATGATTCCTGGTGACAGAAATGTGACAAGGTGCATCTCAGACGACTAGAAATGAAACCACACCTTGGAATTGCCGGATAAACATTCTTTGGCCTTTGTTGTACGCATAGAAAGGATTGATGGCGTGAGTTTACTGGGGCAGAGAACCATTGCGAGAGTTCGCCTAAAGAAAATTTTTAGTGGTGTCTTTGTAAAAGTCACCCCCCAGAACCTAAAAATGCTGCGTGTAGTGGAAACTTATGTGACCTAGGGATTTCCAAATCTGAAGTCTGTCTGGGAACTCATTTTGAAACGCGGGCAAGTCAAGGTCAAGAATAAGACCATCCCTCTGACAGACAACACAGTGATTGAGGAGCATCTGAGGAAGCATTTCCAGGAGATCTCATGGTTCTTGTGCCCTTTCCACCTCTCAGTGGCCCGTCATGCTACCAAAAATAGAGTGGGCTTCCTCAAGGAGATGGGCATACTTGGCTATCGGGGTGAACGTATCAATCAGCTCATCTGCCAGCTGAACTAGACCCACGTGCCAAACTGCAGTAAATTTTTATCAATGAAGTGGAAGCATGTGTTTTTGTATTTTGGGGAATTTTTATCAAGTATCTTCAGAGAAGATTATTTCCCGCTTTATCTTCAAAAACTGGAAAGGAAGGGTCAAAGAAAAGACAGTAGCTGGCCGGGTGTGGTGGCTCACGCCTGTAATCCCAGCACTTTGGGAGGCCAAGGTGATCAGATCACCTGAGGTCGGGAGTTTGAGACCAGCCTGACCAACATGGAGAAACCCCATCTCTACTAAAAATACAAAAATTAGCCGGGCGTGGTGGCACATACCTGTAATCCCAGCTACTAGGGAGGCTGAGGCAGGAGAATTGCTTGAACCCTGGAGGTGGAGGTTGCAGTGAGCCGAGATTGCGCCATTGCACTCCAGCCTGGGCAATAAGAGTGAAACTTTGTCAAAAAAAAAAAAAGAAAGAAAGAAAGAAAGAAAGAAAGAAAGAAAGAAAGAAAGAAAGAAAGACAGTAGCTTATGTTCATGGCAAGCATCTCTCACCACAGTCCAGTTCCAAGGAAAAAATTCCAGTGTTTTCTTTTTTTTTTTTTTTTGAGATGGAGTCTCACTCTGTTGCCCAGGCTGGAGTGCAGTGGCACAATCTCGGCTCACTGCAACCTCCGCCTCCCGGGTTCAAGCCAATTCTCCCACCTCAGCCTCCCAAGTAGCTGGGACTACAGGCGCGCGCCACCATGCCCGGCTAATTTTTTTGTATTTTTAGTAGAGATGGGATTTCACCGTGTTGGCCAGGATGGTCTCGACCTCCTGACCTCAGGTGATCTGCCCGCCTCGGCCTCTCAAAGTACTGGGATTACAGGCGTGAGTCACTGCGCCTGGCCAATTCCAGCGTTTTCTACATTGGCTGCCGCCTCGTCTGAAATCAGCACATTCCACGGAGGAAGGAGTCCTGCTTTGCTGCATCTTCTATCCTAGAGTTTAATGTTGGTAAATGAGTAACTCTAGCATTTGTCCAAGGCTCCCTAAGACTCCTGTAGCAGTTGACCAACCCCAGGGACATAATTGAATCTGGAGATTCCTGGGGCCTTTGTTTGGAAAAGACTTGAAATACACATAGGAAGAAAGGCACAAAAATAAATGGTCACTTGTCTCTGCTGTGAGTCTACGTTCCAAAAAAAAAAAAAAAAATTACTGAGTAGTATTATGTTAAGTAGAATATCCTTGCCTTGTTCTTGAACTTTGGGGGAAAGCATTTAGTTGTTCACCATTAAGTGTTTATGTTAGGTGTTGGGGGTTTTTGTAAATATCCTTTATTAGATTAAGGAGGATTCCTTCTATTACTAGTTTCCTGATGTTTGTTTGGGGTTTCGTCATGTTGGTCAGGCTGGTCTCGAACTCCTGACCAGGTGATCTGCCCGCCTCAGCCTCCCAGTGTGCTGGGATTACAGGCGTGAGCCACTGCACCCAGCCTAGGTTTCTTTTCTTTTTCTTTTTTTTTTGAGATGGAGTTTCGCTCCAGGCTGGAGTACAATGGCGCAATCTTGGCTCACTGCAACCTCTGCCTCCAGGGTTCAAGCGATTCTCCTGCCTCAGCCTCCTTAGTAGCTAGTATTACAGGCATCCACCAACACGCCCAGCTAATTTTTGTATTTTTAATAGAGACAGGGTTTCACCATGTTGGCCAGACTGGTCTCGAACTCCTGACTTCAGGTAATCCACCTGCCTTAGCCTCCCAAAGTGTTGGGATTACAGGCGTGAGCCACCACAACCGGCCTAAAATATAATAAATATTTATTAATGCTGTATTAGATGAGGCAACCAGTGCTTAGAGAGTTCAAATACCTGTCCGAGGCCACACAGCTAGTCAGTGAGGGAAACGGGATTCAAGGCTGCTGCACATGGCTGGATCATCCGTGCAGCCACAACTCCAGAGGTGCCCTGCACACTGAGTCTGCTGTGAAGGTGGCCCCCAGGAGATGTGCAGCCTGGTGGCCTTAATGGGCTTTAAGCTAAGGTCTGCCTGAAGCCAGATCCTCCACGCTTTTACCTCTCCCCATGCTGCACTGCAGTGGGAAAACCCGTAGCTTAAAATGCTTCCTAAGTTCAGTTGTTTCTAGCAAGCTTTCTGTGGCTCAGCTCTCGGGTATTTCTGGTGCTGATAGATATAAAGCCCAACAGTGTACTCAGGCTAAACAGCAGCTCATTACATCTCCTCTCCATTAAAGAGAGAAAACAAAAAAACAATGATAACACAGAAAAACTGTTTGGCCTTAATAGCAAAACACCTGTTAAAAGGCAAATAGTAAAATACAGTGAAATATCTGTTAAAAGTAATAATAAAATATAAGCAATAGTAAAATATCTAAGTAATAGAATATCCTATTACTTAACGATATTTTAGTAAATATCTGAACAGTAAAATATATGAGTAAATATCTAAATAGTAAAATATATAAGTAACAGTAAAATATCTGTTAAAGCCACACCCCCCAAGGGGGAGCTGGGCAAGTTGGCTCACATCTGTAACCCTCTGCACTCTGGAAGGCTGAGGCAGGTGGGTCGCTTGAGCCCAAGAGTTTGAGACCAGCCTGGGCAACACAGGGAAACCCCATCTCTTCAAAAAATAAACAACAACAAAAATTAGCCGGGCGTAGTTGTGTGTTTGTGGTCCCAACTACTTTGGAGGCTGAGGTGGGAGGATCACTTGAGCCTGGGTGTTCAAGGCTGCAGGCACCTGTGATTGCACCACTGCGTTCCAGCCTTGGAGACAGAGCAAGGCCCTGTTTCAAAATAAATCAGTAAATACATGAATAAAAGTTGGGGGAATTACAGAAAAAAGCATACTCTACTGTGTCCAAGTGCAGTGATGAACAATGGGAGAATTATGAGATGAGGAATGCACCACAGGGACACAGGCCTTTGGTCGTCCTCTGCTTCGGCAAGGCCACGGGAAGGAGGGGCACACCAAGAGATCTTTTTTTTTTCTTTTTTTTTTCTTTTTAATAGAGTCTCACTCTGTCGCCCAGGCTGGAGTGCAGTGGCGCGATCTCCGCTCACTGCAACCTCCGCTTCCTGGGTTCAAGCCATTCTCCTGCCTCAGCCTCTCCAGTAGCTGGGATGTGCCACCAGGCCTGGCTAATTTTTGTATTTTTAGTACAGATGGGGTTTTGCCATGTCGGTCAGGCTGGTCTCGAATTCCTGACCTCAAGTGATCCACCCGCCTCGGCTTTCCAAAGTGCTAGGATTACAGGTGTGAGCCACCACGCCTGGCCACCAAGAGATCTTTATACAAAGAGGAGGAAATCAGATTAGGAGATAAAAAGGACACGTGCTGTATCTGCTGCCTTGAATTCACCTGCCCTTCTCTTGGTAACAGAACCCCAGTTTCCTTTTGTGGAACAACCTCACTCCACTCTCAATCCATCAGCTTTTGGGGGAGCCGATGCATCCTTCTGCTCCAGGCCTGCCTCTCAGACCTGCCCACTGTGATTTTCAGGGACAACACGCAACCAAATCAGATTTGGCAAGACACCACAGGGCTTCTGAGACCACTGGAAAAGAGGTGGGACAGTCTTTCCCTGATGAACTTGCACATAGGAAATGTTTTGTTTTCTTTTGTTTGAGACAGAGTCTCGCCCTTTTGTCCAGGCTGGAGTGCAGTAGTGTGATCTCGGCTCACTGCAACCTCTGCCTCCCAGGCTCAAGTGATCTTCCCACCTCAGCCTCCCAATTATCTGGGACTACAGGAATGCACCACGATGCCCAGCTAATTATTGTATTTTTTGTAGAGACAGGGTTTTGCCACATCGCCCAGGCTGGTCTGCAGCTCCTGAGCTCAAGTGATCCACCTGCCTCAGTCTCTCAAAGTGCTGAGATGACAGGTGTGAGCCACTGCGCCTGGCTTATAGGAAGCATTTTGAGTCTGGAGTTGATGTAGACATCCTGCTTCTGGGGGAGGGTATGGATGAGAATGGAATCAACACAGAGGACAGGGAGCCCAGAGACTCCCAGAGAGGAACCAGGTCCTGGGAATATAGCAGGGGCCCAGGATGAAGCTGCAGGTAAAGCCAGCCCTGTCCCTGGACTTTTCCGATTGTGAAAGCTAGTAAGTTTTTTTGCTAGTGTTAGTTTATGTGAGGTTTTCTGTCACTTGCAACTAAAAGGTTCTCAGCTGATCCCGGGAAGAACCTGGGTGGCTGTGCAGCTGCAGCATGCTGCAAGCACATAGCTAAGAGCAATGGGGACAGGCACAGACCTGAGAGGACCGGCTGGGGCTGTGCTGTCATGCTCCAGGTCCATCTTTAGTGAGCACAGCTAATGAGCCCAAATGCACAGCTCCTCCATCTGGAGCCTAAAGATTGATGGAAACGAAATCACCTGCTTCTTGGATCCAGTTTCCTTCCTTCTACAGGCACCGAGGGTCTTTACCTACACCCAGTTCTATCCTGCAAAGGAGGATGGGAGATGACTAAAATTCTAGCACTTCTGTCTTGTTGCAAATTGCAAAACTGCAGCAAACAAATACCAGCTTTATAAATTGTTCTAAGAGAACTAGGGCAAGCCTCAGGGGGAGGTATTTTTAAGTCAGAAAGATTTGTGTTGCTTACCTGACCTTCAACAGCAGGATTAACAGCTGTGACCAGAGATAAAACAGAGATAGTGGTTTATGGGGCTCACTGTTTTCAAAGAGTTCATTCATTCATCAAATATGCAAGGCATATACTAGCACTGAGCACAGCTCCTCGACCTCTTATCCTGGGGCTGACTCAGATGATAAACCAGTCAACTAATAAATACCTACACCTCCTGACAGTTGCTATAAAGGAGACAGTTTGGGTATGGGATACAGAACAGTGGAGTAGACAGGGAAGGCATTTCCATGGGGATGACATTTAGACTAAACAAGCAGGGTAAGAAGGAGTCTGAGGGTTCGGCACGGTGGCTCATGCCTGTAATTCCAGCACTTCGGGAGGCCAAGGCGGGCAGATCATGAGGTCAAGAGATCGAGACCATCCTGGCCAACACGGTGAAACCCCGTCTCTACTAAAAATATAAAAATTAGCTGGGCGTGGTGGCACACATCTTTAGTTCCAGCTACTCGGGAGGCTGAGGCAGGAGAATCGCTTCAACCCAGGAGGCGGAGCTTGCAGTGAGCGGAGATCATGCCGCTGCACTCCAGCCTGGTGACAGAGCAAGACTCCATCTCAAAAAAAAAAAAGAAGGATTCTGAGTGGGGCAGGGTTGCGTGGGGCAGGGAGAAGCCTAGCCAAAGATGGAACCGCCTGTGGGAAGGTGCTGGGGCAGGAAGGAAGGAGAGCATGAATGCGGGCTGCCTTCAGATCCTTGAGGAGGATATTAAAGGGATCTAGAGCAGACTCAGTTGCTCCTAACCGGTAAAGAAAAAGAGGCTAGGTGGGACTTGTGGTCAATACTGCTTACACTGGTGGCCTCAAAAGAGAAAGCACACTGGACTCCACTCACAAGCCCTGAGCTCCACACTAGGACTGTGCTTTACTAGCTGTACAACTTGGACGAGTCACTGATCTCCAGCTGCTGCATTGCTTTGCAAGGGTGAGAAAGCATTCTTCACAACCTTAGTGTCCTTCTGCTATCAGACAGGGAATCACAGAGCGTTCTCCCTGAGATGCCCATCAGAGGGCTCATCCAGTTTCTTTTCTGTTGTTTTTAGACAGGGTCTCACTCTGTCGCCCAGGCTGGAGTGCCGTGGTGTGATCATAGCTCATTGCAGTTTCAACCTCCTGGGCTCAAACCATCTTCCAACCTCAGCCTCCCTAGTAGCTTTGACTACAGGTATGCACCAGCACTCCTGGCTAATTTTTCTTATTTTTTGTACAGACAGGGGACTCCCTATGTTGACCAGGCTGGTTTCAAACTCCTAGCCCCAAGTGATCCTCCCGCCTTGGCCTCCCAAAGTGTTGGGGTTACAGGCAGGAGCCACCACGCCCAGCCCCCCCAATTCCTGCCAGGATGTGTGTTCACCACAGAGCTAGCTGTGCCCTGTAGACCAGGACCTCTGTGGATTTAGAATGGCACAAGCCACAGGACATTTGCAAGTGGCAGAGTCAGCAGTGCCCAGCTGAGGAGCCAGAGCCCAAACCTCTATCTTGTTATCTAAGGGGCTGTGAGGTTTTCTGGTCACTTCTTTGTTCTCTCTGAAACCCTGGTGGCATCTGGGGATTAAGCTCCTGTCTCTCCCTTCTTAGGGTAAGAGATGAGAAATAATATTCCGTGTTTGCATAGTGTGTTCTAGCTGAGATGCTCAAAGCCGTCATCAAACACCAGCTCCACATCACAGCAGTTCCCGGCTTGAGAGCTGTGTTTTTGCAGGAAACAGGAGCTCACAGGATATGTCAGAGCCAAATATCAAAGTTAATCTATGACTAAGAAAAAAATGGAAAAACACTCCAACTCTAGGCCTCCTCATTCAGAAAATTGCAATTTCAAATCCATATCAAATATATATAATCCCTTAAAATTGTCTTTTCTTACATGTATTACCTGAACGATCACTCATAAATGTCTAGCTAAACCACAACCCAGAGCCAAATTTTATTTAAACCTAAATCGTAAGGCTTTTTAAAAAAACTATAAACAAAGTCCCTGAATTATTCTTTTTTTTTTTTTTTTTTTGAGACAGAGTCTCGCTCTGTCACCCAGGCTGGAGTGCAGTGGCGCCATCTTGGCTCACTGCAAGCTCCGCCTCCCGGGTTCACGCCATTCTCCTGCCTCAGCCTCTCCGAGTAGCCGGGACTACCGGCACCCCCACCATGCCCGGCTAATTTTTTGTGTTTTTAGTAGAAACGGGGTTTCACTGTGTTAGCCAGGATGGTCTCAATCTCCTGACCTCGTGATCTGCCTGCCTCCGCCTCCCAAAGTGCTGGGATTACAGGTGTGAGCCACTGTGCTCGGCCAAGTCCCCAAATTATTCTTACTTCAATGCTAATAGGACCAAAAGATAATAAGGAACAAATACTCTTTGCTGTTGTCTTGATCTGCAGTCTCTGGGACATCCCTGGGATCTCCAGTCATCTTAGATGTGAAATTCTTAAAGCCAAATTCTTGTTGATTCATTTTAATCTTAAAGGCAGCAACATGGCATATTATATGTTTCATATTCCTGTTAAATTCATGAGTTATTAAGGCCAAGAAATGTGATTTGTTATTAAGGATGAAGGCCAGGCGTGGTGGCTCACCCCTGTAATCCTAGCACTTTTGGAGGCCCAGGCAGGGGATCACATGAGGTCAGGAGTTCCAGACCAGCCTAGCCAACATGGTGAAACTCCGTCTTTATTAAAAATACAAAAATTAGCCAGGCATGGTGGCACATGCCTGTAATCACAGCTACTCAGGAGGATGAGGTGGGAGAATCACTTGAATCCGGGAGGCGCAGGTTGTGGTGAGCCGAGATCTCACCACTGTACTCCACACTCCAGCCTGGGCAACAGAGTGAGACTCTGTCTCAAAACAAAAAAAAAAAAAGGATGAGAAAGCTCAAAGGTGGCAACAGAAAGTGACATTTATTGAGCTAGTCACATCCACATGCATTATCTCATATAACCCCCCCAGACAACACTGTGAGCTAGGCATTACCTCTATTTAATAGATGAAGAGACTGAGGGTCAGAGAGGTGAAGTGACTTGCTCAAGTTTATATAGCAGGCCTTTTGACCCCTACTCATTTCTTACCAGGGTCCACTTGAATAAGAAGTCCAAACTTGGCCTCCTTTGCTAAGATCAGAGTAAGGTTGCAGAAAAGGAAGGAAAATCAGATCATGAGTAAAGATCTGAGATGAATTCATGAACGTCTAAGTGCCATTCCAGGTTGCGGATGGTAGACTTTTGGAGAGATCACCCAGACCTCTAGGACTAGCCCGACCTTTCCACAAGAGGTCTGCTTCTTATTTTTCCTGGGAAATCAGCTCCAGGGGTCTATCCAATCAGGCCTTCATGTTTGCTGAACTTTTGGTTGATCTAAAACAGACATCAGCTGTTGGAAAGACACTGCTACTTTAAGATGGCCTTGGCAGACATTCCAGCACTTTTATTTTCCTCAGGATTGTCATGGGGAGAGGAGAACAAACTGTCTCAGCTACAGCGAAGCCGGGTCATTTAGTCCTCTCATTGTCTTATTTTTATATGCAACAGCGCCCAGCTCAGGGCCTTATGAGGCAGAGGGTGAAACTGACTCTGGCGGGGGGGGGACTCGGGTACCGAACCAGATTGAGAACTAGCTAAACAGGGCCAGGCAGAAACAGCTTTCCATAAGACACGGCCACCAGGGCACCATGTCAGTTTACCATCGCCATGGCAATACCCAGAAGTTACCACCCCTTTCCATGGCAATACCCAGAAGTTACCACCCCTTTCCATGGCAATGACCTGGAAGTTACCACCCGCCTAGACATTCCAGCATAAACTGCCTCTTAATTTGCATATAATTAAAGGTGGGTATAAATATGCCTGCAGCCCTTGTCTGGGCGCACTGCTGGCAGGTAGCCGTGGTCTGTAGGGAGCAGTATCTCTGCCGCCGCTGTCCTTGAGTTCTTTCCTCCGTGAAGCCAGGCTAAGCCCCAGTTTTGGGGTTCACCTGCCCTGCATCACTTAGTGCAGAGTAGGCTCTCAGGAAATATGGATTGAGTAAATTTGGCATTTGTTGTCATAGTGATTATTTCTATTGTAACATCTAGGCAAAAGGGCCAACCCTTGTGTCATTTCAAAAAAGGTCAGTTTCGCCCAGCACAGTGGCTCACGCCTGTAATCCCAGCACTTTGGGAGGCCAAGGCGGGTGGATAACCTGAAGTCAGGAGTTCGAGGCCAGCCTGGCCAACATGATGAAACCCTCGTCTCTACTAAAAATACAAAAATTAGCTGGGCGTGGTGGCCGGCGCCTTTAATCCTGGCTACTCGGGAGGCCGAAGCAGGAGAATTACTTGAACCCAGGATGCGGAGGTTGCACTGAGCCAAGATCATGCCACTGCACTCCAGCCTGGGTGACAGAGCAAGACTCCATCTCAAAAAAAAAAAAAAAAAAAAAAAAAAAAGATCAGTTTAATTTTCATTGTCTCTAAGGTGCTTTCCATGTTTTCCTAACCTTGATATGACAGAGCAGGATCTGAGGGGCTGGGGCAGTAAGTATTTTCTCATGTAGTTCTAGTGAGTCAATGTTAACAATATATTTATAGTTTGTAGGGTTTTGATTACTGTCTGGAAGTACAAAGGAGGAAGACAAACTAGTTTGCAAAATAAAATCAATAAAATAAAAATAGCACCATGTAGAAGACTTCCTCTGGATGTCACTAGATTTGTGCTTTATAAAGTTTTTTCTTTGGTTGAGAGGATGGAAGAAGAGCGTCTAAATATACCAGAGGAGAGCTATGGGAACAGAGGATAAGACGGGAGAATTGGCTTAAAAAACCCCACAAGTATCTCATTTGCATGCGCTACCACGGAACATGCTTTTGTTCCAAGTATGTAGAATTTTCTTCTCCATGTGGATATGAATTAGAGAACATTTTTCAGTGTCTGGGAGGCAAATGAGGAAAGAGGGAGAATTGGGCATTTTTGTTTTGATTTTGACTGAGGGACACAGAGATGATTGCAAAGAGTTACCAATGGGTTTGCTCAAATGTGAGAGCTTTTGGATAGTGATGTTATTGGACTACTATTCACTATTCAGGTGGTTCACAACTTCTCCACCTTTTTGGCTTGTAGAACTTCTGTTTGTCCTGTAAGACTCAAATTAAATATCCCCTCCTCTTGGGAGCTTTCCCTGGCTTTCTTCCTGTCTCATTGTCATTTTTTAAGCTCCACAGTGGTTTATATGTACTTTCTTGGTGCTATTTATCATGGTAATTATTTTTTGGTAACTAACGCTATGTCCTCTTCTTTCAGGTGGTGCTGTGTGTTACTCTTTATACATCTAGGATCTAGCAGGGCGCCTGGCAAATAGGATGTAAATAAATCCTGGTGAATGGATGGAAGATGGAGTGGATCCTAACTTCATTCTCTCCTGAATTCTTTCTAGACCAACTCCATCAGATGTTCCGGAGATTGAGGAATCAAAGCCTTAGAAGACCAGGGTTAGGAAATTATACAGGAACAGGACTAACAGGAGAACAGGACACCTCCAAACTCTCTCTCCAGTCTAAGGCAAGTGAAAGGTTTCTCTACATAAGTTGGACTTCCCTAACAGTGCTTAACCCTGGGCAAGTCACTTCCACTCTCCAGTTCTCAGTTTCCTCATCTGCAAAGTTAGGATAATAATAGAACCTCCCTTATAGGATGGCTGTGAAAATTAAATGGGATTATTCCCGTTACACAGTTAGTATAGTGCCTGGGCACTTAATAAGTACTCAGTAAATCTTATTATTAGCTGCTCTGGAACTAAGATCTGTGTAAAACACCAATGATAGCTTTTTATAAATATCTGTTTTATCTTGGTTTTCTTTTTTCATCTTTTTTTTTGAATCATTCAGCTTTCTTTAATCCATATAGCTTTAAAAAGTTGTTTTTTTTGTTTTTTTGTTTTTTTTTGAGAAGGAGTCTTGCCCTGTCGCCCAGGCTGGAGTGCAGGGATGCGATCTCGGCTCACTGCAAGCTTCACCTCCCAAGTACAACCGATTCTCCTCCCTCAGCCTCCTAAGTAGCTGGGACTGCAGGTGCCCGCCACCACTCCTGCCTAATTTTTTTTTTTGTATTTTTAGTAGAGATGGGGTTTCACCGTGTTAGCCAGGATGGTCTCAATCTCCTGACCTTGTGATCCACCCGCCTCAGCCTCCCAAAGTGCTGGGATTACAGGCGTGAGCCACCACGCCCGGCCAAAAAGCTTTTTTTAAAAAGCATAAAAATAACATCATGGAAGAGCTCAATGCCTCCTGTTGCAGGCAGCCTTCCCTTCTTGCCACCCACTGTTATAAAAATGACCTTTCTTTTCTGCCCCAACATTGTCTGTGCCATAACAGCGCGTATTAACTAATATCCACTGTAACATTTCCCACTCCGAACTCAATCTGTGCAAATAGATGTCGCGTTGACTATATCCTCTGCAGTTTTCTGGAATGTGAAGCTTCGTTTCTCCTGCTTTGGCTCCTCCTGTGATCTAGAAGCAGGGCTTAGTGTTCAAGGAGGAGGCTGCATATGGACAGAAAGATCCTGGCCAGGGGTTAGGAAACCCAGATTCCTGCCAGATGAGGACTGGACTCTTCTATCTCTATAAAACAGGGGTAATGATGTCTCTATTCCTAAGGCAGGTGGTAGAGAGGTTTAAATGAGATAAACCTCATTTATGCATTTGTGAATTAAACACAATTAAAGTATATTAATCTCAATAGATATTGGAGACTCGGAAGAGTGGGAGGGTGGGAGGTGGATGAGGGATGAGAAATTACCTAATGGTTACAATGTACATTAGTATTTAGGTACAGTAGAAGCCTAGACTTCAGCACTGCGAAGGTACCTGTGTAACAAAACTGCACTTGTACCTTATATATCTATACCTTAAAAAGTCGATTATTCTCATTGCTTCTATTAAATGGGAACTTCAGTCAGTGGGCGGACTTTTCCAAGTGTCAGTGTGCTCCGTGCCTGTGGATTTCTCCTGCTTGGTTTTGGGTATTGAATTGACTTTCGGGATTTAATTCCACCTTGATTTGAAGACACACACCAGGCTTCTGGGATTCTGGTGGCACACTTTGTGGGAAGTCCTTTCCAAAGCTGTAGCTGAGGCCCTCAGGGCCCTCGGCGCCCACTCTTTTGTGTCTAATGCTGTTCTCTTTGGCCAAAATGACTCCTTATTTTCAAAAGCACAAGAAAAGTGAAAAGACCTACTGTCCCCATGTGAAGGCCGAGAGTCCCTGGACCCCTGCTTTCTGTGAGAGATTAGAGGTTAATCTCGGCCAGGCAAAGTGGTTCATGCCTGTAATCCCAGCACTTTGGGCTGACATCAGGGGTTCAAGACCAGCCTGGCCAACATGCTGAAACCCCGTCTCTACTAAAAATACGAAAATTAGCCAGGTGTGGCGGCACGTGCCTGTAGTCCCAGCTACTCGGGAGGCTGAGGCAGAAGAATCTCTTGAACCCAGGAGGCAGAGGTTGCAGCGAGCCGAGATCGACCCACTGCACTCTAGCTTGGGCGACAGAGTGAGACACAGACTCAAAAAAAAAAAAAAGAGAGAGCAGTGGGGGAAGGAAGCGTGCAGGTAAAGGTTTGTGTGTTTGTTTGATTTTTTGTTAACTTCTAAGCCTGTTTTCATCTTAAGAGGAAAGTGTGGGTTCTTTTCTCCCCGCGAGCTTGAATATGGGATTTCTTCTTGGCCTTTATCAACTCAAAATACTTCCCAATTCTGCGGCCTCTGAATTGCAAAAGTGGGTAAGTCACTGGGGAATTAGATGGGTGTATAGCAAGGTATGTTTATTTAAATGGGATTTTTATATATACATTCCAAGCTTATTATTTTCTTCTGGATATTTTTATTTGCAAGTAAAACAATATTCAGACCGTTTCTACTGATTAGAGAATCAGATGAGTAGAAAGCACTGAAAATCATGGTAGTTCTCCAAATCTCACTAAAGTTGTTGGGTGGGAGAAATTTGATGACATGAAATGAAGCTGGGGGAAACTCCTTGCTGTTTCTTGTATCCATTGCTCCTTATAAAGCATTAGCAGAAAGATATCCCACCAGGAATATTTTAAAACTATGGGGCAAATTAGGCAATATCTGGACAAAATACTTAGGGTGGGTGCGGTGGCTCACGCCTGTAATCCCAGCACTTTCAGAGGCCGAGGTGAGCAGATCACTTGAGGCCAGGAGTTCAAGACCATTTGGCCAACATGGTGAAACCCCATCTCTACTAAAAATACAAAAATTAGCCGGGCGTGGTGGCATGTGCCTGTAGTCCCTGCTACTCAGGAGGCTGAGGCAAGAGGATCGCTTGAACCCGGGAGGCAGAGGTTGCAGTGAGCCGAGATTGCGCCATTGAACTCCAGCCTGGGTGACAGAGTGAGATTCGGCCTCAAAAAAAAAAGAAAAAGAAAAAGGAAAACAAACAAACAAACAAAAAACTTTAGAAAATCAAATATTACATGTTCTCACTTAGAAGTGGGAGCTAAACAACTGGTACCCATGGACACAAAGATGGGAACAAAACACACTGGGGACTCCAAAAGTGATGAAGGGGGAGGGAAGGAAGGAGGGAGGGAGGGGAATAAGTTGAAAAACTACCTGTTGGGTATGATGTTCACTATTTGGGTGATGGGTTCACTAGAAGCCCAAACCCCAGCATCACGCAATATATCCATGTAACAAACCTGCACATGTAACTCCTGAATCTAAAAAATAAATAAACACATACAGTGGCTCAAGTCTGTAATCCCAGCACTTTGAGAGGCCGGGGTGGGCGGATCACTTGAGGCCAGGAATTTGAGGCCAGCCTGGCCAACATGGTGAAACCCCGTTTCTACTAAAAGTACAAAAATCAGCTGGGCGTGGTGGCTGGAACCTGTAATCCCAGCTGCTTAGGAGGCTGAGGCACAAGAATCACTTGAACCTGGGAGGCAGAGGTTGCAGTGAGCCGAGATCATGCCACTGCACTCCAGCCTGGGCGGCAGAATGAGACTGTGTCTCAGATAAATATGTAAATAAATATGAGAAAACTAAATTAAAAAAAAAACCACTGGCAAAATAAAAACATAAGCAATCAAACCAAGTTTATTTATTTATTTATTTTGACTCAGGCTCTTGCTCTGTCACCCAGGCTGGAATGCAGTGGCACGATCTCGGCCCACTGCAGCCTCTGCCACCTGGGTTCAAGCAATTCTCCTGCCTCAGCCTCCCGAGGAGCTGGGATAAACCAGACTTCTTACCTGCTATCAAATGTCAATATTTTCTCTTTGTAGATAACATATGCGAAACTGGGATTTGAATGGTAATTATTTACTGACAATCCTAGAACAAACTCCTTTGGGCACACTCCCCTGACTTTAGGAAATAAGCTCTAGCCAAGCTAAAAGCAATTATCTAAGAAGAAAGCTGAGAACGATTCAAAATGCATTTTCAGTGATGTCAGGAAAACACGTATTCATCATTTTGTTTCGGGCTTCACTCTGTTCTGAAATTAATAATGGGCAGCCCCGTTATTCCCTCATTCAGGGTTCAGTTCTTCCTTGGAAGCAACAAGAGGTATTAGAGGTAGATTCTACCCACAGAGGACCAGAGAAGGCTAGGGAGGATGTAGCCCTGAATTTTCCCACCCAGCTTCAGTTCTCTACCTGGGGGAAAGTGGTGCATCCTGGAGGCTCTTTGTTGTTTTCTCTAAGTGGTCCCAGGGCCCATCCCCAGGCCTTATGGCAGAAGAGTCACCTCTGCCCGCTCCACGAGCAGCTCTACTGCTGGGAGCAACCATGCACAACAGTGTGTACTCAGGGGCTTGCCAGGATCAACTCCCCAACACTCACAACGGAAAATAAAAGCCATAGACCCTTCCCACAAATCTCCCTGAGGAACGTGATATGCCTTCTTAAATAATGGTTTTTCAGATGGGAGCCTTTCTAAATAGAAAATAAGTGACTGGGTTAGCAGACACAATCCTCGGATTGAAATTTACCTGTTTGAGCCACACATTGGTTGTCATCAGCTGATTCTTTTCATCCTAAGAAAATGACAATTTAAAAAATACTGTAAGTTGAAGTGAAAATAAGTTGTGATTTTTGTTGTTTTAGAAATGGGGTCTCAAGATGTTGCCCAGGCCGGAGTGCAGTGGTGCCACCATAGCTCACTGCACCCTCAACCTCTGGGGCTCAAGCCATTCTTCCACCCCAGCCCCCAAGGAGCTCACTATAGGTGCACACCACTACACCCAGTTGTTTTTTGTTTGGTTTTGATTAGAAAAATCTATCCGAATCTTACCTTTGAGGTTTTAAAAGTGCAAAAGACTCTCAATTTACAATAGTCAAATGGCATGTAAACAGTCAAATGGCATATAAATAGTCAAGTGGCATGCAGATTTTCCTTAAAATGAAAAACAACTGAAACAAGTAGCAGTTCATTGTGGCTATATGTACATAAAATTGGATAACCCAGAAGGCACTTTAAAGGTACAAAGTAGGCTGGGCGCAGTGGCTCACACCTATAATCCCAGTACTTTGGGAGGCCGAGGAGGGTTGATCACCTGAGGTCAGGAGTTCGAGACCAGCCTGTCCAACATGGCGAAACCCCGTCTGTACTAAAAATACAAAAATTAGCTGGGCATTGTGGCACATGCCTGTAATCCCAGCTACTCGGGAAGCTGAGGCAGGAGAATCACTTGAACCTGGGAAATGGAGGTTGCAAGTGAGCCAAGATTGTGCTACTGCACTCCAGCCTGTGTGAAACAGAGTCTCTGTCTCAACAATAGTAATAATAATAATGAAGGTACAAAGTAGAGGGAAATAATAGCTAAATTGGAGATGGGCTTTGCATGACTTCCTAGAAGGAATCCTGGGGTATTGAGCCAGCCAGGGCACATGTGTGTAGTGGGGTGGAGAATATGGACAACATAGGAGGATTCTTCTGGGGCTTTGGGGATCATAGCAGGACAATTTTGTTGCATTTAGGGAGTTAAAGTTCACTGGTTTCTTCTAAGAACTCAATCATGGCAGAAAGGCAAGCTCAAAAGGAAAATTAGAATGTGAAGGCATGGGTGAGTTCAGGAGAGGTGACCGGGCTGCCTAGGGAGAGCAGGAATGGGCCTTACTCTGGGCACTGTTGTTACCACCCTGTGTCCCTGCAGACCCCCCTACCAGCCCAGGGCACAGCCAGGGAGGATCCAGGATCACAGTACGTCAGCCCCAGGCTCAGCCCTTCTTCTCTGCAATTCCCAGCCCTCCTCCCTGGGTGTTCAGCAAACTGGGCCAGGAGCAATGACTATCTTAGCAACCACATCCTCCCCACAGCAAATCGTCCCACACTGACAGTGCTGCAATGAAAATTTACCCCGTGACAACTTCTCGTTCTTTCCTTGGGTCATTTTAGTGGCTTCTTGGGGGCAGATTTTCTCTCACAGTAAATTATTTTTAAAAATGAAATGGCAGACATAGGGAAAAAATATATTTTAGACTCATAAACAGGTTAAGGAATGCATGTTCTTTTTAGCCAAGTGCCAAGGATTACTCACCACATCTACAAGCTGGGATATTTTCAATCCAAAATATACTTTTATGGTGTCATTAGAATGTAATACAGGGCGGACCCATTTCTGATAGCCTTGGAACAAATGTCTGAGGAGGGCATCTTCATTTTCGGCGATTGAGTTGAAACCTGCGGTGGCTGTAAAAGAATCATGGGGGGACCTGGGTTAATGGGAGGGGCACGATGCCTGGATGAGTGTCCCGTGGCTCCTGTGGCCTTGGCCTCCTGCACCGTAGGCTGTGTCTGTTTCTAAACAGCCCAGTTCCTGAAAGGCAACTTGGAGCATGCAAGAGTCTTCATGTCCACACCCACCTCCCTCCAAACACACACAGCTGAAAACAGAATCCACATTTTTGTGTGCGTGTGTGTGTGTGTGTGTGTGAATTTTTTTTGAGACAGAGTCTCACTCTCTCCCAGGCTGGAGTGCAGTGGCGCGATCTCGGCTCACTGCAAGCTCCGCCTCCCGGGTTCACGCTATTCTCCTGCCTCAGCCTCCCGAGTAGCTGGGACTACAGGCGCCCGCCACCACACCCGGCTAATTTTTTGTATTTTTAGTAGAGACGGGGTTTCCTCATGTTAGCCAGGATGGTCTCAATCTCCTGACCTTGTGGTCTGCCCTCCTCAGCCTCCCAAAGTGCTGGGATTACAGGCGTGAGCCACCACGCCCAGCCCAGAATCCACATTTTACCCAGAGCTGCACTGTCTCACGAGATTTTCCCATCATGGGGTCAACACCCAGGTCCCAAAAGCTCCATCTGCAGCCACCCCGACCCCCACCTCTGGTCCCATCTGCAACGCTCCCTCTTCACAGAGATGGGCCCTGCCCACAGCTGTTCTCCGTCCCTGAGCCTCCAGCATCTCCCATTGGAAGTCTCTTGTCATTTGTCACACCTGTCTTCCTCTGGAGCTCCCTGACGACGGGCGTAGTGGGCATTATATTTGATTATGTTTACCCAGCACCTAGAACAGTGCCTGGTCCATAGTGGGTGTTCGTTTTATGTGTGTTAGTAGATGTCAGAGTCGGCACGTGGTCACTGAACACCAGCCGTGTGCCCCTCACGGTCCTCTTGTCTTTTTCCCAAGGAAGTCTTTCCTTGCAAAGTCCTTCCTTGGTCAGCAGCCAGGATGTCACACTCTGCCCAGTGCCTCACTGTGTGAGAACCTCAGAAACACCCAGTGTTAAGCTTTAACCCTCCAGTTGGGGAAATGGCTTAGGAATGCAGTCCCAAAATAGAGTTCTATTTCCTTACAATGCCGTGCTATCACATTTAAAACAAGGAAGCCCCCTACTTTTAAAAAAAGAAGGCAGGGTCTCACTATGTTGCCCAGGCTAGAGTGCAGTGGCCATTCACAGGTGCAGTCCCATTACTGATCAGCGTGGGAGTTTTAACCTGCCCCTCCTTGTCTGTTCAGCACCCGATTAATATCCTACAGCAACTCATTCTGCACCATGTCCTGACCATAGAAAACCTTTTTATTCCCAGTGAGACACCCACATGCTGGGTAATGATCTCATGAGATACATACCCTCCAGGTTTGCCCACTCAAAATCCAGGGATTCTTTTAGGAAGACAAGCAAAACAGTGCACGATCCCCCTGTGTGCAGGAGGCTTCTGTAGGCACTTTCCTAAGAGAGGAGCAATTCCAGGTGCCTCTGTCCCAGCACCTCAGAGGCGTGGGTGAGGTGGGCCATGTGCTCTGATGGTGCCCAGCCCCGTTTTCCTCCACATAAAATGCAAATGAGTGATAGGGAGAGACGCAACCTTACATTTGTGCTTATTTATTTAAAAACTGTGGGCCAGGCATGGTGGCTCACACCTGTAATCCTAGCACTTTGGGAGGCTAAGGTGGGAGGATCTTTTGAGCCCAGGAGTTGGAGACCAGCCTAGGCAACATAGGAAGACCCTGCCTTACAAAAATAAAAAAATTAGCTGGGCGTGGTGGCACACCCCTCTAGTCCCAGCTACTTGGGAGGCTGGGGCAGGAGGATGGCTTGAGTCCTGGAAGTCAAGGCTGCAGTGAGTAGTGGTAGCACCACTGCACTCCAGCCTAGGTGACAGAGCAAGATCCTGTCTCAAAAAAAATTTTTTTAATAAACAAAAACTGATCTGTTGGTTACTATTAGTACCAAGAGCAGCACTGGGAGCAGCCAGCTGGGCAGCCACCAGGGTGTCAGTCTGTAAAGAGCCAGGAAACTTTCCTGGAACCCCACAGCCTCTAGGGGGCATTTGCTCAGGGGGACATTCTTGAAGTCATCCTTGACTCCTCTCTTTTTCTCCCACCCCACGTCGGGTCTTAATGTCCTTCAGAATACATCCCAGCCCTGATTGTTCCCCACCGCCTCCACCGGGGCCACGCTGAGGGCACAGATGCTCTCTCTCTCGGGCTCCTGCACTGCTTCCTAATTGTTTCCACTCTTGACCTTTCTACAGTCCATTCCCCACACAGCAGCTAGAGGATTATGTCAGTTCCCTGCTAAGCGCTCCAGATGGTTTCCCATCACACTCAGAAAGAAACATCCTAAGTCCCACCACAGTCTCCCTGACCCCGTATGGCCCTAACTGTGCACCACCCCCACCGTACTGCCCACATCCTCCTCCCCAGCCCTCGGGCCAGTCTGCGATTCCCAGAACAAGCCAGAATGCCTCTGCTTGGGGAAAGTTCTTACCCTTACCCGGAGAGCCCACAGCCATCCCTTCACTTGTCCAGGCTTTGCTCAAATGTCATTTCCTTGAGTAAGTCATTTCAGGTTACACTATTTAAAAATCCCTCTCCTCTCTATCCTCTTAGGGTACTTCATCTTCCAGTAGAGAACCTAATCATATCACATTTATCTGTTTATTGTTGTCTCCCCTCCCTAGATGATGCCAGCTCCAGGAAGTTGGGGATTGTCTTCCTCATTCCTGTATTCCCAGCTCCTAGAACAGTGACTGTCACCCAGCAGCTGTTGAGCTAATGGCTGTTGAGTGGACAACCACTCGAGCAACAATGCAGTCAGCTTCGTGGACTTTGTTTTACTGAGGGGCATCTGGAGAGTTGGGGCCAGAAGTGAATTGCTCAAGAGAAGAGGGAAGCAGTGAGAACACAGCTGTCCTCCTCCATCTATCCCCAGGTCAGGCAGCCCCCTCCTCTAAGGCAGAGAATATTGTTTGAAAGGCACTTGTCTTCACTTATTTTGTGCTGCTACAACAGGATACCACAACCTGAGGAATTCATAATGAACAGAAATTTATTGGCTTATGGTTCTAGAGACTGGGAAGTCCAAGATCATGAGCATCTGGTGAGATCACCAGCATCTGGCCAGGGCCTTCCTGCTGCATCATACATGATGGAAGGGCAAAGAGGGGATGAGAGAGACAAGAGGGTGCCAACCCCTCCCATGATAATGGCATAAATCCATTCATGAGGGTGGTGCCCCCATGACCCAAACACCTACCATTAGGCCCCACCTCCCAACACTACCGTGTTGGGGGTCAAATTTCCAGCACATGAACTTTGGAGAACACATTCAAACCACAGCAGCATTGTGGCAGACACTGCCAGTTCCCTGACCAACAGGCATTCCCCCCTTTTCCTTGGCAACAGATGCTAAATTTATTCAGGGTTGCATGGTGCCAGCTTAAAAAGCTCAGCTCTGGGCTCCCTTGCATCTGGAAATGGCCTGTGGCACATGTAGCCAATTAGATACAAACAGAAGCTGTTGGGATTGGGGTGGTTAGAGGAAAGGTTGTTAAAAAGGGTGGACTTGATCTGACATGTCTGCCTCCTTCTTTTTGTCTGAAACTGGAGATTTGGCCACTCATCTGTCTTGAAAACCTGATGAAAGCTACACACATAGGAGGGCAGAATGGAAAGACACACAGAACCTGGGTTTCTGATAGCCCTGCACTATTGGCCTCCAAATTTCTTGGTATGTGAGAAAAGCAATCTCCTATTTGGTTAAGCCACAGTAGCCACTGACAGGCATCTGAACACAGCCCTGATGGCTGCTTGCACCACCTGACTAGCTGCTGAGATGCTGAAGTTCTTACAGAGTCCCTGAGTCCCAGGTCAGCCAAATTAGCACAAATTACTGAAGACACCATCTCACAATGGATGCAGGCACGCGAGGGAGGCCAAGAACAACAGAATGATGCCTGAACCAACACATGCAAGCATACACACACACACACACACACACACACCCCTATTAGCTCAGACAACCGTGAGCCAGAAGAATTTTGGACACATAAGAGAGAGGGTTCCTGAAGATGAGCAGGGACTGTAACCATGAACTTCCTTTCCCAAAAGGAAAATTGTCCAGTCATTCTGAAAGGAGGTGGAGTTGCACGTTGGGAGGGGAAATCTAGAATTCTGACCTCACATGCTTAGCATTTGCGCTTACGCAGCTGTGCTCCCTGTGAAGGTATAGGAATCCTGCTCTTCACCAAGATCCAGGGGCAGCAAGCAGCTCTGCTTTTTCAGGCACAACATACATCTCCACCTGTCTTAGCACTGTCAGAAGGCGCACTTTCCGTCTGAATTAACAAAAAGCACGAACCGTACTGGCTGTTAGGGACTGAATGTTTATATCACTCAAAAATCAAATGTTTAAGCCCTAACCCCCAATGTGACTGTATTTAAAGACAGAGCCTATAAGGAGGAGGCACAGAGGACACACCATGTGAGGACACAGCAAGAAGGCAGCTGTCTGCAAGCCAGGAACAGAGCCCTCACCAGAAACTGACTTTCTAGCACGTGATCACAGACTTCCAGCCTCCAGAACTGTGAAAAAATAAATGTCTGTTTTTAATCAGTCTATGGTATTTTGTGATGGCAGCCTGACTAATGCAAATCTGTTCTGACCAAAACAGACTTTATCCCCCTAACAAAAAAAGCCAAAGATTAAATGATTTCTGCCTAATATCTTCAAAATTCCAGAACCTTTCCAAAATAGAAGCTGAAGTCATTGGCATTATTGGAGCAGACTTAGATGATAAGCCTGGAAACGTTTTTGGTTTGTCCTTCTTGTGAAACAGAACATTATGAGAAAGGCCAAGTGCTTCTCACAGTTGATCCTTTGAGATCAGGGCCTCCATAAATATTTGATGATGTTTGATGAATGAACAAATGAACACATGAACAAAAGGCCATAACAGGGCTTTCTGTGACCCAGGGGAATGAGGCAGAGCCAGCCTGGCTCACTGCTCCTGAAGATGTAAAATCACAGATGCGCTCAAAGTTTCCAGGACAAGTGGTCTTTGTATTACAGAATAAAAGAATTCCTGGAAAGTTGTGCATAGACCAAATTTTTGCAAAATAACTTACATTTTAAATTAATCACAATATTCTAAGATCCATCTCAGTAATCCATTGAGAAACCAAGAATTTTTCTCAGAAGATGAGTGTTCCCCATTGTGGATACATATATATATATATATATATATATTTTTTTTTTAGACAAAGTCTTGCTCTGTCACCCCGGCTGAAGGGCAGTGGCATGATCTTGGCTCACGGCAACCTCTGCCTCCTGGGTTCAAGCAATTCTCATGCCTCAGCTTCCTGAGTAGCTGGGATTACAGGCGTGCACCAACATGCCCAGCTAATTTTTGTATTTTTAGTAGAGACAGGGTTTCGCTACATTGGTCAGGCTGGTCTCCAACTCCCGACCTCAAGTGATCTGCCCGCCTCGGCCTCCCAAAGTGCTGGGATTACAGGCATGAGCCACCACTTCCAGACATGGATGCATCTCTTAGAGAAGCTTGGACCCAATTTCAGCCTCAATGAAAGAGGAAGGAAAAGTGAACTGATAATGAAGCTAAGACAATAAAGCCAAGAAGCAACTCCAGGACCATCCCAGCCCCTCATTTTACAGGTGAAGATACTGGGGCATTGAGAGGAGCCTTGCCCAGGGCCATCCAGCTGATGGTGGCCTGCGTGGTCTTCTGGCGGCCAGGCCAGCCATCTTCCCTTATTCCAAAAATTCAATTCGATATACGTATATTTGGTGTTATTGCTATTTTTGATGTTTTGCTGTTAGTATTGTATTTTCCAGAATGCTTTACTGTTATTTAGAGCAATCGACTACCTGGAAGAATTATATTCTTTTTATTTTTTTTGAGACGGAGTCTCACTCTGTTGCCAGGCTGGAGTGCAGTGGCGCGATCTTGGTTCACTGCAACCTCTGCTTCCCGAGTTCAAGCAATTCTCCTTCCTCAGCCTCCCAAGTAGCTGGGATTACAGGCACATGCCACCATGCCCAGCTAATTTTTGTATTTTTAGTAGAGACAGGGTTTCAACATGTTGGCCAGGATGGTCTTGATCTCCGGAACTGGTGATCCGCCCACCTCGGCCTCCCAAAGTGCTGGGATTACAGGCATGAGCCATCATGCCTGGCCTCCTTGCTTAATCTTTGTCTCATTTTTCTTTGTCAAAATATTTCCTGTGGGGCTGGGTGTGGTGGTTCACACCTGTAAATCCCAGTTACTTGGGAGCCTGAGGCAGGAGGATTGCTTGAGGCCAGGAGTTTGAGACCAGCCTGGGTGGTGCAGTGAGGCTCTGATAAATAAATAAATAAATGTTTATTTCTATTTTAAATAAATATATATATTTCCTTTGGGGCCAGACAGACAACTCCATGGGCAGAGGAAGGAAGATGGAGAGGCAGAGAGCGAATTCGAAGGCCTCAGTTCGGAGGCGGAGACAGGGATGGAGCGCATTTGGCCTGATGCTGGTCATCTCCTGTGCACCGAGCTCAGGCTGGGACAGGCTCTGGGAGAACGTGCTGCTGTTGGCTCAGAAGGCTGATTCTCTTTCCAAAGTCATCACTCATTAGGATGAGAATCCAACAAATATTTATTTAATAATGAGAGGCATTGGACTCTGATTTAGAGACCATGGGTTCTGGTCTTGAGTCCAAGCAGTTAACATCTCCCAATAAGAAAAGGGAATGGATGATGGCTGAGGCCTCCAGCAGCTCATACCTTCCGGGTTTTTAGGGTCTTTGTGTCTATGAAACATCCACAAAATGTGGCCTATTAACCCCAGACATTTGCTGTTTTCAAGATACAAAAGACTGCCAGAGTTTAAGATGTGCATGTGACTGGGGAGAGCCCTTCACTCACAGCTGCTGTTTATCTCAACAGAGAGAGCAGTCAGGTAAAAGTAACACAGCTACCAGGGGATTGGAGAGACACCTCTGTGAGGGGGTTGGGGCTCTCTCAGCCCCACTGAACGAAATCATGAAAGATATTGATAAGGTCCCTAGTAACACCTTAAGACAAAGAAATTTTCCTTTGGAATTGAAGACCTGACCTTCTGGTCTCTTTGTTTTTTTTATTTTTTTAATAGAGGCAGGGCCTTGCTCTGTTGCCCAAGCTGGAGTGCAGTGGCATGATCATGGGTCACTGCAGCCTCAACCTCCTGGGCTCCTCCTGCCTCAGGCTCCCGAGTAGCTGTGACTACAGGAACATGCCACCATGCCTGGCTAATTTTTAAATTTTTTGTAGAGACGGATGTCTCTCACTATGTTGTCCAGGCTGGTCTTGAGCTCCTGGGCTCAAGTAATCGTCCTGCTTTGGCCTCCCAAAATGTTGGATTACAGACATGAACCATTGCAGAACCCTTGGTTTTTTGTTTTTTTTTTTTGAGACAGAGTCTCGCTCTGTCGTCAGGCTGGAGTGCAGTGGCGTGATCTCGGCTCACTGCAACCTCCGACTCCCTGGTTCAAGCAATTCTCCTGCCTCAGCCTCCCAAGTAGCTGGGATTACAGGCGTGTGCCACCACACCCCGCTAATTTTTGTGGTTTTGGTAGAGACGGGGTTTCACCACGTTGGCCAGGGTGGTCTCGATCTCCTGACTTCGTGATCTGCACGCCTCGGCCTCCCAAAGTGCTGGGATTACAGACGTGAGCCCCACACCCAACCAGTCTCTTTATTCTTGATTCTGTTTCCTTTCCTCAGTCTCTCAGACGCCCCTGCTCTCTTCCCACCTCCATATCAACATCCACTTTTAGCAAAATTTGACAAACTCACGCTGAGGTACAAACAACTGGTAAGACTTGATAAAACTTTTCTCTCTCACAGATCTATACTAAATCCAATAACCTGTTATAAATCTCAGATCTGTGAGTATTTCTAGATCCATCAACATCTGTCCATAATTTTGTGAACAGGATTTCATAAAAATCTTCAGGATTATTTATGGTTTTACTGATAATGCCATTTTTTTATCCTCAGCCAGGACAGAAAAGAAATAATTGGGCCAGGCACGGTGGCTCATGCCTGTAATCCTAGCACTTTGGGAGGCTAGGGCGGGTGGATCACCTAAGGTCAGTTGTTTGAGACCAGCCTGGCCAACATGGTGAAACCTCATCTCTAATAAAAATAAAAAAAAATTAGCCAGGTGTGATGGTGGGCACCTGTAATCTCAGCTACTCGGGAGGCTGAGGCAGGAGAATCCCTTCAATCCAGGAGGCAAAGGTTGCAGTGAGCCAAGATTGCCATTGCACTCCAGCCTGGGTGACAGAGCGAGATTCCGTCTCAAAACAAAAAACAAAAAACAAGGCCGGGCGCGGTGGCTCACGCCTGTAATCCCAGCACTTTGGGAGGCCGAGGTGGGCGGATCACTAGGTCAGGAGATTGAGACCATCCTGGCTAACACGGTGAAACCGCGTCTCTACTAAAAATACAAAAAAATTAGCCGGGCGTGGTGGCGGGCGCCTGTAGTCCCAGCTACTCCGGAGGCTGAGGCAGGAGAATGGCGTGAACCCGGGAGGCGGAGCTTGCAGTGAGCCGAGATCACGCCACTGTACTCCAGCCTGGGCGACAGAGCGCGACTCCACCTCAAAAAAAAGAAAAAAAAGAAAAAAAAAAAGAAATAATTGAAGAATTCCAAATCTCAGCAAAGACGATTGGGAAATGTGGGGTTTTTTTTGCTTTGATGCCTTTTGGTATATTTTGGTTCTTCCTTCCACTATTGCCGCCTCGTCAAAAAAAAAAAAAAGAAAAAGCATACCACAAATATGGCAGCCTCTTCTGTCAACCCATGGAGCTAGCCCTCATGGTGAACTCAAACAATGCATATTTAATGGATTCTTGATAGCATGAGACCTTTTTTTCTTTTTTTGAGACCGAGTTTCGCTCTTGTTGCCCAAGCTGGAGTGCAGTGGTGTGATCTCGGCTCACTGCAACCTCTGCCTCCCAGGTTCAAGCGATTCTCCTGCCTCAGTCACCAGAGTAGCTGGGATTACAGGCGTGTGCCACCACGCTTGGCTAATTTTTTGTATTTTTAGTAGAAATGGAGTTTCACCATGTTGGTCAGGCTGGCCTCAAACTCCTGACCTCAGGTGATCTGCCTACCTTGGCCTCCCAAAGTGTTGGGATTACAGGTGTGAGCCACGACGCCCAGTTGAGAACTTATTAGAAAATAGCTTTGTTTTCATTTCCTCTTGCATTCCTAGATGCTGGAACCATTCCTAGGATACAGTAGATGCTCAATAAGTATTCATTGAATGAATAAACACATTATGTCTTATCATATCATCATGTTGTAAGAGAAATGGGAAGATAAATAAGATACACCTCCTGCTTTTTGAGAGCAGACAGCACACACAAAATATGAAATAGCAATATGAGAGACATCCCATGGCCACACCCGAGGATCCTTTTTACCAAAGCCAGAAATATAAAAATGAAGGGGTTGCCTCTTGTAATTTGAAAAAAGTAGTTTTGCATAACAAAAAGAAACTATTTTGTTTACAATGAATAGTAAAGTTAAAAAATGTAAGGAAATATGGGACAGATTTAAAAATATGAGCAGATGGTAATGGGTCTAGAAATACAGATGTAAGATTTATCACAGGTTATTAGATTTATTATAGATCTGCGAAAGATCACACAATCTTCCCAAACTCTTCCAGCCCACACAATGGAGACCAATGCCAGAGGCCAAGCAATTCCAGTTTTCTTATGTAATCATGATTGTACACAGAGGACGAGGCTTAGCTGAACCAAGAGAGTTTATGCTAAACACCCTCGCTAACCATTGAGAGAAATCATTCCTTGGGAAAAGAGTGGTAAGAATCAATTATTTTATAATAAATAGAATAATAAAGACAGAAAAACATCAGACACACGCACATTAATGGTAAGCTCAAACACACAGAAGTTTCTTATTATTTTTGTGATTGGCAAACTGCATTTAAGACTTTGAAACGTCCAAATTTCATGATATTCGAAAGTGAGTTTGAGGCTTTCTGCATTTAGAAATTCCTGTTTGACTTTGAGTCCTTGGTCTGAGAAAAGGCGTTTTTGACCATAGGATAATGTTCAGGTGCCTCGCAGCCTTGGGACCTTGAAATGTAGAATTTATTTCTGGATTTGGGCAAATCTCCCTCAGTGTCTCCAGTTCTCCATTTGAAAATTACAGTAATCAAACGTGGCAAAAATACTACTGAGAAATTAATACAAATTGCTAGTGAACCGATACTTTTCTTACCATCTGGCTGCGGTTTCAGATGGTTTCTGATTCAATGGGGGAAAACTTTCTGTTCTCAAGTTACACAAAAAGTGAAATGATTCCCAAACCCAGGAAATTGGCAGGTGCAAATGACCAATCCCCAAAGCCTTTCAGTACTTTATTCCTCTTTCCTTTTCTCTTTTTGTTCTTTCTCTGCATCTCTGTCTCTTTCACTTTTTCCTTTTATTTGTCCTTTATCCTTATCAAAAATTCCCCTATTTTCAGTTGATAATAGTCACATAAAACACGTATTCATAGAGTTTTGATACATTTGTGCTTAATTGTGATATATAAACATGCTAAATATACCTACATACACAGATTTATTAAAATATGTAGGTTTACAGGGCATATTGGACAAAATTAAATATCTACACGCAGATATAGAAATTATTGGTAAATATGATAGAAAAAGTTGATAAAGTAAATTTCTGTGCCAAATATTTGGACAATTCTCTGAGTGATGCTCAGTGCATTCAATAATGTTTTTCCTGCTTTTGTATTTTCTTACCAAGCTCATAGTGATTCAGAAGGAGAAACGCAGCAAATGACAAAAACATAAGCATTATGAAAATCATAGATATGATTTCTTCAGCAAAAAACCCCCACATCTCACAGAATTACTCATTTGGGCCACATTTTAAAGGTTATCCTAAATGTATCCTGTGCATTACATGTTGTAATTCTAACATTATCAACACCATAGTTTTGCCTCCTCTGCTTAAATAATTCTGCAACTGTAGTTTTAATTTCGTGTGACTTGTGCTTACCTGAGGAAGGGATGCCAAGGACGATGAGAACCAGCATAAAATCTGGGAGCATCGTGATGTCAGTTTCAGAAAGACAATTTCTTCCTTTTTAACAGCAGAGCATTTCCATTGGAAAAGGGGGTTTTGAAAAGAAAATACAGGGGTTCAAAATCCGAAGTGGAACCCAAGAGGATAGCAACACCTGGAGTGGAATAAAACAATCTCAACCCCTCTCGCCGAGTGCGCCGCTTCTCAAAGTGCACTTCATTGATTTGCAGTCAGCTGTCAGGTCGTGTAAATCTAAAACATATCTCTGGGTCCTAACTCCTGACTTATTAATTTACTCCCTTGCAAGAGATGCAGGGCACTGGAGAAAGGCTGAAGCTAGACAACTTCTGAATGTTCTGTGCTATTTTTCTAACAGTTGGAGATCTGCGTACAGAAGAACCACGCTTTACCACATCCATAGTGAAAAGTTTCTCATCCCCATTATTTCTCTATTCTCTTTTCTTTTTCTTTTTATTCTTTCTTTTCTTTTCTTTTTTTTTTTTTTGATATGGAGTCTCGCTCTGTCACCCAGGCTGGAGTGCAATGGTACAGTCTCGGCTCACTGCAACCTCCGTCTCCCAGGTTCAAGCCATTCTCCCACCTCAGCCTCCTGAGTAGCTGGGATTATAGGCACCTGCCATCATGCCTAGCTAATTTTTGTATTTTTGTAGAGACAGGGTTTCACCATGTTGGCCAGGCTGGTCTTGAACTCCTGACCTGAGGAGATCCGCCCGCCTCGGCCTCCCAAAGTGCTGGGATTACAGGCATGAGCCACCACGCCTGGCCTCTCTATTCTCTTTTCCAGTTGGACCTGAGAGTCATGAGTATGTCCTGGAGCCTCCCTATTCTGCTGGTTCCCACGTGTGTTAATATCAGCACATTCTCTGTGGCTCCCTTGACCCCACCAGGCCCACCTTCTGGTCACTACAGGGGACAGTAGGGTGGGAGGTTAGTGGTGTTTTATGTATGAGACTTGGACACTGATAACACCATCCTTTCTTCTTCACAGTTGATCAGATTTCATCTAGTTTAGTGCTGTGCACACCCAGAGGGCCCTTGATAAATGCGTAATACATCAAATGAATGGCAAGTACAAAGTCAGGGCTAGACAGACAAGAGGGCCAGGTGGGAGCCAAGACCTACCTTGGTTGGGAACTGAGTGCTGGAGGAACCCACTCCAGGGCATGGAGGAATTCCATCTTAGCGGCAGTGATTTACTCCAATTTTTAAATTTCTTAATTTAACCCTCCTCTGCGTGCCATTAGTGAGTTTGAGACACCCAGAGGGTGCTCAGTAAGGAGCCATCACGGGTGGAAAAGAGGTCTAGCCCAGGACCCCGGGACCCTGAGCTCTTGAACCCTGTCTGTTCCTCAGGGCCCCTGTCTCAGAGCCCCTCACATCACGATGTCGCTGTCCTGCCTGGCCTCCCTTCCTAGACCACCAGCTCCTGCAGGAGGGCTTGGTCTCCAGCCCTCTGGAGTCTCCCCTGTGTCTCTCTGTGTCCAGGGCCTGACACCTGCAAATGCTTGAGAACGTTGCAGGAATGCAAGGAGGAAGGAAGGAGCCACACACCGATTTCCTCCTATCCATCTGAACTGTACTCCCGGCCTGCTGAGAATTTGTAGCGGTCTCAGGAGTAAATCAGCCACCACCAATCCAAGTGTGCAGGAAGTTTCACCTTTATTTTCAAGAAATCGAATAAAATGAAGCTAGCCTTCCATGGAACTGGCTGGAAATCCAATCTCAGTCATTGCAGGCCCTGCAGCCCTCTCCCTAGGGGAGCAACTGAATCTGGAAGCCTTTTGTGGTCCCCAAAATATGGCGCAGTCCTGTATCCTCCAGGCTGCCCTGACCACAGCCGGGGTCTGTGCCCCGCCCACACGGTCCCCTGGATCCAACAGCTTGGTTGCTCTTTGCCTTCTCCAATGCCCAGGATTCTGCCAAGACCCAGGATTCTGCCAAGACTGGAGGCCTCGGTAACAGGACCCTGCCTCCCTGGGCCCCACACAACCCCGGCCTGCTGAGGACTGCACCCCTTGAGTGCAACCCCGAGCAGGGCACCGCCCTGCTGCCAGAAGGACCTACCAGCCCCTTCCTATGCCTTGGGAAGTTTTTTTCTGTCTCCCTTTATAGCCACCTTTCTCCCTGCAAAGATACTCAGCTCTTCACCATCCCACTGTAGAAACCTCAAGTCATCTCTCCATTGAGTTTAGACTTTGGGGGGAAAAGCGGACATCAAATAGACATAGGAAGAGAGGCTGTCTTGCTCTGTTGCCCAGGCTGGAGTGCAGTGGTGCAATCTCACCTCACTGCAACCTTCACCTCCCGGGTTCAAGCAATTCTCCTGCCTCAGCCTCCTGAGTAGCTGGGATCACAGGTATCCACCACCAAGTCCAGGTAATTTTTATATTTTTAGTAGAAACAGGGTTTCACCATGTTGGCCAGGCTGGTCTCGAACTCCTGGCCTCCAGTGACCCACCCACCTCAGCCTCCCAAAGTGCTGGGATTACAGGCGGGAGCCACTGCACCTGGCTAATTCTTGTAGTTTTAGTAGAGACGGGGTTTCACCATGTTGGCCAGGCTGGTCTCAAAGTCCCAACCTCCAGTGATCCACCTGCCTCATCCTCACAAAGAGCTGGGATTACAGGTGTGAGCCACTGCGCGAGCCCGGCCAGGTGTGATTTCAATTGAAGATGTAAGTTCTGATTGGCGTTTAGTAATCATGAAAGCAGTGTAATCCTAATACTGCATTTCAAGACCACTTACAGTCCATGATTCTAATCCAATCACCATCAATGCTTTACTTCCTTCCAGTGCACACACACAAGCACACACACTAACATGCACGATAGCATTGTGGTCACCCAGTTGACATATGAGTTAACACCCTTCAACCGAGCTGTTACTTTTTATAATATAAAACTCAACACCATTAAAAAGGTTATTAAGGCAGGAAAGACAAAAAATTTTTTAAAGAAAAGGACATTTTGGTATTAATGATGAGAAAAGGAGAAACTTTGAGAAATTATTTCATGACCTCTAAGGGGACAAAAAGGAACATTGTGGTTGGTTCTGTAGTACATATAAGGGGACTCAGAACTAATTGAGCAACTGTAAACAAGGGTGTGGATTAACAAATGGATGTCAAGCCTGGAAGAGGGTCTTTAGTGGTGGGCTGCGTGGATCTAACACATTTAACATCTTGAAGGCATGGAAGATACACTTGGTGGATTTGCAAATAACAAAAATAAGAGAGCCAGCCCGATTGCCAAGGTTCCTTCCAGTGTGAAACCGTACCCGCTTATCTACCATGCAGGACAGAATCACAATACCCAGCGACCTCAGAAGTCGGGAGTGCTGGGCCCATCCTAGTAAGATAGATTGGCTTAGTTCTTGGCCACATTTATGTGAATTGGGACAAAATGTCTTTTTGCTTTATTATTTTATTTCTACATCTTTTTACAGTTAGAAAAACAAAATCACATTGAGGTATTTGTTTAATTAATTGCCTTAACTGCAAAGAATACAACTACATGATACTGACAGTCACTTGGTCACCCTACGAATGGCACTCCTAGCAGAACCCCAGCCTGTCTGGAGCCGTCTTAGGGCACCGTTTCATTTAGGACAACACAGTTAGGAAGTTAAATATGTTTATTCTGGGGACATCGAGAGACCTGGGATCTAGAAAGGAAGATTTATGAGAAAAGATTAAAAAGCAAGGAGTTTAGATGAGAAAAAAAGAAGTCTGGCTGTGCACGGTGGCTCACGCCTATAATCCCAGCACTTTGGGAGGCTGAGGCAGGCAGATCACAGGAGATCAGGAGTTTGAGAACAGCCTGGCTGACATAGTGAAACCTATCTCTATTACAAATACAAAACTCAGCTGGGCGTGGCAGCGCGTGCCTGTCATCCCAGCTATGCTACTCGGGAAGCTGAGGCAGGAGAATCGCTTGAACCCGGGAGGTGGAGGTTGCAGTGAGCCAAGATAGCGCCATTTGCACTCCAGCCTGGGGGACAAGAGCGAAACTCTGTCTCAAAACAAAACAAAAAACAAACAAACAAACAAAAAACAAGTCTAAGAGAACTGTCTTTCCTCTATAAAAAGCTTATTTGTGGGTTACCTGATCCTCACCAACACCTGCGGAGGTGAAGTCACAGTGAGGTGGGGGCGGGATTGGGGCTGGGACCACACCTCCCACAGCCCGGTGCTCTCACCGTCTCTGTACCATGATACTTAATAAGCAATCCCACTAACCAGAGTGTGCCAGTTTATCATGGAGAGAACACACTTCCTGCCTTCTGGAGGTCCATGAGCTCCCCCTTCCTCAGTCATCCATCAGGGTTTACCAGTGCTCCCTTCCTCAGGGCCTTCCTTATGTCTAACCTCAGTCATTCCTGCTGTAGCCTGCCTGGATCTAAGCCAGCCAGCATTTCAAATACTCAGATCCTCTTCTCACTACCAGTATGGAGGTTTTGTGGGAGGGAGCAGGGATGCTGTCAGCATTCACAAGATTCAGACGGTCTGGATTCAGGATCCAAAGCATCTGAATTTGAAATTCTCACTGCCCTCCTAAATAACCTCTCATCTCTTGATGCCTAAAATTTCACTCTAGAGATAATTGTTTTGGTTTAAATCTTATTACATCCACCACTGGGCAGGATAACACTTTAATCCAACCAGCCAACCCTTTTTCTTCCTGGGCTCTATCCACACGAATGACAGTTTTTCAACAGCCACACCTCTCACTATTGGTAGAGATGGGAAAACCATGGCTTTTATTTTTTAGGCAGAGACAGGGCCTTGCCATGTTGCCCAGGCTGGTCTTGAACTCCTGAGCTCAAGCGATCCTTCCACCTCGCCCTCCCAAAGTGCTGGGATTATAGGCGTGAGCTACCGTACCCGGCTTTTAAATATGTGTCCAATTCTTTCCTGGGATCAGACCTCAGAAGCCGCAGGCTCCTGGACGTGCTGCGCGGCCTCCCTGGGTGGGCATTGCGGGGCCTTAGAGCAGGGTGAGTTGTGGGGCTCGGGCGCCCTCTGGTGGCTCACTCCTCACACTGCAGGCCTTTAAAGGATGTGTGCTTCAGACGGTATTTGCTCCTCAAATTTTAAATAAAAAGGTAATAACAGCCCGAGTAAATCACAAACTAAGCACTGGAAGGCAATGGGCTGTTGGTTTAACAGCTCTACCCTTTCACGTACCGCTTGCTAGAAGGGCAGCGCGAACCCAGAAGAGCTGTAGCCGAGAATCAATCAAGAGCTGGAATCAATCGCTGGGCCACAGCCCGGGGAAACCCAGGTGTGCGCGGGAAGAAGCGTTCGAACAGAAAGAAACCGTCTAAATGGATCACATGAGCAGCGTTTCCCAAACCTCCCCGTGCTTCCCAACCATCTGGGGAGCTTTCAAGAAACATGAATTAGGCCGGGTGCGGTGGCTCATGCCTGTAATCCCAGTACTTTGGGAGGCTGAGGCAGGCGGATCACCTGAGGTCAGGAGTTCGAGAGCAGCCTGGCCGACATGGTGAAACCCCATTTCTACTAAAAATACGAAAATGAGCCAGTTGTGGTGACGAGCGCCTGTAATCCCAGCTACTTGGGAGGCTGAGGCAGGAGAATCGCTTGAACCCGGGAGGCGGAGGTTGCAGTGAGCCGAGATCGCACCACTGGCGACAGAGCGAGAGTATGTCTCAAAAAAAAAGAAGAAGAAGAAAGGAAAGAAAGAAAGAAAAGAAAGAAAGACGAATTCCTGGTTGTTTTCCACTGGAGTTCTGATCCAGTGGCCTGGAACAGGGCCTGGGCTCTCTGAGAGCAGCCAGGGTCCCAGACACTGACCACGCTGTCCTCCTCTTCCAAGTGAAATCTCCGCAAAGACCAGGAGGAAAGGCTCAGTGGCCGCACCGAAGCACCACGCGCCAGTAGGGTGCCCGTGACCAGGAAGGCCCAGGAGATATGGGGGGCACTGGGAGGTGCGCAGAGTGCAGCACAGGACCCCTGGTTGAAGAGGGGCGCCTCGCCTCTCCTTTAATCCTTCAGTCGTTCTATTTCTTTTTTGAGGCTTCCCCTCATCTTGTCTGAGTGACAGGAACGTCTGCACTTTGTCCTCGCCACCGCCACCGTTCCTCAGGGCTGCAGCCTGGTCGGAGGACAAGGGAAGTGTCCTGCTCAGACTGGCCAGGCACTGAAGTCTGCTTTTCCACCACCATAGGCTTTGGTGTTGAAGAGGCTTTGTCCCAGCTCCTCTGGGTGGGGATGGGCCAAACAGGCTGCTGGTGTATTGGGCTTCTGGCCCCAGTCAGCCACCCCAGTGTCCACAGCAGATGGATGCCCAGAGCTGAGGCGACAGAGGGCTGCCATCAAACTGCTGGGGCCATGTCTGTAAATCGGAGCAAAGGCGATCCCTGGGCAAGGAGTAGGGGCTGAATCTGATCCCTGGGCAAGGAGTAGGGGCTGAATTTGAAAGATCAGCCTGGGGACTGCTGAACTAAGAACAATGCAGGGAGGAAGGTCAGGAGGGAGCAGAGAAGGACAGGCCTGGGCTGGGATCCCCCCACACCCCAACAAACCCTGCTGGAAGCTCAAAGCGCTGCTTTATTGAAGGCCAGACTGGTGGTGTGCGGGCGCCTTGCCCTGGTTAATAGCACTGGGGTCGATTGCAGGTAATGAGTCAGTAATTAACATCTATAAAAAGACTGTGTCCTATGCAAAGGACACTGGCCCGAGAGTCCGGAACTCTGAGCTTGCCTCTTAATAATTGTGTGACCTTAGACAAATAACCTTCCTGGCAGATTCCTCGCCTATCGTGGGGAGAAGCTAGATTAGATCTGCTGTTCTTCATGCTGGCTGCTCACTGCTCTTGGGAAGCTTCTAGAAAGTACTGATGTCTGGGGTCTTGCACCTGGACATATTGATTTCATTGGTCTGATTGTGTCCGGAATTGGTGGGTTCTTGGTCTCACTGACTTCAAGAATGAAGCCACGAACCCTCACGGTGAGTGTTACAGCTCTTAAGGTGGCGTGTCTGGAGTTTGTTCCCTTTTATTTATTTTTTTTGTTTGTTTTGAGACAGAGTCTCGCTGTCGCCCAGGCTGGAGTGCAGTGGCGCGATTTCAGCTCACTGCAGGCTCCACCCCCCGGGGTTCACGCCATTCTCCTGCCTCAGCCTCCCGAGTAGCTGGGACTACAGGCGCCTGCCACCTCAGCCGGCTAATTTTTTGTATTTTTAGTAGAGACGGGGTTTCACCGTGTTAGCCAGGATGGTCTCGATCTCCTGACCTCGTGATCTGCCCACCTCGGCCTCCCAAAGTGCTGGGATTACAGGCGTAAGCCACCGCGCCCGGCCTGGAGTTTGTTCCTTCTGATGTTCGGATGTGTTGGGAGTTTCTTCCTTCTGGTGGGTTCGTGGTCTCACTGGCTCTGGAGTGAAGCTGCGGACCTTCGCAGTGAGTGTTACAGCTCTTAAGGCGGGGCATCTGGAGTTGTTCGTTCCTCCTGTTGGGTTCCTGGTCTCGCTGGCTTCATGAGTGAAGGTACAGACCTTCGCGGTGAGTGTTACAGCTCATAAAGGCAGTGTGGACCCAAAGAGTGAGCAGCAGCAAGATTTATTGCAAAGAGCCAAAGAACAAAGCTTCCACAGTGTGGAAGGGGACCCCAGCGGGTTGCCACTGCTGGCTGGGGCAGCCTGCTTTTTTTCTCTTATCTGGTCCCACCCACATCTGATTGGTAGAGCCCAGTGGTCTGTTTTGACAGGGGGCTGATTGGTGTTTACAATACCAGAGCTAGACACAAAGGTTCTCCACGTCCCCATCAGAGTAGCTAGATACAGAGTGTCGATTGGTGCATTCACAAACCCTGAGCTAGACACAGGGTGCTGATTGGTGTGTTTACAAACCTTGAGCTAGATACAGAGTGTGGATTGGTGTATTTACAATCTCTGAGCTAGACATAAAGGTTCTCCACTGTCCCCACCAGACTCAGGAGCCCAGCTGGCTTCACCCAGTGGATCCTGCACCGGGGCTGCAGGTGGGGCTGCAGGTGGAGCTGCCTGCCAGTCCTGCTCCGGGTGCCCGCACTCCTCAGCCTTTGGGTGGTCGATGGGACTGGGCGCCGTGGAGCAGGGGGCAGTGCTGCATGGGGAGGCTTGGGCCACACAGGAGCCCACGGAGCTGCGGGAAAGCTCAGGCATGGCGGGCTGCAGGTCCCGAGCCCTGCCCCCGTGGGAAGGCAGCTAAGGCCCAGGGAGAAATTGAGCACAGCAGCTGCTGGCCCAGGTGCTAAGCCCCTCACTGCCCTGGGCTGGTGGGGCCGGCCCGCCGCTCGGAGTGCGGGGTCTGCCGAGCCCACGCCCACCCGGAACTCGCGCTGGCCTGCCAGCACTGCACACAGCCTGGGTTCCTGCCTGCGCCTCTCCCTGCACACCTCCCCGCAAGCTGAGGGAGCGGGCTTCGGCCTTGGCCAGCCCAGAAAGGGGCTCCCACAGTGCAGCGGTGGGCTGAAGGGCTCCTCAAGTGCCACCAAAGTGGGAGCCCAGGCAGAGGAGGCGCCGAGAGTGAGCGAGGGCTGTGAGGACTGCCAGCCCGCTGTCACCTCTCATGATGAGAGACCCATGAACTTCTTTTTTTTTTTTTGAGACGGAGTCTCCCTCTGTCGCCCAGGCTGGAGTGCAGTGGCACGATCTTGGCTCACTGCAACTTCTGCCTCCCAGGTTCACGCCATTCTTCTGCCTCAGCCTCCCGAGTTGCTGGGACTACAGGTGCCACCATGCCCAGCTAATTTTTTTGTATTTTTAGTAGAGACGGGTTTCATGATGTTAGCCAGGATGGTCTCGATCTCCTGACCTTGTGATCTGCTCGCCTCAGCATCCCAAAGTGCTGGGATTACAGGCGTGAGCCACTGCACCTGGCCTTTTTGTGTTTTTAAGCTCCTCAGGTAATTCTCATCCATAGCCAGAGTGCTGAACCCACAGAATAGATGAGCTCGAAGCTCTCTTTAGGTTTGAAAATTCCACAAGTCCGTGTTACAGGTAGGGCGGCCCAGCTTCCTGGTTTGCCCAGGACTTCCCCAGTTTTGAAATAGAAAGTCCCTTGTCCCAGTAATCCCCTCAGTCCCTGGCCACATCCCACATAATTCCCCCTCTGACATCAGTATGTAAGAAAGAAGAGGTGTCCTTAGAACACTCTGGGGTGTGTGTTTGTGTGTGGGCTTTGTGGGTGACCGTCAGGACACCAGGAAGCAAATGTATGATTCCACCGCCCACCTGCTCAACATTGCTAGTCTTGGAAGTACACATTTGTGTGAAACCTACCTTGCCCAGATTTCTTTTTTTTTTAATTATTTTTTATTTTTTCTTTGTTATTATTATTTTTTATTATACTTTAAGTTCTAGGTACCCATACATGTGCACAACATGCAGGTTTGTTACATAGGTATACATGTGCCATATTGGTTTGCTGCACCCATTAACTCGTAATTTACATTAGGTATTTCTCCTAATGCTACCCGTCCCCCTGCCCCCCACCCCATGACAGGCCCCCATGTGTAATGTTCTCCACCCGGTGTCCAAGTGTTCTCATTTTTCAATTCCCACCCATGAGTGAGAACATGTGGTGTTTGGTTTTCTGTCCTTGTGATAGTTTGCTCAGAATGATGGTTTCCAGCTTCATCCATGTCCCTGCAAAGGACATGAACTCATTCTTTATTATGAGTATTCCATGGTGTATGTGTGCCACATTTTCTTAATCCAGTCTATCATTGATGGACATTTGGGTTGGTTCCAAGTTTTTGCTATTGTGAATAGTACCACAATAAACATACATGTGCATGTGTCTTTATAGTAGCATGATTTATAATCCTTTGGGTATATACCCAGTAATGGGATCGCTGGGTCAAATGGTATTTCTAGTTCTAGATCCTGGAGGAATCACCACACTGTTTTCCACAATGGTTGAACTAGTTTACACTCCCACCAACAGTGTGAAAGTGTTCCTATTTCTCCACATCCTCTCCAGCATCTGTCATTTCCTGACTTTTTAATGATCGCCATTCTAACTGGTGTGAGATGGTGTCTCATTGTGGTTTTGATTTGCATTTCTCTGATGACCAATGGTGTTGAGCATTTTTTCATGTGTATGTTGGCTGCATAAATGTCTTTTGAGAAGTGTCTGTTCATATCCTTTGCCCACTTTTTGATGGGGTTGTTTGTTTTTTTCTTGTAAATTTGTGTAAGTTCTTTGTAGATTCTGGATATTTGCCCTTTGTCAGATGGGTAGATTGCAAAAATTTTTTCCCATTCAGTAGGTTGCCTGTTCACTCTGATGGTAGTTTCTTTTGCTGTGCAGAAGCTCTAGTTTAATTAGATCCCATTTGTCAATTTTGGCTTTTGTTGCCATTGCTTTTGGTGTTTTAGTCATGAAGTCCTTGCCCATGCCTATGTCCTGAATGGTATTGCCTAGGTTTTCTTCTAGGGTTTTTATGGTTTTAGGTCTAACACTTAAGTCTTTAATCCATCTTGAATTAATTTTTGTATAAGGTGTAAGGAAGGGATCCAATTTCAAATTTCTACATATGGCTAGCCAATTTTCCCAGCACCATTTATTAAATAGGGAATCCTTTCCCCATTTCTTGTTTTTGTCAGGTTTATCAAAGATCAGATGGTTGTAGATGTGTGGTGTTATTTCTGAGGCCTCTGTTCTGTTCCATTGGTCTATCTCTCTGTTTTGGTACCAGTACCATGCTGTTTTGGTTACTGTAGCCTTGTAGTATAGTTTGAAGTCAGGTAGCGTGACAAATCCAGCTTTGTTCTTTTGGCTTAGGATTGACTTGGCAATGAGGGCTGTTTTTTGGTTCCATATGAACTTTAAAGTAGTTTCTTCCAATTCTGTGAAGAAAGTCATTGGTAGCTTGATGGGGATGGCATTGAATCTATAAATTACCTTGGGCAATATAGCCATTTTCACAATATTTATTCTTCCTATCCATGAGCATGGAATGTTTGTTTGTGTCCTCTTTTATTTTGTTGAGCAGTGGTTTGTAGTTCTCCTTGAAGAGGTCTTTCACATCCCTTGTAAGTTGGATTCCTAGGTATTTTATTCTCTTTGTAGCAATTGTGAATGGGAGTTCACTCATGATTTGGCTCTCTGTTTGTCTGTTATTGGTGTATAGGAATGCTTGTGATTTTCACACATTGATTTTGTATCCTGAGACTTTGCTGAAGTTGGTTATCAGCTTAAGGAGATTTTGGGCTGAGACGATGGGGTTTTCTAACTATACAATCATGTCATCTGCAAACAGGGACAATTTGACTTCCTCTTTTCCTAATTGCATATCCTTTATTTCTTTCTTTTGCCTGATTGCCCTATCCAGAACTTCCAACACTATGTTGAATAGGAGTGGTGAGAGATGGCATCCCTGTCTTGTGCCAGTTTTTAAAGGGAATGCTTCCAGTTTTTGCCCATTCAGTATGATATTGGCTGTGGGTTTGTCCTAAGTAGCTCTTATTATTATTATTGTTATTATTTGAGACAGAGTTTCTCTCTTGTTGCCCAAGTTGGAGTGCAATGGCGTGATCTTGGCTCACTGCAACCTCCACCTCCTGACTTCAAGTGATTCTCCTGCCTCAGCCTCCAGAGTAGCTGGGATTATAGGCGTGCACCACCACACCTGGCTAATTTTTGCATTTTTAGTAGAGACGGAGTTTCACCGTGTTAGCCAGGATGGTCTTGATCTCCTGACCTTGTGATCTGCCCGCCTTGGCCTCCCAAAGTGCTGGGATTACAGGCATGAGCCACCACGCCCGGCCTAATAGCTCTTATTATTTTGACATATGTTCCATCAATACCTAGTTTATTGAGAGTTTTTAGCATGAAGGGCTGTCGAATTTTGTCGAAGGCCTTTTCTGTATCTATTGAGATATTCATGTGGTTTTTATCATTGGTTCTGTTTATATAATGGATTACGTTTATCGATTTGCATATGTTGAACCAGCCTTGCATCCCAGGGATGAAGCCTACTTGATCGTGGTGGATAAGCTTTTTGATGTCCTGCTGGATTCGATTTGCCAGTATTTTATTGAGGATTTTTGCATCGATGTTCATCAGGGATGCTGGTCTAAAATTCTCCTTTTTTGTTGTGTCTCTGCCAGGCTTTGGTATCAGGATGATACTGGCCTCATAAAATGAGTTAGGGAGGATTCCCTCTTTTTCTATTGATTGGAATAGTTTCAGGAGGAATGGTACCAGCTCCTCTTTGTACCTTTTGTATCATTTGGCTGTGAATCCGTCTGGTCCTGGAGTTTTTTTAGTTGATAAGCTATTAATTATTGCCTGAATTTCAGAGCCTATTGTTGGTCTATTCAGAGATTCAACTTCTTCCTGGTTTAGTCTTGGGAGAGTGTATGTGTCCTGGAATTTATCCATTTCTTCTAGGTTTTCTAGTTTATTTGCGTAGAGGTGTTTATAGTATTCTCTGACGGTAGTTTGTATCTCTGTGGGATCGGTGGTGATATCCCCTTTATCATTTTTCATTGTGTCTATTTGATTCTTCTCTCTTTTCTTCTTTATTAGTCTTGCTAGCGGTCTATCAATTTTGTTGATCTTTTCAAAAAACCAGCTCCTGGATTCCTTGATTTTTTGAAGGTTTTTTTTGTCTCTATCTCCTTCAGTTCTGCTCTGATCTTAGTTATTTCTTGCCTTCTGCTAGTTTTGAATTTGTTTGCTCTTGCTTCTGTAGTCCTTTTTTTGTTTTGTTTTGTTTTGTTTTGAGACAGAGTCTCACTTATTTGTCCAGGCTAAAGTGCAATGGCATGATCTCGGTTCACTGCAACCTCCACCTCCCAGGTTCAAGCGATTCTCCTGCCTCAGCCTCCCGAGTAGCTGGGATTACAGGCACTTGCCAGCATGCCTGGTTAATTTTTGTATTTTTAGTAGAGACGGGGTTTCACCATGTTGGCCAGGTTGGTCTCGAACTCTTGATCTCGTGATCTGCCCACCTCGGCCTCCTAAAGTGCTGGGATTACAGGCGTGAGCCACTGCGCCCAGCTGCTTCTCTAGTTCTTTTAATTATGACATTAGGGTGATGATTTTAGATCTTTCCTGCTTTTTCTTGTGGGCATTTAGTGCTATAAATTTCCCTCTACACACTGCTTTGAATGTGTCCCAGAGATTCTGGTACGTTGTGTCTTTGTTCTCATTGGTTTCAAAGAACATCTTTATTTCTGCCTTCATTTCGTTATGTACCCAGTAGTCATTCAGGAGCAGGTTGTTCAGTTTCCATGTAGTTGAGCGGTTTTGAGTGAGTTTCTTAATCCTGAGTTCTAGTTTGATTGCACTGTGGTCTGAGAGACAGTTTGTTATAATTTCTGTTCTTTTACATTTGCTGGGGAGTGCTTTACTTCCAACTATGTGGTCAATTCTGGAATAAGTGCGATGTGGTGCTGAGAAGAATGTATATTCTGTTGATTTGGGGTGGAGAGTTCTGTAGATGTCTGTTAGGTCCACTTGGTGCAGAGCTGAGTTCAAGTCCTGGATATCCTTGTTAACCTTCTGTCTCATTGATCTGTCTAATATTGACAGTGTGGTGTTAAAATCTCCCATTATTATTGTGTGGGAATCTAAGTCTCTTTGTATGTCTTTAAGGACTTGCTTTATGAATCTGGGTGCTCCTGTATTGGGTGCATATATATTTAGGATAATTACCTCTTCTTATTGAATTAATCCCTTTACCTTATGTAATGGCCTTCTTTGTCTCTTTTGATCTTTGTTCCTAGATTTCTAAAGATTATACATCAACCATCCTGACCTGTTTCCCATTCTTCAACCTGATGTTTGAGAAGGCATGCTTTTTTTTTCCCCTGACTCAAGAGGAAAACAAAGAAAAATTAAGAGCAGAAGAGCTTTAAAAGACATTCATTCATTTATTCAGCAAGTATCTGTTCCACCTCATCTGTTGATTTCTTTCATTGTCCACCCCACTTCCAATCCACTTCCAAGACACATTTTCTCCATCTTCAAAACATACCCCGGCTCTCAAAACATACCCCTTCTAACTGTTCCACTTCTATCACCCAAGTGCTGTGCTTCTCAGTCTTGAGGGACATCAGAATCGCCTGGTGGGTGTGTTAACATCCTAATTTCTGGGTCCAGAATTTCTTTCCCTCCCTTCCTTCCTTCCTTCCTTCCTTTTCTTTCTTTCTTTCTTTCTTTCTTTCTTTCTTTCTTTCTTTCTTTCTTTCTTCTTTCTTTTTTTTTTTTGGATGGAGTTGCTCTTATTGCCCGGGCTGGAGTGCAATGGTGTCATCTCGGCTCACTGCAACCTCCACCTCCTGGGTTCCAGCGATTCTCCTGCCTCAGCCTCTTGAGTAGCTGGGATCACAGGCACCCGTCACCACGCCCGGCTAATTTTTTGTGTTTTTAGGAGAGACGGGGTTTCACCATGTTGGCCAGGCTTGTCTCAAACTCCTAACCTCAGGTGATCCACCCGCCTCGGCCTCTCAAAGTGCTGGGATTACATATGAGACCTGGCCCAAGGGTTGAGTTTCTGATTCAGGAGGTCTGGGTGGGACTGATAATTTGTTTTTCCAGCAAGGTTCATGTGTTACCCATCACATTCCAGGGCAATGCATGGAGATAGGGCAGCTGGGACATCGAACTCCAGGAGAGGAACCTGTCCTGTGGGCTGTGGGGCTTCCTTTTTAATTGTGGTAAAATAAACAGAACGAAATTTCCCATCTTAACCATTTATAAGCGTATAGTTCGGTGGTATTAAATATATTCACATTGTTATTCAATCTTCACTGCCATCCAACTCCAGAACTCTTTTCATCTTGCAAAACTGAAACTCTATACCCATGAATCAATAATTCCCCACCTTCCCCTTCTCTCTTCCCCTAGCAAAGACCTTCTACTTTCTGTTTCTGTGAATTTGAGTACTCTAAGGACCTCATCTAAGTAGAACCATACATTGCTTTTCTTTTTGTGACTGGCTTATTTCACTTAGCAAAATGTCCTTAAGTTTCATCCAGGTTTTTTATTATTTTTTATTTTTTCATTTTTTTGGAGATAGAGTCTCGCTCCACACCCTAGGATGGAGTGCAGTGGCATGATCTCGGCTCACTGCAACCTCTGCTCCCTGGGTTCAAGCGATTCTCCTGCCTTAGCCTTCAGAGTAGCTGGGACTATAGGCACCTGCCACCATGTCTGGCTACTTTTTGTATTTTTAGTAGAGACAGGGTTTCGCCATATTGGCCAGACTGGTCTCGAACTCCTAACCTCAGGGGATCTGCCCGCTTCGGCCTCCCAGAGTGCTAGGATTACAGGCATGGGCCACCGCGCCCAGCCTCAGCCTCCCAAGTAGCTGGGATTACAGGCATTTGCCAGCATGTGCCAGAACCTCCTTCCTTTTTTTTTTTTTTAGATGGAGTCTTGCTCTATTGCCCAGGCTGGAGTGCAGGGTGTGATCTCGGCTCACTGCAACCTCCACCTCCCAGGTGCAAGCAGTTCTCTGCCTCAGCCTCCTGAGTAGCTGGGATTACAGGTGCCCACCACCATGTCCAGCGAATTTTTTGTATTTTTAGTAGAGATGGGGTTTCACCATCTTGGCCAGGCTGGTCCTGAACTCCATGATCCACCCACCTCGGCCTCCCAAAGTGCTGGATTATAGGCGTGAGCCACCTGAATACTATTCTGTTGCATGCGCAGGCCACATTTTGTTTATCCATTTATCTGTAGATGGACATGTGGGTTGCTTCCATCTTTTGGCTATTGAATAATGCTGCAATGGGTGACTTGGTTTGGATGTTCTGTCCCCTCCAAATCTCATGTTGAAAAGTGACCTCCAGTGTTGAAGGTGGGGCTTGGTGGGAGGTATTTGGGACACGGAGGCAGGTCCCTCATGAATGGCTTAGTGCTGTCCTCACAGTAATGAGTGAGTTCACGCTCTGTGAATTCAGACAAAATCTGGTAATTTAAAAGCGCTGGCACCTCCTCCTTCTCCCTCGCTCCCTCTCTCACCATGAGAGACACTGCCCCTTCTTCCCTTTCCTCCCTGATTGGAAGCTTCCTGAAGCTGCCCCAGAAGCGGATGGGGCACTGTGCTTCCTGTACAGCCCACAGAACCGTGAGCCAAATACATTTTTTTTTTTCATAAATTACCCAGTCTCAGCATTCCGTTATAGCAATACAAAACAGACTGACGATGGACGTATAAAACCTCTTTTGATTATTTTCTATATTCAGAAGGGGAACGGCTGGACCATTTCCCACAGTAATTCTATTTTTAATGTTTTGAGGAACCACCAGAATGTTTTCCACAGTGGCCGCACCATTTCACATTTCCACCAGAGGCACACAAGAGTTCCAATTTCTCCACATCCTCGCCAACACATTATTATTATTATTATTATTATTTTGACAGTAGCCTTCCTAGGCCATGGGGCTTTTAAGCCGTATGATTAAGGAAATTTGTGCAAATGCAGTTTTTAAAACTCTTTTGGCCGGGCGCAGTGGCTCATGCCTGTAATCCCAGCACTTTGGGAGGCCACGGCGGGCGGATCACCTGAGGTCAGGAGTTCCAGACCAGCCTGACCAACATGGTGAAACCCTGTCTCTACTAAAAATACAAGAATTAGCCAGGTGTGGTGGCAGGTGCCTGTAATCCTAGCTACTTAGAAGACTGAGGCAGGAGAATCGCTTGAACCTGGGAGGCAGAGCTTGCAGTGAGCCGAGATCGTGCCATTCCCATTGCACTGCAGCCTGGGTGGCAGAGTGAAACTCCATCTCAAAAAAATAAATAAATAATAAATAAATAAATAAAAATCTTTTAATGGGAGCTGAGTGGGGCAGAGGAGAAAAATGCACTTGTAAACAGAAACCTGACCTATGCTTTGAGGAGATTTCTTTCACCCTCCAGCTTTTCCGCATTCTCCTTTCTCACTTTTTCTTCTTTTATTCAGCTCACATATCTGTGCCTTCCTCGTTTGCTCGTATCCAATCCTCCATCTTATAGAACAATCATCTTACCCATGTGGCAAGCTGTTTCCTTCTTAAAACTACCAAGATCTTTCTTGAGCCAAGAACCAGAATAAACTAAATTCTCAATCAGGTTTTAAGGGTAGACCTCTAGGTGAGTTCTTGGGTGCTTCTGAAATCTCACCCATCATTTTCCAAAATGACAGAGCAAATGTACCTTGGTTGAAGGAATATGTAAAGCCACTGTTGAGATGCTATAAAGAAATACCCGAGACTGGGTGATTTATAGAGAAAAGAGGTTTAATTTGCTCACGGTTCTGTGGGTTGTACAAGCATGGCTCCAGCATCTGTTCAGCTTCCTATAAGGCCTCAGGGGGCTTTTACTCCAAGAAGGAGGTGAAGCAGGAGCTGGTATCCCACTTGGCAGAGGAGGAGCAAGAGAGCGAGTGGGGACAGCCCACACACTTTTTATTTTTTTTGAGATGGAGTCTCGCTCTGTTGCCCAGGCTGGCATGCAGCGGCATGATCTCGGCTCACTGCAACCTCTGCCTCCTGGATTCAAGCAATTCTCTACTTCAGCCTCCTGAGTAGCTGGGATTACAGGCTCGTGCCACCATGCCCGGCTAATTTTTGTATTTTTAGTAGAGACAGGGTTTCACGATGTTAGCCAGGCTGGTCTTGAACTCCTGACCTCATGACCTGCCCGCCTCAGACTCCCAAAGTGCTGGGATTACAGGCGTGAGCCACTGCGCCTGGCCAGGGGCCACACACTTTTAAACAACCACATCTCACAGGAACTCACTCACTATTGCAAGGACAGCACCAAGGGGATGGTGCTAAACCATTCATGAGAAATCCACCCCCATAATCCAATTACCTCCCAGCAGGCCCCACAACATGAAAACTGGGTGGGGACAAATATCCAAATGATGTCAAGGAGCAATAAGGCATAAGAATATGGGAATCCAAAGTGTTGGATTTTTGTTTTTGTTTTTGCAACTGCTAAAGACTATTGGAATACTTTGTCTTATCCAAATAGCTGTTGTTTGAGGCTGGGCATGGTAGCTCACGCCTGTAATCCCAGCACTTTGGGAGGCCGAGGCAGGTGGATCACTTGAGGTCAAGAGTTCAAGACCAGCCTAGTCAACATGGTGAAACCCATTTCTACTGAAAATACAAAAAATTAGCCCGGCATGGTGGTGCATGCCTGTAATCCCAGCTACTCAGGAGGCTGAGGCAGGAAAATCGCTTGAACCTGGGAGGCAGAGTTTGCAGTGAGCCAAGATTGCACCACTGCACTCCAGCTGGAGTGACAGAGGGAGATTCTGTCTGAAAGAACAAAAACAAAAACAAAACCCCAAATAGCTGTTGTTTGAGTGCAATTACGTTGTTTGGATGCAATTATGACATAAAGTTTTTTTCTGACATAAAAGTTTTTTCTTTGTTTTTGTGTTTTAAGTGTTCATTTGCTGCTAGCATAAACTTCAGCCCTCTTTTGTTTGGCCATTACACCCCTAACCTGGCAGGGGCCTATAAGCAGCACAAATTAAGCCTCTAGTTAGTGCAGTGCATAAGCCTGCCCTTAGCACAGTTCTGTAAATTATAGAATTTTATTATTTTATTTCAGACAGGGCTTAGCACACTGCAGCCTTGACATCCCAGGTTCAAGCAATCCTGCCACCTCAGTCTCCTTAGTAGGTGAGACTACAAGTGTGCACCACAACACCTGCTAATTTTTAAATTTTTTTGTAGAGACGGAGGTTCACTGTGTTGGCCAGGCTGGTCTCAAACTCCTGAGCTCAAGTGATCCTCCTGCCTCGGCCTCCCAAAGTGCTGGGATTACAGGCATAAGCCACTGCACCTGGATTGAACATCTCTTAAAACTTTTGTTGAATGAGGATGAGGCAAATCTAAACCTGCTATACATCTACTTAGGAGTTTAGTCACCTTTTTAAGGTGTGTGGATATCTCTTTATTGCTAAGGGTTACCTAAAAGAAAGTACATTCTGATATTATAACTATTCTGTTCTGAGTCCATTCCAAGAACAAAGTCCCCTTTACCCAAGTTTATGGGCTGATAGAGGGAGACAGAAAGCTAATCATGGACTTTTCATTTCCTTCTGCTTCTTCAGTGAGTAGGGAATTACAAAGCAGGCTCCGGTGGCTTCCCTTTTCTGCCTGGGGGAACTGGAGTGGAAGTGAGGGTGGGGCTGGGGAAGCAGCCTTTGCTGCCCCTCGGCTCCTTAGTCCCGGCTCACGGGGTCTCCAGCAGCTCACAGACCTTCTGCACCACTGTGAGATAATGTCAGGGGACGGGACTGTAGTCACCTGTATGCTGGATTTGATCCTGGAAGGAAACAGACAAATTCTGAGAGGGTTGCTGATGACCCAGAAGGACTTTTTGCCCTGCTCTTCCCTCTGGCTCTCAGTTAACTCTCTGTATTGAGGAAAGTAGCTTTCAGGTTTTATAAGTGGCAGGGAGGTGTGAACAGCTCATCAGACCCATTAGAGATGATTTTCAGTTCTCTGGGGAAACTGCCAAACATTGGAAAGTAAGGAACTCACTTCCTTTCTCTGTTGTTTCAGCTTGTGCTAAGCTTTAGTTTGAGTTCATTTTTTGTGAGTTCTTACCTGAAGCAGTACTAAGTTGGCAAGTATAAAACTTCACGTGTAATGATTGAGTAAAGGGATTTTTCTTAGAAAACATGATGTAGGAATAACCAAGTATGTTCCCACCTGCTACTTCTCTTTGGCCATGACTAGAACCACAGAAATTTCATTGAAAATCAAGCAAAGAATCTTTCAGCCAATTTGTGACCTTACTCTAATTTCCGGGGGTGATGGGTCCTGGCTAACAGTTCTGAACTGAATTTTTTTTTTTTTTTTTTTTTTTTGAGACAGAGTTTTGCCCTTGTTGCCCAGGCTAGAATACAATGGCACAATCTCGGCTCACTGCAACCTCGGCCTCCCGGGTTCAAGTGATTCTCCTGCCTCAGCCTCCCAGGTAGCTGGGATTACAGGCGCCTGCCACCATGCCTGGCTAATTTTTGTATTTTTAGTAGAGATCGGGTTTTACTATGTTGGCCAGGCTGGTCTCGAAATCCTGACCTCAGGTGATCCGCCCGCCTCAGCCTCCCAAAGTGCTGGGATTACAGGCATGAACCACAGTGCCCCCGAACTGAAATATTGGAATAAGGAAAGGCAGACACATTCTAGAAACTAGAGACTTATACATGGCTATCAATCCCTAACAAAATCTAGACAGTCTTACTAGACAAATGAAAGTTACCACTGAGATTCAGCACAGATCCATTACAAATAAATGGTATTGATTAAACACACCATTTCATTGATTGGGATACTAGGGTAAGTGATCAAGGTATGATAAATGCCTGAACAGCAGACAACTTTGGAGTTGTGGGTCCTGGCCTCTGTCGCTGGGAGACAGGTTGATGCAGCAGCACAGGAGATCACATGCAGCTGGCAGACACGTGGGATGCGGATACTGAACACAGAGAGGGTGAACATCACAAAAACAAACGTGGTGGCCCAGAAGAAAGGGGATCCAGGTTGTCCTCTTCCTCACTGGTAAGACAGGGTTTTTCGAGTTATGGATTTTAGAGTTATTCAGAGGACCCAAGCAATGACCGGGAATGTCGAGTTTTCTATCCCTAAAGGGCTAGAGGCAAAGATCTCGACAGTGGAGAGAAGGATCGGCCTAGGGCAGCCACCTCAGGAGCCCTGAGCAGATGAGGAAGCCACCACAGAGACCCCTCTCCATCCCCACACGCTTTTTGGTCCTTATGAGTGATGTGAGGAACATTCAAAACCTGGAATTTGAGGAGCGTGGAATGAGTTTTCAATTCCACATGCCGCCTATTGACACAATTATGTACGTATATATGCATTTATTAGTTGTAAACTAAATACTAACGTAGGTGTTAAAAATGATACCAGGCAGGGGTTGGTGGCTCACGCCTGTAATCCCAGCACTTTGGGAGGCCGAGGCGGGCAGATCACCTGAGGTAAGGAGTTCGAGACCATCCTAATCAACATGGTGAAACCCCGTCTCTATTAAAAATACAAAAATTAGCCAGGCGTGGTAGTGCATACCTGTAATTCCAACTACTCAAGAGGCTGAGGCAGGAGAATCGCTTGAACCCAGGATGGGGAGGTTGCAGTGAGGCGAGATTGCACCACTGCACTCCAGCCTGGGTGACAGAGTGAAACTCCATCTAAAAAAAAAAAAGATACCATTATCCATCTAATATAGGCTCTAACAGGTTACTCCAGACAAACACAGCTATGGCAGAACAGTCTTTCTACACATCAAAGATTATCCTCTTAGACTAGACAGCCTCCTATGTGACAGTCATGCAAGGCGGGAAGACACCATGTCCCAAGGAGATCCTCTACGCCACCCTGGAGACGAGCAGTTGTCCTGTCCCAGATAGGCCGTCCTTTGATGTATCAGCACCATCTCTTGCAGGCAAGACAAAGGCATGGAGGTTTGAGGCAACAACAGGAAGCCGTCTAAGAACTGCTGCTCTTTGGATGTCAATATTAAGAACCAATCACTACGAGTTTGAGACCAGCCTGGGCAACATAGCAAGACTGTGTCTCTATAAAAAGTTTAAAATTAGCCAGTGTGGTGGTAGTTCCAGCTACTCAGGAGGCTGAGGTGGGAGGATCACTTGAGTCCAAGAAGTCACGGCTGCAGTGAGCCATGATTGCACCACTGCACTCCAGTTTGGGTGACAGAACAAGATCCTGTCTCCGCCACCCCCAATCTCCCACCAAAAAAAGAACTAATCAATATATATATATATATATATATATATATATATATATATATATATCTCTTTTCTGAGATAGGGTCTTACTCTGTCATCAGGCTGGAATGGAGTAGGGGCATGATCACAGCTCACTGCAGCCTGAACCTCCCGGGCTCAATCCTCCTACACCAGCCTCCCAAGTAGCTGGGATCACAGGCTCATGCCACCATGCCATGCCAAGCCAATTTTTGTATTTTTTGTAGAGATAGGGTTTCGCCCCCATGTTGCCCAGGCTCGTCTCAAACTCCCAGGCTCAAGCGATCCTCCTGCTTCAGCCTCCCAAAGTGCTGGGATTACAGGCATGAGCCACCACCCCTGGCCAACAGGTATCTCTTTAAAAACCAATTTTGAGGTCACCTGTCATAGAAACCATCAGTGATACACAAAAAATGGCAAGACAAAATCCTGGCCTCGTGAAGTCTACAGTTTGTGATAAACAGCACTTTCTTGGTTCCAATGGACAAACTCCAACCCATGCTCACTTAGAATAAAAGGTGGAAGGGGTCTTATAGGAGGGATCCCAGGGGGAGGGGTGTGTGAAGTCAAACAAGGAGCTAAATATCTGGGCTCAGAAAGGCTGGGAGACCAGCACTAGGGACAAGTCCCAGTTAACCCCTTCACAGGGTGAAAAGGCCTTGAGTTGCCCTGGGCCCCAGCTGATGTGGCTGGTTCCCAAAGAGAAATTCACTCTTCTTAGGTTGAAATGCTTGATGGTTTGATTAAGACATCAACAAGAAATCCCAATATCTATATAGCTTGTGTATGTTAAACCAACTTAACTCTAACTGTGGGTGTTGCCAGTTCCCGTGAAAGAAAATGAGAGAATAGATGCAAGCTCTTATCACCAGAAAATTTCACCACATGACATAAATCATGAAAACAGGAAGTATTTCAACAAGGAAGAACACTGAGAAAACTATTTAGGTATAATTATATTTAATCAAAGACACAATAGAACTGGATGGGAGAATACGAGGGAGGCTTGTTTAATTATAAAGCCCTACAGAGGACTTGCCACAAGGAAAACAGGCATTTAGGAAAGACTAGACTTTGTTTCACTGAGAATGTAAAGTTACATTCATTTATCCACTCATCCATACATCCACCCATCCATTTATCCATCCATCCATCCATCCATTTATCCATCCATTCATCCAATCCATCCATCTATCCATCCATCCATTCATTCATTTATCCATTCATCCACCCATTCACCCATTTATGAATCCATCCATCCATTCATTTATCCATCCATTCATCCAATCCATCAGTTTATCCATCCATCCATCCATCCATCCATTCATTTATCCATCTATCCCTCCATTTATCCATCCATTCATCCAATCCATCCATTTATCCACCCATCCATCCATTTATCCATCCATCTTTCCATTTATCCATCCATCCATTTATCCATCCATCTTTCCATTTATCCATCCATCCATCCATCCATTCATTTATCTATCCATCCATCCATTCTGATTTTCTACTGTGTTCAGGAAAGACACCGTGCAAAAAGCTCTAAGGACAAAACAATTAATAGGATGATGTTTCTCTATCTTCAGGGGATTTACAATTGCCTGTGCATCCAGCTATGTATTTGCAGCATAGTTTCTATTTTCCTTTATGGAAATTCTAGTAGCATTCTATCGTGTTGCGTATCCAAAAATTGAGCCAGATTTTCCTCACTCACATGGTGACTGGGGAAGGTGGGAAATGAGAGGCTGAGAGATTCCATTTCAACTGGAATGTAAAACGTGCATCCACTTATGCTCCAGGGGGCACCCTTACATAGAATACTCTCTGACTTCGGTGTTGGGCAACGATATTGGTTTTTAGTGTGCCAGGTATTTGGGAATAAGGAGATTTTAGAGAAGTTTTCTGTCTTTGGGGATTCAGGAGGATAGGTTATCTGAGATTTTATTTTTTATTATTAACGTATAATATACATTGAGGAAAGTGTACAAATCTTAAATATACAACTCAGTAAAGTTTTGCATAGCTATACACTCATGTGCCCTCCCTGTAGATGAAGATATAGAACATCTCCACCCCCAGGAGATCCCTTCATGTTGATTCCCTGACTATACCCCCTCCCATAACCGTTATTCTGACTTTGTCACATAAGTTGGTTTTGATGGCTTGAACTTCATAAAAATGGAACTATACAGCATGGCCCTCCCACTGGTCTGCTCCTTTTGCCCTTCCTAATGTCTGTGAATCACCATATCGATGCATTTAGCAGTAGTTCATTCTTTTTATTGCTGTGTTTCCATTGAAGGAACACACTCCAATGTATTTATCTATTCTTTTGTTGATGGATATTCGGGTTGTTTGCCATTTGGGGTTATTGTGACTAAAGCCGCTATGAGAGTTCTTCTGCATGTCTTTTGGTGGACATGTGTGCTTATTACCCTTGCTAAATACTCAGGAGTAGAATCTGATAGTATTTTTTGATTCTAAAAACTTTGTTCCTAAAGATACATTTTTTTTTATCTCTGGGTGTGTGTACTGATATTTATTACAGAGATCTATCCGTAGCCCACAGAAAATTGATTTTTAATTGTGACTGGCACCAGTTTGCAGAAGGCATGCTGTTTTGCTCTAAAGTCACACAATGAACACCATCAACATGTATGCTACGTAGCGAGCAGATGAGGCCATGAAGGGAGTTTGGTGTACTTTGCTCCTTAAAGCTAATTGATTAAAATTAAAATTGGTTAGAAGAGTATGTGTGTATGTATACGTGGAGTTGGCTCTGGAAATAATGCATTTCTTTTAAAAATTGCAGCTGAGGCAGGTTGTGATGGCTCATGCCAGTAATCCCAACACTTTGGGAGACCAAGGAGGGAGGATACCTTGAGGTCAGGAGTTCAAGACCAGCTGGGGCAACACAGCAAGACTCCATCTCTACAAAAAATATTTTAAAATAGCCGGGTGGTGGTGGTGTGCGCCTGTGGTCCAGCTACTCAGGAAACTGAGGTGGGAGGATTTCTTGATCCCAGGAAGCAGAGGTTGCAGTGAGCCCTGATCATATCACTGCACACCAGCTTGGGCAACAGAGTGAGACTCTGTCTCTAAAAGATAAAAAAGAAAAAAGTGGTTTTAGGATATCTGGATAGTCATGCAGAAAAAGATAATATGGACTCCATTCTTCACATGGTACACTGGGATAAATTCCAAATCAGAGACTTATGTGTGCAAAATTAAGCCCTACAACTAATAGAAGAAAACATGAGTGTAATCCTTTGCAACTTTTGCACAGAGAGAAGTTTCCTAAGGCTTAAAATCCTGAAGCAATGAGAGAAAAAGACTGATAAATTTGATTACATTAAAACAACTGTGCATGGCCAAAAAACCATAAGCAACATATCACATACTGGGAAAAATATTCTAGACAAAGGGTTAACATCCCTAAATATATGAATAGCTTCTAAATTAAAGAAGAAAAAGGCCAACAGGTTGATAGAAAATTGGACTAGAGAAATAGACAAGTCATAGAAAATGAAATCCAAATGGCCCTTAACCATATGAAAAAATTCCCAGTCTTCCCTATAATAAGAAAAGTGTAAATTAAAACTCACAAAGATACAGCCAGGTGCGGTGGCTCATGCCTGTAATCCCAGCACTTTGGGAGGCTGAGGTGGGTGGATCACTTGAGCTCAGGAGTTCAAGACCAGCCTGGCCAACATAGTGAAACCCCATCTCTAATAAAAATACAAAAAATTAGCTGCGCATGGTGGCAGGCGCCTGTAATCCCAGCTACTAGGGAGGCTGAGGCAGGAGAATCACTTGAACCCCGGAGGCAGAGGTTGTAGTGAGCTGAGATCGTGCTATTGCACTCCAGCCTGGGCAACACGAGTGAAATTCCATCGCAAAAAAAAAAATGAAATAAAAAATAAAAATAAATAAATAAATAAATAAATAACTCACCAAGATATCATATCTCACCCAGCAGATTGGCAAAAGTCAAAAATGTTTAACATATTTTTGACCAAGCTGTGGGGAAGCAGGCATTCTTATACATTGCTGGTGGGAATGTAAAATGGTAGAATTGCTATGGAGGGGAATTTGGCAATATCTAGCAAAACTACATATGCAGTCATTCACTGAGCTGGCTTTCCTGCTTTTAGGTATTTATCCCAAAGATAATGTAGCAAAAATATGAAAAGATGCGCGCGCACAGCTATTATTACAGCACTAGTTCACTAAGAGGCAACCGCTTAGCTGTCCCTCAGTAGAAGGTCTGGTGGATGACTTATGGTACATTTACAAAATGGAGAGCCATTCAACTGAAAGAGAAGATATTTCTACATATTATTACTATGTAGTTATTTCTGGGTTATATCTATAAATGGAAAAAGCAAATGGAAAAACATATATAGCATATAAATGTGTATACCATTTAGGTGATAGACCTATGTGATTTATATGATTAAAAGGAGGGACATGAATATGCACACACACACACACACACACACATCTTTCTATAAATATATCTAAACTCATATTTTTAAAAATAGAAAAACCATAAAGTGGGGCTGGGCGTGGCGGCTCATGCCTGTAATCCCAGCACTTAGGGAGGCTGAGGCAGGTGGATGGCTTGAGTTCAGGAGTTTGAGACCAGCCTGACCAAAATGATGAAACCCTGTCTCTACTAAAAATACAAAAAATAGCCAGGTGTGGTGGCACATGCCTGTAATCCCAGCTACTTGGGAGGCTGAGGTGGGAGAATCCATTGAACCCAAGAGGTGGAGGTTGCAGTGAGCCAAGATTGCACCACTGCACTCCAGCCTGGGCAACAGACTCTATTTAAAACAACAAAAACAACAACCCACCATTAAGAGGAAAAGGGTTACTCAAAGGGAGAAAACAAGAGTAGAGTTGAGAGAATAGGTATAAAGGAGAGACTTCTCTGACCCTACCTTGTCTGGTAGATTTAATTTTTGAAAGCAGGTAAATATTCTGCAGAATTATAAAACAAAATTAAATTTAAAAAGGAAAAAAGCGATCCCTAAAAATAGCAAACGATGAAACAAATGAATCTATATGCTAAGGTGGTGACATAACCCACAGAGGTGAGATAGTTCAGGAGATGTTAATTCATAGAAATTTGATCATATATCCATAGTGAAATAGATCCTAAGGACAAAAAGAACTACAAAAATGAAAAAAAAACTGTTTTCAGTCTTCATGTTGATAATAGTGTTGGTATTATTATTTTGAGATTGTTGTATATGGGGTGTGAGATGAAGCAAACTAGTAATTATCACAGTGTCATTGAGAACCAGGATTTGGGCATGGGAGAAAGGAGACACAGGTGTGGGACCGAAAGGCCTAAGGAAGGACAATGTAGTCCTGAATTTGACTTGAACTTATCTGAATCTATTAATGAATGAATTCATTGCATATTTTATCTTTGAAAAATGTGTTCCTTAATACCATCCACTGAAAAGCCCTACAAACAGTGACCATCCCTAAGCTCTCCTACCATCCAGACTGTAATACTTAAATAGCATTTCCGGGCAGGCGCTGTTGCTCATGCCTGTAGTCCCAGAACTTTAGGAGGCCAAGGCAGGCAAATCACATGAGGTCAGGAGTTTGAGACCAGCCTGACCAACATGCTGAAACCCCATCTCTACTAAAAATTCAAAGATGAGCCGGATGTGATGGCATGTGCCTGTAATCCCATCTACTCAGGAGGCTGAGGCAGGAGAATCACTTGAACCCAGGAGGTGGAGATTGCAGTGAGCCAAGATCACGCCACTGCACTCCAGCCTGGGTGACAAGAGTGAAACTCCGTCTCAAAATAAATAAATAAATAAACAAACAACTAAATATAATTTACTACTAAAAGGAAGCATGGTATCATTTCCTACTAAAAAGAACCATGGAGCAGGGGGTGGAATTCATTTACCCAGCTTCCCTCATAAAATTATACCTCATCATAACCAAATAGTTGATGAGAGAAGTTTTTTCTTTAAAGAAGTAGTCTACCTAGGTGGGGTGCAGTGGCTTACACCTGTAATCCCAGTACTTTGGGAGGCCGTGGCAGGTGAATCACGAGGTCAGCCGTTTGAGGCCAGCCTGACCAACATGGTGAAACCTCATCTCTACTAAAAATACAAAACTTAGCTGGGTGTGGTGGCGCGCACCTATGATCTCAGCTACTCAGGAGGCTGAGGCAGGAGAATTGCTTGAACCTGGGAGGCAGAGGTTGCAGTGAGCAGAGATCGTGCCACTGCACTCCAGCTTGGGTGACAGAGCAAGACTCCATCTCAAAAAAAGAATAAAACAAAAAAGAAATAGGCTATCTAATAAATGAAGAAGGAATAATAAAATATCATAATTTTGCAATGTCTACTTTATCGTTCTAGGCAATGGTCACCAACAGCTGCTAACATCACCAAACATTATGTGCCTCTTTGCCAAAAAATTCAAACCTGAATCTGAACGCTCTAAATTTAACCACCAACTAACAGAAAATACAGTGGACAGAGTAATACGTAAACCACCCCTTAGGGGCGTGATCTGCAAAAACCAGTCTGTGAGAAACTCCAGGTTTCTTCAACAATCAATTGCAAGGAAAAAGAGTAATAAAAGGGAACCAATAGTTTTTTGAAAAACAGGAAACATATCGACCAATTGCAACATATAGATCTTAATCGGATCAGCCGGGCTCAGTGGCTCATGCCTGTAATCCCAGCACTTTGGGAGGCCGAGGTTGGTGGATCACCTGAGGTCAGGAGTTCGAGACCAGCCTGGCCAACATGGTGAAACCCCATCTCAACTAAAAATACAAAAATTAGCCAGGCCTGGTGGTGCATGCCTGTAATCCCAGCTACTTTGGAGGCTGAGGCAGGAGAATTGCTTGAACCCAGGGGGGGATGTTGCAGTGAGCCGAGATTGCACCACTGCACTCCAGCCTGGGTAACAGAGGGAGAATCCATTAAAAAAAAAATTTAGAAAAAGATCTTAATTGGATCACTATTCAAACAAATTGCAAAACAATAAGGAAATAAGGAAAATTTGAACACAGGTTGGATATTAAATGATTTCTTTATAGTGGTAGTAGGTGAGGTATATGGATGAATTCATCATGGCTTGATAACTAGTGAAGCTGGGTGGTGAGTACATGAGAAATCATTGTACTCTTCTGTCTATTTTTGGATATATTTGGAATTTTCCATGATAAGCGATTATTATTGAAAACCTACTCTGCGTATCCAAAGCTGAACATTCTCCTCCTCCTCCTTGCATTCCTTCTGCAAAAATCCTAACCCTCCCAGAGGCAGAAGAACGGCCAGAAATCAAACACAGGACTGCAATAGAGAAAAGCAACTGACATATTTCCAAAAATATTATTTCCATTTCAGAAGATTTATTTTTGATGGAATATGATAAGTTCCATTTTACATGTGTTGAATTTGAGCTTCCCAACTCCAGCAGGAGTCAAAAACGCAAGACTTCAGACTGGAAGGCATGTCAGGGCTGAAGCTGTGAAAACAGATGATGTACCCGGCAGAACAGAAACAAAAGAAAAAGAAAAAGAGGAGCACTTGGGATAGAGTCTTTCCCCTCCTCGCTTCCTTTCTTACTCACTCATTCAGAAATACATGTGTAAGTGCCTATCAGATACAAGAACCAGGGGGATAAAAAGATGAAAATGTGGCATTTACTGAGTAAGAAAGGCATTAGGTGTGCCAGGCGTGGTGGCTCATGCCTGTAATCCCAGCATTTTGGGAGGCCGAGGTGGGTGGATCACGAGGTCAGGAAATCGAGACCATCCTGGCTAACATGGTGAAACCCCATCTCTACTAAAAATACAAAACGTTAGCTGGGCGTGCCTATAGTCCCAGATACTTGGGAGGCTGAGGCAGAAGAATCGCTTGAACCTGGGAGGAGGAGGTTTCAGTGAGCCGAGATTGCGCCACTGCACTCCAGCCTGGGCAACAGAGTGAGACCCCTTCTCCAAAAAAAAAGAAAAAAAGAAAGGCATTTGGTGCTATGAAAAGCATTAGGTTCTGTGATGGGGGTAGACATGAGGTGGAGGGGACACACAGAAGACCTCTTAAGTTTGACTGAAGAATTCAGAGAAATGCTCTTGTTTAGGAGGCCAGAGAAAAAAGTGAAACTGAGGCCCAGGGCCATGTCTTAGTTGTGGCCAATGAAACTGTGGGGGAACTTCTGCGAAGATGTTTTTCTGTCTGCTAAAAAGAAAGCCCTTTTCTGCCCACATCCTTCCTTGCTGCTTCCTGCTGTGGGTGCAGTGTGAGACTGTGGTGCTTGGAACAACTGCAGCCACTTTGTGACCAGGAGTCAGCAAGCATGAGGACGAGATGTCAACACACTCAGGGTGTTTGAAGTTGCCTGGTCCTTGATGCCATTGCTGAGCTGCTAAACAAGCTCTAAGCAGCCTAGACTCATTGTTAAGTAAACAATAAATCTTCTTATATTTTTTAAAAATTATTTCAACTTTTATTTTAGATTCAGGGGTTTCTTACATGGGTATACTGTGTGACATTGAGGTTCGGGGGTATGAATGATCCCATCACCCAGATAGTGAGCATAGTACCCAGTAGTTATTTTTTCAGCCCTTGTCCCCTCCTTCTCCCTGATCCAGGTGACCCCAGTGTCTATTGTTCATATCTTTATGTCCGTGAGTACCCAATGCTTAGCTCCCACTTAGGAGTGAGAACATGCAGTATTTGGTTTTCCTGTTCCTGAGTTAATTTGCTTAGGATAGTGGCCTCCAGCTGCATCCATGTTGCTGCAAAGGATATGATTTTATTCTTTTAAAAGGCTGTGTAGTATTCCATGGTGTATATGTACTACATTTCCTTTATCCAATCCACCACTGATGGGCACCTAGGTTGATTCCATGTCTTGGCTATTGTGAACAATGCTGCGATGATAAATTTTCTTATATTGAAAACATTATTAAGTTGAATACTCTATTACTTGGAATAAAATGAACTCACTGATGTGGTGTCTCTTCTCTACCAAACCATGAATTGCTCGGAGAAGCAACACAGCAAAATGCTCCCAACGGACCTTGTTGATGTGTATGAGACCAGTCTTGAAAGCAGCAAAAACTGGAGTGGGCAGAATCCAGACTGATAGAGTGAATATGTGGTCAATGTCAGCTTCTGGGATTCCTCCCACCCACCAATGAAGACTATAAATATGAGTCAGGGTCAAAGCCATATATGGATTGAGCCAGAAGGTAGCGGGTAAATGAATGCTCTTGAACCTAGGTATTCCCTCTTGGGCTCCATCTTCCCACCCGCTTTTTCCTCAATACAGAGGGTGCCTCCCAGCAGAGCGGGACCACCTCTGCTTACATCAGCAAAAGGTGTTCTTGCCAGGAAAAGGAGGTAGGAGCAGCATCTGAGAAACTAGCAGGATTAAGGAAAGAATTTCTTTTAGAGTGGGAAGACTTGAGCATGTCTGTGGATTGAAGAAAAGAAGAAACCAAAAATGGAAGCAAAGCAGGTGATTGATGGAGCAAGGTGGAGGAGGTGGAAAGATCCAGAGATGGGGGGATGAAGAGAGGCTGGTTTATGGCTATAAAAACACAGTTAGAAGGAATGAGTTCTAGTATTCAGTGGTGCAGTAGGGAAATTATAGCTAACAATAATTTATTATATATTTTGAAATAGCTAGAAGATTTGTAATGTTCCCAAAACAAAGAAAAAGATAAACGCTTGAGGTAATGGCTGTCCCAATTATGCAGATTCCATCGTTACCCATTGTATGCAGGGATCAAAACATCACACATACCCCATAAATATGTACAACTATGATATATCAACTTAAAAACACAAAAAAGGAGAGATGCAGAGGAAAGGTATTTTTTCTCGTGATGATAGGCAGAGAAGAGAATATATGAGATATGCTAAGGGGAAGGATATACAAAGAATTTTCCTGGCTGACTCTGATGCCAGACAGGCAAGCTGCAAAACTGGGGCTTAGCCTGGGAGGGTTTGTGGCTTCACCCCAGAAGGAATTCAAGGGTAAGCTGGTGGTGTTAGACGCAGCTTTTATTGGAGTGACAGTGTACGGTGGCAGCAGAGGGACTGCTCCTTGCAAGGCAGGGCTATCCTTGAGGCAGGGAGCCTGGAGGAGCAGTTCAGAGGCAGCTCTGCCATCATGTTTATACCCACTTTTAATAACATCCAAATTAAGGGGATGATTATCCAGAAACTTCCAGAAAAAGAGTGGTAACTTCCAGGTCATCAGGTTGTTACCATGGAAAGGGACGATAGCTTCTGGTGTTGCCATGGCAATGGCAGTTGATATGGCACAGACAGGTGTTTCTTATGGGGAGGTGCCCTAGTCTCTTCCCTGTCTCAGCCAGTTCTCAATCTGGTCTGGATTCCCAGCCCTGCCCCCAGAGCCAAGTCCCTCCTTCTACCTTAACTCAACTGCAGAAGGCAGAGTTGTCATTTCAGGGAGATGAAATAGAGCCTGGTCTCCAGTGGCCTCACAGGCAGCATCTCCCTGAGGCATCCCCAAGGTCAAAGGGTCAGAGTTCAGCCTTTTGTTTCAGAAATCAACTGTGTGAGCGGAATTGAGTAGGCCGAAAGCAATTGTCTTATATTCACCTAAGCAGTCATTCCTGGGCTTCAGACTGACCACTGTTTCCAGAGTGTGGCAAGCCATTCTATCTTTCTGAGCCTTAGTTTCCCTATTTTCAAAATGATATGAAAAGTAGTAGTTATCTCAAGGGGCTGTTGTTATAATCCAACCTGATCATTCATGTAATCTACGAAGCACAGTGCTCAATAAACTATTACATTGGGAGGCCAAGGCGGGCAGATAGATCACTTGAGGTCAAGAGTTCAAGACCAGTCTGGCCAACATAGTGAAACCCGTCTCTACTAAAAATACAAAAATTAGCCAGGCGTGGTGGCAGGTTCCTGTAATCCCAGCTACTCAGGAGGCTGAGGCACAAGAATCTCTTGAACCCAGGAGGTGGACACTGCAGTGGGCCAAGATGGCGCCACTGCACTCCAGCCTGGGTGATAAAGCAAGACTCAGTCTCAATAAATAAATAAATAACTATTACAATTTATTTATTCAACAAAATTATTGAACACCTACTTTATACCAGGCACTGTGCACTGTGTGAGGACATACATAGGTAAATAAAATTAGCAGTGTATACCTGTCTTCATGAAGCTGTCATTAATGCTGCCAAGGGAATAATAAACGCAATGGGTTCCCATCTGAGAAACTCCAGAAAAAGCCTGTTCTAGGCAGGCATGACTGTGGAGGTTTAGTAAATGCACACCAATTGTATAAAGTCAGAATGAGACTTTAAGTTTGTGTCAAGACACATAACTTGATAGGGGTCAGATCAATGCAGTCAGCTCTACAAAACACTATGAGAACGTTGCTCAGTGAATGTGGAATCAGGGTGTAAAGGGTTCAATAATCTCCCCCTGTTATGGTTTGACATGGTTCTTTAGGCCCCACCAAATCTCATGTTGAAATCTGATCCCCAGTGTTGGAGGTGGGGCCTTGTGGGAGGTGTGTTGGTCTTCGGGACTTGGTGCCATTCTCGTGGGAGTTAAGTTCTCACTCTTAGTTCTAGCAAGAACTGGTTATTGAAAAGAGCCTGGCCCCTCCCTCCCCTTTTTCCATATGATCAGCACATGCCAGCGCCCCTTCCTCTTCAGCCGTAAGTAGAAGCAGCCTGAGGCCTCACCAGACGAAGATGCTGGCGCCATGCCTCCTGTGAAGCCCACAGAATCATGAACCAAACAAGCCTCTTTCCTTTATAAATTG